>NW_026622863.1:55616422-56259296 GCF_023065955.2 Ursus arctos | reverse complement strand
TGGTTTAAGGATCACCCAGTTGGCCTAATTTAAATTTAATCACTCCTTTAAAGGTCCTATCTCCCAATACATTCTTATGGTGAAGTTCTTGGGGCTAATCTTTCACCGCATATGAATTTGGTGGGTGGACACCGTTCAACGCATAACACTCAGCCCTTTGGGTTTCCAAAATTTACATTGTTCTCACTTGCACAATACCTTTACTCCGATCCTGACAGCCCTGAGGTCTTAACCCTTTCCAGCTTCAAGTGAAAGGCCCGAATCTCCTTTAAATTTGATCTGAATCAAGTGTGGGTAGAACTCCAGATGTGATTCAGTTTGAGGCAAAATTCCCATCCAGCTGTGATCCTTTGAAAGGATCACAAATTCTCTGCTTCCAAAAAACCGTGGTAGGATAGGCATAGATAGACATTCCCATTCCAAAAGGAGAAATTAAGAAGAAGATGCAAGTTGTGTGGCCCTAGAAAGCCTGGCAAATTCCATTACGTTGTAGGGATCAACTATTACCCTCCTTGCTGGATGTTCTGTCTTCTGGGCCCACAGCAATGGCAGCCATGTCTGCCCAGACCTACGGAGGATTGGTGATCCCCCAACAACCTGGGTTGCATGTCTCCTCCCAATGCCCTGGGCAGCAGCCCTGTCCCCAAAGCCCACGGTAATGGCAACCTGGCATGTGGTTACCATGCCAGCCCTCAGGATCTCTGAACCCCTTTCAAGGTCATACCTCCCCTTATTTGAAGGATAACACATGTCTGTGGCCTGTTCTGCAGAATCCCAGAAATCCAACAGCCTTTCTTCTGAGGTGGGCCCGTGAATTTATATTTTTAACAGGGTCCTCAGTGGTGCTGATGCTTCTCTCACAGAGCCCTTTCCACAGCACCTTCCCAATCCCCTTTCAGCAGCACTAAGCTAGAGAAAGCGAGGAGAGCACTCTTGATCGTCTTAACAGATTACCATCACTTCTCAACACCCATGCTGTGGTTTTCTTGCATTCAGCAAATGATGGGGAAGGAACTGAACCAGGACAGGTGGAGGGAGGGGCTGCTACAGGGAAAGTCTGAGGACCCCATCAGAAGATGCCTGGTTGGCAGTCAGTGGAGCTGCAGGTTTTCGGAGGGATGTGGCATCCTTAGTCGGCCTGGGGCAAGCCTGAGAATGTGATCCCTGCATATGGGGGTGGCTGCCGCCTCCCTGTGCATGCGTGGGCTTTGGTGTTAGGTGGTGACCTCTAGCTTTCCCAGCGGAAGTTAGGAGTCTAAGGAAGCCCGCCTGGAGAAGAGGCTGGGTTACATCTGCATGTTCTCCACCTGGGCGGTTATTTTGGAGGAAATCAAGAGAACGGTGCTTTGTTAGTGCTTCCAGACCCCCAGAGTGGTCGAGTAGTATGTACCTGGGCCAGACTCTGGGTGCAGCTGAGGGCCGAGCCCATAGCTCTGTGTCGGGGTGCATGTGTGGGGCCAAAGCCTCGGGGTCCTCCGTTAGGGCTGTTTCGGAGTAAGCACTGCTGGATACCTTATTTGTTTATTTTGGGAGTCCAGTGCCAGGCCCAGGTGCTGCCCTCAGAGGCATCTAAATTGTAGGAGGCACAGCATTCAGGCACTGGCGGGAACTGGGGATGCTGAACACCACGTGTGCACATGCGCCAAGGGGTTGCTGGAAGGAAAAGATGGAGTTGGGGGCAATCAGGGACCCATGAGGGCGTAGCCCATGTTAGCAGGACAGGTTTGTGCTTCCGGTTCTAGTTCCACGTGGAGCTGAAATCTGGGCTTGGGTAGTGAAAGGATCTGGGCAGGTGGTTCAGAGGCCTAGGCTGGAGGGGCCAGGTTGCAGCTGCAGATTCTGTGTTTTTCAGTATTTTCCAGACCTTTGGGCTGGGACTGGTGCTGGTTTGGGCAGAAAGCACCTCTGCTAGAACAGGCACTGTCAGGAGGGATGGTATGTTGCAGAGTTGGGTTATATGAACGGCAGAGCTGGGCCGGTGCCTGCAGGAGGCCTGAGTGTTGCCTGGGAGATTGGTGTGTGGCCAGAAGCAAAGCAAATGGCTTTCAGGACCCAACTTCCACATAGCAACCCAGGGCCTCAGGTCCAGCCACTAACAAGATAAGCCATGTCCTGAAAGCCTGTGCCCAGGTGTCAGAATTGCCATCCTTGCTCCGAGGGCCAGGAGGGCCTGGTGCATGTCTTAGCCTCCAACAATAATAGAAAATACTCCTGTTGTATCACCGAAGTGATGCATTAAGATAATGCCACCATTATCTGTGTTGGGAAGTTCTGCTAGAATGTGCTACCTGAGTCTAAGGGTGACAGATATATTCAGCAAGTCCATAGCGAAGGTCATTCTGCAGACAATGAGCACATGGTTCAAAACTGTCATTATCCTGAGCACAAAGGAGTGGCAACAGATCTAGTGTAAGAGAACTTGAGTCAAGACAATTAAACACAATGGGCACCACAACTGGATTGTAGAGTTATAAAAACAGAAGACTTCCTTGTATCAGTGGGGAGAATGTGTACGTGCACTGTCTACTGAATTGGCGGTCTAGTGTTAGTTTACGCGTGATAGTTTTATTTTGTTTGGAGAACCACCTCCACGTTGGAGGATCCAAGATCAAGTTTCTAGTAGATTTTCTGTGTCCCAAGGGTCCTCTTCCTGGTTTGGAGACAGCCATCTTCATGCCGTATCCTCACGTGGTGGGGGGAGGGAGCTCTAGTCTCTTCTTATGTGGCCCGTTATCTTAATGGGAGAGCTCCATGCTCAAGACATCGTCCAAATCCAATCACCCCCACAGACCCCACCCCAGAACGACATCCCAGTGAGGAGTAGTCTTCGCATTATGAATCCAGAGGAGCACAATTGTTGTGTTGATAGCGGTAGTTAGGCGTCAGCAGCCAAAGTGCCACCATGGTGGCACAGCAATCCTTGTCTCAGAACTGCCAAGATAGTCCACATGCGCAGAAATCAGCGTGATCACTGGTCCACGTTCCACACAGTGTGTGATGCAGGGCATTCAGCTCTACGAATGTATAAACAGGGAGTGTTTCAATAGAGAGGATTAGTTAATCATCTCCATGGAAAATTTGTGGCATTTTAATGCCTGTGATATGGTCTCTCTTTATTAGCATGGCAATATGTCCTTCATTGATGACTGATTCAGGAAACCGACTGGATGGGATGTAAGTCCAGACCGACATACATATGTAAACCTGTGGAACCTAGAGCAGAAAATCTTAACGCAGGGGTGCCTGGGTGGCACAGCGGTTAAGCGTCTGCCTTCGGCTCAGGGCGTGATCCCGGCGTTCTGGGATCGAGCCCCACTTTGGGCTCCTCTGCTATGAGCCTGCTTCTTCCTCTCCCACTCCCCCTGCTTGTGTTCCCTCTCTCGCTGGCTGTCTCTATCTCTTTCGAATAAATAAAATCTTAAAAAAAAAAAAGAAAATCTTAATGCAGGGTGTGTGTACGGTTTGTGAGGTATCAGATACAAACCACACCTAGAGAAGGACAAACCTAAAACTGAAGAAAACGTTACATGTGAAGATCAAAATGGTATCAGCTGTGGAGTAGTTCATTGTTTAGTATTTTTCCCTAAACGTGTTTCTATGCGTATTACATTTCCACCATTGCTGTAATAGATTTCTGTGAATGTAGCAGCTGAGAGCAACGCACATTTGTTTCCTCACAGGTAGAATCGGGTCCTTGCTCATGTGTCAGATTAACAGAGTGGTTGACCAGCTGGTTTACATGGGAAAGTGTTTTGCCCATCCATAGTTTTCCTGTCCAAATGTTGTACATGTCCATACTTTTCTAGAATGTCATATACTTAGAATCATACAATATGTAGCCTTTGCAGATCGGATTCTTTCACTTAGTAATATGCTTTTAAGGTTCTTCCATGTCTTTTCCTGGCTTGATAGTTCATTTTTTTTTTTTAAGATTTTATTTGTTTATTTGACAGAGATAGGAACAGCCAGCGAGAGAGGGAACACAAGCAGGGGGAGTGGGAGAGGAAGAAGCAGGCTCATAGTGGAGGAGCCTGATGTGGGGCTCGATCCCATAACGCCGGGATCACGCCCTGAGCCGAAGGCAGACGCTTAACCGCTGTGCCACCCAGGCGCCCCTGATAGTTCATTTTTTAGCAACGAGTAATATTCCGTTTTCTGGATATATTACAGCTTATTTAACATTCACGTACTAAAACACATCCTGGTTGCTTCCAAGTTTTGGCGGTTATGCATAAGTTCCTATAAACATTCATGTGCGGGGCTTTACATGGATACAAGTTTTCAACTCATTTGTATAAATACCAAGGATGTGAGTGCTAGATTATATGGTAAGAGTGTGTTTAGTTTCGTGAGAAACAGTTAAATTGCCTTCCACAGTCCTTTTCTGAGCTCTCCATTATGTTCCTTTGATCAATTTATGTGTCTGTTTGCCAGTTCCACACTGTTTTCATTACTGTATATTTATAGGAAGCCTTGAAATCAAGTAATATGAGTCCTCTGACTTTGTTCATTTCCTTCAATATTTTTTTGCTGCTTTGCGTCTTTTGACTATCCATATAAACTTTAGGATCAATTTGTTGATATCCACAGAATAACTCGCTATTTAGTTTGGGATTGCGTTGACTCTGGAAGTCGATTGGGGAAGAACTGACACCTTCTATCGAGTCTTCCTGTGCATGTACGTGGATAAGCTCTTCATTTAGTTAGTTCTTTGATTCTGTTAATCAGCTCTGCAGCTTCCCTCATGTAGATCCTGTACGTACTATGTTAGACTTATACCAAGTGTAAGGGCTGTTCTGGTGCTAGTGAAAGTTACCGTGTTATTAATTTCAAATTCCACTTGTTCGTTGCTGGTTTGTATACTGTCTTAGTCAGTTTGAGCTGTTATAAAAAAGGAATGTAGACTAGGTAAAGAATAGCTGTTTTCACAGTTCTGGAGGCTGGGAAGACCAACATCAACGTGCTGGCTAATTAGGTATCAGTGAGAGCCCTATTCTTGGCTGCAAAATGCTATCTTGTTGGATTCTCACATGGTGGAGAGTACGTGCTCTGAGGTCCCTTGTGTAAGGTCACTGATCTCATTCATAAGGGTTCCACTCTCATGCAGTAATTACCCTCCAAAGGCACCACTACCACATACCATCACATCGTGGGTTAGAATTGCACCGTATGACATTTAGGTGGGTAACACAAACAGCACATTGTATTAAGCTTGTGTCCTTCCGTCTTACAATTATCACTTTTTAGTTCTGAAAGTTTTTTGTTGATTCAGTGGACTTTCTACATAGACAATACGATCTGTGAACAGACAGTTTTATTTCTTGCTTCCTAGTGACTGTCCTGTGTACTTCTTTTTCTTACTGCATCAGCTAGGACTTCCAGTACAATGTTGAACAAGAATGGTGAGAGAGGACATCCTTGCCACTAAACAGTAGTACATTTTAAGAGTGGATTTTATGGTATGACAGGTCTTATTAAATCAAGTAAAAACATCTAATAGCTTCACGTTGAACCCAGAAAACATTTTGACATCCTGACCCTGTACTACAAGGACTTGGAGATATAAGGTCCGGTGTCCATTGCAATAATATAGGACAGAGATGATTAGTCTTATGGCAATAATAACAAAAGAATTGGAGATAATTTTTGTTTTTTTATAATTGGAAGTGATTTTAAGGTAAAAAGAGCACACTGTGTTCCCCAAATACCAGTATTAGATTCGTGGGGTATCAAAAGATCTCTTGGCTCTGTCTTACTAGATTCCAGTTCACAATTTCATACTGTTGTACTTCTTTCACTGAACTAAAGATATAAAAGGACTCTTCTTCTTCACATCTATAGGACACTTACTTTGTACCTCTTATTGTCCAGGGTTCATTTTCATGTTATACAACTCTTAAAAGAATCTTTAACTCGTGCATTAAAAAAAAAATTCAGTGTAGTAACAGAGAGAAAATTGTAAACTGAAGTAGGTTATGAAAATTTCTAAATAAAAAGGAAATTTTCTAGAGTTGAAAGAATCATGTAATGGTATAATAATAGTATAATCACAAACTGAGATTTTTATAGCCTTTGAAAAACTCTTCTAGTAAGATTATTGAATCCTATTTATTGCCTGATAAACACTTCCCCACTTGATTGTGAAACTAGTGTAAAAGCATCTTAGGCAGTTTTTCTAAGCAGTATTTCAGTATTTCACTTTCAACAATTATACTGGGTTAAGCAGGAAAGGATGTGCAAGAAGTTACTAGCATGAAGAAAACTGGTCTTTCCTAACCAAGCAATCAGAAGGTTTGAGAGTAAATACTCTGTGTTGTATTAGAATCCCACTCTAGTTTTCGTTTTTGTTTTGATATTTGACCATGGACAGCTTTTAAGCCTCAACCCTTTCTCAACTGCCTTCCCTGTTTCTGGTACAGTTTAAAGTTTAATTAAGTAAAGAAATAAATACATACACATACATACATACGCCACCCACCCACCCCAAAACCCCAAACCACACATTCAGTGCATCCTCCCTCATCCTTTCTACTCTACAAGTGGTGGTCAAACTTAGAACCCCAGGTGCTCTTTCGTTTGGTGCCCTCAGGAAGATCAGACCACTTGCAGGCCACCTCATAAAGTGAGTCTCCCTTTCCTTGCTCTCTCAAGCCATTTTTTTCTGGCAACTTTGGAAACCTGCCCTACTATCCCCAGAGAGTCTCATTATGCATTAAACATTTTATCCCCTCTTGGTGTCTAGCATTATCAGACTTAACATCCAAGACTAAATTTTGGATAGGGGTTCATCTTGTGTCTGTGGGATATCTAAAAGTACTAAAATAACTATTTCTGAGGGGGGGTCAATATGTGAAGTTCCTAGTTGGCCTACAAACAAACAAACAAACAAACAAACAAACAAGCCCAAAGTATCCTCAAGCATATATGCTCATGCTTAAGGAGAGACTTGATCAGTAATCTTTCCAGATCACTCCAATGAAAGCTCCACATGGGGACTGCTCATATCATATTTCTATTCCTGAAATTTTCTTTTCTTTCCTAACACTTTTCCTATGCTTAATATATTTGCCTCTAGGCACCTGGCTGGCTCCGTCAGTAAAGCATGTGACTCTTGATCTTGGGATTCCGAGTTCAAGGCCCATGTTGGATGTAGGCATTACTTAATAAAATATTTTTTAAAAAATTATACACACACACACACACATCCTCATGTAAATCAAGGTGACTGCAAGTCATGGGTCTCATGTAGGCACAAAAAAGGGCATGTGGAAATATCAGAGGCATATTCAAGAATTGTGCTTCAGATGTTTAGAGGGAGAGTTTAAAGTTGCACTGCTGTGGTATCTTAATCACAGCCACATAAATATCCAAGGAGCAGACTGTAGAGAGAATAACTCAAGTAAATGATGAGTATATATTTATAATATTGTATGTTGTTTGATTCCATCATGGAAAAAAATTGTTGCAGATGCCTCTCAGCCTTTGCTGCCTGAAGATGTATTGTGTTCGTTATGAAACACTATAATGAAACAGTATAGACTTGATCTGATAGGAAAACAAAAAACCAAAACACGATTCATTTAGAGTTTGAAAAATGATTACATTTTATTACTTAAACATTCTGAGTAAAACAGCATCAGTGTAGTGGTTAAACGGGAATCCTGTGCCTGTACACTGTATTCCGGTTGTTTTGATTAAGTTCTCCTGAAAACTGCTCTCTTTAGTTCCCCAAAATAAGACTAACTTTTCACTCATCTTTGATATACAGCCACTACTTTCATGGAAGGGAGAGGATGACCATCACTTCTCCATTATTTCTATCACATGAGCAGTCCCTACTAACCTATCATGAAAATCTCAGTCGCAGTCTCAGAGCCTGCTGTTTCATGCTCCTCTGGCAGAGCAGTGGTTTCTGATCATCTCGTGGCCTTTGTTATACAGACAAATCTCTAGAAGGGATCCTGAACATATTATTATTTACATCATTGTTTTACAGGTATTCTCTGCCCAACTCATGTACTCATTCAATTCCACAAAACACTGTATGTTAAAATTCAGTGTTCCTTCAGGATACATGGATGTGAATGATTCCCATTTAATAAAGTAGGCCCTTTTATCTTACTTTCTGCTCCCAGAGACCGTCATGGTAACACATGAAAAACATGTAATGAAGGTATAACATCAACAAATTCCAAATTTCAGATCAAAAGACATCAGTAGTGAGTGATGTAGGCCTTTCAAGGAACCTCAAGTAATGTAAGTTTGTTTTTTTTTTTAAGATTTTGTTTATTTATTTGACAGAGAGAGAGACAGCCAGTGAGAGAGGGAACACAAGCAGGTGGAGCAGGAGAGGAAGAAGCAGGCTCATAGCGGATGAGCCTGATGTGGGGCTCGATCCCATAACGCCAGGATCACGCCCTGAGCTGAAGGCAGACACTTAACCGCTGTGCCACCCAGGCACCCCGAGTATTTTTAAAAGAAATTCTACATTCCTAAAGCTCTTCTTGCTACGCTGACACTCACCTCATGAGTCTTAAAATGATTTTGACTTTACTTACTGTGAAGAATTTAACAACCGAGGTTGATTAATCTTGGGCTAGAGACTTAGTTCTCCCTAGTATAAATTCTCTGATGTATAGTGTATTGTGGAAAATGGTTAAATGATTTATGCCATTCATTATACTTCTAAGGTTTCTCTCCAGCATGAGTTCTTTGATGAATCCTGAGGTCAGACCATTGTCTAAAGGCCTTGCCACATTCAGTACATTTGTATGGCTTCTCTCTAGTATGCGTTCTCTCATGACCCCAAAGGTGTGAACGTTTGATAAAAGCCTTACCACACACAATACATTTGTGTGGTTTCTCTCCAGGATGTATATTCTGATGTCTTATGAGGCTTGAATACTGCTTAAAGGCTTTGTCACATTCATTACATTTGTAAGGTTTCTCTCCAGTATGAATTCTCTGATGAATTGTAAGGTTTGAATTTTGACTAAAGGCCTTGCCACACACATTACATTTATATGGCTTCTCTCCAGTATGGATTCTCTGATGTCGGGTAAGGCGTGAACACCAGTTAAAGGATTTGCCACACTCATTACATTTGTAAGGTTTCTCTCTTCCGTGAATTCTCTGATGATCCCCCAAGCTTGAGCTTTGAATAAAAGCACTGTCACGTATACTAGATTCATAATGTTTCTTTTCAGTATGTATTTTCTGATGTCTAGTAAGGTGTACAAGTAGTGTATATGTTTTATCACATTCATTACATTTGTAAGGTTTCTCACCAATATGTTTTTTTTCATGTTTAGTTAGGCTTGAACGCACAGTAAAGGCTTTGCCACACTCATTACATTTGTGAGGTTTCTCACCAGTATGAATTCTCTGATGTCCCACAAGACTTGAACTTTGGATAAAAGCCTTACCACATTCATTACATTTGTATGGTTTTTCTCTAGAATGGATTTTCTGATGTTTCACAAGGCTTGAAATGTGGATAAAAGCCTTGGTGCACACAGTACATTTGTGTGGCTTCTCTCCAGGATGTACATTCTGATGCTTAGTGAGGTGTGAGCACTGCTTAAAAGCCTTGCCACACTCATTACATTTATAGGGTTTCTCACCAGTGTGAATTCTTCGGTGAATCCTGAGGGTAGACCACTGTCTGAAAACCTTGCCACATTCAATACATTTGTATGGCTTCTCTCCAGTATGAATTCTCTCATGATCCCAAAGATATGAACGTTTGGTAAAACCCTTACCACATTCATTACACTTGTACGGTTTCTCTCCAGTATGAATTCTCTCATGACGCCAGAGGTCTGAACATTTGATAAATGCCTTACCACATTCATGACATTTGTGTGGTTTTTCTCCAGTATGAATTCTCCAATGATTTCTAAGGTGGGAATTTTGATTAAAGACCTTGTCACAGATATTACATTTATATGGTTTCTCTCCCGTATGGATTCTCTGATGTCTTGTGAGGTTTGAGAACTGCTTAAAGGCTTTACCACAATCATTACATTTGTACGGTCTCTGCTCAGAATGAATTCTTTGATGACTAGTAAGGACTGAATGATGGCTAAAAGTCTTTCCACACTCATTACATTTGTATGGTTTTTCTCTAATTTTTGTTTTCTGGTGCTGTGTGAACAATGAAGGATACATAAAAACCCTTCCATATTTATTACAAAGGTTGGTTTTGACACTAGGAAGAAATCTTTGAAGTGGCAAAATGGAAGAATAAGTTTTGACAGACTTCTCAACTTGATTACCTTCATTAACTTTCTCCTCAGTTTGAAATCTCTGCAGTTCAACCAGATGTGACTGAAAGCTTAATCCAATTCTATTTTCAAAACATTTTGTATACTTGTTTCCTGTATAGACTACATTATTTTTTACTTTTAACAAATTTTTTATTAATGACTTCCCTTGTTTAAAATATTGATACGTACTTTTTCTTAAAGAAACACTCTGCTTTAAAGGTAAATTAATCCAGGATTTGCTGTCTTGTTTATCTTTTCTACCAGTGAGATTTACAGTATCTGTCACAAGCACTCCTTTGGAATTTCTTTCTTCATATCCACATTTACTCTCAAATTCATACATATTTCCCCAAACTTCCCTGAAGTCAAAATCCTTAAGGTCATGGCTTTCATGTCCTCCCAAGACCACTGGTTGGCATAATTCTCTGTTCTTTCTTTCTTTCTTTGGTAATAATTCCTTGATCATGAATCTAGCAGAGCTATCTGAAAGATATAAAAAACCATAGTCTTCACATTAACTAGAGTTGCAAAATGGATATTACACTAAGTAATACTTACAATGAAGAGATAAAAACTTCTCAAAGTCTGCAAATGTTTAAGAATGCAAATGAATAGAATCCTTTAATAAAAGATGACATGTATTTAAATTATTTTAAGGGAACCCTACTTTCTCTCTCTCTCTCTCTCTCTCAGAGACAGGGAGAGGGTGGGGGAGAGAGGGAGAGATACAGAGAATCTTTAGCAGACTCCACACCTAGCATGGAGCCCAATGTGGGGCTCAATCTCACAACCCTGAGATCACGACCTGAGCCAAAATCAAGAGTCAGACACTTAGCTGAGCCACCCAGGTGCCCCCGGAAACCTGTTTCCAAACACCCTATGACCAAATCGTTCACGCTATGTAAATTTACATACATTCTGAAAAAAAGTGTATTCTTTGACCACCATACCACAACACACACCAATTGGCAGTAAACAAATGGGTGTCTCATACTGAAAAGAAACAGAAAGGGGGGGGGGCCTGGGTGGTACAGTCGGTTAAGTGTCTGGCTCTTGATTTGGGCTCAGGTCGTGATCTCAGGGTCATGAGACTGAGCCCCACATAGGGCTCAGCACAGAGACTGCTTGGGTTTCTCTCTCCCTCTACCCCTACCCCCCTTTCTCTCTCTCAAAAATAAATAAATCTTTAAAAAAATATATTATACAACTGCATATTTACAGCATAATTATTATATGTAAATAAATGCTGAAGCACAGCTATATATGAAGTTAATAGTGGGGCTTTTTTGGACAACTAATCCATTTAAAAAATTAATGAGGGGTACCTGGCTGGCTTAGTCAGTAGAGCATGTGACATATTGGGGTTGTAAGTTTGAGCCCCATGTTGGGTGTAGAGATTACTTAAAAATAAAATCTAAAAAAAAAAAAATAAGATAAATACTTGGAAATTACAAACTATAAAGCTAAAAGGCTAATAGGACAATCAGGAATAATTTAATACAACATCATTGGAATAACAAAATATTCTTAATATCTACTCTAAAGCTATCTATACTCTATGCAGAATAGGCATTTTGGAACATTAACAATTGCTGAATTGCAGTCATATTCCAAACTAGATGCTAAAATCCATAATCTGTAAATGACAAGTTATTAAATGAAATTTTTAAATTAAACCAAGATAAGTCCAACAGGTAAATAATAAGTAACCACAATTACACAAAATTATAGACTGTGGAATTCTAATGATTTCTTTCTTAAGAACAAGAGAAAGAGGGGCGCCTGGGTGGCACAGCGGTTAAGCGTCTGCTTTCGGCTCAGGGCGTGATCCCGGTGTTATGGGATCGAGCCCCACATCAGGCTCCTCCGCTATGAGCCTGCTTCTTCCTCTCCCACTCCCCCTGCTTGTGTTCCTTCTCTCACTGGCTGTCTCTATCTCTGTCGAATAAATAAATAAAATCTTAAAAAAAAAAAAACGAACAAGAGAAAGGACTTATAATCCAGAAAGAGCACACGAGATGAGAATTGGAAAATATGTTTAAGAAAAGCTCCCACATATTCCTAGCAGTCTAAGTTTCACACATGTCCACTGGCTTCTGAAATACCAGTTTTCAGATAGTATTATAAAGAACTGGGTAAATGTAACAGCATGAAAATCACTGAGTATTGTAGGTGCATCTCTCCAATAAAACAGCAAGTAAGTTGGCAAAAACTGTCAGAATCAACTTTATCAGAATTCTGGAAACTAAACAAAGGTTTACAGCAAACATGTAGATGATCTCAGTTGAAGAGCTTTTGACATTTTAACTTCCCCTGGCCCAATCCCATTCTCTCCAGCATAGAGGCAGGCCATGTTCCTGGTATAGGTCTCTTGTACTGAGAGTGGCAGAACAGACTTGGTTATCTAAGAACTGTGGTTTTTACTTTGACCTGCCTGGTGGCTCACTGAAAAACTGGCTCAAAAAGTTTTGCCTTTACTTTGCTTATTAATTCAAGAGGTGCTACGGGGCAGGAAGCAGTATTTGACAAGCATATTTAAAGGCAAATGTATTACCAGATGACACTTTGGGCAAAGAGCAAACAAACTGAAAAGCCAGGGAAGAAGGGCTGGAGAGCGAAATGCTTTGGGGAATGAAAGGCTTTGAAGGGCTGCCATGCGTTCCTAGGAATCTAAGTCCTGCACATGCTCAGGGATGGATCAGTGCTCAGAAAACACACGAGGCAGCTCTATGCCTCCCCTCCTGCTAACCTCCAGGCTCAGCAGAACAAGGTGGTAAAGGCCAAGGCACCACTGTAAACTGCCAAGCTGAGCTTCATGTATTCCCAAGCAACATACAGAATCTTAGGAGTCTTTTGCTTTTTGATTTTTTTTGGTTCTAGGTATTCGAGAAGTTCTGTGTTGAATCACTACCTGACCATGAAGCTAACCAGAGACTTGAGTGGCCACACATGACAAAGAATCCAGACTTCACAGATCAACTCCAAAAAAATTACTAAACAAACGACAACTACAATAAGCAGCAAAATCCAATGCTGGAATGAGGATGTGCGGGGGGAGAATGTGACTTCCAGAGTTGTCATAATATTAAAAATGTTTAGCTTAAAAAATTATGCGGCATGCAAACCAACAATTACGTTGTTGGAAGAAAAGCAATTTAACAAAAATTGCCCTGAGGAAGCCCAGACATTGGACTTTGCTAGACAAATAATTTGTCACTATTTTAAATATACTGAAAGAACTAAATGAAACCAGGTGCAAAGAACCAAAGAAACAATGAGAACAATATTTCCCAAAACAGAAAATCAACAGAGACAGAAATTATAAAAAGGAACCAGAATAGAAATTCTGGAGCTGAAAAGTACAAAAACTAAAATGGAAGAAGCCCTAAAGGAGTTTACACCAAACTGAAGAGGCAGAAGAAAGAACTAATAAACTTGAAGATTAAGTCAACTGAGATTATCCAATCTTAGCAGCAGAAAGAAAAAAAATGAAGAAAAATGAATGGAGAACAAGAGACCTGTGGGACACCTTCAAGTGTACCAACAAAGATGATGGGAATCCCAGAAAGGACAGAACAAAGTGGACAGAAAAAATATCTGAAGTAGTAAGACAGAAAAATTCCCAAATTTGATGAAATACATAAATCTACGTATCCAAGGAGTTTGGCAAGCCCCAAGTGAGATAAACTGGAAGATGCCCACAGTGAAACACTTCATAATCGAACTGTCAAGAGCCAAAGACAGAATCCTGAGAACAGCAATAGGCAGTTCCTTTGGCGACGGAGATCCTCAGTAAAACTACTGACTGATTTCACACCAGGAACCATATGGACCAGAAGGCAAGGGGATGACATTTTCACAGTGCTAAAGGGAAATAACAGTCTACCAGGAATTCTACATACTTCAAAACTATCCTTCAAAATAGAGGGTGATTTAAGACATTGCCAGAAAAAACAAAAACTGAGAGTCCCTTGCTAGTAGACCAGTCCAACAAAAAAATGGTGAAGGGAATGCCTCAGGCTAACATGAAGGAGGAGACAATAACTTGAATCCACATCAAGAAATAAGGAACAGTAATAAAGACAGTACATAAGTGTATATAAGGTTAGTATTAATGTATTTTTGGTTTGTCACTCCTCTTTTTCCCTATTGGTTAAAAAAACAAAACTAATTTTAAATCTACATTGATTGATCTCTACAATATGTGGAGATATAATTTATGACAACAGGAGAGAAGGACAGGATATAGAGGACCCAAGTTTTCATATAATAGCTTGGAGATATTGTGGGTTTGGGTCTGGAGCAATGCAATATAGCAAATCTAATGAATTTTTTCATTTCCCAGTGGCTGTATTATGAGACAAAATATACTTTAAGTAAAAATTTTTATGAGAAAAAGGACAGTATATGTATTTTTAAAAAGATAACTCATTAAGGAATTACAGTAAACATAAACATACACACAAGCGAACCCCAAAACATATGAAACATGTATAGAATTGAAGGGAGAAATAAAAGGAGTTCTAGAATAGTATTTGGAGACTTGCAGACCTCACTTTCAAAAACTGGAGAGTACAGCTAGACAGAAGTTCAGTACGGACACAGACGATTTTAGCCCGACTCCAACGAGTACTGATGGACACATGTGGAGCCCTGCGCCCAGTAAGAGCAAAATACATTCTTCCCTACATGCACGTGAAACATTCTCCAGAACAGACAATATATCAGTCCATGAAGCAAGTCTCAACAGATTGAAAAAAGAGTGAAATCATACAAATTATTTTCTCCAACCACAAAAGAACGAAACTAGAAATGAAGAACTGAAGAAAACTGGAAAGCTCAAAAATACATGAAAAATTTTAAGCATTCTTTAAAAAAAGCAGTGGGTCAAAGAAGGTATCACAAGGGAAATTAGAAAATACTTTGAGAGAAAACAAACAAAACCACAATATAGCAAAGCTTATGGGCATAGTGCGGTGTGGACGTGCTTATACTCCTGCTGTGAGTGAAAGCAGTTTTACTGCTGGATCGAGAGACCCACCCCACTCCCCGGTTAGATATACTCTCTGATGTGCAGCAAAAGCAGAACTGAAGAAACGGCTGGGGGCCTGAAGAGGCAGAGAGCTCTGGGGCCCCAGATGCTTATGTTTTCCAACCCCAGGAGAAGGTCTCCCAAGTACACAGAATGGGATGGATCCTGGAAAAGGTCTGCCAGGACTGGGGAGTCTTCAGCTCTGACCTGTGTGGACTGGGAACAAGAATGGGGCAAGGCCAAAAAAGAAAGAGGACCCCTTAATTACCAGCCTCCCAGTGCTCCTTAAGGTCAAGGGACCAAAGAAGACATAGGGGCATGGGGCTCCCGGCTGGCTCAGTCCGTAGAGCAGCCGACTCCTGATCTCTGGGTTGTAAGTTCGAGCCCCACATTGGGTGCAGAGATTACTTAAAAATAAAATCTTAAAAAAAAAAAAAAAAGGTCATGGGACATATAATAGAGGGCCACAGGTCATGATAAAGATTTTGCCTTGGTCTTTGCATGAGCTAGAGGTTGGGAGGATGCACTTCTACGTATCTGAAGAAGGGAGTGACAAGGCGAAGGGAAGTAAACTTTACTCTAAGAGCTCACAAGAAGGAAAATCCCTCCCATTGGGAGAAAGTTGCCCAAACACTATTAATGGTGCGGCCCCCTCTCTGCCCTTCTGAGCTCTTGCCTGTGCTCCTTAAGGTCAAGGGTTGTTCCCACCCATTTGGCTTTTTCACTGTTTTCACCTTGCTCTCCACAGTCTGGGGCTCTTTCCCTTGCTCCAAAATAAAGATATTATTCAGGTCAGGAAGAGGGATTCCTGCTTATAGAAAGAAAGGAACACGATGTGCTGTGTCTTTTCCAGAATACAATTCCAGCCCTTTGTTCAGCTGCGGAGAGAGGATGTTACAGATGTGTCTAGAAAAAATTTTTCACAAACTTTTCAGCCTCTCCTTCTGAATGCTTAAGGGATTTTTTTTAAAGCATAGATGTCCAGCTGTCTTCCAAGAACTACTGAGTCAAAAGTACAGGGATAAAAGTGGATCCAGAATCAGATATTTTTTAAAGTTTGCCATAAGGTTTTGTTCTTACTCAGCTTCTGGAAGTGCCACTAATCTAGGGTGGAGTGGGGAGATCATCTGAAAGTCTACATGCTGCCTCATAAACTTTTTCATTTCAGAAGGTACATGGCCTCAAACTCAGTCAAGCAGAGCAGGGGCTCCTAAGAGACTCACTGGGGCAGATCCCAACTTCTGGAGGGACGTTTTCCTCACCCAGGGAGACCAGGTTCCTGTAGTTCTCCACCATCACGTCCCTGTACAAGGCCCTCTGGGCAGGGTCCAGGCACTCCCACTCCTCCGCAGAGAATTCTATGGCCACATCCCTGAATGTCAACCGTCCCTGAAATGAAAAACACATTTCACCAAGGAACCTTGGGGAGAGTTCTCATGTTCACACAAAATGTGAGCAGGAAAGGGATGTCAGGATCAATTCAACTGAAATCAATGTTCGGACATCATTTTGAGCCAAGAACAGATAACTGTGAGCAATTTAGATATCCCTAATTTTGTTTTATTATGTTTTCCCATCAGAGGATATCAGATCCACTAAAACCCTGTAGATTTCCCATTTTCATGGAAAATAAAAGAACTGTATGAATGAAAAAATGTCCAACACACAGTGGTTTATGTGAACATGGTACCTACTATGTTCTTCACACTAGTGCTAGTTCTACACACCCAGCGGAGCTAGAGCACAAGAGGTACCTTCACGTGTGACAAATTATCTGCAAAAATATACATTACATGTTTGCATTTAAAGTCAGACATTTAACCATTACGGAGTTTATTAGCCCAATGGAGCTTATTCCACTAACCAAAAAAAAAAAAAAAAAAAAAAAAAAAAATTCATGAGGAAGAACTTTACTAATGTTGTACGTTAATTTAACAGATTAAGTAGAACACAGGTTGATCACAGCAGATCTTGGAAGAAATACTGGATGATTAAAAATCATGCCAAACAGGACATTTAAAACGCTATTGAGCAAGACCATCCACCAAGCATCACAATCCATAGTAAGCACTGGAAGCATTTCTACTACAGGGTGAGGCTGAGGCCCGTGGGCCAGCCAGGCTCCCGCCAGTCACCACTGCATGGTAGGCCTGAGGCCCATTCCCATTAGCAGTCGTACCAGGACCTCTATTTGCAAGACACTTACCAACCTATGTGAAGAGAAAACTACTGAAAGACAGAAGAAAGACATGATCAAAGACAGAAGAAAGACATGATCAAAGACTGACAAACCTAATTCTTACTGGAAGATGTGGTGACATAAAGACCGCAGTGACTTAGAAATTCAGAGCAATTCAGATGCAGAAGAAACATGGGATTTAAAAAACAACAAAACAGTCTCCATCCTGTTGAGGAGAAATAATTTTGAAATGAAAAGTGTTGAAATTTTGAAATGAAAAAAAACCTGTTAATGTGTGTGTTACATGAAACTTTTCAATGAAATAAATAGCTGCAAGATATACACTAAAAAGCCAAATTAAACAGATAATTTTAAACAAAAGAGTACTAAATGGAACACAGTACTCTGAGATTACGTAAACTAGGTGAGGTCTTCCAAAGCAAGATCAGAAAGCAGAGAGGGCAAGAAGGAAAGATTTACATTTCACTGCAAGACACTGATAAAAATAAAGACACAGCGTGTATGTAAAGAATTAAACTACAAACTATAAGATAGCTCCTAAATATATCAAAGGAAAACAGCAAAGTATGAAAAACCATGTTTTATTCCAGAAAAATAAAGTTACAAGTAGGTAGAAAACAAATACAAGGGATTGTCCTTTTACCCCCAATTTTCAAAACACAAAGATTACCAAGTTTTGTTTGGGGTGGGGGTGGGGGAATCTCATGTGTTGTTCCGAGACGAGGTACTTTGCAGGTTTAGGAGAACGCATCGGACAGCATCTGCCCTCAAGTAATGCACCATCCTTGACCCGGCAATTACAGGTCAAGTGGCCCAAGCCAGAGAAATCCTCAGACATCTGCAGAGAGGCTGGTCTGTTCATAGACAACCACTGTGGCATTCTTTATACCGGTGAAAAATGGTAAAGGTCCCACTCATCTCCATTAAGAGAATGCTCCAGTGAGGATCAAAGCAAGCCGTGTCTGTGTTTATTAACGTGAAAACAATGTCTAGATGTGCTGTGTACGTTTTTTAAATTTGCAGAATAAAATGTTACAACAAACTTCATTATGGAGTTTTTTCTAAAATTTTATAACAATGTATAAATGCATTTTTATAAAGTTTGAACTGACTCTTGACACAGAACTGAAAACAGTGGTTCCCAACTGAGACATGAACGGTGGAAGACATGACAGGGAGGGGCGTCCCCTTCCTATTACATCTCAGGGCCTAATCTGCTTCTTGTTAGGAGTTTAATCAGTCAATCAATACATCCATACATACGTGACTCACTCATTTGATATTGAAATTAAAAAAGATATAATACTTAAAAATAGTGGTGGAACCAGAATTGGCTACAGCATCTCTGATGGCAGAGAGAAGGTTTTATGCTCCGCACCATTACCACCATTCTTACCTAAAACATCTAGGGCACAAGAGTTGCTACAGGAACACCATGGTCTCTGTGGGTTAGAGGTGCTGAGAATGATTTTTAAAAACCTCTTACCTTTGGCTATTTAGGTTGATTCCATAGTTTAAAGCCAATTATGGAGTAAAACATCCTACTGATAACTATTTCTGAACTTTATTCTAAATCAGTATTTTAGAACCGGAAACACCATGGTTCACTTGTTTAGCTCTGAGTGCATTATAAAGTCAGGCAGAGGTGATTTCCTCTTATCGAGCTTGTTTTCCAGAATTTTCCAACTATGCCTGCACATTAATACATGACGTCCATGTGTAGCTTCTTTGATCCTAGTCTACAGAGAGCTGACCGTGCATTCAGACGTGGCCCCTAACAGTCCCTGCTGCCCAACTGCACTGACACCACGGGACCCACACTCGTCTCCAATTCACACCTGGTGTGAAGCCCATCACGATGCCTCCAGGGGGTCTCCTCACAGGCTCCACGCCACTGAGTCAGGAGGAGATGGAATGCTAAGTGGAAGGAGAGGGACATGGGAAGGCCTGGGGGAGTGTGGACAGACGCAGCTCGGGCAGGACACTTCAGAGTCAGAGAAGATCAGCGAGGCCACCAAGGGCACAGCAGGAATGAGACAGAAAATCAACCGAGAATATGACTGTACCTGACAAACGGCCATTCCTGACTCCTTCCTTTCCTCTTCCTCCTCTGCCAGGCTTCTCCCTCCTCAGACAAGATCGGCCTTGAGAAGTCAGTCCTAAGGGTCAAGAATCTGCAGTTTAATGCTTAGAATCAGTCTACGTCCTTCCTGTACCCCAACATCACACAGGAAGACCTCTCTGTGTGGAAACGACAGTCCTCTGCTGCCCACTGCCACAGGAGGGGGGCTCAGGGACACTGAACTCCTCCAGACACCACCAAGTGAGTGTTCCCACCCCTTTCTTCAGAACGGGCTCCCACCCGGGTGAAGCCCCCCCCCCCCCCCCGAACACACACACACACTGCAGCAGTGGGGACCTGGGCTGGACCCCACACTCCCCTCCAGGTCACAGACCCGCCCTGATCCCACCCCACACAGAGCAGGGCCCTCTCCCCTCTCCCTGGGTCAGGGGCTGCTGTCAGCCTCAGAAACGGAGGACCCAGAGCCTTGGGGCTCAATGCTGGATACACATCAGAAGCACCTGGGGCACTTTAACTGGTACTGAGGCTGGGCCCTGTCCCCCCTTGACCACCGGAAGGGGAGTCTCTGGGAGGGGCACAGGAGCTGTATCTGCAATCCAGTGTGAGGCTGGGGGGAGCACACTCCGAGGAGGCCAGCCCAGCACACCTCCCACCTTCTGGCTCTGCTCGCCCTTGGGGCCTTGCAGTCATGAGTATCTAGCCAGTGGAAGGGGAAGGAGCAGAGAGAAATATGCAGAGAAGGCTAAAGGGACCAGAATTGAGGGTGAGGGAGTAGATGGAATGTTAAAGGGAGTGGGGGTGGGGGGACGGAAGCCAGAGAAGGCGCCACTGAGAGGTGATATCAGAACAAAGATCCAAGGAAGGAAGAGATTTTGCCACCTGCATGTGAGGAACCAGAGACTTCTAGGCAGGACATCCACATAAAGACCCTGGGTAGTGGCATTCTGGGCTCTAGAAAGGGCAGGGAGGCCTGTATGGCTGGAGCAGGGTGAATGGAGGAGACGAGGAGGTAAGATCAGAGAGTACTAAACAAGCAGATCAGAAAGTTCCAAAGCAGATCACAATTCTTCAAGCTTTTCCCCTATACCTCAGAAGATTTTTGGAAACCATGTATTTCCCATATTCATCTAATTTTTATTTCTTTTGTCCTAAGTTAAAACACTAATAAATAGTGTCTTGCATACTTTGCAAACATGCCAAGGTGCCCACCTTGGCTGCAGGAAATACAGGGTCTCCCTATTACACAGAGGTAGACTGCAGGGGACACTTCTGGAGGAATTTGGGGATCACTGCTGGACATATTAAGGTGAAGACGCCAGACTGTTGTCCCAGCAGAGACGTCACAGAGACAGCTGGATACAGGACCCTGGTTTCAGGGGAGAGGTCTGGAGGCCTTGGTGGAGCAGTGAAAGGAGACATCAGTGTTCAAAGTCATGAGATGGAGCAATGTGGAAAGGCAAGAGGTGGAGACAAGGGGTTCAGGGATTAAGCCTAGGGGTGCTTCTGCAGAGACCAGGGAGTTAGGGGAAACAGGCACAGGGAACAGACACATGAACATGGAGAAGAAAATTAAAACAGGTAACTGGAAGATAGATTTACTTAAAAAAAAATAGTGTGGAGGCCAAGAGAAAGTGCTTCAGGAAGAGGAAGCCCAGCGTGCTGTAGCTAGGACCAGCGTGATAAGAACAAACCAATTCCAGGACTGAGAAGCAGGGAGGTCCCCAGTGACTCTGACATGGAAAGTCTCAGCGGCATGGTGGATATGAAAGTGAGAACTGGGGGTGCCTGGGTGGCTTAGCCGGTTAAGCGTCTGCCTTTGGCTCAGGTCATGATCTCAGGGTCCTGGGATTGAGCCCCACGTAGGGCTCCCTGCTCAATGGGAAGTCTGGTTCTCCCTCTCCTTCTGCACTTCCCCCCTGCTCATGCACTCTTCTCTCTCTCTCAAATAAATAAATAAAATCTTAAAAAAAAACAAGAACTGGAAACAAACTGAGGGCTTCGAGGGGGGGATGGGATAGGCTGGTGATGGGTATTAAGGAGGGCACGTATTGCATGGTGCACTGGGTGTTACACGCAAATAATGAATCATGGAACATTGCATCGAAAATGGGATGTACTGTATGGTGACTAACATAACAAAATAAAAATTATTATAAAAAAAAACTGGAAGCAAGATCTAAAGCAGAGTATAAGCATGCGTTTAGTGTATTCTGCTTTGAAATGGAGTGTAAGAAAAAGCACTTACCAGAGTGGGAAATGTAGCTAATAGAGGATGTTTTATTTTGAAGAGAGGAGAATGTAGTAAAAGGCTCTTTTTTGTGGATTTTTTTAAAAGATGGGACATTACCATATATATATGGTGAACAAAGTAACTGCCTAGAGGTAAGGTAAGAACTGGTGAGCAGTGGCAGTGTCCAAAGGACCTTGCAGCCGCTCTGCTGCTGTTCCCAGAGACCCACCTCCAGCAAGGCTGCCCCAGTGAAAAAACGTACCTGGGCCCCAGTCCCCCAGTTTCTTGACTCAGACACTCCTGCAAGTTCCCATGGTGTTTGTTCTACAATCCCAGTGGACACCCCACATTATTACAGGACAGAACCTCCTAATCACCTGTGCACTGGCCAAAGAATCCCATTGTGTTCCTAACATCTATCTTTTGTTTTGGCAGGAACACACCCACCACCCCAGGATCCTATATATTTCTTCTTGGAGACTAAAGTTAGACACCTCCATAATGTCATAATGCAAGACGAATTAATGTGTGCAAGGATCTATGTACTCCAGCAAGACTCAAGTATCTTCTAATAAAACGCCCCAAAATGTCATTTGTATCCCACAAAACATGTGTGATACCTTCAGTAATGTAACAATGAGATCCCTGACCCAAACCACTACAGATTACCCGCCAAATGGTGGCAGTTTCCCTTCAAACCCTTATGGGTCAGACCCCACAGAAGTCAACACATAAACACCAGATGGTGCTTCTCGGATCCACCCCTCAGGATTCAGGCACAAACTGCCCCCCAGCTGTCAGTTTGGCTGCTGATCACTGGACAGCTCACCCCCTCCTTGTAAAGTGACTCGGCTACAGGGAGCAGCGGCCTCTTCGTCACTGGGCAGCCAGTGTCCAGTGTCTGGTCAATGCAGGAAAGAGAAGCCTGTTCCTTCCCTCAAATTGGACCAACTCTGGAAGGTCACCCCTCCTCCAGAGCTCCCTGCTGTAGCCATCCAGTGGATTCTGGATTTTTGTCCTGAGGGCAACAGGAAGCCAATGAAAGGATTAAAGCCAGGGAATTCCTTCCCTGCTGTTTGTCCCTCTCCTGTCACCCATCGCCCCTTTTTCTGTCCCAACACCACCTCTGTCGCTGCCGCGGCTCCAGTTCTTCTATTCCTTCCCCCGCGGTCTCAGTCTGATGTATCTGCTCCTTGCTGCCCCTCTCCTATCACCGGTTAAGGTCTCTCTCGTCCAATGTGCTACCCTTCACCTCTCTGGAGATACCTTTTAATCTAGATTTCTCTATTTTCTTCTTCCTCTACTTTTCTTTGGTTCACTCCACTCTCACTGTCTCTCCACATCCACCCGCTCTACCCTGTTCCTCCCTCCCTTCCTTCCTTTCTCTCATCCGTAGTCTTTCTCGTTCTCTCAGGCTGCCTCTGCTTCGTCCCACACCCTCACACAGGTAAGAAATAAAAACGTTCTTTGCCTGGGAGGAAGTTTCCAGTGGGGCTTCAGGAATGGAAACACACCATGACAAGCACAGCCAGTGGCATGCGGTTCGTGCGGAAGAAAGCCCTGAAGCCGTGAGTACAGAGTAGAGTACTAAGGCGAGGAGGGCCGGCTCCGGAGGTTGCGTAGGTGGAGGGGGCGGCAGGAGGGGGCGCCGCCTGCAGAACCGCAAGACCATGGAGATGCGGCGTCCGGGTCTGCACGATCGCCTCCGCCCTGGGGGCTAGCGAGGGAACACTTCACACAGCGCGGCCGAGAGGGGAAAAGGCGGGAGCGCGGCGGGAGTACTGGAAGGGTTTTCAGAGGAAGAAGACAACGGCAAGCGCTCTCTACCTTGACGGAAGCCGGGGACCCGCCTCAGCGATTTTAACTCGAAATAGAGGGGCCCCTCGGGCCCCGCAGTGGAGCTCCCAGGCCTGGAGTGTCTGACGGTGCTGCCGGGAATCATCGGGCATGGGACAAGCGGGCGAAGGGGTTTTATCTACGTGGCAACCCCCGAACTCCGGGTGTTGCGGCTCCGAGCCCTGGGGCGGGGGGACGGTCCCACAAAGACCAGGGTTGAATCAGAAAATGTGACACTGACTCACCTGACTGTGCCCTTCCCTCCGATTCCGGGTCTGCAGGGCACTGCGCATGTGCGGCGTGCTGCGGGACCCGTCCAGCAAGGGGCCGTGGGCGTTGGCGGGAACTGTACGGAGGGGGCGTGGCCGACGTAGGGGCGGGGTCTGGACCTCCGTCCGGTCCCCGAACGTTTCCTGCCCTCTTTCAGCCCGTCAGTATCTTACTCTCCGCTTTTCAGTTTCTTTGAATCTCTTTGGTGTCTCGCGGACCGAACAGTCTCCTGGCTATTTTAAATTAATGTTTCAAATAACTTAAAAGATTAGAGTTGTGAGAGCCGCTTATATTAGAAGCTGAGATGTTTTCCTGTTAAATTGAAAACGGTTTAAGTAAAAGCTCAGCAGGCGGTGTTGGGGAGTATAATTAAAAAGAATCATCTCCCAACCCAGCAATCCTCTCCACAAAGGTAGTAGAGAAAAAAACCCAGTTTCATTAGTGAATAAGCATTAAACCAGAATATGATGTGCATCACAGACGATCTTGAGAGATTGCAAAAAGGAATTTTACTCTGTCATAGAAGACAAGGGGATACGAAGGATTACATACATGTTCTCAAGATCATAACTGTCCTCAAGGAGACATGACAGCACCATTTGTCACACATAGTTCATCCTAACATCACCAGGTAATCTGGGTGGCCATTTGTGTTAGCTAATTGGCTTTAACCAGAGGGAAAACAAACTTCTCATATCCTTATGACAGGAGGGAGCAAGACACCTGCTGAGTTAGGCCCCTATCCTCCCACAGCAACTGCAAGACAAATATACTATCATCTTTGATGTTTACATTTCGAAGAGATGGCTCCCAGATCCTTGAGCACACATTCCTGAGTTACAGTGTTGGCAAGAGCCTTATTTAGTTTTTCAAAGACATACATACATTCCAAACAGGAAGACAAAAGTTCCCTAAGGGAAATGCCCTAGGAAAAGGGAGGAAGAGAAGTCTCTTCACTTTTTTTTTTTTTCAAGAGAGAGACCTGTTTTCTTTCTCTCATTTTTAGTTTATATTTTTCCTTACAGAAACAATATGCATTCATTCACTAAAGCAGTCTTGTTTGTAAACATCTGTGATGTGCTCACAAGAACGGTAGTGTGCACTACATCTCAGTAACTGTGTTGGGAACCTCACTTAAATTATGTGAGTTAATTCTTGTAATACCGTGGGAGTTGGGTTTTATATATCCATTTTCCTTAGGAGGATTTATGGGCTTTGCCTATCTGGGGATAGAGATTCTCTGTGTCTTTTGTTTCCCTATGACTGATCATTAAAATGGTCTTCATGTGACAGAAGCTCGATATACACCGAAGAAAAGAAAGCAAAGGAGTGGTGGGATTAGTGGTCCTGAGGGATTTTCTGAGGGTTTGCTCATTTGTGCTCATGTATTTTGTTTTTAACATGTGGAGTGACCAGCAGGCCCCCAAGAGTTGGAGACATTGTGCTTGGAGGAACTCCTTACACATAGGTTATAACCAAAAGAATAAACTTTCACCTATCAAATTTTATTTTATTTTATTTTTCTTTAGAGAGATAGCAAGAGAGGGAACAGAAGTATGGGGGAGCTGGAGAAGGAGCAGCAGGCTGGAGAGGGAGAGGCAGGCTCCCCGCTGAGCAGGGAGCCTGATTCCGGGCTTGATCCCAGGACCCTGGGATCATGACCTGAGCCAAAGGCAGACACTTAACGACTGAGCCACCCAGGTGCCCACACTTATCAAATTTTAAGACTCCCCTTTATGTGCATCTGGGTGTCTGGAAAATCTGAGTGCCAGTCCTGGATGGGCAGCCAGAGGAGCTGCCCTGAACTAAGTTCTCAAGGCAGTTTTCGGGAGGTAAGACCTCAGGATGGGAGTGGACAGGAGGAACGCAAGAGGCAAATTCTGTATCTAAGAGGTTATTTGCGAGAATACCTGGTCTCACTGTTCTCTTAGACCCTGGGGATCCCAGCGAGGCGGATGAGATTGCCTTCCAGGGTGCAGATTCTGGAGGCAGCTGAGCTCTGTGCGCATACTTGTGTAAGACCAGAAGCGTGACATAGAAATCTAAGAAATTTTGAGAGGAGCAACTTTAGCTAGGACCTGGGAGGGCTTCATACATTTAGATAGCCTGGGGTAGTTGTGGGCAGCCAGTGCCAGCCTCCGTGTGGCCCTAGGGACACATGGATTGTGGGAGGTGCTGCATTCAGGCCCTGAGGGGCTGCCGGCTTCCCTGTGTGTGCCTGCTGGAGGGTTTGGACAGGAAGAAAGAGGCAGGGAGCATAGGGAAGATCGAGTACCCCCAGGGACAGCACCAGCTGCTGGTAGGACTGGTATGTGCTACATACTCATGTCCAGGCAGGGCTCTGCTACTTCTTTGGGTCTTCATTCTCTTGTGCAGGCTCCCTTATACATGTAAAAAATCAATAAAATGTGTCTGCTTTTCTCCTGTGAATCTGTCTTAGGTCAGTTTAATTCTTTTTTTTTTTTTTAAGATTTTATTTATTTATTTGACAGAGAGAGACAGCCAGCGAGAGAGGGAACACAAGCAGGGGGAGTGGGAGAGGAAGAAGCAGGCTCCTAGCGGAGGAGCCTGATGTGGAGCTCGATCCCATAACGCCAGGATTACGCCTGAGCCGAAGGCAGACGCTCAACGACTGCGCCACCCAGGCGCCCCCAGGTCAGTTTAATTCTTAAGCCCAGCCAGAGAGTCAAGAGGGAAGAGGAGAATTTTCCCCTCCTACAGAACAATGCTTGTTAGTATGACTTAACCAAACTTTACTTAAGCTTCTCTCCTTCCCAAGCTCAGAATTCAGACCTCTCTTGAGCATTGTAATTCAGAACAACCCCACCATTATAACAGCCCCTCCCAAGAGTAGGCAACTTCAAGGTAAAAAACATTCTCTGATCAGTTACAGGTCTTGCCACATGCTCATCCATTCTCCTGTACCTGTTTTTTTCTAGATCTGTTTACTAAACCCCTTGAAACAAAAGAAAATCTCTTTTCTGTCTGGCTTGGGAGACATTTGTAGATCATGCAGTTGGAACGCTCTCCGTAAAATAATAATCCTCTTAAATAAAACCTCTCCTTACCTAAGTTTGAATGTTTTTAAAAAAGATTTTATTTATTTATTTATTTATTTGAGAGAGAGAGACAGCCAGCGAGAGAAGGAACACAAGCAGGGGGAGTGGGAGAGGAAGAAGCAGGCTCCCAGCAGAGGAGCCCAATGTGGGGCTCGATCCCAGAACGCTGGGATCACGCCCTGAGCCAAAAGCAGACGCTTAACAACTGAGCCACCCAGGTGCCCCTGAATTTTTTTTTAATTTGGCAGTGATAAATATTTTAGTTGATTTATCTGTGTTAGAAAATGTTTATTCTCTATTTTTGTGTCACAGGGTTCAATATATATTCATAAGGTCAAACTAGTTCCCGTGTTTTTCATATATATTTTTTAAAGATTTTATTTATTTATTTGACAGAGATAGAGACAGCCAGCAAGAGAGGGAACACAAGCAGGGGGAGTGGGAGAGGACGAAGCAGGCTCATAGCGGAGGAGCCTGATGTGGGGCTCGATCCCATAACGCCGGGATCACGCCCTGAGCCAAAGGCAGATGCTTAACCGCTGTGCCACCCAGGCACCCCCGGTGTTTTTCATATTTTTGAATCTTTAATAAGTGGCACCTGTTTTTAACTAATATTACAGGGAGACAGCAAAATCTTCCTGTAAATGAGGAAATATCCTTTTTTAATATCTTATGAATATATTTATTTTGCTCTGACAGTTTTACAAGCAACAAAACTCATAAATGAAATAGATTCCTGACTCTCCAATTAATTTCTCTGCTGTTCTGGGTTTAATGAAAAGTTCTACCATCAACTTATCTCTTTGCTTGGGATTGTGGAAGTCCATGCTGAAACCTCTTTTTTTTTTTTTTTTAAGATTTTATTTATTTATTTGACAGAGAGAGAGACAGCCAGCAAGAGAGGGAACACAAGCAGGGGGAGTGGGAGAGGAAGAAGCAGGCTCATAGTGGAGGAGCCTGATGTGGGGCTCGATCCCACAACGCCGGGATCACGCCCTGAGCCGAAGGCAGATGCTTAACCGCTGTGCCACCCAGGCGCCCCTGAAACCTCTTTCTTTGCCAAAACGCATGGTATAGGGAAGGAAAAATAATTTTCCATCTACTCTTCTGAGTTTTTGGCTGAGACCCTGTAATAAAAGATAGATTAACAGGAGAAAAACAAACAAATGTTTATTAACACATATACCTCATATATATACATAGGAGAGACCCAGAGAAAACCTAAGTAACTCGCCAGGCGGCCTGAACCACCTACTTAGAGCTTCCAGTAAAGACAAAAGAAAGATGGGGCAAGGCCAACTAGGAAGACTTGACCAAAGAAAGCTGTGTAAACAAGAGTAAAATTTGTTATGCTTTTGATAAAATTTTTGTGTAGAGTCATCCTTCTCTTCCCCTATAGAGAGGGAGACACCCGAAAAAATGGATTTCCTTTAAATGCAATTCTCTTTACAAAAGGGTAACTTCTACTCTATAGTTAAGTCAATAATTATATCTCTCTCTATATTATTATTTATCTACATATATATTCTTTATCTCATGATTTTTAAAAAGATTTATTTATTTGTCAGAGAGAGAGGACAAGCAGGGGGAATGGCAGGCAGAGGGAGAAGCAGGCTCCCCCCTGAGCAAGGAGCCTGATGAGGGACTCAGGACTCCATGCCAGGGCCCCAGGATCATGACCTGAGCCGAAAGCAGACGCTTAACCAACTGAGTCACCCAGGGGTGTGTGTGTGTGTGTGTGTGTGTGTGTGTTTCTCTCTCTCTATGTATATATATATATATATATGATACAGGTATAGATAGATATTCTAGAGCTTTATTTGTTAAAAAAAAAAAACCTAAATAAATACCCTAGATATACTGCAAGATTATTTTTTAGGTGAAAATAAATTGAAATGTCCTTTAAGGACTATATATTTTACAGGCTTTGTCATCCACATCTGCCAGAATATTCAGAAATAGAAAACAAAGAAAACCACAAAATATACTACATTAAAAAGTAATCTCTACACCCAACACGGGGCTCCAACTCAGGACCGCAAAACGAAGAGCTGATTGCTGTACCGACTGAGCCAGCCAGGCTCCCCAGTAAAATTTTTAAATAAAAAACATGCTTTCTAATTATCTTCAGAGTGATTGTAAAGCGAATTTGAAATTATGTTATATTTAGAAATTACGACTTAATCGTATTGTGATGCCAAAAGCGTTTATCTCAAATACATTTGAGTATAATTCATGTGTGTGGAGCAATATAATAAGTATAAAAACAGCGATGCAATTTAATCTCTTTTAAAAGTTACTGCTTTTTTAAAAGCAATAAATTATCACACGCCTTAGCCCTCCAAGTCCCATACCTCAGGTCTCGTCTCTGGGAAAGTCTCTGGAACAGCACAGGGTTGAGTCTCTGACTCAGGTGAATGGAGAGTAGAAACGGAAATGATGTTCTGGGGGCGCTGAGATTGCGCGTTCCGCCCAGGCGGAATGTGCATTTCACATTCTAGTACGCATCGCCTACACATACTCTAGTTTTTGTTTCATTAAGTTTCAACAGTGTTCCAGGATCCCGCCACCGCCCACATCCACCTCGCACCGAGGTCCCAGCTCCCTCCCAGATCGCGGAGTTGCTTCAGCTTCTCTGGCGGGACTTGCGGATTTTGACTTGGACCGTTTTCAGCTGTGAAGAGGATAACATCTTACTCTCCAACATAAGTGGCGCCCACAGAACTCTCAGCTTTTACCTTAAAACTGAAACATTAACTTGGAAAAGAAAGCAGTGCTACTGCCCAGGAGAAGAAACTCAAGCATGCCCAAACCCTAAAAACCCGGGCGCGAATCCCAGGTCCCGCCCCCATGCCGGCCGCGCCAAGCCTTGCCTCACCCTCACCAACGCCTCGTCTCTATGGTTACCGCCCCGCCTCCTCGTCCGCCGTCCCTACGCAGGCCCGGCTTTGCTCCGCGCCCCACCCAGGCCCCGCCTCTTCCCTCTGCGCGGGCGCAGTTGTCTGCACACCCGGAAGCGGGTTTCGTGGAGCCGAGGCCAGTCTGTGGAGTGTGAGTTTCGTCTTTCTTGTTTAAACCTGCGCCTCGCAGTCTCCCCCCTACCCCCGGGGTCTGGGGGCCGCTAAAATCCCTGCGTCACCCCCCAAACCCCTAAAATTCAGACGCTTCCGTGGGAGGCAGGGGGCTTCCCTTTGGGTTTGAAATCCGCGAGGTGGGTCCGCGCCCTTCTCGGCCCCTAGAGGGCAGCGCCGGCCGCCCCTCAGGAGAGGCTGGCCCTCACCTGGGCCGGGAGATCCTGGAGAGCTCAGTCCTCCCCGGAGACGCACGCACTTCCCCTCATCTCGCGTCCCCCTCAGCCGTCTCCTCTGCTCCCCAGGCCTTCCCCCTGTCCGTCCCCGCGTCTCCTCACCCTGGGTTGGGGAGGTGACTAAAGGCCTGTCTTGAGCTGGATAATGTGCTCTTGTGGGAGGCGGGCATCTTCTGTTATCCCTCTCCTGGGTGAGAGGAACCCGGAGGGGGAGAGGGACTGTCCACCTTAAAACACAAGTCAGTCATTCTACTAGCAAAATGAGTTTATTCCGGAAGAAGCAGAGGAATTGCAGTTTGGGACATGCATGGCATGCAGAGGCAAGTTGGGAGAGAAAAGGAAGGTCGGCTTTTATTTTTAGGAGGACATCGGGGAGGGTTACTTTAAATAAAAGTTCACTGGAGAAGAACAAGAGTTGGAGGTTGTGGCGGTTTTTCAGTGGCTGCAAGTGGTGGTTAGTGCATTTGTTGCTGGGGCAGGAAGGGATCTTCCTTTTTTTTTTTTTTTCTTAACAAGCAGGAGATGAAATTCTCCTGTAAAAAAATTCCCTCCCTTGTTAAAAATAATTCTTATCCTCCCTTTTCTTGCTGGTAAAGCAGGCTGCAGGGAGTGGTACTTGCCAGAGAGCTCCCACTTCGGGGTTTCCCTTCTCCGTTTTAAATGAGGTTTCCTTATTTATTTTCACAAGACCCACTGAGAGAATTACAGAAAAATGAACAGAGAAGAATGGGAGATAACCATAAATATGGCAAAGTAGCAGCAATGGGAGAGAAGATTGAGAAATTTAGAGTAAGAAGGAAATCTCCAGGGAGATGATGGGAAACAAAATGTGGAGTGGAGCCCCTCCCCCTCCCTTTTTTGGGAGAGGAGCCCCTGATGGGAAATGGGAGCATAGGTGACAAAGGAGGAGGCACTTCACAGGCAGTGGGGGGAGAGGTTAAAAGAATTAGAGTCATGGCAGGGGCGACTGGGCACCCAGTCGGTTAAGCATCAAACTCTCTTGATATCTCAGGTCATGATTTCAGGGTCACCGGATGGAGCCCCAGTCAGGCTCTGGGCTCAGTGGTGAGTCTGCTCAGGATTCTCTCTCTCCCTCTTCCTCTGCACCCCCCCCAACGATCTCTCTCTCTCTCTCTAAAATAAAAAAAAAAAAAAAAAAGTTGAAGTCATGGCAGACAGCAGTGTGGTGCTGGAGGAAAGGAGGGAGAAAGAGCAGGGAGGAAGCTGAGCAAGCTGGGGGTGCCAGAGAGTGGGGACGAAGGGGGAATGGCAGGGAAAGAGCAATCTTAACTGGGAGAGTAGCTGGGGAGTAGAGAGGGGGGAGGAAAGAGGCAGAAATATGTGGAGATGGAGGACAATCGGAAAGTTTGGGGAGAAAGAGCAATAAGAAGGGGAACAAGTTGCAGAATGGGGCAGAACAGGAGAAGGAATCCAGAGAAGGGGAGAAACAGCAAGAGAGGAGAGAGGAACAGAATGAGCAGAAACCCAAGGCGGAAACAAAACCGAAAGAAAAAAAGGGAGGGATGAATATGGAGAGAGGGAGAAACAATAGTGAAGAAAGGAATCCAGGTGAGGGTGAATTGATTGGATATGGATGAGTAGGTATGTTAACATTAATGCGTGGCTTTATAATACACTTAAAATTAGATTAAATTATGCAGAGAAGGATGAGCATTGCAAAACTCCTGTCTAAAAGGCTTGTGCATTTTATAATTATTTATATCGGAAGATAACTTCTGTTTGTATTCCTTGTTCAGTCAAGAGGGCAGAGACTTGGGTCACCATCGTCCCTTTGCCTGGGCTCAGGGGAAAGTGGGGCAAGAAATGACTGTCACTACACGTGCCTTTTTAAGGAACATTGAAGTGTTTCTTCCTTGTAATAGATTTACTTTATTTTTCTTTGTTTATATTTACATCATTTTTCTTTTTGAAGCTTCAAACAATCTTGGTTAAGTTATACTTTTCTATAAATAATTATCAACATCTGAAGTAAGCTTTGGAGCTATCCTATAAACAGTTTATGGCATTCTTTTCTAAGTACGACTTTCCCGTTTTTAGGGGCCCATGGGTGGCTCAGTTGGTTAAGAGTCTGCTTTTGGCTCAGTAGTGATACCAGGCCTGGGATCAAGCCCTGCATCAGTGGGGAGCCTGCTTCTCCCTCTCCTGCTCCTTCTCCCTCTGCTTGTGTGTGCTCTTTCTGTCAAGTAAATAAATAAATATGACCTTGCCACTTTAAAAAATTTTGATCTCATACTTCATTCGATTAAAAAAAATTTTTTTTTAACTTTTTCATTTTTAAGTTAATTGTGTCTAGTTCGGACTGAGGTCTGCAGGCTCTCTTCTCTTTGTCATGTATACTGAGAACATTCTTTGATATCTAGTAGGTAGTTTTAGATTGTTCCATGTGTACTTGGTAAATATGTTGGTAATTTTTTTTTTAAAGATTTTATTTATTTATTCGACAGAGAGAGAGACAGCCAGCGAGAGAGGGAACACAAGCAGGGGGAGTGGGAGAGGAAGAAGCAGGCTCCCAGCGGAGGAGCCTGATGTGGGGCTCGATCCCAGGACGCTGGGATCACGCCCTGAGCCGAAGGAAGACGCTTAACGACTGAGCCACCCAGGCGCCCCGTCGGTAATCTTTTATCTAAATTGAAACCTGGTTTAATCCGTTACTGTGATACTCAATTTCCTTATCTTTTATGTGATCTATTGAGACAGTGGGCTACAAGTGACCAAGCAGATATTCCCCTCAAGTTCCTCTTTTCCACTCCTTGCAAATGTTGAAGAATGGGCTGATCTACTTGGAGATGTCACCTAACAGAGCCCAGCTGTTCCTGATGAGGAAATGTGTGACTCTCTTGTTTCTATAGGTGACCCTCTTGCAGTGTTTACAGCAGCAATTCTTGTGTGTTCAGAATTCTGTATTTTGTAAATCTTTTACTGCAATGTGCTGGAAAAGGGGAATTTAGTGCCTGAGATCATTGTGATCATATCTTGAAATAAAAGTTTCCTCGGGACGCCTGGCTGGCTCAGTGGAGCATGTGACTCTTGATCTCAGTCAGGGTCATGAGTTTGAGCCCGCTGTTGGGCTTAGAGGTTACTTAAAAGAAAAGAAAAGAAATAGAAGTTTCCTTTGCTCAGACATGTGAAAGATGGTCCTGGAATTTTTAAGCGAGAAGAGCAATAATGGGCAAACTCTGTCCACTGGCCCCTTCACGCTACCAGATGAGAATTCAGTTACACCAAGTTCTGCTTACCCAGTGCGGACCTTCTCAGGGTAGCTTGGTGAAATGACTCCCTTGTAGGCCTCAGTGAGCCCACCCCAACATGGAGATGATGGACTAGACAGAAACTGATTCGAGCAACACTGAACCCTGAATTGATTGGCAAAATTCAATGCTTATCTTTGTGTGGCAATTCTTGGATGGGGTTCCCAATTGTCATTAGATTTTTAAATGGGGGGGGGCGCCTGAGTGTCACAGTCGGTTAAGCGTTCGAATCTTGATTTTGACTCAGGGTCGTGAGATGGAGCCCTGCAACGGGCTCCGAGGTTGGTGTAGAGTCCGCTTGAGGTGCTCTCTTTCCTTCTCTCCCTTCCCCATGTGCGTGCACTCTCTCTCTCTAGCTCTTGCTTTCTCTCTCTAAAATAAATAAATCCTTTAAAAAAATTTTTAAAAATGGGTCCCGGGCCTCCAAAACTGAAGCACAAAAACACTAGGATGGAGGCAGAGACACAGGCTCCGAGTCCTAGCCCATCAGCAGATGTCTTTCCCTGCAGCAGGGGTCAATCCGTAGGCAGATGATACTGCTCCCTGGCATTGAACCCTCGGCTGGCCTCCCGTTGTCATCAGGACAAACAGTAGACCCTCACCGGGGCTACACCGCGCTGTATCATCAGGGCCTCTGGCAGGGTCTCCAGCCTCATCCTGGGAACTTACACAGTTCACACGCTCACTCTGCCCCAGTCACATTCACCTCGTCTCTGTTCCCAGACACCAACCATTTCCGTCACAGGACCTGGACCCTACTCTTACCTTCTGTCTCTTAATCGTCTCGGCTCTGGCCCTTTCTCCTCCTTCAGGTGTAGGCTCAGAGATGTGTCTCCAGCCTCTCCTGCCCACCCGTCATCTGAAGTGCCCTTCCCCAGTCAGTCTGCCATGTCATGCGGGCTGAATTGTCTCCATGTCAATCACCCAGATGAGAGAAGCTCTTCTCCATTGATATTTGGAGCCTTTCGTGTTTTCCGTCTACTGGGGGGCGCCCAGGCTGGCTGCTGCACCTTCCTTTGGGCTTGTGTTTCCGATGCTTGCTGAGTAGTCCTCAGAAGACCAAGGAGCTAGGGCAAGTCATGAGGATGGTACCCATATTTCTTCTGGAAGTTTCAACACTAATTGATCTAAACCTCCCATGGCTGCTTATTTTAGTCAAAGTAAGAGCAAAAGGATGTGCTGAATCCTAGAAAGCCCTGCAGACCTGGGTCCCCACATGTGTCACCCACGGTGTCACTGCCTTCTGGCAGCCCCCCAGGTCATCGGCGCTGGGCGCATCGCCAGGGAGCAGCTGCATCTCGGGCAGCGGCTTTGCCTTCCAGCAGTTGATGTGCTCAGGGTCAAGGATCCTCATTTCACAAGTGTTCCCAGCAGGGCCAACGTCTCGGTCTTCATAGTGAAGGCCCAGCGCCCTTCAGTTGGCCCTTGTGTCCGTCACTGCTGTGGTGCCTGTGCCCAGCGGTCCCTGTGCCTTAGCCTGGTTTGCTCGTGCGTGCCTGCGAGAGAGGTAGGAAAAGGGGGGGAAATGGAAGTGAGCCTTGAGGGGTCTGCAGGAGGAACATGGAAGCAAGTGTGGGCGTCTAGATGGCCCAGTGAACGGCGTGTGCACATGTCCCAAGCATGGTTGTGGGGCCGAGGGATGTGTGGAGCTGTTGGAAAGGGGTGTCTCAGTGCTGGCAGGAGCACCTGGAAGTGGGTTTATGGGTAGTCGTGGGACTGCATGGGTCTGTTTGGGGTGCCACTGTCATAGCTCGGGTTCCCTGGGACGCAGATGCGGAGACTGAGATTTGCCTGCTGGGGTTTAATTGGGAAACTCCTGATGACACCGAGGAGGCACGAAGGGACTGGGCTTAGGCAGAGACACGGTGCCCCGTGCTGTTGGTGGAACCGGGGCCTGAGCTGCGTCCTGCAGGGAGAGCTGGCTGCGGCAGGATGGTGCCTTGGGCCTGAGGGGATGGATCGGGGGGGGGGGGTGCCGCCGGCATCCGCCCCACACGGTAACCTCTGTGGGGTCTGTGCCAGAATCACTTATTGACTTCTGTGTGGGAACGCAAGACTCATTGTCTCATATAGAGGATTTGGAGGAAAGGTCTCAGAGAACCTTCTGAGGGATGACTGCTCTTTTGGATTATTCTGGGTTGTAAGTCAAGAACGACTCAGATGCATTTTGGAAGATCTAAATGAGAGCTTGCCGTGTTTTTAGAAGATGTTGGGGTCTCGTTGGGGCAGCTGCATCATCGTAGTCATCTGTTGAGAGGGCGGATCGTGGTCTGAATGAAGAAGTCTTGGCTTTTTTTTTTTTCCTTTAAGTAAGCTCTATGCCCAATGTGGGCTCGAACTTAACCCCGAGATCGAGTCACATGTTCTCCTGACCGAGCCAGCCAGGCGCCCGGACTCTTGGCTTCCCGCTCCTGCTCCGCTCCTGCTCAGCTCCCCCATCCCTCATGATGAACACTGTTCCAAGGACAGACAAGACCCCTGCATGTTTCGGTCCCCCAAAATGAAGGCCGTGCCGGAGAATGTACCAGTATCACTTTGTGTGCCCCACGCTGTTCCCGGGTCGCCAGCCCCACTCACCGTCTCATGACTGTATGACATCCTTCCTCCACTGCGTCTTCAGTTTGTGCGCGTCGCGAGTTTCTTCAGTCGGCGTGCGCAGATGGTGGTTTTGCCCATCCTTCACACGCACCCCCCAAAGCTTTGTATTCACTGACATCCTGCGTCTTTAAACCAAAGCATTCTCTGTGAGCTAAGTTCCCCTCTAGTACGCCCTGCTCTTCCGTGCTCTCATTCAGAACACCAGCCACTGAAAGCTTGCTTGTACCGTCTTCAGATCCTGTCTCCCGCTGTCCCGTGAACCCCATCCCGTCAAGCCTTCAACAGCCACCGCGCCCCTGAGACTTTCTGATTCAGAGTCACCAGTGACCCCATTTCTCAGTCCAGGATTGAATTTCCTGCCTTCATCTTGCTTTTCCTGTCAGATGCAGGTGGCCCCGTGTGACCGCTCCCTCTTCCTCGACACGTTTGTTCTTGGTTGGAGGACATCCTGCTAAGCGTTCCTACTCTGTCTGCTTGTTGGTTTTCCTGATCACTGGTCACCTCTTGGCTTTTCTGCTGGTGTCTGCCGAACTGCCTGGTCTCTGAGTGTGGGCGCCCCGCGACTTGGTGCTTGTACCTCTTCTCTGTCTACACCCCTGCCCTTTCTCATCACCTCATCTCCTGGCTCAACACCACCTGCGTGTCTCCCAGACTCCCCTGTCCACCAGACTTCTGCCCTGAACTCCATCCCGTGTCCAGCTGCCTCGACGTCTCTGCCGGGCGTGGGCATCTTAATTTGTGCAGAACTGACTCAGCCTCCCCCAGTGGCCCTCCCCCTGCTTCTTCCGCATTTTGGTTAAGGGCGACCCTGTACTTCCTGAGGCCCAGATGCACATCTTGGCATGATTCTAAATATCAGATGTTCCGTTATTTGTAAATGTTTTGATGGATAAGATAAAGAAAATTTGGTATTTGCTTAAAATGAGAGGAGGAATACATGGTTTCTAAAGTTCTTTCAAGATGTGGGAGGCAGATGTTGGAAGACTACACCCTTCCTGATCTGCTTCGCCCCCCACCCTCCCCACACCCCTCACCCTCCCTACTCCCTACCCAGGCCTCTCTGCTCTCCACTCCAGCTGGTCTCCTCCTCACCCTGCGGCAGCCATGCTGGCCTCTTCCCCTTTCCTGGGCCCAGGCTTGCTCCTGCCCAGGGCCCTCCCAGGGCCTGTCCCTCTGCCTGGAACTGTCTGGCCCCTCAGATGCAGGTGGCAAACATCCTCTCCCCCAAGTCCTCGATCTGATACCACTTCTCAGGGGAGCCTCTTGGCCCGCTCCCCCCCCCATCTCTGCTGCCTGTCCTGCATGTTCCCTTCTGCCCCTTCCTGCTCTGGGTCTGGGTCCTGGTGACAACAAGGCCCCAGAGAGAGCAGAGCCAGAAGGTGCGGGGTGTGCTGGGCTGGCCTCCTGGGAGTGTGCTCCCCCCAGCCTCACACTGGATTGCAGATACAGCTCCTGTGCCCCTCCCAGCGATTCCCCTTCCGGTGGCCAAGGGGGGACAGGGCCCAGCCTCAGTACCAGTTAAAGTGCCCCAGGTGCTTCTGATGTGTATCCAGCATTGAGCCCCAAGGCTCTGGGTCCTCCGTTTCTGAGGCTGACAGCAGCCCCTGACCCAGGGAGAGGGGAGAGGGCCTGCTCTGTGTGGGGTGTGATCAGGGCGGGTCTGTAACCTGGAGAAGAGTGTGGGGTCCAGCCCAGGTCCCCACTGCTGCAGTGTGTGTGTGTTGGGGGGGGGGCTTCACCCGGGTGGGAGCCCGTTCTGAAGAAAGGGGTGGGAACACTCACTTGGTGGTGTCTGGAGGAGTTCAGTGTCCCTGAGCCCCCCTCCTGTGGCAGTGGGCAGCAGAGGACTGTCGTTTCCACACAGAGAGGTCTTCCTGTGTGACGTTGGGGTACAGGAAGGGCGTAGACTGATTCTGAGCATTAAACTGCAGATTCTTGACCCTTAGGACTGACTTCTCAAGGCCGATCTTGTCTGAGGAGGGAGAAGCCTGGCAGAGGAGGAAGAGGAAAGGAAGGAGTCAGGAATGGCTGTTTGTCAGGTACAGTCATATTCTTGGTTGATTTTATGTCTCATTCCTGCTGTGCCCTTGGTGGCCTCGCTGATCTTCTCTGACTCTGAAGTGTCCTGCCCGAGCCACGTCTGTCCACACTCCCCCAGGCCTTCCCATGTCCCTCTCCTTCCACTTAGACTCCATCTCCTCCTGACTCAGTGGCATGGAGCCCATGAGGAGGCCCCTTTGTGTCACGGAGAGATGACTCTTAATTCAGTGCACTTAAGTGTGTATCTATGTGTGTGCATGAACGTGTGGACGCACAAGCCCCTAGTTTTTGAAAAGACATTGTCATTACTTCATAAATAAGTTATTAATTGTTGAAGTTAAATCTTAAGCATTTTCCATGGCTTTGCATTTTTCCTGCAGTAACACGAGTTAAACAGTAAGAAGAGTGACACTTATGTGCACGTGTAATGACCTTTTATGCATCTCTACGTTGTTAGCCTGACTTGTTTCAAATTGTCTCAGGGAGCCCTCTGTCAGTGCACCCTCGATGCTGTCTGGTGTGTATGTTTAATTGTTCGGGTTCAGTTCCAGCACCTAAACATCTGGGTTTGGGAGCTCGTTCTGCCGTTTCTTAGCATTTGCCCTTGGGCGGGTTTCGGGGAATGTATGTGACACAGCTGTCACCTCAGGAAGATGGGAACAGACCTGTCCTGAATGAGTGATGTGGTTACACTTAGTGCGTGCGAAGCATTGAGCGTAATGCCCAGCACATGGGAAGCACTCAGGAGGTTTTCGTCATTGCTGTTGCTGTCATTATTCCAATTTTTAGATTCTGGCCCTTCTCCAAAGTCATTGTGGACATTGTCATCTGTGAAGATACCACTCGTGCTCTAGCTCGTGTAGATATTGAATATCCCTCAGTGTGTAAAACACAATAAATAACAATTCTTATAGGTAGCCCTGTCTCGATTTTCTATTTTTTTTTTTAAGTTTATTTTTTCGTAGTAATCTCTATATTCAATGTGGGGCTCAAACTCACAACCCCGAGGTTAAGACCCGCACGCTCCTGCGGCTGAGCCAGCCGGACACCCCTGATTTCCTGTTGTTTTTTTTTTTTTAAAGATTTTATTTATTTATTTGACAGAGATAGAGACAGCCAGCGAGAGAGGGAACACAAGTAGGGGGAGTGGGGGAGGAAGAAGCAGGCTCATAGCGGAGGAGCCTGATGTGGGGATCGATCCCAGACCGCCGGGATCACGCCCTGAGCCGAAGGCAGACATTTAACCGCTGTGCCACCCAGGCGCCCCTGATTTCCTGTTTTTATATTTCCTATGTCGTCCACAAAAATGAGAAAAGCCTTATTGATTGAGAGGCCATCCTAACCTCTTATGGGAAAGTATAATAGGCCAAAACGAGGGGCACATAACCTGTTCAGAAAGACCTTATGTGGATCTGTGAGAACACCCACTTCATCTGAATCGATCCTTACACATCTCTCGTCTTTTCGTTATGTGAACATAAGAACTCTCCCCATGGCTCCTTGGTGAAGTGTGTTCTCATTTCAGGGATGGTTGACCTTCAGGGATGTGGCCATAGAATTCTCTCCGGAGGAGTGGGAGTGCCTGGACCCTGCCCAGAGGGCCTTGTACAGGGACGTGATGGTGGAGAACTACCGGAACCTGGTCTCCCTGGGTGAGGAAAATGTCCCTCCTGCAGTGGGGGGTCTGCCCTTGGGTTTCATTGCATTTTTCCCTTGTTTGCCTCCTGGGAGCCCCTGCCCTGCTTGACCGAGATTGAAGCCTCGTTGACTCAGAGATGAATGTGGGATCTGGACTTTTCCTTTACACTTTCTTCCGATGATCTACACACTCAGTCAGGCATGGTGCCGGAGCTCAAGTACGCATCGACCTTATGAAAAAGAGAATATCCAATTCCATTTCTTCTGCCCCGGTGCTCTTGATTCCCTGGTTCTTAGAAGAAAGCGAGATATTCATATGAACTGTTCTTTAAGTCTTCAGAGGAGGCAGTGGTGGATGAATTTTTGAAACTGTTTTTTAGCTTTTACTGAGGTATAACTGACAAAGAAAATTGTAGTATATTTTCAGCGTACCCCACGAAGATCTGAAATACACATACATTGTGAAAGGATTTCCATAATCAAGTTAATTAAGACACATTACCTCACTTATTTTCTTTCTTTCTTTTTTTGGTGAGAACACTTAAGCTCTATGCTCTGAGCAAGTTTCAATCATACAATATTATCATCTATAGTCCCCATCTTGTACATTAGCTCCTCAGACCTTAGTCACCATGTAGCTCAAATTTTGTCCCACTTTACCAGGGTTTCCCTATTTCCCCTCTGCCTCACCCTCAGCGGCCACCCATCCTCCCTGGTTTCTAACCGTGGCTTCTTCCTTGTCCCTCCCTGTTAAATGTCTTCCGTTTCTGCCCCACATCCATACTCTAATTCCTCCAGGTAAGAACGGGACAGCATGATGATATTTGCCACATCAGTTCCTTCTTTTTTCCCGAGGTCAGAATTCTAACTGCCCTGGTACATCTGTCTTCCCATAGATTGGCAAGTTCAGTCACTTCTCCCGTGTGCTCTTTACTTCCTGCCCTCCACTCCTGACCTCCTTCCTTCTGGCCTTTCCTTACATGCTACCTTGATCTGGACAGCTACAGCGGTGCCTACTAGCATATTAATTTTGTATTCTTGAACACCCTCATTCCCACAGGACCCCTCACCAGCCACACTGCTCTCCCTGTGTAAGGAAAGATCCGTGTTTATCCACTGTATCGCTGTTTCAGGACACTGGGGAAATCACATGCGCAGGGGGTGACGAGGTACTCAGGATGGCTGAGTAACACCGTCAGCAACACAATGCAGCTCTCGTGTCTCCATCGAAGTATTTATCTCGGAGCTCCTGATCTTGACTGTGACTTGTAGGCAGTCATGCATAAGAACACATTGTGTGAACCTGCAGGCCCAGGTCAATCCGGTTTCTCTAACTTACTTTCTCTATACATAGTGGTTAGAAACACAAACCCCATGTGCCTACTGTCCCTATTTAAAAAACAGTGATAATTTGGGGGTGCCTGGGTGGCTCAGTTGGTTAAGCATCCCACTGTTGATTTTGGCCCAGGCCTTGATCTCAGGGTCGTAAGTTCAAGCCCTGCATTGGGCTCCACGCTGGGCATGGAGCCTGCTAAAAAAAAATAGTGATAAGTGGGGCGCCTGGGTGGCTCAGTCTGCCTTCGGCTCAGGGCGTGATCTCAGGGTCCTGGGATCGAGCCTCACATCAGGCTCCTCTGCCGGGAGCCTGCTTCTTCCTCTCCCACTCCCCCTGCTTGTGTTCCCTCTCTCGCTGGCTGTCTCTATCTCTCTGTCAAATAAATAAATTAAATCTTTAAAAAAAAATAGTGGTAACTTACTTCCAGGCTTTTTTTTTTTTAAAGATTTAATTCATTTATTAGAGACAGAGAGTGCATGCGCACGAGTGGAGGGAGGGGCAAAGGGAGAGGGAGAAGGAGACTCCCCGCAGGGAGCCTGACGAAGACGTGGGGCTCGATCCTAGGACCCCAGGATTATGACCTGAGCCGAAGACAGACACTTAACTGACTGAGCCACCCAGGCGCCCCTTACTTCAAGGCTTTTAGCGCTGTTAGAAGGTTTAGAATATTCCATGTTTTACAGTGAAGTTTCAGAAATCCCTTTGCTCCGTAAGATACAGCAGCCTTCTGTCATGATTTTAATCGGTTGGCCTTTTGCCTGTGTCTTGGCTTAGGCTGCCACAAGAAATTCCATAAACCAGACGGCTTCACTAATAGAAATTGTTTTCTCACAGTTCTGGAGGGTGGCAAGTCCAGAATCGTAGTGCTAGTTCATTCAGTTCCTGATGAGCGTTCTCTTTCTGGTGGCGAACTCCGTCTTCTTGCTGTATCTCTGCATGACGGAAAGCGTGACAGGTAGCAGGCACTCCTGTCTCTTCTCTAACAGCTGTACTCCCCTTCACGGTACTCCACCCTCATGACCTGGGTACCTGCCAAAGGCCCCACAGCCAGCATCTTCATATTGGGGTGGACACAGACTTTCAGACCATGCAGCCCGCGTTATATTTTGTATGGTTTTTTTTCTGCAGTTTTGTCCAAACAGTGTCTGATCTGGCCTTAGTTAATGAGGTTTTCATGCACAAGCTCTTTATTACATATACCTTGTGGCCAATGATCTAGAAAGTCAAGGAACACTCTGTAGATAGGGAATTGGTCTGTTGCTTGGCTGTTAGATAACTGCAGGCATAAAATCAAAATTGTGATTTAGGGGGCACCTCGCTGGCTCAGTTGGTGGAGCCTGTCACTCTTTTTTTTTTTTTTTTTTTTAAGATTTTATTTATTTTTTTGACAGAGATAAAGACAGCCAGTGAGAGAGGGAACACAGGCAGGGGGAGTGGGAGAGGAAGAAGCAGGCTCATAGCGGAGGAGCCTGATGTGGGACTCGATCCCATAACGCCGGGGTCACGCCCTGAGCCGAAGGCAGACGCTTAAGCGCTGTGCCACCCAGGCGCCCCATGGAGCCTGTCACTCTTGATCTCCAGGTCATGAGTTCGAGCCCCACTGGGTTGCAGAGATTACTTTAAAAAAAACCATAACTGATTTCTGACTTCTTTCCCTAGTTATTATTCTTCATAATGTTAAGTGTTTACTGGACTTGATACTCCAAAAGTGAGTGGTCTTAACACAAATTCCAGTTCTCATATTGTGTGCTGGTTCCAGAATAGAAGCCCTTGCTTTTTTTCTTAAGAGAGATTTGTTAAGAATTCCACAAACTAATTTTGTGCAATTGTGGTTACTTATTATTTCTATCCTGGTTTCACTATAGGTTACTAGAACGTTTATTAATTGTCACGATTTATAGATGACGGTTTTTCTGAATGTATAATGCAACATAACTGACTTACACCACTTGTTAATATTGTAAAATGGCCATTCCAAGTGAATATAGTTTTATAACTAATATTCAGAAAAATATTTTTGTAACGTTGTGTGATTAAATTCTTCCTCATCTTCCCAGTGCTGCTATGGTTTTCCGAACTCCAAATTGCTGTTTACTAGATTACTCATTAGATAAGTTTGTTTCAGATTATTTAGCATTAGAGTATATCATGCTGTACTTCAGCATTATTACAGAATAAATATGCAGTAAATATGTGTGGTATTTTTATCTCTTCCGATATGAAACGGCCATATATTTTCTGTGAAGTGGTGTGTGATATGGGGCCATGATGGAAAAATACCCCTTCTTTCAGGGCTTGCATAAGTTTGTACACTGTGGGTTTTTTGTTTTTTTTTTGTTTTTTGCCATTGATTATTTAAAGTAGGCTTCTCTAAAATTAATTTGAATTACGTGTAATCACCCCTTTAAAGAATCTTATTCCTTTTGTATTCCTAGAAATTGAAGACCGTGTTTCCATTTCAGCTGATCAAAATATATAGTACTTTTGGTGTAGTTTGTTTTTCAGTATGAAATTTTTCTGTAATTAATGGGAAACCTATGGTGCTTTATATCTTGTAGCCATCTCTTCCAAATGTATGATCAAGGAATTACCACCCAAAGAGAACAGTAATACAGGGGAAGTATTGCAGACAGTTATATTGGAAAGACATAAAAGCTGTGACAACGAAGATTATGCCCGTAGAGCAATCCAGAAAAATATCCATGACTTTGAGTATCAGTGGGGAGATGTTGAAAGAAATTACAAAGGAGTGCTTGTGACCCTTAACAGAAGTCTCACTGGTGGGAGAGATCAATGTGGTAGAAGAGATGAAGGAAATAAGCCAATTGAAAACAGGTTTGGACTAAGCTTTCAGTCACATCTGGCTGGAGTGCAGATACTTCAAACCAAAGGGAAAATTTATGAATGTCACCAGGTTGAGACGTCTGTCAACAATGGTGCTTCAGTTTCACTACATCCAAGAATTCTTCCTAGTGTCCAAGCCAACATTTCTAATGAACATGGGAATGCTTTCTTGCATTCTTCATTACTCACACAAGACCAGAAGGCACACGTTAGGGAAGAACCTTACAAACGTGATGAGTGTGACCAAGCAGTTAATCGCAGTTTACACCTCACTAGACATCAGATGATCCATCCAGGAGAGAAACCATATAAATGTGATGTATGTGGGAAGGTCTTCAGTCACAACTCACACCTTGCTTGCCATCGAAGAATTCACACTGGAGAGAAACCTTACAAATGCATCGAGTGTGGCAAGGTCTTCAGTCGCAATTCACACCTTGTACGTCATCACAGAATTCACACTGGAGAGAAACCTTACCACTGCAATGAGTGTGGCAAAGCCTTTAGTGAGTGTTCAAGTCTTACTAACCATCAGGTGATCCATACTGGAGAGAAACCTTACAAATGCAATGAATGCTGCAAGGTCTTCAGTCAGAGTTCAGGCCTTGCAAGCCATCGAAGAATTCATACTGGAGAGAAACCTTACAAATGTAATGAGTGTGGCAAAGCCTTTACGTATAGCTCACAACTCACTAACCACCAGGTAATCCATACTGGTGTGAAGCCTTACAAATGTACCGAGTGTGGCAAAGCCTTTAATCAGAGCTCACATCTCACTAGACATCAAATAATCCACACAGGAGAGAAACATTACAAGTGTGACGAATGTGGGAAGGTCTTCAGTTACGATTCACACCTCGCACGTCATCGCAGGATTCATTCTGGAGAGAAGCCTTACCAGTGTAATGAGTGTGGCAGAGCCTTTAGTATGTATTCAAGCCTTACTTATCACCAGGTAATCCATACTAGGGAGAAACCGTACAAGTGTAATGAATGTGGCAAGGTCTTCAGTCAGAGTTCGAGCCTTCCTAGTCATCGGAGAATTCATACTGGAGAGAAGCCGTACAAATGTAATCAGTGTGGCAGATCGTTTATTCAGCGTTCAAACCTCACCAGACATCAGATGATTCATACTGGAGAGAAACCATATAAATGTAATGTATGTGGGAAGGTCTTCAGTCAGAATTCGAGCCTTGCAAGTCATCAGAGAATTCATACTGGGGAGTAACAAACGTAGTGGGTGTGCCCAAGCCTTTATTGTAAGTTCAAGCATGAATTGGCGTTAGAGAGACCACACTAAAGAGAAGTCGTATCAACGTAACGTATGTGGCAGCGACTTACACGGGCTTCACAACTCACGGGACATCAGGATATACATCTTTGATGACACCATATTGATGTAATGTGTGTGCTAAGGCTTTTACCCATGGAGCAAAACTGCAGCACAGCACAGGACTCATACTGGAGAGCAGCCTTGCGAGTGTAATGAATCCGAAGGCTTTCTGTCACACATTCATGCCTTTGATGTCACGAGCGTATTTAAACTAGGGAGAAACCTAGAGATTGACTGAACATCTAAAGGCCTTTAAAGCAACAGTGTGTCCTCGGGGTTCACCAATTCATCATAGAACAAAACAATTCATAACAGGAAGAAGTCTTTCAAACGTAATGAGTATTTTTATATTTCTTCCATGACTTTCACAACAGAAGCTACATCAGAGAATTCTAATGAGGAATGAAATAAGTCTCAAGTTCTCTAAATGTAGCCTGAGATAGTACATACTGCAGAATAATTTTTTTTGAATACTTAAAGCATACCGCAGAATAATTTAAAGCCAAAATATATTATAACTCTAGATGGAAAAAAAGGTAGATACCTAGAGATATAGCAAAGGTATATAGATCCTGAAGATAATATTCTATGGTTTCCTTTTCTAAATATTTTCTAGTTTGAAGTATTGTTGTTTTACATAAGACGATGATCATTTTTTAGCTAATATTTGTACAGGTGTGAAGTTTTTGCCGAGATTCTTTTTTTTTTTTTCCTGGTATGGGAAATCAACTGGTCCGGCATTATTATTATTTTTTTTTAATTCTGTCTTCATTCAGTTTCCTTGGTACCTTTGTCAAAGCTCAGTTGGAAGTACTTGTGTGGGTCCATTTCTGGGTCCTCTGTTCTTTTCCATTGATCTGTATGTCTCTCTTTTTTTTTTTCTTTAAAGATTTTATTTATTTATTCGACAGGATAGAGACAGCCAGTGAGAGAGGGAACACAAACAGGGGGAGTGGGAGAGGAAGAAGCAGGTTCATAGCGGAGGAGCCTGATGTGGGGCTCGATCCCAGAACGCCGGGATCACGCCCTGAGCCGAAGGCAGACGCTTAACCGCTGTACCACCCAGGCGCCCTGATCTGTATGTCTCTTACTGCACAAATACGATGTAGTCTTGATTACATTTCACTGTATTTGAAATCTAGAATGAGTGATTCCAACCACTTTATTCTTCCTTTTCAGATGTTTTAGCTATTCTAGTTCCTTTGCCTTTCCTTATAACTTTTAGAAAAATCTCATTTGTATCTACAAAATCTCTTGATAGAAATTGTGTTAAACCTGTGTATCAGTTTGCAGTCATTTGACATCATTTCTACATTGTATCTTATAATAAATGGCTGTGGTATGTCTCTCTTTGTCTGATCTTTTATAGATTTTTAGCATCAAAATCCCATCAGTGTTTTGTTAAATTAACATATGTTTGTACTTTTTCCTTTTTGAGCAATCATACATATTGTATTTTTGATTTCACTTTCCATGTGTTAATTGCTACTGTGTTGAAATAAGATGGATTTTTTAAAAAATATTTATTTCGAGAGAGCATGAGTTTGGGAAGGGGCAAAAAGAGGGGAAGAGAGAGATTCTCAAGCAGACTCTGCGCTGAGCACAGGGCTGGATCTCACAACCCTGAGATCGTGACCTGAGCTGAAATCAAGAGTCAGACACTTAACCGACTGAGCCACCCAGGCTCCAGCACAAAGATAGATTTTTTATAATGTTGATCTTGTGTCCTCAGAATTTATTCATCTAACAGGGCACCTGGCTGGCTCAGTTGGAAGAGCATGCAATGCTTGATCTCTGGGTCATGAGTTCAAGCCCCGTATTCGGTATAGAGATTACTAAAAAAAATAATTTACTAATCTCACTTACTTTAGAGATTTGTAGATTCCTTGGGCTTTTCTGTGTATACTATTTCATTAGTCTCCTAATGCAGCTGTAAGAAATTACCACAAACTAAATGGATTAAAACAATACAACGTATTCTCTTACAGTACTCAACATGAGATATCTAAAATGGATCCACAGCACTGTTAAGCTCCTTGATATTCCGGGGAGGAATGTGTTTCCTCGCACTTTCCAAGTTCTGGAGACTATTATATGCTTTGCCTCGTAGCCCACTTCCTCCAAGCTAGCATCTTGATACCTGTCCGTCCTGATTCTGTCCGAGCAGCAACTTCTCTGTGTCTCCAACTCCACTGGCACCCTTCTTCTCACAGCCTCCTAATTGTATCATGTCTATCAGATAATCCAGGATCATCTCCCATCTCAAGATCCTTAACTAGGGCACATTTGCAAACTCCCTTTTGACCGAGAATATAACCCTCGCAGGTTATAGGGATGAGCTGTGCCTAGCCTTTGTGTGTTTGGGGGAAGGCATTCAGCCCACTGCGACTACACTACTGTCTGTCGATGGGTTCACTATTATACCTTCCGTTCTAGTCTCCGTCACTTTTCTGTCCTTAATTTCATTGGCTATGGCTTATAGTATGTCGACTAGCAGTGGTAACAGAGAACGTTGTTGCCTTATCCCCGAACTCTGTGGGGGAAGTAGTCATTCTTTCACCGTTAAGCTTGATGCTCGCTGTACAGTAAGGTTTTGTAGCTGTTCTTTATTGAGTTGAGGAAGTTTCCCTCTATAGGTTGAGTTCCTTGTATATTTTGAATGATAACACCCTGTCGGATACATGGTTCGCAAATATTTTCTCGCATTCTGTAGATGCCTTTTCACTCCTGATGGATACTGCTGCTGTGCAGAAACTTTTTTTAAAGAATTTTTAAAAATTTTTATTTATTTGAGAGCAAACACGAGATAGAGAAAGCATGAGCGGGGAGAGGGAGAAGCAGACTCCCTACTGATCAGGGATCTTCGATACAGGGCTCGATCCCAGGACCCTGGGATCATTGCCTGAGCCGAAGGCAGACGCTTAACCAACTGAGCCACCCAGGCGCCCCTGTGCAGAAATTTTGTAGTTTGATGTGGCCACACCTGTTCATTTTAGCTTGTTTTCCCCCTGTGCTTTTGGTGTCAAATTAAAAAGCCATCCCACAGGCCAATGTCAAGAAACTTTTCCCGTTTTCTCTAGGAGTTTTACAGGTTGAGGTCTTGGACTTTTAAGTTTTTGATACATTTTTAAAAAATATTTGTTTACTTGCCACAGAAGGAGCACAAGCAGGGGGAGCGGCAAGCAAAGGAGGGGGAGAAGCAGGCTCCCTGCTGAGCAAGGAGCCCGATGCGGGACTCGATCCCAGGACCCCGGGCCAAAGGCAGATGCTTAACCAACAGCCCCCCAGGCGTCCTTTTGATACATTTTTTTTTAAAGATTTTATTTATTTATTTGACAGAGATAGAGACAGCCAGCGAGAGAGGGAACACAAGCAGGGGGAGTGGGAGAGGAAGAAGCAGGCTCATAGCGGAGGAGCCCGATGCGGGACTCGATCCCAGAACGCCGGGATCACGCCCCGAGCTGAAGGCAGACACTTAACCGCTGTGCCACCCAGGCGCCCCTGATACATTTTTAAAGTTGATTTTATGTATGATGTGAGATAAAGGTCCACTTTCAATTTCCGCATGTGGACGGAGACGCGATTTCCCCAGCCCCGTTTATTGAAGAGACTGCCCTCTCCCCAGTGTGTGTTTTTGGCACCGGTTTTGCACATCAGTTGACTGTAAATACATGGGATTATTTCTCCTCCGTCTAGCTGGGGTCTTGCAGGGCCTAATAGAGAATTTTCAGTCCCGCTTCCCTCTAAAATAGCCTCTTAGGGAATTGGGCTCTCTCACCCCTCCCCTTTGCCTCATCGTCATGTTCGTTATCAGACGTGCTTAGAGGAGCATGCGGTTGGAGGGGGGGGTTCCTGCCTGTCAATTTCCAGACACCCAGATGCAAATAGAGGGGTACAAAGGACAAAATTTGGTGAGTGAATTTGTAGAGTTTTTGTTGTTAAAACCTGTGTTTAGGGGTGTCTGTGTGGCTCCGTTTGTTGAATGTGTGCCTCTGGCTCTGATGATGTTGCCAGGGTCCTGGGATCTAGCCCACCAGCTGCCTGTCCTGTAATTCAATTCCGAAATCAGCTTCTTGGAATTAGCACAGGCCCCAGAGATTCAGGCCTCAGTCTCACAACCCTGCCTCCACTTGAGATGCCAGTTCCAAGTTCTGGGCCTCCTGTACTTCAGACCGACTGGCTCTACATGGCTACAAATTCCAGTCTGTTCTTGAGGTAGAGTGGTGATATACAGGGATCAGTTCTCAATTCGTGATCTTGACAGAAATGGTTCTAACATTTTGCCATCAACATAAAGTTCTCTATTCATTGTAAATGAAAACCGTAGATCAGATTAACTTTCCTCCTCATCCCCTGTGCTGAGCATACATCTTGTAAAAGCTCAAAAGATTATAAATTAACATTTTGGTAGGAATCACGAGTTTTAGCATCAAGGAGTGAAAGGAGTAGGAGCGTTGGTCTTAATCTTAAGGACAAGATGGTTTTCCTTTAGGCTGCTGATTTGTAAAGCAGATGTGAAATGTAGGCTTGGTGGGTCATAAATCAGGCTTTTGGTTTAAACAAAGTTTATATGCAGTGGTGCCGACACAGGAAGAAATCTAAGGGGTGCCTGGCCGGCTCAGTTGGTGGAAAATGGGACTCTTGATCTCAAGGTAGTGAGTTCAGGCCCACAGTGGGTGTGAACTTTTTTCTTTTTTTGACACAGGAATGAATATATTGTCCATTTATTGATATTCATTTAAATTTTTTGGATTCTCAAATCGAGCAATTACAAATAGGGGTAGACTTTAATCTTTCTGTGTGATTGAGGGATTGTCCATTTCTTCCCCTTTAGATTCTATTGTTTAGCTCCATAAACATAAACAAAAACTCAGGTTATTCTCCCCCCTCTTCTGCTGTTGTGGAAATGGTGACAATCCCGCCATGTAGAGGACATGGGAGTCCAAACTCACTCCTCTGAATTCCCTCAAGCTAACTAAGATCACCAGTTATTTAATACACAATATTCTAGCTTCTAAATATCCTGACACCTGGTTGGATTTTATCTTGTCATATTTCCCAGCTGTCTCCTGAACTCTTTAAAAATATCCTGCAATGAGATACCACCTCACACCCACTGAGAAAGCTACTATAAAAAAAATTAGAGGGGTGCCTACCCGGCTCAGTTGGAAGAGCATGTGACTCTTGATCTCAGGGTTGTGAGTTCAAGGCCCATGTTGGGTGTAGAACTTACTTTTAACAAATTGATTTTTTCTTGTTAATCTGTGTCTCATCAATTCGATTCTTAGCCCAGCTAGAAGGACCTCGAAGGGTAGAAGAAACTCTTCCTCCCCAATAATCCCAAAGAACTAAAAAGAGAGATTCAAAGAGATATTTGTACAAGTATATTCAGAGCAGCATTATTCACAATAGCCAAAAGGTAAGTGCAACCCAGGTGTCCACGGACACATGAATGGATAAAGAAGAGATGGTATACAATGGAATATTAGTCAGCCTTAAAAAGGAAGGAAATTCTGATGTGTGCTACAACACGGATGAACCTCGAGGTAGGGTTATTGCTCAGTGAAACAAGCCAATCACAAAAGGACAAACACTGTGTGATTCCACTTATCTGAGAGACCTGGAGCAGTGAGATTCCCAGAGACAGAAAGCAGAATGGTAATTGCCAGGAGCTGGGGGAGAGGGGAATTGCTTCTCGTGTCCATACTTACAGTTTGCTGGATGAAAAGAGTCCTGGAGGTGGATGGTGGTGGTAGGTGCGCAGCGATGTGCCCATGCTTAATGCCACCGACCTGTACAGTTAAAAGATTAAATGTTATGCATCTTTCACCACAATTAAAAATAATTGAAGAAACATCCCAAGACATCTGGGGCTTTTTAAAAAAGATTTTTTTTTAAAGATTTTATTTATTTATTTGACAGAGATAGAGACAGCCAGCGAGAGAGGGAACACAAGCAGGGGGAGTGGGAGAGGAAGAAGCAGGCTCCCAGCGGAGGAGCCTGATGCGGGGCTCGATCCCAGAATGCCGGGATCACGCCCTGAGCTGAAGGCAGACGCTTAACGACTGCGCCACCCAGGTGCCCCAAAAAAGATTTTATTTTTTATTTTATTTTATTTTTTTAAAGATTTTATTTATTCATTCGACAGAGATAGAGACAGCCAGCGAGAGAGGGAACACAGCAGGGGGAGTGGGAGAGGAAGAAGCAGGCTCATAGCAGAGGAGCCTGATGTGGGGCTCGATCCCGTAACGCCAGGATCACGCCCTGAGCCGAAGGCAGACGCTTAACCGCTGTGCCACCCAGGCGCCCCCAAAAAGATTTTATTTTTAAGTAATCTCTACACCCAACGTGGGGCTCGAACTCACCACCTTGAGATCAAGAGTTGCACGCTCCACTGACTGACATGCGCCCCCACATCTCCTGTGTTTACTTTCTTGCCTTACCTTCATCATTCAGCTGATTCTTGCCAGAAAATGCAGAGGGGGGATGGCAATCTCTCCCCATTTATAAACAATGAAATGGCAAGGTCTTCTCTTAGGTTTGAGGTAAAAACACATAGTTGAACTTCAGTGTCATGCGATGTCTGACACCTTAATCCCTCTTCCAGATCCATCCTAGGCATGTGAATAATCATAACCAGAGGTTCAGGGCGCCTGGATGGCTCAATTAAGTGTCTGCCTTGGGCTCAGGTCACGATCTTGGGGTCCTGGGATCAAGCCCCGCATTGTCATTGGGCTCCCTGCTCAGCGGGGAGTCTGCTTCTCCCTCTGTCACTGTCCCCTCCCCACTTGTGCTCTCTCTCTCTCTCTCTCAAATGAAAGAAAATTCAGTTTATAAAAACAACAAAACAAAGGCTCTTCCTTTCCATAAACTTCTCACGCTTCACTGCCCCTGAATTCTAGGGAAATTTTGATTAGATTAAAATATATACACCCAGAGAAACTTCATATTATCTCCAAATAATTACAGGCCACACTTTTTACAAATTCCTCAACTCTGAAATACTACATTGAAACAGCTCGTGAAAAGGAAATTACATGGCATCTTGCTTAATAGCTGGTTCAGTGTCTTCCTCAGTGTATTTTAAATTCTAGGAGGACAGAGGCTCATTCTGTCGCTCACCAACCTGTGACGGGACTGCTCATTGTGGGGCTGAACAATCCACAAAGAACTGAATGAAGGAAGGACTTTATATTGTGAATACAAATATAAAACCTGAGTTTTCTTTTTTCTTTTTTTAAAAGATTTTATTTATTTGAGAGAGAGAGAGAACATGAGGGGGGACGGGTCAGAGGGAGAAGCAGACCCCCTGCCAAGCAGGGAGCCCAATGTGGGACTCGATCCTGGGACTCCAGGATCATGACCTGAGCCAAAGGCCGTCGTGTAACCAACTGAGCCACCCAGGCGCCCCAAAACCTGAGTTTTCTGACCAAATTAGGGACCTGGGTATTTCTTCTGCAGGAGGCAGAGCAGAGCCTGGATACATAGGTATGTGGGCTCATGAGGACAAAGGAGCTGACGGTGGAGAAATCTGAAATCACTAGTGCAGGGACGTTGATCAGCCACCAACTGGGATCACTGAAAGTCACTGTATAAATTGCAGAAACGGTGGACAGGATATAGAAAGTTAGAAGGGTGCTCCTTAAGGCAAGGATTCTTTGGGAAGCTCTGGTCTCAGGGGAGGGTCTGGTTGAAAGGTTGGTCCTACAAATATGGTGGACTCGCTGGTTGTGTCTATACAGTATGAAAACCATGTATCCATTCGCCAAGCTCATGAATTCAAAATGCAGAGCCCTCGGAGAGGCTTTTAAATTGCATTTTAAAAAATGCAAATAGTGTGGATGTTATTTTGTCAAGAAGGCTACCAGAGCAGTATCCCGAATCCTTTTGCTTTGTATGTTTGTGTTGCTTTATTTACCAGACATGTGCCTGAAAAAAAAATCAACCCTATATATAAGCACGTGCAAAATCCTACACAAGTACAGAGAGATTTCAGGGTACTTGGGAGCTTTAACTTTAAGCTCGGTCCACGTGGAGTTTCTGGGACTGATAGTGATCACCAGGAAATACGAGGCGGGCGGTGCTGAAGAACGCACCCCTGGCTACTCTGAGAACAGGGGAAAAGTTTGAATCCAAAGTCACCAGGGAAATGTTTTGACCCCAAAGCTGCTGTTGTGGGGAGTGTATTATGCTTTATATAGTGATTAAAGTAGAGTCACTTGGTAATGTTTTGTGTGTAATAACTGAATCTTCCACTTTCTAAGTGCTGTTGTATTATTATTTTCCGGGTAAGGGGACCCTAGGCACGCGTGTAAAACCATTCTAGCTCACATCCCTCGAGGTGGCAGCAGAAACTGAACATGTGTTTTCTCTTAATCGTTATGCTACATGAAAAAAAGTAGTTAGTTTTACTCAAGTCCTCACCTCAACATCTGTCCTTCTTTTTGCTGGCGTCCTTTGCCAGTTTTAAGTAGTTTTATCTTCACAAGTCATTGTGATTGTGACAATTTTATAATTATGTCTATTTTATGTTCACTTTCTAGGCCAGCGTGACCTATGAATACTTACAGATGCAAGTAAGATGATAATGCCGTGACTACCATAAAACCCTACAGAAAGATTATCTAAGACGAAGGTTGGGTTTATAGGGCCCAGAATGGCTTGATATTATGATGGTGACAGAATATGCATTTGTCCTTATCCCTGGAACAAGTGTATCATGGTGACAACCACCAAAATCTTTGTACCACAACATGGTGGGCTAATGTCAGGATTTTGAAACATGTGTAAGAGACAAAACACAATAAAATAGAGGCTACATTATTATTGATTATATATTATATAATTGATTAATAATGAAGGAAGACTAAGTGAAATTCTACTAGAAATAATAATTATTGAAATAGACTCTATTCAAGACAAATATTCCAAATGACATCAAGCAGGCATGGAAGCAAATGCATTGAGTAAGTTTAAATAGTAAATTCAATGTGAGCTTAGGGCTGACCTTAAAATATTTATTTTTAACAGAGAAATATCACAAAATACATCTGAACCTGCAAAGTGCCAAGTCCCAGACTATTTTTGTCTGAGACCCACAGTCATGGTAACTTTCCCTCAAATAGTCATTGCTTAATTTCCAGAAGGATAATAATTCCACTAATTAGTAGACGACAGTCCCCCCTCATGGAGATATACGATTATGGCATTCATTAAACACATAATATGCCCACTTAAAAGGAAAATAAAGGTATTTATAATGTAGCCATTCCCTTTCAGATACTCAGATTCTCTCCAGAATTACTATTCAATTAGTTATATATATTTATCATCATATGAAGAAATTTTATTCTGAAAATACTGTTCATGGTTCTTTTTTTTATTTTTTAAAGATTTTATTTGATAGAGAGAGTGAGAGAGAACATGAGAGGGGGGAGGGGCAGAGGGAGAAGCAGACTCCTTGCCGAGCAGGGAGCCCAGTGTGGGGCTTGATCCTGGGACCCTGAGATCATGACCTGAGCCAAAACAGACGCTTAACGGACTGAGCCATGATACCATGGAAACGCAGCTCCCTCCAAACTGCACGTAGGTGAACAAATGTTTAATTTTACACCCTGTTATTTGCCCTTCGGGGGATGGTCAGTTGGAAGTCTCAGCTGAGGGGAGGACTCCCAGCCCAGGCCTCTCGGTCAGGGCTCCAGCCTGGCTGACGCGGTTGGATGTTGTAAATACCGATTTGATGTAACTTTGCCTTATTCTCAGTCATTGCCTACTATTCCCTTCATCTACGTTTGTTTCCCTTCCTCTTCTGTTTCTGTTAGGTTTCTACAATAATAATAAAGTTTTCTTTCCTTTTTGAAACATGGCTGTTGTGAATCCTTTCTTCAGAACAGACACTAACACTTTCTTCTTTCTCAAGGAGCTAACTCTGAACTGTGAACATGTCTCTACTGAAGGGTTGGAGCCTAACCATGTGAATCTCCTATCATAAAGATAGGAGCCCCCCCCCGCCCCGATAAAGTTAATTAGCTAACAGAGATGGTCACCCCGATTACCAAGTAAAATTAGGAAGAACTGTGTGTGATCAATGGTCCTATCAAGTCCTCTTATCTCGAGGACTGATTATTATTAGTGATGTGGTTCAAAGTAGTGGGGTGCAGAGCCGACACCCAAGAACGAATTCTTGAGACGTCTTTGGTGCAAAAAGCTGGTTTTAATTAAACCACAGGGACAGGACCTGTGGGCAGAAAGAGCCGCACTGGGGTTGCGAGGAGTGACGGGTTATGTAAGATTTTCTATCCTCTGGAGGGGAGGGTGATGTTAGCGCTGCAGGAAATTGAGTCTATACGTCTCTGAAGATCCGCTCTTTTCTTGTAAATCACTAAGACACTTGCAAACTGATGGAGACTCCAGTCCGGGCATGCCTGCGGTCTCTATCAGTTAACTGTTTGTTTTTCCCTTTGTTCTAGGGCAGCGAGCAGTGCCTGAGGAATGTCACACGTATCCCACCTGAGAGGCAGGGTTTGCGAGATGTCAGCTAGTGAGTGCTTTGCCCTCAGCATCATTAGGAAGACAGGTATATCATGGGTTTTGTGAAAGGGTAAGATTTCTTTCTGTCTTTGCAATCTCTTAGCTGTGTGCCTCTAACACACGTCACATTCTGGTTTAATGCTTATTCAGTAATAAATTTTTTTTTTTTCTTTTTCTCAACCACCTTTGTGGAGAGGATTTCTGGGTCGGGAGAAAATTTGTTTTTGTTTTTATTTTTAATTATATTTTCTCAGCTGTTGATTGGAATAAAGACTATGTCTCGGACAATTCAGTTCGGTTTGTGTTTACCAGTTTAGATGCACTACATCCTCGCTAGGCCTTCGCTGTGGGATTACACGGAGACCTTGCTGTAGGTGTCCGCACACAGAGTTTTAAGGTCATACCCAGTTCATTCACATCTATACGTACTCTCTACATGGCCAATCTGAATGAGAATTCACATGCAGCTTTTCTTCCCAGGTCACAGAAGATATAACAAGCCTTTCTTCACTTTAATAAAGGAAAGCTTATTCTCATCAGCTTATTTCTCTGATACGGAGAAACTTTCTCTCACTTGAGAACAGGCAATGCTATACTGACACCCAACAAAATGGCATTTCTTTTTCGATTCCCCATTCACCCAGGAGGCCAAACTCCACACTGGGCTCAGTTCTGAAGACTTTCAAGGACAAGACCTGGGATATGAGGTGTAGTGGGCTAAGGCATATGATAATTTGGGTCACCAACCACTGCTTTAAAGGACCACTAACTTTAAAAACAAAACCAAACACCGAAAAAAACCCTAGTAACTTTTAAAAAATTGTTATAAATTGCCTTGTTATAATTTATAATTGTTGAGCCGTATTCAACTGTGAAAAGGAAAGCATTTTATTTTTGTTTTAAAGTAATTTCTACATCCTACCTGGGGCTGGAACTCACAACTCTGAGACCAAGAGTTGCATGCTCTATCACCTGGTCCAGCCAGGCACCCGCCATACCTTAAAACTGTTTGAAACATAATTGAGATAAGCTGGAGGCAACGCATCTCCACAGAAGACACAGGGTTCCAAACCAGGAAAACAGACCTGCGAGCAGAGAGGCGGGACTCGAAGTCCAGGCCCCGCCCCTGGGCCAGCCCGCCCTCGCCATAGGCTCCGCCCTCGGAATAGCCCCGCCCCTTACTCTTCCTGCGTAGGCTGCGCCCCGCCCCCTCGCCGCTCACTTCGCCGCTCGCTGCGCGCGTGCAGGTTCCTGTAGACCAGGAGTGAGAAAACGTTCCTCAGGGGAGCGTGAGTTTCCGTCTTTCTCGTTTAAACCTGCTCTTCGAAGTCCCCTCTCCTCCATAGCCGGGGCGTGGGGGTCGCTACGGGCCTTAAAATCCCCGCACCCGCCCCTGCACCCCAGGTAAATGCAGACGTCGCGGTGGGAGGGCGGGCGCGTGTCCCTTTCGGTGTAAAATCGCAGCCGGGCTGGTCCCTGCCCGCGGCACTTCCGTGTGGGGTCCACGCAGACGCCGGCTTCCCGTCCGTGTCCTGCTTGGGGGCGTCTTCGGACGTCGCGCCCTGTAGAGCCCCCTTCCACGAGGTGGATTTATGCCCTTGGCGCCCCACCGCCTCCTTTCTCGGCCCGGGTGGCAGCCCCTGCAGCCCTCTCAGGAGAGAGGGAGGCCGCGCGTCTTCCGGGTCCTGGGATTCTGGAGAGCTCATCCCGCTCCTAGAACAGCGCCCCTCTGAGCAGCTTCACAGGCCCCCCTTTCTAGTCCCCTCTTCCCCTGACCCCGCAGTGCCGTGGGTGACCTGGGCCTGCCTAGTGACACTCGGTGTTCTGTCCCCAGTTCCTCCCGCCTGGATAGTGCGCTCTTGTGGGAGGCGGGCGTCTCCTGGTTGAGAGGAATCAGGAGAAGGAGCGACAGACCCAGTGAGAGAATTCTAGAAAAATGGAAAAAAGTGAGGGAGAGCCACGAACAGCTGGCAAAGTGGAGGATGTGTGCGGGACTGACAAAGACACACGAAGCGTGAGAGAATAACCTGAAAAAGTAGCAGTGGAAGAAAAGGAGATGGAGTAATTTAGAGAAAAGCGGGATCTCCAGGCAGATGAAAGGGAGCAAAAACAGTGCGAGAGGTGAGAAGTAGGAGCTGGAGCAACAAAGGGAGAGGCACTTGAGACGGGTAGGGAGAGAAGGTGAAAGAGTTGGAGCCTCGGCCGACTGCCACGTGGTGCTGGGACAGAAAGAGGGAGCAGTGGATGACGTGGACAGGAGAGGAAGAAACAGCAGGGAAGTAGTAGAGTGAGCTGGGGGTGCTGGAGGGTGGGGTCAAAATGTTGTAACAGAAGGAGCGCCAGTGTAATAGGGAGAGCAGAGACGGGGAAAGGGGCAGAAATACATGGAGATCAGGGACGATCAGAAAGGTTGGGGAGAAAGCAACAAGAGGGGAAGCAAGTTGCAGAGTGGGGCGGGACAGGTGTAATTACAAGAAGGAATCCAGAGAAGGACAGAAACAGGACAGGAGAGGGGAACAGTGAGCAGAAACCCAAGGGGAAAACAGGACCCAATACCCCCTAAAAAAAGAGTGTCAAAGGAAAAAAAAATTTAATGATGCTTGTTAAAGATGGTAAGGCAGGATTTATTCAGGACCATCCCCCCCATAGGTGTAGGGACCACTACAGTAGGATTTACAGTTGGGGAGAGAGATTGGGCTCAACTCTGAATACTTCCTGGGCAAGTGGGAATTTAGAGGCAAGGAGCAGGGAGGGGGTTAGTGCATGGAAAATCGCCAGGAGGAAACATCAGGGGTAAGTGTGGTTCTGGCTAAACAGACCTAACAGGATTCCTGCTGATAGGCCATGGTGATCAGACATCACCTTCAGAATGGTGGGGGATGAGAATCCTAATCAGCTAAGGAGGGTAGGAGGTTCTGGTTAAACTAACTTCACAGGATTCTTGCCAAAGCTGATTTTTGAAAAGATTGTATTTATTTATTCTAGAGAGAGAGTGAGCGCAGGGGGAGGAGGAGAGGGAGAGGGAGAAGCAGAATCGCGATGAATGTGGAGCCCAAGGCAGGGCTTGATCTCAGGACCCTGAGATCATGACCTGAGCCAAAACCAAGAGTTGGTTGCTTAACCAACTGAACCACCCAGGCGCCCCACCAAAGCTGATTTTATAAGGAAGTGCACAGATGGGCCTAGGAGAAGTTTCAGGGGTCTGGTCAAGTTTGGGGAAGCAAAGACCGTCAAGAGACAGAGTAAGAGAAAGAAATCGGGAGATAGATACGCAGAATAAGGGAAACACACCTAGTGAAGGAGGAGGGTGTACCTGGATCCAGGTGAGTGGTAAGTTGTTCGGATATGGGTGATTAAACTATGACATTGATTTGTGGCTTTATAACCCAAGGAATTGAGGTTTGTTTCAATTATACAGATAAGGATGAGGCTTATAAAACTCCTGTCTCAAAGGCTTGAGCATTTTATGATTTTTTGTATCAGAAGATACCTTCCACTTGCAATCCCTATTCAGCCAGGGGACAGCGATTTGATTCAGTCAGCTGGGGGTCACCCCCTTCCCTTTGCCCTTTGCCTGCACTGGGGGAGGAAGAGGGGAGGGGGAGGTGGGACAGACACGATTGACTGTCACTACACGGTTCCTTTTTTTTTTTTTTTTAAGACTTTTAAATTTATTTGTCAGAGTGAGAGTGCACAAGCAGGGAGGAGGGGCAGAGGGAGAGGGAGAAGCAAGCTTCCCACTGAGCAGGGAGACCAACCTGGGGCTCTATCCCAGGACCCTGGGATCATGACCAGAGCTGAAGGCAGACTCTTAACCAACTTAGCCACCCAGAGGCCCCCACATGGTTCCTTTTTAAAGGAACATTGTAAGTGTTGGTTTAGTAACGGATTTACTTTTTTTTTTTTTCCTCATTTCTTTACATTTAATTCATTATTTTTGAAACTGGGATAAATCTTAAGTTTACTCAATTTCTACTTTGAGAGTAATTATTTTTTTTTTAAAGATTTTATTTATTTATTCGACAGAGATAGAGACAGCCAGCGAGAGAGGGAACACAAGCAGGGGGAGTGGGAGAGGAAGAAGCAGGCTCATAGCGGAGGAGCCTGATGTGGGGCTCGATCCCATAACGCCGGGATCACGCCCTGAGCCGGAGGCAGACGCCCAACCGCTGTGCCACCCAGGCGCCCCTACTTTGAGAGTAATTATTAATAATCATCTGAAATAAGCTTGGTCAGATCCTGTAGTCAGTTCGTCATTCTTTTGTTTAAGTATGAAATAGTCTCAATTTTTTTGACTTCATTAGATTTTTAAGAACATGCCCAGACTCCCCCCCCTTTTTTTTTAAGATTTTATTTATTTATTTGACAGACATAGAGACAGCCAGCGAGAGAGGGAACACAAGCAGGGGGAGTGGGAGAGGAAGAAGCAGGCTCTTAGCGGAGGAGCCTGATGTGGGGCTCGATCCCATAACGCCGGGATCACGCCCTGAGCCGAAGGCAGACACTTCACGACTGCGCCACCCAGGCGCCCCTCAGACTTTTCCCCTTTTAAGTTAATTGTGTCTGGTTCAGACTGAGGCCTGCTGGCTTTCTAATTTCCCCTCTAGTACACCCTGCTCTTCCGTGCTCCCTTTCAGAACACCAGCCACTGAAAGCTTGCTTGTACCGTCTTCAGATCCTGTCTCCAGCTGTCCCGTGAACCCCATCCCGTCAAGCCTTCAACAGCCACCGCGCCCCTGAGACTTTCTGATTCAGAGTCACCAGTGACCCCATTTCTCAGTCCACGATTGAATTTCCTGCCTTCATCTTGCTTTTCCTGTCAGATGCAGGTGGCCTGTTTGACCGCTCCCTCTTCCTCGACACATTTGTTCTTGGTTGGAGGACATCCTGCTAAGCGTTCCTACTCTGTCTGCTTGTTGGTTTTCCTGATCACTGGTCACCTCTCGGCTTTTCTGCTGGTGTCTGCCGAACAGCCTGGTCTCTGAGTGTGGGCGCCCCGCAGCTTGGTACTTGTACCTCTTCTCTGTCTACACCCCTGCCCTTTCTCATCACCTCATCTCCTGGCTCAACACCACCTGCGTGTCTCCCAGACTCCCCTGTCCACCAGACTTCTGCCCTGAACTCCATCCCGTGTCCAGCTGCCTCGACGTCTCTGCCGGGCGTGGGCATCTTAATTTGTGCAGAACTGACTCAGCCTCCCCCAGTGGCCCTCCCTCTATATCCTCCCCATCTTTGTTAAGGGCGACCCTGTACTTCCTGGAGCCTAGAGTGTGCTGTCTAAATGGGGTGTCTCTTGATCAGATGGGGGCCCCAAATGTGGGGCGGCAATCAGGTGGAAGTGACTGGCACAGGAGGTGAAAATTCACTTGAGGCAGAACAAAGATGGGAAGTTTCCCGAATACTCCCCATAAGGGAGGGATGGGCAGGACAGCAGAGGAGAGGCCGTCTGCGGGGAGGCAGTGGGTCGGGGCTGTTTTTAAAGGGGAAGATGAAGGGACGATGGTGAAGTATGGGATTCTCCCTTTTTTGGTACCTGGGCCTAGTTGTAATTAGCCCATTGGTTAGTGGGAGCCTATGGATATTTTGAGGTGGGTCAACTGATCGGCCCAGTCTGTATTCAGCCAGGGGGTTGGGGTCACTTTGGGCTCTTCTGCTTTCCCCTGCTCAAGCCTGTTTGCCTAAAAGCGGCCTGTATGGTGGACATCTTGGCATGATTCTCAATTTAAGATACTATATTATTTGTAAATGTTTTAGTGTGTAAGATGAAAATTTGATGTTTGCTTAAAATGACAGGAAGAAGGGGTGCCTGGGTGGCTCAGTTGGTTGAGCGTTTGACTCTCGACTTAGGTTCAGGTCATGATCTCAGGGTCATGAGATTGAGCCCTGAGCGGGGAGTCTTCTTAAGATTCTCTCCCTCTCCCCCTAGCCCACCGGCACACGTGCTCTCTCTCTTCTCTCTCTCTCAAATAAAAAAAAAAAATGACAGGAAGAATACACAGTTTCTAAAATTCTTTAGAGATGTGGGAGGCCAATGTTAGAAGTCCACGTCCTTCCTGATCTGCTTCCCCAGGTGCCTCTCTGACCTCCTCTCCTGCTGGTGCCCTCCTCACCCTGCGGCAGCCATGCTGGCCTCTTCCCCTTTCCTGGGCCCAGGCTTGCTCCTGCCCAGGCTTGCTCCTGCCCAGGCTCCTGCCTGTCCCTCTGCCTGGAACTGTCTGGCCCCTCAGATGCAGGTGGCAAACATCCTCTCCCCCAAGTCCTCGATCTGATACCACTTCTCAGGGGAGCCTCTTGGCCCACTCCCCCCCCCATCTCTGCCGCCTGCCCTGCATGTTCCCTTCTGCCCCTTCCTGCTCTGGGCCTGGGTCCTGGTGACAACAAGGCCCCAGAGAGCAGAGCCAGAAGGTGCGGGGTGTGCTGGGCTGGCCTCCTGGGAGTGTGCTCCCCCCAGCCTCACACTGGATTGCAGATACAGCTCCTGTGCCCCTCCCAGCGATTCCCCTTCCGGTGGCCAAGGGGGGACAGGGCCCAGCCTCAGTACCAGTTAAAGTGACCCAGGTGCTTCTGATGTGTATCCAGCATTGAGCCCCAAGGCTCTGGGTCCTCCGTTTTTGAGGCTGACAGCAGCCCCTGACCCGGGGAGAGGGGAGGGCACCCTGCTCTGTGTGGGGTATGATCAGGGCGGGTCTGTGACCTGGAGGGGAGTGTGGGGTCCAGCCCAGGTCCCCACTGCTGCAGTGTGTGTGTGTTGGGGGGGGGCTTCACCCGGATGGGAGCCCGTTCTGAAGAAAGGGGTGGGAACACTCACTTGGTGGTGTCTGGAGGAGTTCAGTGTCCCTGAGCCCCCCTCCTGTGGCAGTGGGCAGCAGAGGACTGTCGTTTCCACACGGAGGTCTTCCTGTGTGACCTTGGGGTACAGGAAGGACGTAGACTGATTCTAAGCATTAAACTGCAGATTCTTGACCCTTAGGACTGAATTCTCAAGGCCGATCTTGTCTGAGGAGGGAGAAGCCTGGCAGAGGAGGAAGAGGAAAGGAAGGAGTCAGGAATGGCTGTTTGTCAGGTACAGTCATATTCTCGGTTGATTTTCTGTCTCATTCCTGCTGTGCCCTTGGTGGCCTCGCTGATCTTCTCTGACTCTGAAGTGTCCTGCCCAAGCCGCATCTGTCCACACTCCCCCAGGCCTTCCCATGTCCCTCTCCTTCCACTTAGACTCCATCTCCTCCTGACTCAATGGTGTGGAGCCTGTGAGGAGGCCCCCTGGGGGCATCGTGATGGGCTTCACACCAGGTGTGAATTGGAGACGGGTGTGGGTCCCGTGGTGTCAGTGGGGTTGGGCAGCAGGGACTGTTAGGGGCCACGTCTGAATGCACGGTCAGCTCTCTGTAGACTAGGATCAAAGAAGCTACACATGGAAGCCACGTGTTCATGGACATGAATACTTGGTAAATTCTTGAAAAGGAGACCGATGAGGGGAAATCTGTGCCATTAAAGGAGGACTATTAATTTGAGTATATTACTTTAGTTCTTCTCAGGCTTCAGCGACCACCTCGTGCTGAGTGGCAATCATTTCATCCATGAATTTAACACACCCAGGTCTTCAACTCTCTCCCCTCCCCCACTCTTTTTCTTTCTGTCTTCTGTCTTGTACTGGTCCCTCCTCAGGGATCCTGTGCGGTGGTGAATTGTGGGAGGCCTGGCGGGCCCCTTTGCTCTGCCTTAATTTGGAGGAAATATATCCAGAATGTACTCTTGGTCGTGATATTTGATGAAATAGTCTTGCTTAAAAACATGGCTTTTTTTTCCCTCAACTTTTCTGCACGATTGTTAATCTTCTAGTAATTTCTCAAGCGTCTACGGCTGCAATCCATATTTTTTTTCTTATTCTGTGAAATTAATGCACGCCAGTAGTAAATTTTCTACTCTTGAATTCTTGCAGAGTATTAGGAATAAACTAATAAACTCAAATTAGTTCTTTTTTAATGCCGAAATGTGTAAATTTAGGAGCATAAAGTTATATTTATACTTGTGACCATAGGTATGTAATAGAGATTGGAGTTGAAGTGTCTACATGTGGGGCGCCTGGGTGGCTCGGATGGTTAAGCATCTGCCTTCGGCTCAGGTCATGATCTCCAGGTCCTGGGATCGAGCCCCGCATCGGGCTCCCTGCTCAGTGGGGGAGTCTGCTTCTTCCTCTGCCTCTCCTCCCTGTTCGTGTTCTCTCTTAAAATGAATAAATAAATCTTTAAAAAAAATAAAATGTCTATATGTATCTTTTCATGTTTTACCACTTGTTTTAAGGCCTAACATAGAATAATGTTGACAGGCTAAATGAAGTACGATTTATGTATTTTCATTGACCCAAATAGACTGAATACACATGAGCAAAAATGATGAAAAAATTCATCCACAACGTAGCCGAGAGACCCTTTCAGTTAAGTGTGTAGACTTGTGTGTGCATGACTGCATGGTTGTGCAGGCCCAAGGTTTTTATAAAAGACACCTCATCCTTTCAGGAATTTTTTAACAGTTGGAATTATATCTGAAATAATTTCCATGGCTTTAAATTTTTTTTACACTATTACGTCAATGATTAAAATAGTAGTAAGAATAGTAACGTGTTATGTTCACGTATGTGTGTGTGTGTGTGTGTGTGTGTGTGTGTGTATAGTGACCTATCGTGCAGTTCCTTGTTATTACCCTTGAACTTGTTTCAAGTTTTCTGAGTTTGAGAACCCTCTATGAATGCACTTTAGATGCCGTATCTGTTGCTTAAGTGTTTAATTCTTTTTTTTTTTAAAGATTTTATTTATTTATTTGACAGAGATAGAGACAGCCAGCGAGAGAGGGAACACAAGCAGGGGGAGTGGGAGAGGAAGAAGCAGGCTCCCAGCGGAGGAGCCTGATGTGGGGCTCGATCCTGGAACGCAGGGATCACGCCCTGAGCCGAAGGCAGACGCTTTAACTGCTGTGCCACCCAGGCGCCCCTTAAGTGTTTAATTCTTAAATTCAGTTCTAAAGGCCAGACCTTTGGGATCAGAAGCTGACTGCCAATTTCTTTCTTTTTTTTTTTTCTTCTTTTTTTTTTTTTTTTAAAGATTTTATTTATTTATTTGACAGAGAGAGACAGTGAGAGAGGGAACACAAGCAGGGGGCGTGGGAGTGGGAGAAGGGGAAGCAGGCTCCCCACTGAGCAAGGAGCCTGATGAGGGGCTGGATCCCAGGACTCTGGGATCATGACCTGAGCCAAAGGCAGACGCTTAACGCCTGAGCCACCCAGCCGCCCCCGGACTGCCATTTCTTAGCTGTTTGACCTGAAGCAAGTTTCTTAGAGTAACTGTGACACAGGTGAAATTTGTAATCTCAGCAATTTGAGAACCAATCTTTCTTCAGTGGGCTATTCTGTTGTTATATCAGCTTGCATGTCTAAAGGATTTAGCATAATGCCTAGTACATGGGATGTGTTCAAAAACCGTTAGTCATGGGGCGTCTGGGTGGCACAGCGGTTAAGCGTCTGCCTTCGGCTCAGGGCGTGATCCCGGCGTTCTGGGATTGAGCCCCACATCAGGCTCCTCTGCTATGAGCCTGCTTCTCCCTCTCCTACTCCCCCTGCTTGCGTTCCCTCTCTCGCTGCCTGTCTCTATCTCTGTCGAATAAATAAAAATAAAATCTTAAAAAAAAAAACCTGTTAGTCATTGCAGTCACTATCATTATCATGAGTTTTAGATTTCACCCTTTCTTCAAAGCCATCATGGTCACTGTCATCTCTGAAGATGCCACTCGTGCCGTAGGTCATCTGGATATTGCATATCACTGAGTGTGTGGAACATAATATCTCACATTTCTATACGGATAACACTGTGTTGAACTTGTGTGTGTGTATTTCTTGTATTATCTACAAAAATGAGAAATCCACAATTTAGAGACCATCCTAACTTCTTCTGGAAAAAGTACAAGCCAAAATTAGGGGCACATAACTTGCTCAAAAAAATCTTCTGTGCACCTGTACGAACACTGCTTCAACCAAATCCATCCTTCCCATCTCTTTCTCATTTTATGTGAAGAACTCTCCCCATGGCTCCTTGGTGAAACGTGTTCTCATTTCAGGGATGGTTGACCTTCAGGGATGTGGCCACAGAATTCTTTCAGGAGGAGTGGGAGTGCCTGGACCCTGCCCAGAGGGCCTTGTACAGGGACGTGGTGGTGGAGAACTGCAGGAACCTGGTCTCCCTGGGTGAGGAAAATGTCCCTCTGGAAATGAGGGTCTGCCCTTGGATATCTCTCTATTTTCCCTTGTTTGCCTCCTGGGAGCCCCTGCCCTGCTTGACTGAGATTGAAGCCTAGTTGATACAGAAATGATAAACTTCTTGGGGTGCCTGGGTGGCTCAGTTGGTTAAGCATCTGACTTGTGATCTCAGCTCAAGTCTTGATCTCACGGTCGTGAGTTCAAGCCCCATGCTGGGCTCCACATTGGGCATGGAGCCTACTTTTTAAAAAAGAGAGAGAGAAATGACAAGCTTCATAACACAGCATCTAGACTTTACACTTCCTCTTTCTTCAGATCACCTGCCCATTTCATGATCTGTCAGGAGTGGTATAGAGCTTAAGTATCCATAAACCTTATAAACTTTTACATGTCCAATTCCCTGTTTTCTAGCCTTGTAGTTCTTAGAAGAGAGTGAGGTCTGTGTACATTATACTGTTTTCTGTGCATTCAGAAGGAGGCAAGCAGTGGAGGAATTTGTGAAATACTTTTTCTAGATCCACCTGTAATGTCCTTGCTCCTCAGCTGAACATAAGGCTTGGATTTTGGAAAAGTCACAGTGCATCACGTTTCTATTATGTGATAAGCAGGAATCTCACTTTCTGACTTGAATATTATCTCCTTTTTGGAGCAAGGGAAGGAGCCCTGGACTGTGGAGGGCAAAGTGATGAGTTTTAATCAAGAAAGGATGCTGTACTTTGTCAAATGCTTTTTCTTAATCTATTGAGAGGATCATATAGTTCTTGTCTTTTCTTTTATTAATGTAGTGTATCACACCGATTGATTTGTGGATGTTGAACCACTCTTGCAGCCCAGGAATAAATCCCACTTGGTCCTGGGGAATAATCCTTTTAATGTACTGTTGGATCCTATTGGCTAGTATCTTGGTGAGAATTTTTGCATCCATGTTCATCAGAGATATTGGTCTATAATTTTCCTTTTTGGTGGGGTCTTTGTCTGGTTTTGGGATCAAGGTAATGCTGGCCTCATAGAGTGTGTTTGTAAGTTTTCTTTCTTTCTTTCTTTCTTTCTTTCTTTCTTTCTTTCTTTCTTTCTTTCTTTCTTTCTTTCCTTCCTTCCTTCCTTCCTTCCTTCCTTCCTTCCTTCCTTCCTTCCTTCCTTCCTTCCTTCCTTCCTTCCTTTCCTTAACAGTTTCTTCTTTAAATGTTTGGTAGAATTCCCCTGGGAAGGCATCTGTCCCTGGACTCTTGTTTTTTGGGAGATTTTTGATTATTGCTTCAATTTCCTTGCTGGTTATGGGTCTGTTCAGGTTTTCTATTTCTTCCTCTTTTAGTTTTGGTAGTTTATAAATTTCCAATTATGCATCCATTTCTTCCAGATTGCCTAATTATTTGGCATATAGTTGCTCATAATATGTTCTTATAATTGTTTGTATTCCTTCGGTGTTGGTTGTGATCGCTCCTCTTTCATTCATGATTTTATCTTTTAGGATCCTTTCTCTTTTCTTTTTGATAAGTCTGGCCAGGTGAATTTATCGATCCTATTAATTCTTTCAAAGAACCAGCTTCTGGTTTTGTTGATCTGTCCTACTATTCTTCTGTTTCTATTTCATTGATTTCTGCTCTAATCCTTATTAATTCTCTTCTCCAGCTAGGTTTAGGCTTTATTTGCTGTTCTTTCTCCAGCTCCTTTAGATGTAAGGCTAGGTTGTGTATTTGAGACCTTTCTTGTTTCTTGAGAAAGGCTTGTATTGCTATATACTTCCGTCTTAGGACCACCTTTGCTGCATCCCAAACATTTTGAAAGTTGCGTTTACATTTTCATTGTTTCCGTGAATTTTTAAAATTCTTCTTTAATTTCCTGGTTGACCCATTTATCCTTTAGTAGGATGCTCTTTAACCTCCATTTGAGTTCTTTCCAAATTTCCTCTTGAGATTGAGTTCCAGTTTCAAAGCATTGTGGTCTGAAAACATGCAGGGAATGATCCTAGGCTTTGGGTACTGGTTGAGACCTGATTTGTGAGCCAATATGTGATCTATTCTGGAGAATGTTCAATGTGCAGTCAAGAAGAATGTGTATTTTGTTGCTTTAGGCTGGAATGCCTGTATCTGTGAAGTCTGTCTGATCCAGTGTGTCATTCAAAGCCCTTGTTTCCTTGTTGATTTTCTGCTTAGGTGATCTGTTCATTTCAGTGAGTGGCGGAGTTCCCTACTATTACTGTATTATTATCAATGAGTTTATTTTTGTTATTAATTGGTTTATATAATTGGCTGCTCCCCTGTTAGGAGCATAAATATTTACAATCGTTAGATCTTCTAACAATTAAAGGGTCCCTTTAATTATGATATAGTGTCCTTCCTCATCTCTTATTACAGTCTTTGGTTTAAAATCTAATTTGTCTGACCTAAGGATTGCTACCCCAGCTTTCTTTTGAGGTCCATTAGCATGATAAAAGGTTCTCCAACCCCTCACTTTAAATCTGGAGGTGTGTTTGGGTCTAAAATGAGTCTCTTGCAGACAGGATGTGGATGGGTCTTGCTTTTTTATCCAATCTGATACCCTGTGTCTCTTGATTGGGGGATTTATCCCATTTACATTCAGAGTAACTATTGAAAGATATGAATTTAGTGCCATTGTATTACCTGTAAAGGCACTGTTTCTGTATATTGTCTCTGTTCCTTTCTGATCTGTGTTACTTTGGGGTTCTCTCTTAGCTTAAAGGATCCCCTTTAATATTTCTTGCAGGGTTGCTTTAGTGATCATAAATTGTTTTACTTTCTGTTTATCCTGGAAGCTCTTTACCTCTCCTTCTATTTTGAATGACAGCCTTGCTGGATAAAGTATTCTTGGCTGCATATTTTTCTCATTTAGCACCCTGAATATATCATGCCAGTCCTTTCTGGCCTGCTAGGTCTCTGCAGATAGGTCTGCTGCCAGTTTAATGTTTCTACCTTTTTTTTTTTTTTTAAGATTTTATTTATTTATTTGATAGAGAGAGAGAGACAGCCAGTGAGAGAGGGAACACAGGCAGGGGGAGTGGGAGAAGAAGAAGCAGGCTCCCAGCAGAGGAGCCTGATGTGGGGCTTGATCCCAGATTTCTGGGATCACACCCTGAGCCGAAGGCAGACACTCAACAACTGAGCCACCCAGGCGCTCCTAATGTTTCTATCTTTGTACGTTATGGACCTCTTGTCCCGAGCTGCTTTCAGGATTTTCTATTTGTCTCTGAAATTTGTAAGCTTCACTATTATGTCAAGGTGTAGACCTATTTTTATTGATTTTGAGGGGGGCTTGTCTCTGTCTCCTGGACTTGAATGCCGGTTTCCTTCCCTAGTTTAGGGAAGTTCTCAGCTATAATTTGCTCAAACTTACCTTCTGCCTCCCCCTTTCCTCTTCTTCTGGGATCTCATTTATTCTAATGTTGTTTCTACTTTATGGTAGCAATTATCTCTCGGATTCTCCCCTTGTGATCCAGCAGTTGTTTATCTCTCTTTTTCTAAGCTGCTTTATTCTCCAACATTTTGTCTTCTTTATCACTAATTCTCTTTTCTGCCTCATTTATTTTAGCAGTTAGAGCCTCCATTTTTTATTGCATCTTATTAATAGCCTTTATTTCGACTTGATTAGATTTTTAGTTCTTTTATTTCTCCAGAGGGGGATTCTGTAGTGTCTTCTATGCTTTTTTCAAGCTCAAGTAGTATCTTTATAATTGTTATTCTGAACTCCAGTTCCAACATCTTACTTATATCCATCATGCTTAGGTCCCTGGCAGTCAGTACTGCCTCATGTTCTTTCTGAGGTGAGTTTTTCTGTCTTGTCGTTCTGTCCAGAAGAATAGATGAATTAGAGCATAAAATACTAAAATAGCAAAAACGATCCCAGAGAAATATACACTAAACAAGTCAGAAGAGACCTGAAACTGGAAAAAAAAAAAGACTATAATCAGGTGAATAGAACAGAGCAATACACTAGATCCTGTGTGTATTTTGGTCTGTTTGTTAGAAAACTAGATCTCAAAATTGTAACCAAAGAAAAACTTACATATATTCAAAAATAAAATTAAATACAATGAAATGGATAGGATATAACTGAAAAGATGAAAATTATAAAAGACTTAAAAAAAGAGACTATAATCAGTTAGGTGAACAGAACAGACCAATACACTAGATTCTGGGTGTATTTTGATGTTAGAAGAAACTTTACATCCCAAAATTATAAAGAAAGAAAAACATATATATACACACACAAAAATAAAATTAAATACAATGAAAGGATAGAATGTAACTGTAAAAATGAAAATTAAAAAAGACTTAAAAATAGAGTCGAGGGGCGCCTGGGTGGCACAGCGGTTAAGCGTCTGCCTTCGGCTCAGGGCGTGATTCCGGCGTTATGGGATCGAGCCCCACATCAGGCTCCTCCGGTATGAGCCTGCTTCTTCCTCTCCCACTCCCCCTGCTTGTGTTCCCTCTCTCGCCGGCTGTCACTCTCTGTCAAATAAATAAATAAAATTTAAAAAAAAATAGAGTCGATAAAATAAGCAATTGGTGAAAAAGAAAAATAATTAAAATTGAAAGACTAAAGAATCATGAGAAAAACCCATGAATTCTATATACTGCTTTCCTCCAGCACTGGAGTTTTGCAGTTCTGTGCAATCGGTAAACTTGATATTAGCCGGCTGTTCTTGCTTATCGTCCAAGGGAACTGTTGCACTGATTCTTGGGTGTCTTTGCCCAGGCAGAATTGTACCTCCCTTGCCAGGGGCCTGGGCTAAATGTAAGCAGCTCCGGACTGTTCTCTGTGGCTATTATTCCCTGAAGGCTTTCAGTGCCACTTTAGGGGATGAGAATGAAAACGGTGGCCTCCCAGTATCTTGCCCCATGCCCCGCAGTCCTCAGTTCACTCTCAGGGAATAGCAATCACTCTTGTCTGTTTAGTCTCCATCTGCACTCTGTGCTCACCCAGCCTGGGACCAGGCGTTTCTATCTCAGGCACATGACCCCACTTCCAGTCTCCAAACCCTGCAGACTCCTGGGGCGCGCACCCACGCCACTCCTCCTGGTAGAGGGAGGGGGGTCTTGCCACGGTTCTGCCATTTGCTAGGCCCCTGCTCAGAAAGCGGTCACGCTACCGTGCTGCAGTTCACGGTTGTGTGACAGTACCAGCTGAAAGCCCACTCCTAGACTCGCTGGTGGTAGCCGACTTTCCTGCTCTGATGCCTGGGAACTCTGCTGTACTCAGGCACCCCTGTTCTTTCTGTGACCCCAGGGATCCTGAGAACACACTGTCTCACCTAGGATTCTGCTCTGCTTCGCCACCCAAGCGCCTTTCAGGCAGGGACATTCCCCATGGGAGCAGACTTCTAAAAGTTCCGGTTTTGTACGCTGCTGTTGTATCGCTTTCCCAGAAGGCTCCCTCCCCCCATGGCTTGTCTTTCGATATATCCTCTCAGATTCACTTCTCTGTACCTCCTATCTTGCAAAAAGTGGTTGCTTTTCTATTTGTAGAATTGCAGCAATTTTTTTTCTTAGATCTCCAGTTGAGTTCACTGATGTTCAGAATGACTTGGTAGCTATCTAGCTGAATTCCAGGGACCAGACAAAACGAATGTCCCCAAAGCAAAGGAATGTTCTACCAAATGACCATGAAATAAAGCAGGCCAAGACACTAAGAGATTGGGATTTATATGGGAGGATAGTAATAGGTTACTGATTATGTGGTAGAAATAATACGGGAGACACGGTGTCTACATTCTTTGGATAGCTGGTTTATTTCAAAGATTAATGAAAATTAGTCTTATTTTTGACAGTCGAAGAGAGAACAGTTATCAGGAGAGTTAATCAAAAGAACCAGTATAGTTTATGCATGTATATGATTCACATTTAACTGCTGGTATAATTTTTGCTACCTTTTCCACCCACTTTTATTAAAGTATAGTTGTCAGATAAAATTGTATGATATTTAAAGTGCACATTGTGGTGATTTGATATACATATACATTGTAAAATGTATTGTAGTTGTCACAGCTATCACTTCACATATTTTATCTGTTGTGTGTGTGAGAACATTTAAGTTCTCTCATAGATTTCAGTTATACAATAGAATGTAGTTGCCGTGTCCTTAGTCCTTATTGGTCTTAGGACTGAAAGCTTGTACCCTTTTACCAACCTCTCCATGTTTCCCCAAACCCCCAGCCCTGGGAACCACTTGTCTAGTGTTTCTATGAGTTTGATTTAATTGATTGATATTTTTAAAAAAGTTCATCTTTTTAGTAATCTCTACACCCAATCTGGGGCTTGAACTCATGACCCCCGAGATCAAGAGATGTGTGCCCTACAGATTGAGCCAGCCAGGCTCCCCTCATGGATTTCTTTATAAATCACCGCATTTGAAGAAGTCACTTCTTCCAGACTTTACAGACCAGTTTTGGCAAGTAAGATCCCTCTCCAGCTAGGGCCTCAAGCTAATGGGATTGCCTCTGGGATCATGTGACAGTGGGCCTGAAGCCAGGTCACATGGCTCCTGCCTCATCCCCTCTAATGGGGAGGGGAAGGGGCATAGTCAGTGCATCCTTTAAAAATGACATGATACATCTTCTTTTATTCATGTGTGCTATGTCAGGAGACTCTGCTCAGTTTTACAGGAAAATATTTTAAATCTGCTCATTTCCCTATCTAAATATTATATTTTGATTGACTGCCAGTTCTCTGTGGATGAAATCTTCCACATGTAGGGAGGACAGAAAACATACTTGTAGTAGATGTTAACTAACAGATATTGCCAGAAAAATTATTCAGGGTAGAAATAAATTTATTGGATAGTTAGTTGATAATCTAATTTTACTTTCCTTAGGGTTCATATTAACGAGCATATACCTCCCTACTGAATGCCCTGAGAAATACTGCAAAATTGATTATTAAGTGAAATAAGTCCCAATGTCTTTCAAAGACTACATATTTTACAGGCTTTGTAAACATTCAGAAGGAAAAGCTAAAATATATTACAATTTGTAAACAAAAACCAATAATGACTTTCAGAATGGATGTATAGTGATTTTGAAATTATATTTAGATACTGATTTAAGTATATTTTGATGTAAACAAGTTAATCTCTGGTATTTGAAGGTAATTCATCTCGTGTGTAATAGAATAATTATAACAAACATTAGAAATTATATCAGGCAATTTATAATAATTTTTTAGAAGTTACTGTTGTTGGGGTGCCTGGGAGGCTCAGTCCATTATGCATCTGACTCTTGATTTCCGCTCAGGTCATGACCTGGGGTCCTGAGATCTAGACCCACCTCGGGCTCTGCCCTGGGCGTGAGCCTGCTTGAGATTCTCTCCCTCTGCCCCAACCCCCTCTCGCACTTTCTCTCAAAAAAAAAAAACCCACAAAACAAAACCCCAGAAAACCCAAACTTTTTTTTTTCAAGTTACTGTTGTTTTTAAAGCAGTGGTTGGTAACCCAAATTGTCATGTGCCTTTGCCGTTCACGGCTCATAGCCCAGGTCTCGTCCCTGTGAAAGTCTTCAGAACTGAACTCGGTGTGGAGCTTCGCCTCCTGGGTGAACGGGGAATCGAAAAAGAAACGCTGTTTTATTGGGTGTCAGTATAGCATTGCCCTTTCTCCGCAGGGAGAGCTTTGTATTTCACATTCTAATTTGTAATCCCTACACAGCTCCAGTTGCGTAATTAAATTCTTAAATTTATTATAACTAGAAAATGTTCCTGGACCCACCACGTCCCCACAGACCGAGATCCCAGTTCCCTGACCCCCGAAATGCTTCAGCTTCACGAGATTTTGCCGTAAAATTGTTAGAGATAGTGAAATAAGCAGGAAGCGAGGCTGCTCCTGAAGACAGGAAAGAATCATTTTTACGTCCTGAAGAGACACACCCTGGGAGCGGGCGGAGGGACACCTGCACTCTCGAGGAACGAGCGCAAGCCTTCCCGCTCCGCGCCCCGGCCACGCCTTCTGACGGTCGTCCCCCCAGGCTCCGCCCCCTCCTCGCCCAGTGCTCTCGAGGTACCTGCGCAAGCCTCGCCTCTCCGAGCGACCGCCCAGGTCCGCTTCCTCCTGCCCTGTGCTGGAGTCGCGTTTCCGCGCCCCGCCCTTTCATAGTTGCGTCCCGCCCAGGCCCCGCCCCCGCGTTTCTTGCGTAGGCCCCGCCTCCCTCTGCGCCCCGCCCTCATGCTGCCCCGCCTTGTAACTGCGCGTGCAGATTCCTGTAGACCCGGAAGCGGATAGCGCGGAGCAAAGGTCCCGCTGGGGAGCGTGAGTTTCCGTCTTTCTCGTTTCAACCTGTTCTTCGCAGTCCCCTGTCCTCCGTAGCCGGGGGGTGGGGGCCGCCACGGGCCTTAAAATCCCCGCACCTGCCCCTGCACCCCAAATAAATTCAGACGTCGCAGTGGGAGGCCGGGCGCGCGTCCCTTTCGGTTTAAAATCGCAGCCAGGCTGGTCCCTGCCAGCGGCACTTCCGTGTGGGGTCCACGCAGACGCCGGCTTCCGGTCCGTGTCCTGCTTGGGGGAGTCTTCGGACCCCGCCGCCCGCCCCGCGCCCTGTAGAGCGCCCTTCCGCGAGGTGGATTTATGTCGTTGGCGCCCCACCGCCTCCTTTCTCGGCCCAGGTGGCAGTCCCTGCAGCCCTCTCAGGAGAGAGGGAGGCCGCATGTCCTCCTCCGGGTCCTGGGATTCTGGAGAGCTCAGCCCGCTTCTCGAACAGCGCCCCTCTGAGCAGCTTCTCAGGCCCCACTCCCTGGTCCCCTCTTCCCCGGACCTCGCAGTGCGGTGGGTGACCTGGGCCTCCCTAGTGACACTCGGTGTTCTGTCCCCAGTTGCTCCCGCCTGGATAGTGCGCTCTTGTGGGAGGCGGGCGTCTTACTCCATCCCACGCCTACTGAATGTGTGGTCGAGGGAGATTGGGAGAATGAGACTACGGCTGAAGGACAACGTAGAGGATGGGTGAGGGACTTGCAAAGAGACAGTAAGAGAATAAGCTGAGAAAGCAGGTGGAAAAAAACAGAAGTTAGAGGAAAGCGGGATCTCCGGGGAGGTGAAGGAGAGCAGCATATGAGAGGGGCCCTTGTTCAGGGGTAGGAGCGGAGGCAGCATTGGTGAGGTGATTCAGATAGAGGGGGGACAGGACAAAGGAGTTAAAGCCTTGGCCGTCTAAGCAACGTGTAGCTGAGACAGAAAAAACAGGTGACAAGGAGAGCGGAAGAAGAAACAGCCCAGTATGGAAGTATGGCTATCTGGGGGTGCCAGAGTGGACCAAGGGAGTGTAACAGGGAAAGAAGCGAGGAGTGTAAGGGAGAGCAGGAAAGGAGCCCAGATGGGAGAAGAAAGAGGCAGAAGTGCATGGACACTAGGGATAATCAGAAAGATTGGGGAGAAATAGAAACTAGAGGGGAAACAAGTTGCAGAGTGGGGCAGAACAAGTGTGAGAGAAGGAATCCAGAGAAGGACAGACAGCAGGAAAGGAGAGGGGAACAGAATGAGCAGAAACCCAGGGGGTATACAGAAAAGAAAAAAAAAAAAGATCAATGCAGAGGTAGATAGAATGAGAGAGGAAGACACATGGTAGTGAAAAGAGTGGATCTCAATCCAGGTGATTCTGAGTTAATTAAGTTGTGGAATACTGATTTGTGGCTTTACAATGTAATACATTTGAAGCTTGTTTAAATTATATAGATGAGGATGAGAATTTCAAAACTCCTGTTTGTAAGGCTTCTGGGTTTTATATTTATTTGCATCAGAAGATAATTCCATTTGCAAACGCTGTTCAGCCAGGGGGCAGTGACTTGACTTAGGCAGTCATGGGTCACCGTCTTCCCTTTGCCTGGGTTGGGACTGGGTGGGGGAGGGGAGAAGTGTGGGGAGCAATGACTGTCACTACACACTGCCTTTAAAGGAACGTTACATTTACTGTGGTTTTTTTGGTAATGGATTTACTTTTTTCACCCTACCTCTCTTAGATTTGATTCGGTATTCTTGTGACTTGACATAAATCTAAGTTCAGTTACCACTTTTTTTTCTATTAATTTATTTTTTATTTATTTTAATTTAAATTAAATCAATTAACATATAGGGTGTTTTTAGTTTCAGGGGAGAGTTCAGTGATTTATGAGTCTTACATAACACACAGTGCTCATTACATCAGGTGCTCTCCTTAATGTCCCATCACCCAATTACCCCATCTCCCCACCCACCTCCCCTCCAGCAGCCCTGAGTTTCCTATGATTAAGAGTCTTTTATGGTTTGTCTCCCTCTCTGATTTCGTCTTGTTTTATTTTTCAGTTGCCACTTTTCTATAAATAATTATTAACTTCTGAAATAAGCTTTGGTGGCCTCCTATACTCAAGTCATGTTACTCTTTTCTCAGTATATTTTTTTAAGTTTTCATTTTAACACCGAGTCAATATGATGCATTCTTAATTTTTTTTTTTTACTTTGACACCAGAATTATTTAGATTTTTAAAAATTACAAATTGTTTGCCTTTTACATTTGTTTCTGGATTAGATTGAGCCTGCGTGCTTCCTCCTCTCTCTTTTTAAAAAAAAATACATATTTATTTTACAGTGAGAGGGAGAGTGGGAGAGAGAGAGCACAAGTGCTGAGCACAGAGCCTGACCTGGGGCTCTATCCCATGACCCTGAGATCATGACCTGAGCCTAAATCAAGAGTCAGCTGCCCAACCGACTGAGCCACCCTGACACCCCTCTTCTCTGTCTTACATATTAGAAAAATTTTTTGATAATATTACATATTCTTAGGTTGTTTCAATGAGTACCTGGTAAGGTTGTCAGTGGTCTTTAAGTATTTGAAACCTAGTTTAACCAGCTGCCTAATGCTCCGTCTTCTTCCCTTATGTGATCCCTTAAAACACTGGGCTGTGAGCTAGTAAGTCGATGTTCCCCTCAAGCCCCTTTTGTCTGCTTCTCTGCAAATAGAAGGATGGCTGGATTGACTTGAAACTTTTTTCCAAAAGAGCTCATCTATTCACAATGAAGAAATTTGCTCACAAGCAAACAAAAGAATCTCCAACAAAACCGAAATTTTAAAAAATTTGCTCAGAGTTTATTTCTATAGCTGACCCTCTTTCAGTGTGTTCTGCACCAATGGTTATGTTTTTGCAATTCTGATTTTTATATGTTTCACTGTGATTTTCTGGAAAAGAGGAATTAAATGCTTGGTATCAGCGTGATCAGACTTTCAAAGAAACTTATCTTTTGCTGGGGCATCTGAAAGAAGGTCCTGGTGCCTTAAGGGGGAGGATGATACGGACAAACTGCTTCTGGTCCATCAGACTCCATTTCAGAATTCACCCACACCCGGTTCTGTTCGCTCAGCTCAGACCTTGTCAGAACAGTCTCCCACTCTGGGCCTCAGTGAGCCTACTTGTAACATGCAGGTGGGACACTAGACCAGAACCTGAGTCTGAGCAATACTGATTTCTGAAATGATGGGTCACATTGGGTCTCTGTGTGGCAGTTCTTTGTGGATGGAGTGCCCAGTTGTCATTAGAATTTTAAATGGGTCCCGGGCCTCCAAAACTGAAGCACAAAAACACTAGGATGGAGGCAGAGACACAGGCTCCGAGTCCTAGCCCATCAGCAGATGTCTTTCCCTGCAGCAGGGGTCAATCCGTAGGCAGATGATACTGCTCCCTGGCATTGAACCCTCGGCTGGCCTCCCGTTGTCATCCCGACAAACAGTAGACCCTCACCGGGGCTACACCGCGCTGTATCATCAGGGCCTCTGGCAGGGTCTCCAGCCTCATCCTGGGAACTTACACAGTTCACACGCTTACTCTGCGCCAGTCACGTTCACCTCGTCTCTGTTCCCAGACACCAACCATTTCCATCACAGGACCTGGACCCTACTCTTACCTTCTGTCTCTTAATCGTGTCGGCTCTGGCCCTTTCTCCTCCTTCAGGTGTAGGCTCAGAGATGTGTCTCCAGCCTCTCCTGCCCGCCCGTCATCTGAAGTGCCCTTCCCCAGTCAGTCTGCCATGTCATGCGGGCTGAATTGTCTCCATGTCAATCACCCAGATGAGAGAAGCTCTTCTCCATTGACTATTTGGAACCTTTCCTGTTTTCCGTTCTACTGGGGGGGACCCAGACTGGCTGCTGCACCTTCCTTTGGGCTTGTGTTTCTGATGCTTGCTGAGTAGTCCTCAGAAGACCAAGGAGCTAGGGCAAGTCATGAGGATGGTACCCATATTTCTTCTGGAAGTTTCAACACTAATTGATCTAAACCTCCCATGGCTGCTTATTTTACTCAAAATAAGAGCGAAGGATGTACTGAATCCTAGAAAGCCCTGCAGACCTGGGTCCCCACATGTGTCACCCACGGTGTCACTGCCCTCTGCCAGCCCCCAGGTCTTCGGTTCTGGGCGCATCACCAGGGAGCAGCTGCATCTCGGGCAGGGGCTTTGCCTTCCAGCAGTTGATGTGCTCAGGGTCAAGGATCCTCATTTCTCTTCAGGAAGGGTGGGGACAAGGTCAGGAGCCTGAGTGGGCATAAAATAGACACCCTGAAGAACTAGAGGATCTTGTGGTCTGCTGTGAGTGGGGCGAGGAGGAGAGATCTAGGGGCTTCTCTGTCTCTGACGTCCTCACTGAACTCCATCCAGCCCATCCTCGACTGTTTTTAAACTGGACTCCATGTTGTCCCCGGTTGCTCACAAGTGTTCCCAGCAGGGCCAACTTCTCGGTCCCCATAGTGAACCCAGCGCCCTTCAGTTGGCCCTTGTGTCCGTCACTGCTGTGATGCCTGTGCCCAGCGGTCCCTGTGCCTTAGCCTGGTTTGCTCGTGCGTGCCTGCGAGAGAGGTAGGAAAAGGGGGGGAAATGGAAGTGAGCCTCCTTGAGGGGTCTGCAGGAGGAACATGGAAGCAAGTGTGGGCGTCTAGATGGCCCAGTGAACTGCATGTGCACATGTCCCAAGTGTGGTTGGGGCCGAGGGATGTGTGGAGCTGTTGGAAAGGGGTGTCTCAGTGCTGGCGGGAGCACCTGGAAGTGGGTTTATGGGTAGTCGTGGGACTGCATGGGTCTGTTTGGGGTGCCACTGTCATAGCTCGGGTTCCCTGGGACGCAGATGCGGAGACTGAGATTTGCCTGCTGGGGTTTAATTGGAAACTCCTGATGACACTGAGGAGGCACGAAGGGACTGGCTTAGGCAGAGACACGGTGCCCCGTGCTGTTGGTGGAACCGGGGCCTGAGCTGCGTCCTTCAGGGAGAGCTGGCTGCGGCAGGATGGTGCCTTGGGCCTGAGGGGGTGGATCGGGGGGTGCCCCCAGCCTCCGCTGCACATGGTGACCTCTGGGGGTCTTTTGGGCATCCTTCCTGCACCTCATCATATGCCTTACTCTTTGGAAGTTACTTGGTCAGCAGGCAGGGGTGGTGGTATCTTAGACACAGAGACACACATACTGCAGACCCTTTTTATTCACTCTTCCATCTATAGAGCAAAACATTCTCAGTTAACTGTTTCCCCCTTATTAAGTGTCGTTTTTTATGCTCATTTCAGAGCACAGTACACTAAACACTCTGTCTTCAAACCTGCTTTCAGTCACCGCTCGGACCCCATCCGGTCAAGCTTTCACAGCCACTGTGCTACTGAGACTCTCCAGGGACCTCCCTTTTGTCCAGTGATTGGTTTCCTGTTCTCATCTTCCTGCTCCTGTCACCAGCATGTGGCACGGTTGATCGTTCCCTCTTCCTTGAAAGACTGATTTTCTTTCCCTTCTCTGCTGAGCTCTGCACCCCGTGTCCGTGTGTCTCTCCATCTCTGCTAGGATGTCTGACACGCGTCTGCATCTTAATTTGTCCAAATATGGTCTTGACCTTTTCTAAAGGTCCTGTACATCTTGGTTAAGGGCCATCTTGTACTTCCTGGGACTTAGATACACGTCTTGGCATGAACATAAAATATGTAAGAAATTACATTATTCGCAAGTGTTAGTAAGATAAGAGAGAATTAAGTGTTTACTTAAAATGACAGGAAGAATACACAGTTTCTAAAATTCTTTAGAGATGTGGGAGGCAAATGTTGGAAGGCCAGGCCCTTCCCTATCTGCTTCCCCAGGTGCCTCTCTGACCTCCTCTCGTGCTGGTCCCCTCCTCACCCTGAGGCAGCCATGCTGGCCTCTTCCGCTTTCCTGGGTGCAGGCTTGCTCCTGCCCAGGGCCCTCCCAGGGCCTGTCCCTCTGCCTGGAACTGTCTGGCCCCTCAGATGCAGGTGGGAGACACCCTCCCCCAAGTCCTCAATCTGATACCACTTCTCAGGGGAACCTCTTGGCCCGCTCCCCCCCATCTCTGCCGCCTGCCCTGCATGTTCCCTTCTGCCCCTTCCCCTTCCAGGTCTGGGTCCTGGTGACAACAGCCTCCAAGGGGAGAGCAGGTGGGAGGTGGCATATCTGTTAGGATGGCTATCAGGAAAAGATAAGAGACAACAAGTGTTGGTGAGCAAGTGGAGAACAGGGAACCCTTGTGCGCCGTTGGCAGGAATGTAAACGGGTGTAGCCATTTTGGAAAACAGTATGGAGTTTCCTCCAAAAATTTAAAATAGAACTACCGTCTGATTCAGCAATCACACTTCTGGATCTGTATCCAAAGGAAATGAAATCAGTATCTTGAAGCGATATCTGCACTCCTGTGTGCATTATGGCGTGTATTATTCACAACAGCCAAGGTATGGAAACAAGCTAAATGCCGACAGAGGAGCGGATAAAGAAAATTTGAAACATATGTATACAATGAAGTATTATTTGTCCATAAAAATGAAGGCAATCCTATTTACGACAACCTGGATGCACCTGGAGAGAGCATCATGCTAAGTGAAATAAGCCCGATAGAGACAGACAGATACTGTGTGATCTTGCTGACACGTGGAACCTAAACACGCCCAACTTCTGGAACCGTAGGCTCGATTGGTGGTTACCAGGGGCTGGCAGGTGGGGAAAGTCGGGGAGGTGTTGCTCAGAGGTCCAACTTTCCATTTGTAGAATGAGTAAGTTTGGGTACCTGGGGTAAAGAACAGTGACTATAGTTAATCATAAGTATTATATACTTGACGTTTGCCTAGAGAATAAATCTTAAGTGTTCTCACCACACACGTGCACACAATGGTAATTGTGAGGTGATGGACGTGAGTTGATTGTGATAATTGCTTCGAATGATCACACTGTACACCTAAATATACATAATTTTTGTCAGTTACACTTCAGTCAAGCTGGAAAAGAAAAAACAGTGGGAGGTGCGTTGATCTTGCCTCTTCTGGGTGGTGCTCAATCCCAGCTTCCTATGAGATTGCGCAGGCATTTTGCAGATATATCCTTGGTGCCCCCCTCATAGATTCCCCTTCAGATAGTTGGGGGGGTGGGGAGCAGCCTCGATAATATTCGAAGTGCCCCCCGGTGTTTCTGATCTGTATTCGGCATTAAGCACCAAGGCTCTGGGCCCTTTGTGTCTGAGGCCTGAGATCTGGGCTTAGGGGGAGTGGGTTTCTGCTCTGCAGGGGGTTTGCAGGGCAGGTCTATGATTTGAAGGGGAGGGTCAGGGCCCCCGAGGTCCCCACTGCTGCGGTGTTAGGGCTTCACCAGGAAGGGAGTGTGATCTGAAGAAAGGGGTGGCAAAGCTCGCTTGCTGGTGTTTGCGTAGGCGTGTATTGTCCGTGAGCCCCTCTTGTGGCAGTGGGCAGCCGAGGGCCATCTCTCCCGCGGGGGGAGCATTGCCCTGTGTGTGTGGTTGTGGCATAGGGTGGGATATGATCATTCTAAGCATTAAACCGCATATTTTCAACTTTCAAGGTTGACTTCTCAGACTCATGTTGCCTGAGAAACAGATTCAGAAAAGGAGGAAGAGAAGAGAAAGAGGAGTCCAGAATGGCTTTTTCTCAGGTAAACTCATATTTTTGGTTGATGTTCTGTTTCTCCTTCCTATTGGACTTGCTGATCTCTAAAAGTACCCTTGATACATGCTCGTTTACACTCAGGCCTTCCCTCAGTCCCATCTCCACTTAGATTTCTTCTCATTGTGACCCAGTGGCGTGGAGCCATGAGGAGACTCCATGGGGCGCATCATGACGGGCTTCACATGGGCGTAGATTGGAGGCGGGTGTGGGCCCTGTGGTGTCAGTGCAGTTGGGCAGCGGGGATTGCTTAGGGCCACGTCTGGATGCGCTGTCAGCTCTTCGTACGCCAGGGTAGAAGAAACTGCACATGGAAGTCATGTATTAATGTCCCCAAATACCTGGTAACTTCTCGAAAAAGAGACCCATTCAGAGAAATCTGTTCTGCCTCTTATTATACTACATTTGAAGCTGAACAAGTAAGTCACTGCCTTCAAAAATTTTAATGATTAGAGGTGCCTGGCTGGCTCGGTGGGAAGAGCATGTGACTCTCTATCTCGGGCTTGTAAATTCAAGCCCACGCTGGGTGTAGAGATGACTTAAATTAAAACAACAACAACAAATGGGGCGCCTGGGTGGCGCAGTTGTTAAGCGGCTGTCTTCGGCTCAGGGTGTGGTCCCGACGTTCTGGGATCGAGCCCCGCATCAGGCTTCTCTGCTAGGAGCCTGCTTCTTCCTCTCCCACTCCCCCTGCTTGTATTCCCTCTCTCGCTGTCTCTCTCTCTCTGTTAAATAAATAAAATCTTAAAAAACAACAACAACAAAAAAACAAACCAAAACTCAAAATTTTAATGATTGGGAATGGAATGGAAAGTGTTTTATTCATCATTAGTTTTAAAATAGGAAGTCAACCTTTTCAAATTTGGATGGGTTTTATTTCTTTTTCTTGGTAATTTCTGTGGCTAGGATTTCCGGTACTCTGTTAAAGAGTAATGCTGAGAGTGTGAAGCCTTACCTTCTTTTTTATCTTAGGGAAAAAGCTTTCCATCTCTCACCATTGAGTATGTTAGTGATGTGCTTTTCATATATGGCTTTGATTATGTTGGGGTAGTTTACTCTTCCTGGTTTGTTGAGTGTTTTTATCCTGAAAGGTTGTTGAATTTTATCAAAGACTTTTTCTGCATTAATTGAGTTGATCAGGGCTTTTTTTTTTTCCTTCATTCTATTAGTGTATTGCATTGATTGATTTTTGCATGTTGAATCATCCTTACCTTGGAGGAATAAATTCCACTTGGTTATGATGGATACCCGTTTTAATGTACTACTGAATTTGGTTTGCTAGTATTTTGTTAAGGATTTTCGATTCGGTATTCATCAGGGATATTGGTCTGTAGTTTTCTTTTGCTCTTGTGTCTTTATCTGGGGTTGGCATCAGAATCATGCAGACTTCATAGAATGAGTTTGCAAGTGTTCCATCTTCAATTCTTTGGGTGATTTTTAGCAGGAGATGGGTTAATTCTTCTGTAAATGTTTGGTAGAATTCTTTAGTGAAGCCATCTGGTCCTAGGCTCTTTGTTGGAGATTTTCGATTCCTGCCTGCATGTCCTCTATAGGTATAATTCTGTTCCCGTTTGTTACTTCTTCATGATTAGGTCTTGGTAGGTTGTGTGTTTCCATGAATTTACCCTTGTCTTCTGGGTTATGCATTGTTGGCATGGAATTGTTCATAGTACCGTCTTCGAGTCCTTTCTAAACATTCGAAAGGACTGTGTCATTAGTTGTAATGTCTCGTCTTCCATTTCTTTCTTTCTTTCTTTTTTTTTTTTTAAGATTTATGTATTTATTAGAAAGAGAGCATGGAGAGGAGGGGTACAAGGAGGGACAGAGAGATTGTTTAAGCAGACTCCACGCTGAGTGTGGAACCCCACGTGGGGCTTGATCTCATAACCCTGAGATCAGGACCTGAGCCGAAACCAAGAGTCGGACACTTAACTGACTGCACCCCCCAGACGCCTCTGTGTGTGTGTTTGTTTTTAACTTGGTCTAGCTAAGGGTTTGTCAATTTGTTAATCTTTTCAAAACCCAACTCTTGATTTGTTGATTTTTATATTTTTTATCCTCTTTGCTGTAATCTTTCTTCCTTCTGCTAAATTGGGTTCGGTTTATTCTTCTTTTTCTGCTTCCTTGAGGTGTAAGATTAGATTTTTGATTTGAGATCTTTCCTCTTGTTTAATGTAAATATTCACCATGTAGACGCTCCTCTCAGTGCTGCTTTCACCATATCCCTACATTGGGATGTGTGGTATTTTCATTTTCATCTGACGCTTTAAAAATTCCTTGTGGTTTCTTTCTCGACTCATTGCTTAAGGATGAATTGTTTTAATTTCCACATTTGGTGGATTTTTCTGTTTCCGTTTTGCTATTTGTATTTGTTTCAGTTCACTGTGGTTAGAGAAGATGCTTTTTATGGTTTCAGTCTTCCTAAATTTGTTGATATTTGTTTTGTGGCATGACATGTGGTCTGTCATGGAGAATGTTTCATGTGTGCTTTAGAAGACCATGTTTTGCTGTTGTTGGGTGGAGTGTTCTCTCTGTCTGGTAGGTGCATTTGGTGATAGTGCTGTTCAGGTCCTCTGTTTCCTTCTAGATCTTCTGAAACTGGGTATTGAAATATGTTACTGTTTCCTTATATACTTGGGGGCTCTAGTGTTATATGCCTATGTGTTCATAATTCCATCTTCCTGGTGAATTGACCCTCTTATCATTATAATGTCCTTTGTCTTTTGTGACAGTTTTTGTCTCATAGTCTCTTTTGTCTGATAAAATATAGGGACCCCTGCTCTCTCTAGGATCCCACTTGCCTGGAATATCTTTGTCCTGCTTTCATTTTTAGCCTATTTCTGTCCTTAGATCTGTGAATTTCAACAGTTCCAGCTCTTTGACTCTCTCTCTCTCTGTTTTTTCCTCCTTCAGCCTCTTCCTCTCGTCCCTGCTCAGGCATGCTGTAGGATGGTGAATGTCAGGAGCCCCGGCCAGCCTCTTTCCTCCACCATAATTTCTGAGGAAATGCATGCAGTGTTTTTCACTTGAGTCATGACATTTGGTAAAATGTTCTTGCTTAGTGATAATTTTTTCCCCAGTTTCCTTTTTGTCATTTTTTTCAAGTATCTATTACTGCGATTTTTTTAAAAATCTTAATCTGTTCAGTTAGTGTATAACACTGGTAACTCTTCTAATCTTGAACCATTGCTTTATTAGTGGAATAAATAAACTGTTTGGCTTTTGTTAATGCTTACATACCTACATTTAAATGGTTAAAATATAAATATTTTTGAATTCAGGTATTTTATAGAGACTGGAGTTAAAGTATTCTATATTTTTTTCATGTTTGTACCATCTCTTTACCAGCCTACTATACAGTCATATTGACAAACTGAATTAAGTACAATTTATAAATTGTCATTTTCCCAAACATGCTGAAATACATGTGAATAAAAAAAATCATTCAAAATTATGTTGAGAAAGAACTCTTCTCATTTCGGTTAATTCATGTTGTTTACGCGTGTGTGCACAAGTGCGTGGATGTGAAAGTCCGTGGATGTGAAAGTCCGTGTAAAAGACTTTACAAAGTCTTTGTAAAAGACGTCATTTTGTAAATTTCATATTTTTTGGCAGTAGAAATTAAATATATTCCATGGCCTTTAGTTCTTTCTATACTGTCAGGCTAATGATTTAAATTGTAGAATAGTAGTACGAATAGTAACATTTAGGGCTGCCTCAGTGACTCAGTTAGTTGAGTGTCTGCCTTTGGCTTAGTTCATGATCCCAGGGTCCTGGTATCGAACCCTGCATTGGACTCCCTGCTCAGTGGGGAGCCTGCTTCTCCCTTTCCCTCTGCCTGCTGCTCCCCCTGCTTGCACTCTCTCTGTCAAATAAATAAAGTCTTAAAACAAACAGACTTCCAAGTTATTGCCGTTGTTACCCTCATCACAGTTTTTAGATCCACTATGAATTTGTCATCTGAAGATAGCACTCGTGTTCTCGCTCGTCTAGCTATCACTCAGCATGTAGGACATATTATCTAATACTTTGTAGAGACAATGCAGTATTGACTTTTTATGTGTCTGCTTCATGTCATGCATTGTCCACATAAATGAGAGATCCACACTTATTTGGAGGGCATCATAATCCTTACGGGAATGCATAAGAAATTAAAATTAGAGACACAGAAGTTGCTCACAATACCTTAACAGGGATCTGTTGAACACTCACGTTACCAAATTGTTACATACACTTCTCTCTTCTCATTTTGTGTGAAGAACTTTCCCATGGCCTTTTGGTGAAGTGTGTTTTCATTTCAGGGACGGTTGACCTTCAGGGATGTGGCCATAGAATTTTCTCAAGAGGAGTGGGAGTGCCTGGACCCTGCTCAGCGGGAGTTGTACAGGGACGTGATGTTGGAGAACTACAGGAACCTGGTCTCCCTGGGTGAGGAAAACGTTCCTCCAGAAGTGGGGGTCTACCCTTGGGTATCTTTGCATTTTCCCTTGTCTGTCTTCTGGGGGCCCCTGTCCTGCTTGACTGAGATTGAAGCCCTGTTGACTCAGAAATGAAAAGCCTCATAATGTGGCATCTGGACTTCTACTCTCTTCTTTCTTCAGGGGTTGTTCTAGAGTTTAAGAATGCATAAAACCATATGGCAAACTTAAAATACCCAGTTTCCTGTTTTCTTCCCCTGTGCTTTTGATTCAGTAGTTTTAGAAGACAGCTATAAATCTGCATGTTATACTGTTGCCTGTGCTCTTAGGAAGCAAGCAGTGGAGGAATTTGTGATATATTTGTTCTAGATCCATCTGTGATATCCTCTCTCCTCAGCTGAACAAAGAGCTAGGATTGTGGAAAGCCATAACACATCACATTCATGTTCTTTCTTCTTATAAGCAGGAATTTCTGTTGCTGATCTGAATATTATGTCCTTTTTGGAGCAAGGGAAAGAGTCCTAGACTGTGGAGGGCAAAGAGCAAATAGCATAAAACCAAACGGGTGGGAATGTGTGACAGGTGGGAACACAGGGAAGAGCTCAGAAGGGCAGAGAGGAAGCCTCACCATTAATAGTGTTCGAGAAACTCTGCAATGGGAGAGTTCTACGGGAAAACAAAAGCTGCTTTCTTGTGAGCTCTCGGACGAAATTTTTCTCCTCGCTCGTATATCACTCAGTCTTCAGACGAGTCACTTCGGTGGCGCAGCTGGTTAAGCATCTGACTCTTGCTTTCAGCTCAGGTCATGATCTCACACTCGTGGTATTGAGCCCCATGTCGGGCTCTGTGCTCAGCAGGGAGTCTGCTTGTGATTCTCCTTCTCCCATTGCCCCTCCCTCAGCTCTCTCGCACATGCGTTCTCTCTCAAAATAAATAATAAAATCTTTTAAAAAATACAAATTAGTCCTGTTGATGGTATGGAATATTGCATATTTTATGGTACACTCAAAAGTTACTTTTGTTTAATAAGAGATACCGACTTTGTCATATTTGTTATGAGATATCCCTTTGCATCATATTCTGTATGTTTTCATTTTGCAGTTCTCAAAATTTTGTCTCTGATCTTAGTAAATGTTCAAAGAATACACTCTGAGCTATATACATTTGGGGCTAATGAACTGAATAACTAGAGGGCACTGCATAGATAGGGAATTGCTCTGTTGTCTGGCTGTTACATAACTGCAGGCAGGAAATCATAATTGTGACTTCTGACTTCTTTCTCCAATTCCCTTGTAACGTATTTTTCTGACCTGATATTTTAGAAGTCAGTGACCTCAACCTATTTCCCAGTTTTCATATTGTGTGCTCTTCTAGAATAGAAATCTTTCTTCTATTTTTATTTTATCTTATTTATTTAGAGGGAGAGAACATGTGAGTGGGGGGAAGGGCAGAGGGAGAGATTTGAAAACAGACTCTGCAGTGAGCTTGGAGCCTGGCACAGGGCTCGATCCCATGACCTGAGATCATGACCTGAGCCAAAACCAAGAGTCAGACACTTAACCAACTGAGCTACCCAGGTGCCTTGCTTTCTTTTACTTTTGAGGGGAAATGTTTAGAGCTCCACAGAGTACAATTTTCTATAATTTGGTTACTTATTATTTATTGCTGGTTTTATCAAGGGTTACTAGAATATTTTATTTATTAATTTTTATTGTGATTTACAGATAGTTTATTCAATATAACTGACATGTACCACTTGTTAATGTTGTAAAATGCCTATATTTCATGAGTACAGAGAATTTTATAACAGGTATTTGTAAAATTTCATTTTGTAAACATTGTTTTATTAAAGTTTTCATTTTCTGGGGTGCCTCGGTGGCTCAGTCAGTTAATTATCTGCCTTCAGGTCAGGTCATGATCTCAGGGTCCTAGGATCGAGCCCGTCATTGGGCTCTCTGCTCAGCAGGGAGTCTCCTCCCTTTCACTCTCCCTCTGTGTTCTCTCTCAAATAAATAAAATCTTTAAAAAAATTAAATTCTTCATTTTCTCAATGCTGTATTTGTTTTGCAGTGCTAGTTTGCCGTTTATTTATATTATTCATCAGATAAGCTTGTTCTGGATTACTTACCATTGTAATAGATTATCTGGTCTTCAGCACTTATTTATATACAAGTATACAGAAAATTCTGTGTAATACTTTTTTCTCTGTTATGAGACATATTTACTGCCAATTGGTATGTGCTTTGGGATCACGGTGAAAAAAATACCCTATCTTACAAGTGTTGGTGAAGATGTGGAGAAAAAGGAACCCCCTTGCACTGTTGGTGAGAATGCAGTCTGGTGCAGCCACTGTGGAAAAGAGTATGAGGTTCCTCAAAAAGTTAAAAATAGAACTAAGATGCAGCAATTGCACTACTGGATATTTACTCAAAAGTTACAAAAACACCAATTCAGAGGGATACAAACACCCCTATGATGATAGCAGCATTATTTACAATAGCCAAATTATGGCAGTGGCCCGCGTATCCATCGATAGATGAATGGATAAAGAAGATATGTATACAGTGGAATACTGTTCAGCCATAAAAAATGAAATCTTGCCATTTGCAACAACATGGATGGAGCTGGAGAGTATAATGCTAAGTGAAATACGTCTGTCAGAGAAAGACAAAGAGCATATGATTTCACTCATTTGTGGAATTTAAGAAACAAGGCAAACAAGCAAAGGGGGAAAAAAGAGGGAAAGAGACAACCAAGAAACAGACTCTTAACTATGGAGAACAAACTGATGGTTACCAGAGGGGAGTTGGGTGGGGGATGGGTTAAGTAGGTGATGAGGATCAAGGAGTGCACTTGTCGTGATGAGCATGGGGTGATGTAGGAATTGTTGAATCACTATATTGTAACCTGAAACTAATATAACACTGTACGTTAACTATCCTGGGATTAAAAAAGAAAAATACCCTTTCTTTGAGAGCTAACATAATTTTGTACAGCATGAGTATTTTTGTCATTGGGTGTTTGAAACTAGGCTATCCTAAAATTAATTTGTATTACAGATGAGCCCTCTTTAGTAAAAAAAAAAAAAAAAAAAAAAATCCTATCCCTTTAATGTTACTAAAATTTTGAAGATCATGGGAAGTTTTATAACTGTGTTCAGTATAAGTATTACTTCTGTTGTAATACTATGTTTTCAACATGGAACGTTTATTTGTGAACTATAATTAATAGGATACCTATGGCTCTTTATATCTTATAGATGTCTCTCCTACACATGTGATGAAGAAATTACAACCAAAGGAGAACAGTAATACAAGAGAAGTATTCCAGACAGCGATGTTGGAAAGGCATGAGGGCCATGAAATCAAAGATTTTTACTTCAGGGAAATCCAGGAAAACATGCATGACTTTGAGTGGCAGTGGGGAGATGATGAAATAAATTACAAAGAAATGTCCGTAACCCATAAACACAGTCTCACTGATAAAAGAGATCAGCGTGGTAAAAGTGATGCGGGAAACACGCATGCTGTAAATAGACTTGGATTAAGTTTTGGGGGTGAGCTACACATGTTTCAGACTGAAGGGAAAACTTATGAATGTAATCAAGTTGAGAAGTCCGTCAACAATGGTTCCTCAGTTTCACCACTTCAGAGAATTCCTCCTACGGTCCAAACCAACATTGCTAATAAATGTGGGGGTGATTTTATTCACCCTGTGACACTGACGCAAGAGCAGAAAGCACATAGGGAAAAACCGTACAAATGTCATGACTGTGGAAAAACCTTTAATCAGGGCTCACACCTCACTAGACATCAGATAATCCATACAGGAGAGAAACCATATAAATGTAATGTATGCGGGAAAGTCTTCAGTCAAAATTCAAACCTTGCAAGTCATCAGAGAGTCCATACTGGAGAAAAACCTTACAAATGTAATGAATGTGGCAAAGCCTTTAGTCAAAATTCACACCTGGCAAATCACCGGAGAATACACACTGGAGAGAAACCTTACAAATGTAATGAGTGTGGCAAAGCCTTTAGTGTGCGCTCAAGCCTAACAAACCATCAGGTGATCCATACTGGAGAGAAACCTTACCAATGTAATGAATGTGGCAAGGCTTTTTGCCAAAGTTCAAAGCTTGTAAAACATCACAGAATTCATAGTGGAGAGAAACCACACAAGTGTAATGAGTGTGGTAAAGCTTTTATCCAAAGTTCAAGCCTGACTGACCATAAGAAAAGTCACACTGGAGAGAAACCATACAAATGTAATGTGTGCAGCAAAGCATTTATTGTGCGTTCAAGCCTAATAAGCCATCAGGTGATCCATACTGGAGAGAAACCTTATAAATGTAATGAATGTGGCAAGGCTTTTATCAAGCGTTCACACCTTAAGCATCATGAGAGAATTCATACTGGAGAAAAACCATACAAATGTATTGAATGTGGCAAGGCCTTCAGACAATGGTCTGACATCAGGATTCACCAAAGAATTCATGCTGGAGAGAAACCTTTCAAATGCCACGAGTGTGGCAAAGCCTTTACTCAGGGCTCACACCTCACTAAACATCAGATAATCCATACAGGAGAGAAACCATATAAATGTGATATATGTGGGAAGGTCTTCAGTCAAAATTCACACCTAGCAAGTCATCGGAGAATCCATACTGGGGAGAAACCGTACAAATGTAGTGAATGTGGTAGAGCCTTTAGTGTGCGGTCAAGCCTGACTTACCATCAGGTAATCCATACTGGAGAGAAACCTTACCAATGTAGTGAATGTGGGAAGGCCTTTACCAAGCGTTCACACCTTAGGCATCATGGGAGAAATCATACTGGAGAGAAACCATATGCATGTGTTGAATGTGGCAAGACATTTCGGCAGTGGTCTGATATCAGGATTCACCAAAGAATTCATGCTGGAGAGAAACCTTTCAAATGTAATGAGTGTGGCAAAGCCTTTACTCAGGGCTCACACCTCAGTACACATCAGATAATCCATAGAGGAGAGAAGCCATATAAATGTGATGTATGTGGCAAAGTTTTCAGTCAAAATTCACACCTAGGAAGTCATCAGAGAATCCATACTGGAGAGAAACCTTACAAGTGTAATGAGTGTGGCAAGGTGTTCAGTCAAAATTCACACCTTGTAAATCACCGGAGAATCCATACAGGCGAGAGACCTTACAAATGTAATGAGTGTGGCAAATCTTTCAGTGTCCGTGCAAGCCTAAGTAAACATCAGGTAATCCATACAGGTGAGAGACCTTACAAATGTAGGGAGTGTGGCAAGGCTTTTAACAGGGGTTCACACCTTAGGCTTCATGAGAAAATTCATACTGGAGAAAAGCCATACAAATGTATTGAATGTGGGAAGGCTTTTAGACAATGGTCTGACCTCAGGATTCACCAAAGAATTCATTCTGGAGAGAAACCTTACAAATGCCACGAGTGTGGCAAAGCCTTTACTCGAGGGTCACACCTCACCAGTCATCAGATAATCCATACTGGAGAGAACCTTACAAATGTACTGAACGTGGCAAGGCTTTTAGGGATTGCCTTAAACTCAGCGTTCACCAAATAGTTCATATTTATAAGTGTAACAGATGTGGCAAAGTTTTAAATTAGTACTCTTCACTAGATATGAGTAAATATCCGGTAGAGAAACACCAGATATGATTAAATATCCACTAGAGAAACCACACAAAGTTAATGTATGTGGCAAGGATTTTATCCAAAGATCAAAAATTGGGGAACGTGCTAGAGCAATACCTTATAAATGCAACGATTGTGGCAAAGCCCTTACCTTGAGTTCCAAGTATGTTGCAACAACAGAGTTCATGTTAAGAGAGACCATGTAAATGTGGCAGAGCTGTTATCTGGGCCTCACAATGACATCAGAATACACATCTTTCAGAGAAACCACACAAAGTAACGTGTATGCTAAGGTTTTATCCCCAGCGTCAAAACTGGAACATCAGAGAATATATGTTGGAGAGCTACCTTACAAATGTAAAGAAAGTGGTAAGGCTTTCATCCAATGTTCATGCCTTTGGAGTAATGAGAGAATTTATGTAGGGGAAGCTACACCAAATATGCCGAATGTGGAAGTGCCTTTAAGGAACAGTGTGCCCTCGGGATTCACCAATGATTTGATACTGGGCAGAACTCTTATAAATCCGATAAATTTTTTGACCAATCCACAGACCACACATCAGAGAATCCAGGAATAACTGGATATAACTGGAATAATTGTCTTTAGTTCTCTGCGATTAACCTGAGATGTTACTGCAGAAATGTGTCCAAAAATGTTGAGATTCCTGTATCATGGGAACAAGGACGTGTGGAAGTAGCTCATTATTTTCTGTGTACGAGGTATTTATTTACTTGAGTTTTCTTGAAAAGGCTACATTACTGTGAGTTTCAACCTGAAGTTTGAAATCTGTTGATCTTAAGCTTTGCTTATAGGCCTTTCCTGATGGTCTCTGAAGAGGAATCACAAGATGAAGGAGCCTACTTTTTGGGTGTGACTTATTTATGTCCTCGTTCCCTGGAACAAGGACACTGAGTTGTCAGATTCACTATTGTATGAATTCGCATTGGGGAGAGGCAGAGAACGATGCAGACCTCCATATAAGCCATCATGCTTGTTACGTTCAGGGCCCCCTTCTCTAGATGAATTATAGGGACTGGACTTGTCATGGGAGGACAGTGATAGTTTGTTCACTAGGGACTGATTATGTGGTAGAAGCAACGCAGGGGAAGATGTTAATAACTGTTCTAATCTGTCAATGACAAATTGATATATTATTATTGACAGATTTCCCTTTTCTTGGAAATTGAAGAGAGCAGTTATCTAAGAAGGCAATGGAATGGAAAGAACTGGGACAGTATGTGCACAATTCATAGTTAACTCCTGCCATTACATTTTGCTATTGTTTTCTTCAAAATGTATCACAGCTCTCATGTTGTAATTAATAAAGTTTAAACAATTTCCCCATAACTCTGAAGGAGTCATGTTCTAACACAGTTTATCCCACCTGTGTGGGGTACTTTGTAACACACACTAACCGTGCACCATTAGGCTCTCAAGGGTGAAGGAATCTCTGACAATTTCTCTCCATGATGGAATCAAAGAACAGTTTGGGGATTATATACTTAGCACTTGCGTTATTCTCTACATACTCTGCCCCAGGATGTTTATGTGGCAGTAATGAAAATGCCGTAGCAGTGCAAGTTCAGGACTCTCATCCCCTAAAGTCTGCCCCCCATTCATGAATATGCGCCATGTGATTACATTTCTTCATGTGTCTTGTGCCCAAATACAACCATGGTATGCACCTTGACTTAAATAAAGCAAAAGTAGGAACGTAGGAAACATGAAAAATTCAGAAATAAAATAATTTCAGAAATATGGCCAAAAATAATCTATTTTGAGCTTGAAGCACTCGTGAAATAATTTAGGACAAACAGTATATAATGGAAACATCTGATAGATAAACTAGAAATTTCATGTATACACCCTCCACCTTTGTTGTTAATTTGCGCTTGTGGCCATCCGCTGGAGCAGGTGGAACCCTAACCAAAGTTGGGTTTGGATATTGAGACTGGTGATGCCATGCACTACAAGCATTACGAGAACACGTGTTACCTAATGAAGATTTCTAGGGCAGGCACGTAGACTTCCAGGCTGGTCCAAAAATGATTCGAGAGAACAGGAAATGGGGACCGGTTTGGTGTGTTAAGGTGGTTACTGGGTGGGGTTGGGGGGAGGGTACCTGCTGTGGTTTGAACTTCAGCTGGCATCAAAGGAGGGAGCACGTAGGCTTTTTTTATCATCTTGCCCAGATGGGTAGAATAGAGGTGGTAGTGAGCCTTAAAAGTATCAGTAGTTGGGGGGCACCTGGGTGGCACAGCGGTTAAGCGTCTGCCTTCGGCTCAGGGCGTGATCCCGGCGTTATGGGATCGAGCCCCACATCAGGCTCCTCCCCGCTATGAGCCTGCTTCTTCCTCTCCCACTCCCCCTGCTTGTGTTCCCTCTCTCGCTGGCTGTCTCTATCTCTGTCGAATAAATAAATAAAATCTTTTAAAAAAAAAAGTATCAGTAGTCAACCATCAAGAAATGGATACTCTTTAGTAAACCTGAATATTTACTCTTGAAATTCCTGATTTCTTGGTTGGGAAAGACAAAATTTTCTTCATGCTAATAATTTATTACATTCCCTTCCCTCCTCTACACATAGGTTCCATTGTATGATATGGTTGTTGAAAATGCTTATAAAATACTATTTAGATAAATTGCCTTAAGATGTATTGACATTTTAAACAAGTTGTTTGGAAATGTTTATTAGATAATAAATATTACTAGAAGCAATTTTCCAAATGATTTTAAAAGGTCAATTTCGAATTAGGGTCTTAAGCAATATGTTACATGATCCATTTTCAACTGTAGTAAAACCTTCCTTCCTTCCTTCCTTCCTTCCTTCCTTCCTTCCTTCCTTCCTTCCTTTTTTCTTTTTTAGATTTTATTTGACAGCACAAGCAGGAGGAACAGCAGGCAGAGGGAGAGGGAAAAGAAGATTCCCCACTGAGCAAGGAGCCTGATGTGGGGCTCAATTCCAGAACTTGACCTGAGCCAAAGGCAGAATGAGCCACCCAGCCCCCCCCCCCCCAAATTTTTTCTTAAATACAATTTTTCCTTCCACACACTGTGACCCAGATTATATGTTTAGTTTACATTTTCCCCCATTTTACACCAAGGGATACAGAAACCAGTGGGTTGTTTTGAGACTTGTGACATGAAAATGAACATAAGGCAGTGACAGGTACAAAGTAGGTACAAAATATGAAGAGTTCTTTCAGGTCTTAAGTGAAGTAACTTTAATGGCCAGATGGTTAACTGAAATCTCTTCCTAGAGATTTCTAGAAATTTTTGTACAGTCGTTTGGTTTTTCTACATATACAACTTCAAAAATGTTCCTATTGATGCTGTGACAAATTACCACACCCTGAATGACTTAGACTAACAAGTTGATTCTCTTACAGTTCTGGAGGCCAGGCATGTCACACGGATCCACACAGCACTGTGCTCCTCCTGGATATTCCAGGTCAGAATTTATTTCCTTACCTTCCCACATCCGGAGGCTGCTTACATCCTCTCCCTCGTGGTCCCCTTCCTCCATCTTCAAAAGCCAGCAGCCTTGCATCTTAAAACTTGTTTAGCTCTGCCCCTTGGCTTCCATCCCTTCACCAGCTTCTACATGACTAACTCTACCTGCATCCTTCTTATAAGGACCCTCAGGACTCTATCACACTTACCGGATCATCCGGGATAATCTCCCACCTCATGATCCTCGCCAGAGCACAGCTGCACACTCCCTTATGACATTTACAGTAACACCCCATGTTACGGGCATGAGGACATGGCCATCCTTTGGGGTGGGGGCGTTATTCAGTCTACCACAACCAGGATGTCTTCTGTAAATGCTTGCACTGTTTTATCTTCCTTTTCTCTTTGTCACTTTTGTTTACTCCTCTCCCCTTGCTTCACTGGCTAGAACGTCTAATAACACATCAAATATCAGTGGTGAGAGTGGACATCCTTGCCCTGTTCCCAGCCTCTGGGAGAAAAGCATCCAGTCTTTCACCATTAAGTATGATGTTTGTTATACGTTTTTTGTAGGAGTTCTTTATTGAGTTGAGGAAATGTCCATCTGTTCCTAGATTTCTGAAAGTGTATATTGTACATGGGTGTTAAGTTTTTTCAAATGCTTTTTCTGTATCAATTGACAGGATCCCGTGATTTTTCTTCTCCAGCCTGTTAACATCGTGGATTACACTGACTTGAATTTGAAACTGCCTTCTGTCCCTCAAATAAACCCATTTGGTCATGGTGTACGATTCTTTCTGGTGTTGTTGATTTCTACTGCTAATATTTTGCTAAGAATTTCTCATCTTCATTTGGGATTTAGTTGGTAGTTATCTTTTTCCCTGTTAATTTTTTGTGTATTTGGATATTATGCTAATACCAACCTCACAAATTCAGTTGGGAAAAGTATTGCCTCTCCTATTTTCTGAAAGAAATTGTGTAGAATTTCTGTTAATTCTTTGTAGGTTTGATAGAATTGTCTAGTGTTGCTGTTGTGACTTTGTTGTATTAACATTTGTTAAGTAGAGCCCTAGATGTCAGATGGTGAGCCATGGTTCAATAAAAGACTATAAGGGAGAGCGAAGTGGAGAAGTTTATTACTCACAGATCTGGGGGAGCTATTCTGGACACCAGTAGGGGTCATGTGAGGAGGTTAAGGCAGGGTCCAGGCAGAGACCTTAGGGCAGGACCTGGGGTACATGCATTTATTAGTGTCCCTCAATGGAATGCTTTGGGGTTCTGGGTTAAGGCCATATTGGTCAATTCAAACCAAACACAGCAGGGTTTTGGTAAGCTTTTGGGGGTGTGTGGGGGTCGTATCTAAAGGGCTTCCAAAGGGAAGGCCCTGGGAGGTGGGGGAGAATATATCAGGAACCAACATTTGCCTGTGACTCTGTGGGCTCTTATCTAGGGAGGAGCTAGTGTCAGTTCAAGATCCCTGCGGCCACCTGGCCACATAAAATGGATGAGAAGGCACCAATATTAGCTAAACTCTCACCACTCACTATCTGTGCCTGCAGGTTTCTTTTTTGGAGGGTATTTTAAGATTACAAATTTACTTTTCAATTCAAAGTATTCCTATGATAGATTTCACATGGGTGATTTGTGGTAGGGCGTACATGTAGAGGAATCAGTCCATTTCACCTAAGTTTTCAAGTTCATGCATGTAGAGTTTTGTATTCAACCCTTACCATCCTTTTGATATCTGCAGATTCTAGAGAAATAGTCCCTGTTTAATTTGTTATGAATAATTTGTGTTTTCTCTTATTTTCTTAGGTGGTTTTGCTAGTGGATTGTAATTTTATCGATTTTTTCAGTGAACCAGCTCTTCGTTTTATTTTTCTATTGTTTTCCTATTTTCAATCTTGCTTTTTTTTTTTTCTCTTTATTATTTCCTTCCTTCTGCTTGGTTTGTGTTTATTTTTGTCCACTCTGATTTCTTAACTGCAATTTAGATTATTCTTGGATATTTTCCCTCTTTTCTAACGTAAACATTGAGTGCTATCAATTTCCCTCTCAGTGCTGCTTTAGTTATACCTCACAGATTATGACGTGGTATTTTCATTTTCTTTCAGCCTGCGCATTTCCCTTGAGTCTCCCTCGTTGACCTGTGAATTATTTGAAGGTAAGTTGTTTAGTTTCCAAGTGTTCAGAGATGTTCCTGTTAGCTTTCTGTTTTCGATTTGTACTTGGATTCCACTGCGGGCAGTGAACACACTATGATTCCATTCTTTTAGATTTGTTGAGGGGTATTTTATGGCCCAGAATATAATCTGTCCTGGCATATGTTCTTCAAAAAACAAAACAAAACAAAACGTGTTCTCTCCTGTGTTTGGGTGGTGTTGGAAAAATGCTGATTAGATCCGGTGACTTGACGCTGGTGTAAAATTCATCAGTGTCCTGCTGATTTTCTGTCATCGTTCTGTCAATTATTGAGAGACCTGCACTGAAGTCTCGGGCTGTAACTGCGAATGTGTCTATTTCTCCTGTCTGTTTCTATCCGTTGTTGCTTCACGTATTTTGCAGCTGTTCTTTGGTGCGTATACGCTCAAGATTGCTAAGTCACCTTGTTTGAGTGACCCTTTTATCATGATGTACTCTCCCCCTTTTTACTCAGTACTTTTATCCTCTCTGCAATCTATCTGGTATTAGTGTAGACCTTCCTGCGTTCTTTTGCTGTTTACATGGTATAAGCTGTACTATGCTGTTGACAGTGCGGGTCAGGTAATCCTCTGCTGTGTGAAGCTGTCCCGTGCATCGGAGGCTATTTAGCGGCACTACTGGCCTTTCCCACTAGATACCAGTAGAACCACCACAATTAGGACATGAAAAAACGTCTCCAGATCTTGGCAAATGTTTCCTTGGCAAATGTGATCACGCCTGTATGTCACCCCCACCAATAGAGAGATCAGGAAAGCAAAAGATAGTAACACGCCACTTTGTTCTCAACTGCATTTAACACAGTATTACAATAAAGACCTCGCATCAGACCTGAACAAGCTGATTTGCAAGCAGGATTTAAGGATGTAACTTTGCCTCATCTCCAATTGGTGAAACTTACCATTAAGAAATACGTGGAAGGGGGCGCCTGGGTAGCGCAGTCTTTAAGTGTCTGCCTTCGGCTCAGGGCGTGATCCCGGCGTTCCGGGATCGAGTCCCACATCGGGCTCCTTGGCTGGGAGCCTGCTTCTTCCTCTCCCACTCCCCCTGCTTGTGTTCCCTCTCTCGCTGGCTGTCTCTCTGTCACATAAATAAATAAAAAATCTTGAAAAAAAAAAAAAAAGAAATACGTGGAAGGTCCAGGTGCCGGGTGGCACAGTCAGTTAGGCGTCTGACTTTTGGTGTCGGCTCAGGTCATGATCTTGGCGTTGTGAGACTGAGCCCCACGTCGGGCTCTGTGCTCAGCACGGAGTCCACTTGAGAGTCTCTCTCCCTCTCCCTCTGCCCCTCCCACTCGTTTTCTCTCTCTTTCTCTCACAAATAAATCTTTAAAAAACTGCTTTGAGGGTTCAGGGCAAGTTAAAACACAAAATCATGGCAAAGTCTAAACGAAGGACATGGCCTAATGTCCTTTGAAGTAACCTGCAGCTGATTAAAGTGTCTCCTGTGGAATTGCTCCTTTTGGACAAGATGGCTTAGTGAGTAGAAAGCACAGGTATGGCTCTGCTAGAGGGCCCTGAGAAGCTCAAAGACCCTGAAAGAAATCTGGAGTTCAGCATGTCTTGCAAAACATGGTAGTCGTAGCTAATGGAAAATGTAGCTGTTGGGTATCACATAAAGTGCTATTTAAAAATATCCTCCTGGGGCGCCTGGGTGGCACAGCGGTTAAGCGTCTGCCTTCGGCTCAGGGCGTGATCCCGGCGTTCTGGGATCGAGCCCCACATCAGGCTCCTCCGCTATGAGCCTGCTTCTTCCTCTCCCACTCCTCCTGCTTGTGTTCCCTCTCTCACTGGCTGTCTCTATCTCTGTCAAATAAATAAATAAAATCTTTAAAAATAAATAAATAAATAAGTAAAAATATCCTCCTGTTGACAGAGCACCAAGTTTGTAATACAAGGGAGCTGTGATCTCGTCAGTGTCCAATAGTCTTTGGGACTCAGCAATTTGATGGGAAGGAAGTAGCTGGGGAAATGTTGTACAAGGAAGGCAGAGTTTCTAATACTCTGGCAGGTGTAATTAGCTGAAGTCAAGAACAGTGAAACACAAAGGACAAAGGACTGGACAGCTATTCTCAGGATAAAAGCATTTGCTGAGGAAAGGATCACCCCTCATTCCTACCCCTGTTTGCTGTGGACCAGAGACTACTGGGTCCCTCCTTTTTCTTTTCTGAATGGGAGGGTTTGTTGAGGTTTTTCTCTGTTCCACCGTAATGTGTTATGAGCGAGGACTCCACATGAGGTTCTCAACCAAGAGGAATCTCACGAGACTATTATGACACCCTCCCATGTGACTGAAGTCATGTTTGGATAGAATTTTTTTTCTTTTGGGACAAAGGTAAGTGTATTTTGTGTAAACAAAGAAGGGGAAATTATTTCTGGTAGGAGCCGTACAGTCATATATTGTAAGATCATTTCCAATTAATTATCACCCTCTTGTGAGAGTATGCATGTCTGCTCTTTGACTTAGGTAACTCTTCTCCGAGGGGATTACACTTCTTGCCCAATTTATAGCCAGCTTGGTCAATTTGATGTGAGTAGAATGGCATCTTTTAATGTAAATATGAGCTTTAAAAGCTTTGTTTGCTCCTTCTAACACTCTCTTCTCTCTTATGCAAGAATGGTATATCCCACATACACTGAGGTTTTACCCCGAATCCCAGACTTAAATGACAGAACCAAGCAAAAGGTGAATAATGATAGATGTGACATGAGGAAGAAATAGATGTTTGTTGTTGTAAGACCATAAGAATGCAGGGAGATCGATCGATCGATCGATCTATCTATCTATCTATCTATCTGTATTTATCAGAAAAGCTTCTGGAAAGCTGACTGGTACTTTCAATCACCTTTTCTTTTCTCCTCACCCATCTTAACCTCCCAAAGTCATTATCTCCAGTAATTGTACCACCTTTGAAATCATGTTTTCAGTAATTCCCTTCCTGTATTACCACCCTCATTCCTTCCATTTTATATTCTCTATTTCCATTAGAATATCCATTTATTTTTATTTCATCTATAAACATATTGCCTTTCATCATCTAACTACCCCCAGTGCACTGGGTTCTTGGTTGCAACATTCTCAACTGGTTTACCGTAATCAGATATTTATAGATAATCTCAAGAAACTTGCCTTCTTTCCCTGTGCTGCTTCACCTGATGAATGATGAGCTCACGCATCAGTTTACACCCCATTATAAGCAGGTTCACACTGATTGGTCCAACACCCCAAGCAAACAAACAAAAACTGAAAGAGCCCTTAGGCTTATAGGTGTTCCGTTGCTATCCCTTTTCCAAGGGCGTTTTTCAGTTTATCCTGCTGTGGTGGCAAATTATGAAATATTCTGCCTTCATTTTCATTCAATTCAGGATCCATTCTAATTTCTTTTTCAATTTCTTCTGTGTCCCAGGGTTATTCACAAGAAGGTCATTATTTTCCAAATATTTGTGGATTTTCCAGAGATTTTTCTGTTACTGATTTCTGTCATAATTCCAGTGTGGTCACAGACATATTTTGTGTGACGTGAATTCTTTTAAAATTTAGCACGACTAGTTTGATGGTCCAGAATATGGTTTCTCTTGGTAAAGTACTACGTGCACTTTTAAAGACTGTGTATAATCCCCTTATTAAGTAGAGTGTTCTTGTAAAGGAAAAAGTCAGTTTTCCTTCTCCAGTGGAGGGAAGAATCCAGTTCTTCTCTGCCGTGAGCTTCTTTCCTCTGTGTCTTCCTTACTATTCACTCAGAACACTTCTTTTTTTTTTTTTTTTTTTAAGATTTTACTTATTTGCCATAGATAGAACAAGAGGGGGAGGGAAGGAGAGAGGGAAAGAGAAAGAGAGAGTGAGACACAGGCAGAGGGAGAAGCAGGCTCCCCGCTGATCAAAGAGCCCGATGCAGGACTCGATCCCAGGACCGTGGGATCATGACCTGAGCCGAAGGCAGATGCTTAACTGACTGAGCCACCCAGGCATCCCAGAACACTTCACTCCTGACGCTTCTGATCACAAACGTGTGGAGGTTTTTCCCCACACCAACAGGCCGGTGTCTGACACCAGCTGGGTGTCCTACAATTTACCTCAACTCTTGACACTAGCTACCTGGATACCCGCCCCCCCCCCCCCCGACAGCCCCTGGCAAGACACTTAGACAACAGTTGCAAGTCCCGGTTGACACCTGTGCTTCTAACAACTGGCTATAGATCGGAGGTTCCAACCATCCCCCCACTGGCTTTGATTAATTTGCTAGAACAGCTTACAGAAGTCAGGGAAACGCATTTACCAGTTTATTAAAGGATATGATAAAGGATACGGATGAACAGTCAGATGAAGAGATACACAGAATGAGGTCTGGGAAGGTCCTCAGTGCAGAAGCTCGTCCCCGTGGAGTTGGGGTGCGTCACCCTCCTGGAGTGGCTGTGTTCGCCAGGCTAGAAGCTCTCCAAACCCCCAACTATTAGGATTTTAAGGAGACTTCCCCACATATGCATGACCAGTCATTAACTCCATTTCCAGCCCCTCTCCTCTCTCTGGAGAAAAGGGGATGGGGCTGAAGATCCCAAGCTTCTAATCATGGCTTGGTCTTTCAGGCCCACCCAGGAGCCCACCCAGAGTTGCCTCATTATAACAAAAGATGCTCCTAGTACTCTTATCTCTCAGGAAAAGATAAGGGTTTTAGGAGCTCTGTGCAGGAACCAGAGGCAGAGACCAATATACGTTATTTTCTATTATCTCTCAGTTCTGTAAATGTCAATTAGGTCAGTTTCCTTGACATTCATGTTACAATTGTCTAGGTCCTTATTTTCTCTCTACTTGTTCTATTATGGAGAGAAGGGGCATGGAAATTTCTTGACTGTGGATTGGTCTGTCATTGTGGTCCTGTCCGTTTTTTCAGGGGGTTTGAAGTTCTGCTGCTGGGTGTATGGTTTAGGATTCTCATGCCATTCTGGTGAATTTATCCCTTTATGATTATGAAATAGATTTCATTATCCCTGGTCATATTATTTGCTTTTTAATCAACTTTGATCTTAATATAGCTACTCTATTTTTTTTTCTTTTTAAGATTTTATTTGACAGAGAGAGACACAGCAAGAGAGGGAACACAAGCAGGGGGAGTGGGAGAGGGAGAAGCAGGCTTCCTGCTGAGCAGGGAGCCCGATGTGGGGCTTGATCCTAGGACTCTGGGATCATGACCTGACCTGAAGGCAGACGCCTAATGGCTGAGCCACCCAGGTGCCCCAGCTATTCTAATAGTGTTTATCGTTTTTCCATGATTTTACTGTGTCCGTTACTTTTTGAAGTGAATTTCTTGTAGGAAACATTGTCGTTGGTCTTTAAAAATTACAATTTACAATTTTTGCTTTTCACTGGGGTCTTTAGACCATTTCCTTTTACTGATATTATATAGACTTAAATTATCTTGCTGTTGGTTTCATCATATCTCCTTTCTCCTGTTCCCCCTTTCTCTCTTCTTTGAAATAGCTTTTACAAATGGTTTTGTTTGAAATCTTTTTTGGTTTACTGGTGTTAGCTACAGCTATTGTTTAAGTGCTTGTAGTGGTCGTACTACACAACTTCGTCTACCTTCTTGTGACTTGATACTTCTTCTTGGAGAGCATCAGACCCTTCCTTTCCACGTGTACTTCCATTTCTCCACTCCTGCCCTATGCTATCGTTATTACAGGTTTACTTTTACATATGCACTAGACCGTTAGTTTCTTAAACAGTCCACTGTATTTTAAAGAGATTTAAAAATAGGAAGATGCTTTTAATTTACCCATAGAGCTACTTATCCTGGTGCTCTTAACTCCCTTGTGTAGATCAGGGGTTTGCAACCTACAGAACATGAGCCAAATATGCCATCTGTTTTTAGATGAAGTGTAAGAGGTACTTTGATCCAATAAGGACATACTGGAATAGCTGAACAGAAACAGCATGGGCTACAAAGAATAAAATATTTACTGTCTGTTCCTTACATAAAAAGTTTGCCAACCTTGTTCATAGAGTCACATTCTCACCACATCTGAATTAGTATAAAATTTGGGATATGAAACATAACTGAAAAGTCAATTCTGTAGTCAAATATTAGGCACTGGTGACAAAAGACTGGTCTCAATTGGAAGAGTACAACTAGGAATAAATGGGAGTCAGTAGGTCTTGTACTCATGAGGAAAATATACGAAATATGCATTTTGTTACTATTCATTTGAAAGTACAGTATTTTATTATATGGTAAAAGAAATTTATGATATGGACATTGAAGATATAACTGGGGCACAAAGACCCACCAGTTTTACTTGATACACGTTCATAAGTGGAAGTAGCAATATACCCCTGGCTGGCTACAGGGGTGTACACAACAGGAAGAGCGTGTATCTTAACAAGTCCTGGGATCAAACCTCTCAGATAGTTTTGACAAATGGTATTTACTATCTTTCCATTAGTTCATTACCCCACCCCACCCCTGTGTTCTCTTGGCAGTGGTAAGGCTGCCATGAAGAAATACGTCTGTGCAGTCTCCAAACAGGTCATCATGATTTTGGATCTATTACATATCATCTTAAGTACTCTGGGGAATTTTGTTAAAATTTAAAAAATTGTAACTATAAGGAGTCCCAAATTTTAAATGTCTCCAGTAGAAACTTAATATGACATTTCACCAAGCCACATACCAGTCGCAGTAAATATTTTCCCATCCTGACAACTTTCTCCTTCTGTTTCCTCTACCCACCTGCCCTTCCTCATTTGTATTTACATGATACACTTTCAGTGATTCTGCTCAAATGTCACCTCATCGTATGGGCGCTGCCTGAAAACATTGTTTAAATTAGGAAACCCTGTAAGTCTATCACTGTATGTGAACACACTTACCATACTTAGCATCATCATATTTTATCCTTTTAGACTTACCCTTACGGAATATAAGCTACTTGAAGGCAGGGGATTTTGTTTCCTGTGAGTATCAGTGATCAGAAGAGTTCCTGATAGAGTGAGTGAATGTAGAAAGTTACTGCAGTGCAAATGGTTCAAATGGTCAAGTAAACATGTAATTATATCTGTGGCACCAAATTCCTTATTCCTGTAACTTCGTGTTCTGAACATTTCGTCATAAATTCTCACGCTATGTCTTGTTCGCATTGTGAATTTTAGGCAACATGTGTCAAACAGCTCTAACTCATCAGTGAAGGGATTTGCTTTTTAAAGATTTGTTTGACGGGGAGGAGGGGGAGAGGGAGAGGGAGAATCTTGAGCGGACTCCCTGCTAAGCATGGAGACCAATGTGGACTCCATCTCGTGACCCTGAGATCATGACCTGAGCCTGAATCAAAAGTCAGACGCTTGGGGCGCCTGGGTGGCACAGCGGTTAAGCGTCTGCCTTCGGCTCAGGGCGTGATCCCGGCGTTATGGGATCGAGCCCCACATCAGGCTCCTCCGCTATGAGCCTGCTTCTTCCTCTCCCACTCCCCCTGCTTGTGTTCCCTCTCTCGCTGGCTGTCTCTATCTCTATCGAATAAATAAATAAAATCTTAAAAAAAAAAAAAGTCAGATGCTTAACGACTGAGCCACCCAGATGCCCCTGAAGGGATGTTTTAATGAAGCTTTTCTAAGCTACAAAATTTTAAATTCAAGAACCCCTCTCAAATGCTCCATTCTACTCTCAGTACAAAATATTCATCTTTTTGATCACATAGGACTGTCTTTGTGAGTGTCCTCCTGGAAGGCTGAAACAAGTAGGTGGTTTATCATTCCCAAGTAACAGGAAGCCCAGAGTTGTGATGTGGGATGTGACAGGTTCCCTGGGCGGTTCTCTGCTGGCTCTACCTCCATTAGCACTCAGCCCTCTCTCCTTAGAGCAGGATGGCCACTGTGTGACCAAGGGTGAGGGGCAAAGCCCTTTTCGTTATTACATTTTTGTCTTATGTGGACATGATAATCCCAGGAATTTTTTCCAACTAGCTAGAAATTTTAATAATGCAACTTTAATAAGGTTATTAGGGACTTTTCAAATTTCATATTCACGCCTAAACAACAGAAGGTAAAAGAAAAAGATGTTAGAGAAAACATTTTGCAGACCAAATTAATAATACCTCTTATTAATATTAAATGACAAGGTAGTCAAGGATAACTGTGGGAAGAGTTTTCAGCAGACTTTGTTCTTTATCCTGAGAGTATGTTCCCTGCAACCCATGACCAGCTTGACAGGTGTTCCAAATGGATTCAAAAACTATTAGTCCAGGGTTTCCTAACTTAAAGATTTATTTCCTTTGAAATTTTATTGTAATTTTATTTATCTGAACCTAAAACTAAAATAATTTGCCGAGTTTCAATACCGATATTCTGATTCTAGTACCTTGGTAGAGAAATGAAAGGACTGATTTTGAGATTCCATTCATTCCATTCTACCTTAAAGAGGGATTTACAAAAGGCTTGTAGCTGGGACATATTCTATGACTTCCACATGTATTTTAATATTCGACTATAACTTAATAGAAATATGATTGTGACATCAGAAGTGTAAAGATACCTTAGGTGGTTTATCTAAACAGTATCTCACCATTTCCAACAATCATATTGTGCAGCGGGGTCTGTATGTGCACCAGGAAAAGGAAAGTAGTGTGTTAGCATGAGGAACATTGTGGTCTTCCCCTACCAAGTCAGGAGTAAACATTCAGTTTTACATTGAAGAGTCTGACTCCATTTTTGATGTCGGACAAATGGTACCTGTTAAGCCTCATTATAATCTCTTACTATTCTGTCCATCTGGGCAGGGCAAGCTAATAATAAAGCCCGAGTGCCCCTTCCCTTGGCATTAGTTGAACGTTCACACTGTAAGTGCCATCACCCCAGCCCCACATAGGATCCATCATAACAAACCAGTCACCATTCCCTGCGTTCTCTAGCCACTTTTAGAACGACCTGCGGTCTGTCCTCTCTCGAGAAAGCATCATTATGTAATAAACATTCTCATAACACTTTATTGTTTGGAGTCCTCACTCATGACATCCAGACATCCTGTTCCAGTGGAGTAAGCACAAGTGCAAACTAGCAAAAAATGTCTTAGAGGGTAACTATATGAGATTGCTAGTTATCAAAATTCCCACTGTGTCAATGTTCGTTCTTGAGAGTAAACTCAATGAACGCTGATCTTTTCAATTTATTTTCCTGGGCACTCCAGCCCAAGAGATTATCTTTATCCTTATTTCTGAAATTTTCTTTTATTTCCTAATACTTTTCATATGCTTACTACTTTTCTATTTTCATTTCGCGTAAAGGTACAACCCATGGGCCTCATTTCAGCACAAAAGAAAGGCATGTAGAAATATAATCATTGTGTATGTTCATGAACAGGGAGGCAAGTTTCAGAGGGTGAGAGTTTGAAATTGCATAACTTTCAAATTCAAATTATGAATATGTATTTCCAAGACTGTAAGTTGTATGAATCTAACATGGCGGAAAGTTGTTATGGATGACATTCAACCTAGGGAGCCCAAGGATGTATTAGTGTTCATTATGAAATGCCCTGAGGAGGTGGGATGCACTTGGGCTAATAAAAGGCGTATGATTCATTCAGTGTTGCCAAAAAAAAAAAAAAAAAAGTTTCTATTTTACTTAAGATATGAGAATTTATAATATCCTAAATCAAATGGTATCAAAATGCAATTTCAGTGGCCAAATTTGAATCCTTCACAAGCATACTACTCTCGTTCTTTTGATTAAAATGTCCTCTAGAACTTCTTCTTCGGTTTCCAAAAATAAGATTAATTTTTACTAATCTATGATATACAACAACTACCTTTCAAAAGAGGGAGAGCTCATCATTCCCCCTCAATTTTTTTCTACATATGCCATCCCTAGTAACCTGTTCTTCTACTCACATGAAAATCTCATTCTATGTCCTGGCCTACTCTGTTTCATGATCATCCTTTCCTATAATCATCCTCAACAAAGGCCCTCGATCATACCAACAAATCTAGAGAAGATGCTGTGATCACAGAAAACATGGCAATTTAGGTAACAGTTTTACACTATTCCCTGCCTCTCCCTATGCTCTCAAACTTACACCACACTGTATCTTAAAATTAGTATCCTAGTTTTTCCAGGTTACTTGGTATAAGCCCCACCTAATGAACTCGGTGCTTTTACCTTACTGACCCCTTCTGAGACCATTATGGTCTCCTGAAATTCATGTAATTAAAGTATAATATCAGTGGATTCCAAACTTCAGGTTGTAAGTCATCAGTAATAATGCAGCCTCAAGAAACCTCAAATAATTAAAAAAAAATGTATAGGAGCTTTTGGCTGGCTCAGTCAGAAGAGCATGCAACTCTTGATCTTGGGGTTGTGGATCTGAATTCCACATGGGGTGCTGAGATTACTTAAAATATTTTTTAAAAATTATAAGCTGAAGATAGTAGGTCTTTCCACAGATATCCTTGTTCTATTGACACACATCATCTCATTAGTTTTAAATAACTTTTCTGTGGAATTTAACATCTACGATTGGTTAATCCTCAAAACAGACCTACGTCCCCCTAGTATGAATTTTCTTATTGTAGTCCATTTAGAGAACTGGCTAAACAAATTATCACCTTCATTACATTTGTAAGTTTTTGTCCAGAATGAATTCTTTGGTGTTTCCTCAGGTAAAGACCTTGACACATCTGTATGGTGTCCATCTCATATGAATTCTTTCATGACCACAAAGTTGTATTTTTTTTTACTCACTGGAAATTTATACCTCTTAATCCCATTTGCCTCTTTTACAAAGCTGATCACACTCATTACATCCGCAAGGTTTCTATCTAGTAAGAACTGTTACGTCCCACAAGGTATAAACTTTGGAGAAGCCTTGCCATACATTACATTTGTGTGATTTCTTTTAGAGGTTTATATTCTGCTATCAAGTGAGGTGTAAGCCCCCGGTTACAAGCTTTGCCACATACATTAATTTCATATGGTTCCTCTCCATAAGGGAATCTCTGATGTTGAATAAGGCTTGACCACTTGCTTAATCATTTTATTTGTAAGGTTTCTTTCTACCATGAGTTCTTTGATGATCCCCAAAGCTTGAACTTTGAATTAAACCACTGGCACACATACTAGATTTATGATGTTTCTTTTCACTATGTATTTTCTGATGCCTCGTTAGTTTTGCAAACTGGGTAAAAGCTTTGCCACACTCATTACATTTATAAGGTTTCTCTCCAGTGTGGATTTTCTTATGCTGAGTAAGATGTGAACGCTCCGTAAAGGCTTTGCCACACTCATTACATTTATAAGGTTTCTCTCCAGTATGAGTTCTCTCATGACCCCAAAGGTGAGAACATTTAATAAAAGCCTTATCACATGTATTACATTTATAAGGTTTTTCTCCTGTGTGAATTCTCTGATGTTCCATAAGGCTTGAACTTTGGATAAAAGCCTTGTCACACACATCACATTTGTGTGGTTTCTCTCCAGTGTGTATTTTCTGATGCCTAGTAAGGTTTGCAAATTGGGTAAAAGCTTTGCCACACTCATTACATTTGTAAGGTTTCTCCCCAGTATGGATTTTTCTATGTTGAGTAAGATTTGAACGCTCAGCAAAAGCTTTGCCACACTCACTGCATTTGTAAGGTTTCTCTCCAGTATGAGTTCTCTCATGACCCCAAAGGTGTGACCGTCTGATAAAAGCCTTATCACATTTATTACATTTATAAGGTTTTTCTCCTGTATGAATTCTCTGATGTTCTATAAGGCTAGAGCTTTGGATAAAAGCCTTGCCACATACATCACATTTGTGTGGTTTCTCTCCAGGATGTGTATTCTGATGTCTAAGGAGGTGTGAGCACTGCTTAAAAGCTTTGCCACACTCATTACATTTGTAAGGTTTCTCTCCGGTATGGATTTTCTTATGTTGAGTAAGGCTTGAACGTTCAGCAAAGGCTTTGCTGCATTCATTACATTTGTAAGGTTTCTCACCAGTATGAATTCTCTCGTGACTCCAAAGGTGTGAACGTTGGATAAAAGCCTTCCCACATTCATTACATTTGTAAGGTTTCTCTCCAGTATGCATTCTCTGATGATTTGCAAGGTTTGAATTTTGACTACAGACCTTGCCACATATGTTACACTTATATGGTTTCTCTCCTGTATGGACTCTCTGATGTCTAGTGAGGTTCGAACACTGGTTAAAGGCCTTGCCACACTCATTACATTTGTAAGGTTTCTCTCCAGTATGGATTTTCTTATGTTGAGTAAGATGTGAACGCTCCGTAAAGGCTTTGCCACACTCATTACATTTGTAAGGTCTCTGTCCTGAATGAATTCTCTCATGACTCATGAGGTTTGAGCTTTTGCTAAAAGCCTTCCCACAGTCATTACATTTGTAAGATTTTCCTCTAGTATATGCTCTTCTGTATTGTGCAGGTAACAAAGGATATTTTAAAATCTTCCTGTATTTATTCCAAATGTTTTTGATACTAGGAGGAATTCTCTGAAGTGGTGAAACAGAGGAACCATTGTTGACAGATTTCTCAACTTGATTACATTCATACATTTTTTCCTCAGTATGAAATCTCCACAGGTCAGCCAGGTGTGCCTGCAAACTCAATCCAGTTCTACTTTCCAAACAGTTTATGTACCAGTTTCCAGCACCACTTACGTTATTTTCCAGTTTTAACAAATGCCTTACAAATGGCTCATCATGCATGAAATACTGGTCTGTATTATTTCTTGCAGAAATACTCTGCTTTTGAGGAAAAGTAATTGAGGATTTATTAAGTTGCTGATCTTTTCTATGAGTGAGATTTTTGTTATGTGTCAAAGGCACTTCTTTGTAATTTCTTGCATCGTATCTCCACTGACTCTCAAACTCATGCATATTTTCCCAGACTTCCTTGAGATCCAAATCCTTGATGCCATGGTTTTCATTTCTCTCCAATATCACTAAGTGGTATAATTTTCCTTTATTATTGTCCTCTATTGGTGGTAATTCCTTGATTGCAAATCCAGCAGAAAGGCTTCCTATCAAATAAGAGTTAGAAGGTAAATATTTTATACTGAATTACATAATTATACAAAAAAAATACTTATAATGAACATAGGAAGTTTCTCAAGCACAGTCTTCAAACACTATTGTAATATACGAAGACTACTGTAATATATAATGTTTTTAAGTTTTCTTTTTATAAATTTTTCCATATTAATATTTTCTCTGATCTTAAGATAAATTTTCTAAACATACATTATATACTATACATATTTCTGGATAATTGATATTTCATGATTAGGGAGCTGATCTATATATTGGCTATGATATAACTGTATATGAAATCATAATTGAGATTTCTGTCTTGCCTAATTCTTAATCTTTATAAAAATGTGTGCTTACCTGAACCTGTTTATATGGAAGGACAGTGTTAACAGCAGCTTTTAAACACAGAAACAATTTTTGGCAGTGTCACTGTGGTCCATGGCAGTGGTCTACATGCATAGATGTGGTTAGCAGCAAAAGCAGCCAATAACAGAAAAACAGGACAGCAATGACATGTATGTCAACAAGGACCAGGTGACATTTTTAATGGAATTCAGTTGAAAAGGAGGACAGGAACAAAGCAGGCTTCATAGGTTAACTGAAATATGTAATTTCAAGAGCTTAAGAAATTTTCTGGCAAATCCAAGTATTATGAGCAGTAGTAATAAGGGAATCAGGGAGTATTAAAAGACTTCCTTTGTTTCCTTAAATAAAATGAGACATTTAAATATTAGTATACCAACATGTACATGATGAATCTAAACAATAGGATTATTTGTAGCAAAAAAAAGTCAAAGCATCTTGAGAAAGAAGAACAAAGTTAGAGGCATCATGTTCCCTGATTTCAAACTCCTTCATTACAAAGCTGCGGTAATTAAAACAGTATGGTATTGGCATAAAAACAGACACAGAGATCAACAGAAGAGAACCCAGAACTAAACCCACACACATGGTCAACTAACTTACGACAAAAGAGTCATGAATATACAATGGGGAGAGGACAGTCTCTTCAATAAATGGTACTGGAAGGGGCGCCTGGGTGGCACAGCGGTTAAGCGTCTGCCTTCGGCTCAGGGCGTGATCCCGGCATTGTGGGATCGAGCCCCACATCAGGCTCCTCCACTATGAGCCTGCTTCTTCCTCTCCCACTCCCCCTGCTTGTGTTCCCTCTCTCGCTGGCTGTTTCTGTCTCTGTCAAATAAATAAATAAAATCTTTAAAAATAAATAAATAAATAAAAATAAAATAAATGGTACTGGGAAAACTGAACAGCCACATGCAAAAGAACAGCACTGGACCACTGTCTGACACCATACACAAAGTAACTCAAAACAGATTAAAGACTCTAACTTAAGACCTGAAACCATAAAACTCCTAGAAGAAGAGACGGGGGGTAATAAGCTCCTTGACACAGGTCTGGGTGATGATTTTTTTTCTCTCTTGACACCAAAAGTAAAATCAACAAAAGCAAAAGTAAGTGGGACTTACATCAAACCCAAAAATGTATGCACAGCAAAGGAAACCATCAACAAAATGAAAAGGCAACCTACTGAATGGGACAAAATATTAGCAAATCATGTATCTGATAAGGGGCTAATAATCTAAAATAACAGCAGAAAGCCCCCAAATAGTCCAGTTTAAAAAATGAGAAGATCTGGGGCGCCTGGGTGACACAGCAGTTAAGCGTCTGCTTTCGGCTCAGGGCGTGATCCCGGGGTTATGGGATCGAGCCCCACATTGGGCTCCTCCGCTAGGAGCCTGCTTCTTCCTCTCCCACTCCCCCTGCTTGTGTTCCCTCTCTCGCTGGCTGTCTCTATCTCTGTAAAAAAAAATAAATAAGGGGGCGCCTGGGTGGCACAGCGGTTGATCGTCTGCCTTCGGCTCAGGGCGTGATCCCGGTGTTGCGGGATCGAGTCCCACATCAGGCTCTTCTGCTGTGAGCCTGCTTCTTCCTCTCCCACTCCCCCTGCTTGTGTTCCCTCTCTCGCTGGCTGTCTCTGTCGAATAAATAAATAAAATCTTTAAAAAATAAATAAATAAATAAATAAATAAATAAATAAATAAATAAATAAAAATCTTTAAAAAAAAAAAAGATCTGAATAGACATTTTCCAATAAAGACATACAGATGGCCAACAGGACCATGAAAAGAAGCTCAGCGTCGCTAATCATCAGGGAAATGCAAATCAAAACTGCAAGGAGATACTACTTCACACCTGTCAGAATGGCAGTTATCAAAAAGACAAGAAATAAGTGTTGGTGAGGGGATGGAGAATTTGTGCACTGTTGGTGGGAGTCGAAATTGGTATAGCCAGTATGGAAAACAGTATGATCGTTCCTAAAAAAACAAAAAACAGAACTACTGTATGATCCACCAATTCCTCTTCTGAGTATTTATCTGAAGAAAACAAAAACATTAACTCAAAAAGATAAATGCACTCTGATGTTCACTGCAGCACTATTTACAAGAGCCGTGATACGGAAACAGTCCAAGTGTCCACTGATGGGTGAATGGGTAAATATGTGTATATACAATACAATATGATCCAGCCTAAAAAAAAAAAAATGGAATCTTGCCATTTTTGACAACATGTCTGGACCTTGAGGCCATTATGCTAAGTGGAATAAGTCAGCCCAAAAGACCAATACAGTATGACCTCTCTTATATGTGGAATCTTAAAAAAACAAAATAAAAAAAAAACCCTCTTAGACACAGAGAATATACTGGTGGTTGCCAGAGGCAGGAGGCTGACAGGATGGTGGCAGAAATGGGTGAAGTGGATCAAAAAGTTAAAAAAAAAAAAAAAAAATGGGTGCTTGGCTGGCTCAGTTGGCAGAGCACGTGACTCTTTATCTTAGGGTTCTGAGTGTAAGCCCCATGTTAGGTGTAGCAATTACTTAAAAACAAAAATTAAAAATGACTTGCTGCTGGGTGCCTGGGTGGCTCAGTATGTTGTGTCTGACTCTTGGTTTTGGCTCAGGTCATGACCTCAGGGTCAATCGATTGAGCCCCATGGCAGGCCCTGTGCTGGGTGCAGAGCCTGTTTAAGATTCATCCCTCCCACCCCCCACCCCCACTTGCACACACATGCTCGCTTTCTCTCTCAAAAAAAACCACAAAAAACAAAAAACTTGATGCTGCCTTTTGAGTCCTTAAAAAAACCACAAAGATATCAATATGGTGCTTTCCATATACTAGGAATGCAGTAAACGTCTGCGGAATGATACAGGTTTTTCCTACAGAAAAGCTAACTAGAGATCTCCGTAAGCTGTGCTGTATTTAAACTACATCTAATTTTAGAAACTTTTTGGAATTATCCACATCATGACTTCCTCCTAATTAATGCACAGGGGCCCGACCCTAAGAAGCCAGGATGGCCCAGGAAAGAGAGATTTTAGCTTTATTAGTACCAGGAAAAGGATCGACTAAGACACTATCATCTTCTCAGAGGGTTAATGGAAGGTGGCTTCCTTGTACAATGAAGTGACTCTGTGTCCTCTAGACCAACGCCGTCAGTAGTGAAACATTTCTGTCTTGGTCAAAACAGGTAATATGATCTTACATATTGAAACTGACTTTTGTACAGGAAGAGAAATGTTGCAACAGGAAGAACATGGCCAGTAAAGAGCAGCAGTGGCTGGCGGGGGGGGGGGCACCAAAGGGAGCATCCTGAGTATTTTAACCCACATGACTATTTGTGTGAACACAGTTCTCAGAGGCTGCAGGTAGGATTGATCTGAGTTGAAACAAAAGTGCTCACCACTGTGCCTAAGTGCCTTTCATCCTGGAAAGTTAAGACTGAGAAGTTTTTTAGCATTTAACCTCAAGTCCTCCCAATCATGAAAATCCATTTATCAGATTTTTTTTTTTTTAAAGATTTTATTTATTTATTTGACAGAGATAGAGACAGCCAGCGAGAGAGGGAACACAAGCAGGGGGAGTGGGAGAGGAAGAAGCAGGCTCATAGCGGAAGAGCCTGATGTGGGACTCGATCCCGGAACGCCGGGATCACGCCCTGAGCTGAAGGCAGACGCTCAACCGCTGTGCCACCCAGGCGCCCCGATTTATCAGATTGTTATTGTAGATACTATATAGGATTCTAGTTGACAAACATAGTTTACAAACAAAATCTCAATAAAGATTATTCATAGGATCCTAGTTGACAAACATAGTTTACAAACAAAATCTCAATAAAGATTATTTCCTGCAGCCTTTAAAACAGCCTTCAAGAAAGTCAAAAGAGAACCCCCCAGGATGGGAGAAAATATTTAATCACATATAATAAGGGACTTGGATCTAGAATATATAAAGATAAACTCAACAACAAAAAGACAACCCAATTTTAAAATGGACAAAGAATCTGAATAGACATTTCAAAAAAAACACAGAAAAATGGCCGGTAAGCACACAAAAAGATGTCTAACAGCATTAGTCATTAGGGAAATGCAAGTCAAAACCAGAATGAGATACAAATCCACACTCCTAGGCTGGCTATAAGCAAGGAAACAGATTACAAGTGTTGATAAGGATGTGGAGAAACTGGAATGCTCATACATTCTTGGTGGGAATGTAAAATGGTACAGTTGTTTTGGAAAACAGTCTGGCAGTTCCTCAAAAGATTAAAGAGAATTACCGTATGACCCAGCAGTTCCGTTCCTAGCTATATGCTAAAGAGAAATGAGAAGTATATGTCCCCACAAAAACTTGTACAAAGATGTTTATAGCAGCATTATTCATAACAGCCGTAAGGTAGAAACAACCCAAATGTCTATCGATGCATGAACGGATAAACAAAATGTGGTATTCATACATGGAATATTATGTGGCAATCAAAAGGAATGAACTACTACAAAAACCACTAAGTGATGGGGCGCGTGGGTGGCTCAGTCGTTAAGCATCTGCCTTCGACTCAGGTCATGGTCCCAGGGTCCTGGGATCGAGCCCTGTATCGGGCTCCCCGTGAGTGCTTCTCCCTCTCCCACTCCCCCTGCTTGTGTTCCCTGTCTCATTGTCACTCTCTCTGTCAAATAAATAAAAATCTTAAAAAAACAAACCACAAAGTGCTACAAAAACCAAATAACACACACAAAAAAACCCTGCATATGAATGTTTCTAGCAGCTTTATCTATAATTGCCCAAACTTGAAAGCCACCAAGGTGTCTTTCAGTAGATGAATGGAGAAATAAACTGTGGTCCATTCAGACAATGGAAATATTCATTCAGCACTAAAAAGAAATGAGCTGTCAAGCCAGGAAAAGACATGGAGGAAACTTAAATGCATGACAATCTGAAAAAGCTATGTATCCTGTCTGATTCCAACTTTATGACATTCCGGGAAAAGCAAACCTATGGAGACAGTAAAGAGATCCATGTTTGCAGGGGCTAGGAGGGAGGGTGAGATAACGATTTTATTGCTGGCTCAAAGGAGACGATCATATTATGTCTGATCAACACTGTCACTGCCCTAGGGAAGCCCTGTTAAACTGCACAAAAACTAGGACAACAAAAGGCAAGTATCACTCAGGATCTCCTGATACCTTCCATCTCGGCATCCTGCGACATGCTGACCACTCTACCTGGTGTCTTCAAGAAGCACTTCTTTATGCAGCAGGAAGATACTGTAACATACCAAACAATGTTCTTCAAGAATTTGTTACCCGGTAAACCTCCTCCATGGGAGAGTCCACTTTGAAGCTGTTTGTCACCTAAAGGTGGGTTATCACAGCAGGACAGATAATGAAACTTTAGACCCTTGGAATTGTATTTCAAAAGCAAGTTTCAGAGGCAAAATCTTAGAGGAGAAGAAACCAGGAAGACCAGGGTCTTCTATGTTCAGGACTAAGTAGAAAGAAGAAGAGGGAGAAAAATATAAGATATGGGAGTAAAGTAAGAGGGTCAAGTTTTCTGGGGTTCTTGAAAGGGGCTGTGTGCTCTACCCAGACTGCAGGGTGAATGCCTGAATGACTGGGGTAAACCCCCACATGGCAGTGGTGATCAGAGAGAATCTCACTATCTAGGCTTTATATTACTGCTGGGCCACAATCTCAGAAAGACCCACCCCATTTCTTTTTATACACGAATGGCAAAATGAGAACTGAAGAAACGGTTGAGGGGCCTGAGCAGGCAGAGAGGGCTTGACACAGCTCCATGAAGTCTCATGGAGCCCCAGATACAACAGAATGGCAGCCATTTTGTTTGTCTCCTGAGAAGTTCTCCCAAGGGTATAAAATGGAAATGGAAATTGAATAGGTTCTGGGGTCAGCACTACAGAGGCCTCAGCTCTGATCTGTATGGAATGGGAACCAAGAGAAATCAAGGGGATAGACTGCTTAGAGACAGACATCTTGGTCCCTCTCAAACCATGGCACCAATATGGTCAGAGGGGCCAGATAAGAGTGTTATAGGTCATGACAATGGAAGTCAAAACTTTTACGTATTTGATTTACACATCTGAATTACAGACTGAGAAATGTGTGTGGGGTGGGGGGAGGATTTCCTTTGAGAGCTCGTAAGAAATAAACTTATTTTACCATAGCTCTTTCCCAAACAATATTTAATGGAGCAGCTTACTCTGCCCATCTGAGCTCTTGTGTTCACATCCCAGTACATTCCCACCTGTCTGCATTTCCCCCTATTTCCCCTTCACTTTCCACAGTCCAGGGCTCTTCCCCTTGTTCCGAAATGGAGATGCTATTCAGCTCAAGAGACTTCAAATTATAAAGAAAAAAAAGAACGTGATATGCTTTGCTCTTCCAGAACACATTCCCAGCTCTTTGTTCAGTGAAGAAGAGAGGACATTCATTATATGTGGGTGTAGAAAAGTATTTCAAAAATTAGTCAACTGACTGCCTCCTTCTGAATGCTTAGTGGTTATTTACATGTGCAGATATCTAGTTCTCTTCCAAGAACTACTGAATCAAAACCACAAGGGTAAGACCACAGAATCAGGTAGTTTTTAAAAATTCACCGTAAGGTTTTCTGACTACTAATGTTCTGCAACCACCTAACAAAGCATGAATGTAGAACTTCTAAAGAAAAGGGAAGCTAGAGTCCACTTGCCACATTATGAAGCCTTTCCATTCTCAATCAAAACAGCTTCAATCACTCCCTTAAGAACGGGGATCTGAAATTCATACAAATCAAGTCAGGGGCTCTCAAGACAAAACGCAAAGGCATACAAAAGTAATTACCAACTTCTGGAGGAAAACTGTCCTCACCCAGGGACACCAGGTTCCGGTAGTTCTCCACCATCACGTCCCGGTACAAGGCCCTCTGGGCAGGGTCCAGGCACTCCCACTCCTCCGGAGAGAATTCTATGGCCACATCCCTGAAGGTCAACCGTCCCTGAAATGAAAACACAATTCACCAGGCAGACAGGCGCAGTGTTCTGATTTTGACACAAAATAAAAGCAGCAAAGATGCGTAAAGGCTGACTTGGCTGGAGTGAGTGTTCTGACTGACCTGTGTAAGATAATTCTGAGCAAGTTATAGTTCTAATTTTCTTAAGTGAAACTCAACGTAACATAAAATTAGCCATTTTAAAGCACCATTCGGTGGCATTTAGTACATTTAGTGTTGAACAAACATCACCTCAGTCTCGATCAAAAATATTTTTATCATTTCCAATGGAAATCCTTTCCCCGTTAAGTAGGTGCTTCTTATTCCCCCCTTCTTCCCCAGTCCCTGGCAACACTAATGCTTTGTCTCTATGGATTTACGTATTTTGGATTTTTCATGTAAATGGAATGGTACAAAACGTGACTTTTTGCATCTGGCTTCTTTCACTTGGAATAATGTTTGGGGTTCAACCATGATGTAGTATGTATCAGTACATCTCTTTTTTATGGCTGAATAGTATTCCATCGTAGGACTAGACTGTATTCACTCATCTATTGATGGGCATTTGGTTATCACCTTTGGCTAATATTAATAATGCTATGAACTTTCAAGTACAAGTAGGTGTTTGGATACCTGTTTTCAGTTCTTTTGGTTATATACCTAGGAGTGGAATTACTGGGCCACATGGTTTAATTTTTCAAGAATTTGCCATACTGCTTTCCACAGCAGCAACATTTTAACAGAGCGTCACGGTTCTAATTTCTCCACATCTTTACCAGCATTTTTTTACTATACTCATCCTAGTGGGTGTGAAATGGTATCTCATTGTGGTTTTGACTTTGCATTTTACCAATGACTATCCCATTGAAAATCTCGTCATGTGCCCGTTTCATTTATCTTCTATGGAGAAATGTCTATTAAAATCCTTTGACCATTTTTTAAATTAGGTTCTTTTTACTTCGGCTGTTGAGTTGTAGAAGTTCTTCATATATTCTAGGTTCTAGACCCTTACTAGATACGTGTTTTGCAAATTATTTCCTCCCATTTGGTAGATTATGTTTTGCTTATGTGATGATGTCCTTCAGTGCACAAACATTATTAATTTTGATGATGACCAATTTATTTTCTTTCTCTCTTCTGCTTTCAGTATCATATATTAAATCCACTGCCAACGCCAAGGTCATGAAGATTTACCTCTATGTTTTCATCTACGAGTTTTATAGTTTTAGCGCTTATGTTCAGTCTTTGATTAATTCTGAAGTATTTAAATGGCACAAGGTAGTTTCAATTTTATTCTCTCACATGGATATCTAGTTGTGCCAGCACTGTTTAATAGACCATTCTTTTCCCATGGACTGTTTTTGGCACCCTTGTAAAAAAAAAAGGAATTGACTACAGATGTATGGCTCTAGTTGTGGATGCTCAGTTCTGTCGCTTTGGTCTATATTTCTAGCCTCTGCTGGAGTTATAGTTTTGATTACTGAAGATTTGTAGTAAGGTTTGATGTCGGGAATTCTAGGTCCTCCAACTTCGCTCTTCCTCACATTTGTTTTGGTTATTTGGGGTCCTTACCAAATCAATGAATTTTAGAGTCAGGTTTCCCATTTGTGCAAAAAAAAGGCTGTTGAGACTTTGCTGGGGATTGCATTACTCTTTGTATGACTTTGGGGAGTACTGCCATCTTAACGTCTTCCGCTCCACAAACACAGGCTCTCTTGACATTTATTTAGGCTGCGACTTCGTAGTTTTCTATGTATAAATCTTCCATTTCTTGGTAACTTATTCCCATTCACTTTGATGCTCTTGTAAATGGAACTGTTTACTTACTTTCAAGTTGTTGATCGCTAGTGTACAGAAATACAACTGAATTTTGAGTGTTGATATTGTATTCTGTAACGTCAATGAACTTATTATCTCTAATAGTTCTTTTGAGGATTCTTTATTTCTAAATATAAGATCATGTAGTCTGTGAAGAGACCTAGTTTGATTTCTTTTCCAATTTTGACACATTTTTCCTATTTTTTCTGGGGAGAACTTCCAGTACAGTGTTAAAGTGTGGTGACAAAATGGGGCACCCTTATTTTGTTCTAGGTATTAGGGTGTAAGTTTTCAGTCTTTCACCAATGAGTATACTGTTAGCTGTGGAATTTTAATAATAACTTTTTTCACACTGAGGAAGTTCCCTTCTATTCCTCATTTTTTAGTGCATTGTTTTTGTTGCAGTGTTCTGTATATGTCTAAGTCTAGTTGATTTAGTGTTGCTCAATCCTTTATTTCCTTACTGCTTTATGGCTGGTTGTTCTAGCCAGTATTAAAAGGGGAGTATTGAGGTCTCCAGCTATTATAGAAGAACTGTCTCAATTTTTGCTTCAAAAAATTGGGGGGGTGCCTGGGTGGCGCAGCAGTTAAGCGTCTGCCTTCGGCTCAGGGCGTGATCCCGGCCTTATGGGATCGAGCCCCACATCAGGCTCCTCTGCTGGGAGCCTGCTTCTTCCTCTCCCACTCCCCCTGCTGTGTTCCCTCTCTCGCTGGCTGCCTCTCTCTCTGTCAAATAAATAAATAAAATCTTTATTAAAAAAAAATGGGGGGCTTTGCTGTTTTGTACATATTGTTCATAGTTGTTTTATCTTGATGGATTGACACTTTTTTCAAAATATAATGTCCTTCACCGTCTTTGGTTAACAATTTAACGACTTAGTCTGTTTGATCTATTATTTGTATAGCTACCCACCTACGTTTCATTACCATTTGCATGGTATCTTTTCACTTTCGACCTATTTGTGTATCTAAAGAGAGCCTTTTATAGATAGAGTGAAATCATTTTAAAAATTAACTCCTTTGTTACGTAATGAAGAGTTTAACCAATTTACATTTCAAGTTATTACTGCTAATAATTACTTCTGCCATTTAGCTATTTGCTGTCTGTAGGTCTTATATTTTGTTTCGTAATTCCTCCCTTCTTTGTGTGTCTGTGTGTGCATACCATTTTGACTGCCTTTGTTATTTTTCTGTATATTTTTATTTTTTGAACAGTTACCCTGAGGATTACAGTTTGCATATTGAACTAAATATTTGAATTTCAGGTGATATTAGCTTTAATAGCATGCAACTGCTCCTGTACAGTCTCCCTTTATGTTCTTATTGTCAAAAACTACTTCTTCATAACATGTATGAACAGGTGTTTAATACACTCAAAAGCAGATTTTTATTATTGTTTTCTACATTTGTCTTTTAGGTCACATAGAAAAAAATTGAGTTAGAAAACAAAAATATAATCATACTGGCTTTTATATTTCTCTATATAGTTACCTTTATTAGTGTTCTTTATTTGTTCCCATGGCTCTGAGGTACTGCTGGTTTCCATTCATTTCAGTCTGAAGAACTCCATCTGGTATTTTATGTAGGCTAAGGCTATTGGTGTGAACTTCCTCAGCTTTCGTTTATCTAGGAGTCTCTTAACTTCACTATCTATTTTGAAGCATAGTTTTCCTGATAATGAATTCCAGTAAATTTTTTTTTAATCTTTCAGACTTTAAATATCTCATGAGATTGCTTCCTGGCCTCCAGTTTCTGATGACGAATAGGCTGTTAAACTTATTGAGAATCCATGAGAAGTTGTTTCTGTCTTGCTACTTTCCACATTCCTTCCGTCTTATAAAAGTTGATTATGTGCTTGCCAGGGATCTCCACGCGTTTATTGTAGTTGAAGTTCATCGAGTTTCTTGGATGTATAGGTTAATGTTTTCAATAAATTTGGGAGGTTTTTAGCTCTTCTTTCCCCACATATTCTTTCTGCCCTTTCTTTGTCCTTTCCTTCTAAGACTCCTATTATATGTATATCAGTATTCTTTTTTTTTTTTTAAGTTTTATTTATTTATTTTAGAGAGAGGGTGTGTGGGTGGGGCAGAGGAGGGAGGGAGAGAATTGTCAAGCAGACTCCCCACTGAGTGTGGAGCCCAATGAAGGATTCAGTCCCAGGAACCCAAGATCATGACCTGAGCCACAATCAAGAGTCAGCCGCTCAACCAACTGAGCCACCCACGTGCCCCTATGCCAGTATTCTTGATAGTGTCTATAGTGTCCCAAAGGTTTCTTAGTCTCCGTTCATTTTCTTTTTTCCCCTTTCTTCTGCCCACACTGGATAATTTCAATTAACCTACTTTAAGTTCACTGATTCTTTATTCTTCTTGTCAGTCTGCTACTGACCCCTCTAGTGAATTTTCAGTTTTGGTTATTGCACTTTTTAGCTCCAGAATTTCTATTCCATCCCATTACCATAATTTCTATCTCTTTATTTTGTTTGTTGAAACATTGTTCTCCTACTTGTTAGTTCTCTTCCATGGCTTCCTTTAGCTGAGTATGTTTAAGACAGTTGATTTAAAATCTTTACTTAGTAAGTGGAATGTCTGGCCTCCTCAGGAACACCATCATTACCAGGTTAACTTGGTAATCATGCTTAAGATATACAATCTGGAGATACCCTTAGATATCTGGAGTGAAGTCAGCCCCTTCAGAAGCAGGCACTCTTGGTAACAGTAAGAAATTGTAAAGGACCTATGTATCTTCACTCAGAGAATGCTCCAGTGAGGGTCTAAAAAAGCAGTTATCTCTCTGTTTACTAACATGAAAACAACTCCAAGACATACGGTATGTAAATATTTAAATTTGCAGAATAAAATATGATTAAACATTTACTTTAGAATATTTCCTCAAATCACATTACAATATATAAATGCACTTTTGTAAGATTTTTATAATAGTTACTAAAGAGAATATTGGTTCCTGATGAAGACAATCCATGATGGTGGAAGATGTGATGGGAAGGGGATATTTTACTTCTTAGTTTCTAAACTCCATCACCGTGTGGAACTGAACCACAGAACTATCTACCACAGACATTTAATACAAACAAACAACATATAACAATAATGAGTAAAATCAAAATTTACTCCCAGCCTCTTTAATGACAGAAAGTTCTGCTCCGGGGCGCCTGGGTGGCACAGCGGTTAAGCGTCTGCCTTCGGCTCAGGGCGTGATCCCGGCGTTATGGGATCGAGCCCCACATCAGGCTCTTCCGCTATGAGCCTGCTTCTTCCTCTCCCACTCCCCCTGCTTGTGTTCCCTCTCTCTCTGGCTGTCTCTATCTCTGTCAAATAAATAAATAAAATCTTTAAAAAAAAAAAAAAAAAAAGAAAGTTCTGCTCCTATGTCTTGGCTAACTTATAAACATTTTTATCTAAAAGATCTGCTGCGTAACAGTTCCTGAGACCTCAAGAGTTCCATAAGGACCTCAGGGTCCTTGTGAGATGGGTGTGCAATGAATAATTTAAAGAACACTTACTGTTAGACAAGTGGGCTGATTCTACATTTTAAAATTATGTTAATAAAACAAAACACCCTCTCTATTCCTTATTCCTACTTTGAACTTCCCATTCTCTTTCAAAGTATTAATATTTTGGTGTCAGAAATATACTGATTTCCTTGTTTAACGTCAAAAGACATTTATAAAATTAGACGAAGCAAATACCCCGTCGGCCGCCTTCTCCAGTGTCTCAGGTATTTGTGCATATTAATACATTCCCTACATATGTAATCTCCTTAACCTTGATCTGTATGAGCTGAAAGGGCATCCAGAAGGGGTCTCTGAAGAATCCTTAATGTCCATCCTCACTGACACCACAGACCCTACTCCCTACCTCCAGTCAATGCCTGCAAAGAAAATCCTTCACAGGATGACGACCTAGAAGGAGCCTCTTCCCAAGTTCCACGTCACTGGGTCACAGTGAGATGGAATCTATATGGAGATGAGAGGAGATTGGGAAAAAGTGTGAGTAAACATTTTAGGCAGGACACTTCAGAGACAGAGATTAACAAGTCCAAAATGTGACATTTTAGGAAGAACAGTCAACTAAAAATATGACTTTTACCTGGGAAAGAGCCATTCCTCCTTTTTTCCCTCTTCTTCTGGGCTTCTTTCTCAGATAAGGTTATTCTGTGTGACAAAAAGTATGTTGTTTAATGCTCAGAATTAACATAACCCCTTCCTCTGCCACAGTATACATACTGGGAGAACCTCAGTATGGGGGAAAGACAGTCCTTTGCTGCTCACTGCAACAGGAGGGAGGCAGGGACAATAACTCCTACACGGAGGGCAATAAGTGCATTTTTCACCCATTTCTTCAGAAAGCCCTCCCCTCCTGCTGAAACCCACATTCTTTTTTTTTTTTTTTAAAGATTTTATTTATTTATTCGACAGAGATAGAGACAGCCAGTGAGAGAGGGAACACAAGCAGGGGGAGTGGGAGAGGAAGAAGCAGGCTCATAGCAGAGGAGCCCGATGTGGGACTCGATCTCATAACGCCGGGATCACGCCCTGAGCCGAAGGCAGACGCTTAACCGCTGTGCCACCCAGGCGCCCCTGAAACCCACATTCTACTGCAACTACATTGTCCTTGTCCACCTGGCACTTGGCCAAAGGAACTGCCTCATTCAACTTCTTGGTTCCTCCCTAGGCAGCCAGCATCCAATGAGTGGTTGATGCAGGATACAGAAACCTGTCCGTTCCATCAATTTGGACCAACTCTTAAGGGCCACCTCAGCTCCAGAGCTCCTCCCTGGCAGCCATACTGAGTGTTTATATTTCTGTCCTGATGCTGATGGGAAGCCATAAAAGGGTTTAATATCAAGAGATGACACAATCCAATTTAAAATTTAGTTATGATACAGAAAGAAGGGTAGGACCTGAGAGGGCCATGCCTCTGTCTCTGAGACTACGCTCCTGCCTCTCTCTTAGTGTTGTTCATTATTTTTGGAGAACTAGGTCACATTTTAAACTCTAATTCTAACTGGGCACACTCTACCAGAAACCTCTAAGGACAAACACATACCCAATTTTGAAAATCATTTCAGGGATCTTATTAGCTCAGATTCAGAATTCCTGGTCTATCATCTCCATTTCACAGGCGGGTGCACTGAGTCTCAGAGGGGGAGTATTTTTACCAAGTTAACCCTTAAGATGTCCGAACTGAGTGAGCAGACCTGGGTATAAGTAAATTCTGAAATGGTAGCCCAGACAGGTTTAAGTAGAAAGGACTTGTCCTAATTCCAGATCACCTTTCATGTTCCCGAACAAGAGAAGCTTCTCTTTAATGGGCTTAATCAAACCCAAGTTAATTTAATTCCTCTTTTCCAGAAAAAATATAATAAAAATACATGAAATTGAAAATAGTTACTAGTCCTGAAAAACATGAAAAAGGGTCACCTGTGGAGATGAGCTCTGAGCAATCTCTGCATCATAAACAGAAGGGCTCTGTTGGAATAAAGTTCCACATCAGTCCAGCCCATCCTTCCAACATCTGCACAGAAAAGACAAAGGGGACTGGAGGGGAACATCTACTTAGTTGGAGACTTCTGCTCAGAGCTCAGTAATTTATCAGATCACTTCAAGGGAGGGAACTGCTGAATATTAAACTAACCGGCTAAACTAGATTTTGAATGTTAAAAGATTATCAACATCCTTAACGTATGCATAATGAAATACTATAAAGTTATTTACCAGACATCAAACAATAATTGCACTACACGGTAAAGTGGAAAGCATATAAAACTCATAATCTGAAAAAAAAAAAAAAAAAGGAAAATGGAAATTAAAGATATCCAATGGGTTCTGAGATTAAAGTTAAAACAGGTGTGAAGACACATCAAATTCAGAAAAGAATGACATCAATCACAGAAAAAAGGGGGAAAGAGAAACAGTACTGTTAATAATGGCCATTTTGAAAAACACCATCTGGTGACAAAGTCTGCCTCCATTTCTTGGAAGGGAAAAGGATGACCCGAACTGACTAAGCTAAGCCTCTGCGCTCTAGATGAATAGGGCTTGCAAATGGAATCATCTTCTGACGCAATAATTAGAAAGTGCAGATGCCTCAAACATCTGGTTTCACAACTCTCATTCTCTTCTGCATAGATGAAACAATTCAACAAATTTTAATTACAGAGCCACAAATCAGTACTTCACAACTCAATATTCTGCATCCAGTCAATTCAATACTCACCTGGGTTTGGGTCCTGTGCTTTCTCCGAGACCACTACGTGTTTTGTTCTCTGTATATGTCTCTCCATGTCGTTTCTCTTCTCTCCTTTTGTCCATCTGTGTTTCCCTCTCTGTTTCCGCATCCTTCTGTTTCCCTCCCTCGCTATTCCTCCTCCAACACTTGGACCCCACTCTACTGCAACCTGTTTCAATCCCTGCCGTTCTTTCTCCCCAAACTTTCTGATGGCCCCCTAACTCCGCAGATTCCTGCCTCTTCCCCGCCATCTCTGTTGCCCCTCTGCCCTCCCTGGAGCGGAGCGAAGGGCCTGCATCCACTTCCGGAGGGACCACTGTACCGGCGCTGGTGAGGGTGGGGGCGGAGTCGGGAATCCGAGAAAGGTTCTGAGCAGAAAAGCGATCGGCAGAGCGATCGGTGTCTACAAGGACCAAAGGCAGCAAGGTTGGGGCCCCTACCGCCTCAGAGCGATTTTAACCAGAAACGAACGCAGACTCCCGGGTCCCGCACCGAGCGACAGGACTCGGAACATCTTATGGCGACGCCACGAGAGGCGATAGGGACGACCTCCTAGCAAGAAGGACGAGGGGGTCCAAGACTTTTACCTTACCAGGTGACCCCCGAAACTGGGTGTGGAGGCGGGGCTTGAGGAGCGCGCCGGCGGCATGAACCAGAAAAAAGGAGACTCACTCACCCGAGCGCGCCCGTTGCTCCGCGTGATCCGCTTCCGGGTCTGCAGGAAAGCGCGCGTGCGCTTGCGCTGCGGGGCGGGGCTGGGGGCGGGGCCTGGGCGCGCGGGGACCCGCCCCTTTCCCGTCTTTTTGCCTCTCCCTCCCGGCGGTTTCGGGTTCTGCTTTTGGATTCTTTGGAATTCCGCTGGTGTCTTTTGGAGCCAGGCTAGGTACACCATTAGGGAAGGTGGCCGCTTTTATTGGAAACGGCGGTATTTGACGAGTTGAGCACGGTGCCCGTGCAAACTCTGGCGAGTGGTGGAGACGCGCCTCCTAGGGAGGCCGAGCAGCGCGGGGACCTGGGGCGGGGCAGGGGTCCTCCGGGGGAGACCGAGCTGACAGGAACAGCTCCTAATTTAATTGAGCAAAAGCCGGAGTGGTCGGTGTGGGTGGTGGAAGCTAGAATGAGAAATGCAGAACTCCTCTGTGGGGAACATGCTGTTTTGTACTAACTTCCCACCAGAGCTCTTTTTTTAAGTAATTACCACTTCTGCTCCCTATTCGCTGGGCTGCGCTCCTGGGGCTTCCGGCCAGGCCTTGGGCTGCGAGGGCGGAGGGCCGGCACATTCCTTTAAAAGAACCAAAATTTCTGCCTGTGTGGATGTAAATTAATTTCTCTCTTTACATTTGATATTGGAATCCACACCTCTCAAGAGGAATTACAAATCCAAACGCCTTTGAGACCTATGGGATGCCATCCTGTATTTTGCTTAAGGCATTAATTACTAAATATCGTTGCAATTTCAGTTTTCTAAAATATTTATTCTCGGTCATTTTGGAAGAGTATTTTTAACTTGAAGACTACGTATTTTAACATCTTTTTTCTGCTTTTGAATGCTTTCTATCAAGTGCAGATAAGGAGGCTTGTAAAAGCTGTATTCTTTCAGAGATATTTAACTTTTCCTAGTACTGACGAAATATTAGTTTGGAAGTATTTCCAGAGACATGTGATAAGGATGTGTGTTCTTTATGTGAACAATACAAGCAAAGAGTAAAACTGGTTTTTCACATTTTCAGTACCATCATATAAACTTAATAATTGCATATGAAATGTGCAAGTTACTAGCTCCTCTTGTTTCCTGTGGAATTCTGAAGGTGGTGTGGGCTGGATCTGCTTTTCACCCTATTAGGTGACTGCTTACTCAGTGCTTAAATCTCTGCAAGGAGTGAATGAACAAATGACTACACATCGTTTAAACAATTTATAATAGTTTTTGGCTGTTGTATCATTTTAGGGAGTTGTGTATTCCTTCAGCATGCAGAGAAGACCCTGGACACAATAAGATCATGGCTCCAGAGAACAAAAGGGCTGATTGTTGGAAAACATGGAGTGATCAGGGCAGAGGGGTTCAGCAGCCACCAACGGGGATTTTCAGAAAGAGCCAAATCAAATGAAAAGGTAGAAGAGAGAGCAAAAAAGTTACAAAGGTGCTTACCAAGATAAGGATGCTTTGGGTAGCCCTCATGTCAAGGGAAATTCTGGAGATGTTTCTGTGAATGTGCTGGACCCACTGCTTATATCTTAAGAGGTTAAAAACTACGGAGATGCTGGCCCAGATCACGAATCCCAAACCAATGACAGGAGGGAAGATTAAAAGTGCAGCAAGTAGTGACTGTGTGATCTGATTCAGAATCCCCAGTCACATTTCTTTGTGACATTTTCTCTGTTCATTTGTCAGTCACAGGACGAGGAAAAGTGGCATTTACCAGCATGTTCAGGATCAAGCAGCTGTTTGTTAGAGAGGCACCAGGAAGCTTTTATTTTAAGCTCTATTATCTTGGAGTTCCTGGGGCCAATTGCGATGCTCTGGAAGACACTCAGGAAGCAGGTGGTGCCGATGGATACACCACTGGCCATTCTGAAATACAAAACAAGTTTGCATCAAAACTCAACGAGGACATTTTTCAACCCCAAAGCTGGCAGTGAGTGATTCCTTTAAGGGCAACGAGCCAGACATTGGCTACAGTCAGCTGCTTGAGAAGCAGGTCTTAGGAAGAAATTCAACCATGTTTTAATTATTTTTTACCGTATTGACTTCTCTTTTGTTTGTTTGACCTTCACCTTGCTATAGGATGTGAAGAATAAGACTGTTTATTGTCATTTCTTTAAAGATTTATCTATTTATTTGATAGAGAGAGAGAGCGCACGCGCGAGTGCCTACATGCGGGAGTAGGGGCAGAGGGAGAGGGAGAAGCAGGCTCTCCACTGACCAGGGAGCCCAATGCGGGGCTCGATCCCAGGACCCTGGAATCATGACCTGAGCTGAAGGCAGACACTTACCCGACTGAGCCACCGAGGTGCCCCTATTTATTGTCATTTTTAAAAAAGATTTTATTTTTTTAAGTAATCTCTACACCCAGCATGAGTCTCAAACTAATGACCGGGAGATCAAGAGTTACATGCTCTTCTGATTGAGCCAGCCAGACATCCCTCATTTATTGTCATTTTGATAGGAATTCCCATTTCCCAAATGCCAAGCATTAATGATATCCCCACTGTACTTTTTGCTGGTTATTAACTTTTTTTATGTACTTTGCCATACTTCTTTTTTTTTTTTTTTTAAGATTTTGTTTTTTTGACGGAGAACAGAAAAGCACAAGCAGGGGGAGCTGCAGAAGGAGAGGGAGAAGCAGGCTCCTTGCTGAGCAGGGAGCCCCATGTGGGGCTCGATCCCAGGACCCTGGGATCATGACCTGAACTCTAAGGCAAACGGCTCAACCAACTAAGCCACCCGCGTGCCCCTGCATACTTCTGAATTTTTAACTTCACTGATCTAATAGTCTGTTCATAAATAAACATATCTCATAAGGATAGCGATATTCATTTTGTTTCTTTTCTAGAGTTTTTGTGGCTATTCTTATTTGTTCATTGTTCTATAAGGTTTGTTTTGTTTTTTTTTAAAGATTTTATTTATTTATTTGACAGAGAGACAGCCAGTTAGAGAGGGAGCACAGCAGGGGGAGTGGGAGAGGAAGAAGCAGGCTCCTGGCGGAGGAGCCTGATGTGGGGCTTGATCCCAGAACGCCGGGATCACACCCTGAGCCGAAGGCAGACACTTAACGACTGCGCCACCCAGGCGCCCCCTTTCTATAAGGTTTTTGCAGTAACATCGCTAGTTTGAAAAACTGATAGTATCTATATCAGGATCAAACTAAATTGACAAATTAGCTTAAGGAAAATTGACCTTTTTACAATATTGAGCTTTTCTACCCCAGAACATGATGTAAATTTACATTCATTTATTTCTACCTTCATATATTTCAGGAATGTTTTATAGTTTTCCTCGTCTAGGCTTTATACATTTTTGTTAGATTTATTCCTGGCTAGCATATTTCATTTTATGTTAAGCCTTTGGAATTGCAGGCCCTCCCACTGTAACTTGTAAATGACTGTTTGTTGTATGTAGATTATTTTTGTACAATAGCCTATGTACAGGGGTGCCTGGGAGGCTCAGTCGCTAGATGGTACGACTCTTGATCTTGGGGTTGTGAGCTGGAGCCCCATGTTAGGTATAGAGATTCCTTGAAAATATAATAGCCTATGTACAAAAAGGGTGTTGTTTTTGTATAACAATATTGTGTCCTATTAGCTTACTGAATTATTTTTCATAATAGATTTTTTTTTAAGATTTTATTTTTATTTATTCGACAGAGATAGAGACAGCCAGCGAGAGAGGGAACACAAGCAGGGGGAGTGGGAGAGGAAGAAGCAGGCTCATAGCGGAGGAGCCTGATGTGGGGCTCGATCCCATAATGCCGGGATCACGCCCTGAGCCGAAGGCAGACGCCCAACCGCTGTGCCACCCAGGCGCCCCCGTAATAGATTTTCTATCCATTCCTTTGTGTTTCCAGATGTCTACTTGTATCAGCTGCAAACATAGTTTTACATCTTTGTTTCTCATTCCTGTGCCATTTTAAATTGCTCTGGCTAGCCCTCCAACACAATGATAAATGACTAGAACAGGCGATCCTGTGCTCGTTTAGTGTGGTTCTGGCCTTAGCAAAGTATCTCCAGTGTTTCCCTGTGAGCAAGACGAAGACTTTGTTTTGTCAAGTCGGGAAAGATCCATCAATTCCCAATTTCGAGTGCTTTAATTTACTATCCATACATGTTGAATTCTCCCCAATAACGTTTTTGTAACTACAAGTAAGTTTTCTTGATTTCTCGGGGCGCCTGGGTGGCTTAGTCGTTAAGCGTAGTCCCAGGCGTAGTCCCAGGCTCCTGGGATCGAGCCCCACATCGGGCTCCATGCTCCGCTGGGAGCCTGCTTCTTCCCCTCCCACTCCCCCTGCTTGTGTTCCCTCGCTCGCTGGCTGTCTCTCTGTCTGTTAAATAAATGAATAAAATTTAAAAAAAAAGATTTCTTGATTTCTCTTAATAACTGTGGTGAACAATATTAATGAATTTTCTAATAGTGAATCATTCTTGAATTCCAGACATAAATCTTGGTCATCATGGTGTTATTTGTATATTATTTTTCAGGGGTTTTGGCAATATTTATTTTAGATGGTATCATCTGTAGGCAGATGTGAGATCTTTCTGTGGTATTCTTTCCGGTATAAACTTTAGGATGTTTTAGTATCAGAATTTTATTTGACATATAGAGATAATTTGGACATTTTACTTCTTCTGTAATGCTCTTGAATCGAGTAAGTAGCGTTGGCTTATCTGCTATTTAAAAGAATGGAAGAATTTGGGGACACCTGGGTGCCTCAGTCAGTTAAGCATTTGACACTTGATCTCAGCTCTTCATCTTGATCTTAGGGTTGTGAGTTCAAGCCCTATTTGGGCTCCACACTGGGCATGGAGCCTACTTAAAAAAAAAAAAAAAGGAAGACTCTGCTTGCTACTCTGATTCTGGTGCTTTTATTTGTGAGGGACTCCTTATAAATGTCTTCCTTTTCTCTATGGATATTGGCCTGTTTAGACTCCCTATGTTACTGAAGGCAATTTTGGTAAGATATATTTTCCTAGGAAGTGTTCATTTTATGTAGGCTTTCTGGTTAATTTGTTTCAAGTTGGGGAAACAGGGCAAATATTTTTTAAATCTCAGTTATTGACATCATGTTCTTTCTTTTGCATTTATTGAAAATTTAAAAAATTTATTGCATTTACTAAAAATCTTAAAAATAGAAAATCCTTCTTGGGTCATTTGTATGATTCTTTCTCTCTGCCCATAAGTTAAATGATGGTGGTACTCAGGGGTCTGAGGTTTAACAAAGAATTAGGTTAGGGTAAAAGAAATTCTCAGGGAAGCACAGAATCCAATGAGGCACATGTCCTTCTCTACTGGGCTTTCAAACCTCAGCATTTCCTCCCATGTGAGAATAATGGAAAAGGAAGAGTGTCTCTCAAACACTCCAAAGGTCCCTTTGGATATGCTCATTAGAAACTTCTAAGAGATCCTGGTAATTAAAAAGTTTTTCAGAACTGTTCTCAGCTCCCCAAGTGTGAACTGTCACTGTCACTATAGGTGACATGATGATTACGTTTCTTTGGGGAGGTGATGTCACAGAATCGCATATCTCAGGATCTGGCTTCCTCCCATCCACACATGATTTGGCTGCTACTTTACACCCGACTCATAGTCCTGGCAGCAGGAAGGAGTCTGTGAGTATCTCCTAGTTTAGTCCGAGAGCAGAGTCTCTAAGGTTAGGAGATGCAGCAGGAATCTGGGTAGGTGAGCAGGTGTGGGAACACAGTCCTGAGGCAGGGCTGAGCTTGTGGAGAGAGAGCACTAAATCAATGCATGACCACTGCTAATGTAATTTAACAAAATCCTCATTTAAAGGGGTTCTTGGTGTTTGATCCAAGTGCTTTCGGAGTCTGAATTTTAAGATGTAATTTCAGAATTAGTCTGCTATTCAATACAGTGTGCGAGAGTCACGGGGACATTTTCAGGAGCAATATTGTGATTTCTGTAAAGGCGTGTGCATGTGATAACGAATATGATGGAACAAATTAAATTACCCGATTCACAGCAGAAAAAGTGTGACTGAATGGGAATTGCTGAAATTTATCCTTCTGTAACTTGAGTGTGACGAGCTTAATGGAGACAGTAAATGTGTCTCTACTGAAAGTATCTGTGGTCTATTGATCTGTGAGACAGTTTTCTTTCCTGAAATTAGGAAAGGTCCTTTAAGAAAAAGTTAACATCATAATAGAGCGTTTCACAGAGCAAAAAATTAAGGACTTTATATTTTATTTATTTATTTATTTATTTATTTATTTATTTATTTATTTTTTAAAGATTTTATTTATTTATTCAACAGAGACAGCCAGCGAGAGAGGGAACACAGCAGGGGGAGTGGGAGAGGAAGAAGCAGGCTCATAGCGGAGGAGCCTGATGTGGGGCTCGATCCCATAACGCCGGGATCACGCCCTGAGCCAAAGGCAGACGCTTAACTGTTGTGCCACCCAGGCGCCCCAAGGACTTTATATTTTAATTTAATTTTAAAATAAGAAATTAATTTAAAAATATAATCTCATCAGAAAAACAATTTTAAGGTTCAAATGTTTCTTGCTGTATTTTCTCTGGTTTAAAATCATTTCAGGGGGGACGCCTGGGTGGCGCAGTCGTTAAGCGTCTGCCTTCGGCTCAGGGTGTGATCCCGGCGTTCTGGGATCGAGCCCCACATCAGGCTTCTCCGCTGGGAGCCTGCTTCTTCCTCTCCCACTCCCCCTGCTTGTGTTCCCTCTCTCACTGGCTGTCTCTCTCTGTCAAATAAATAAATAAAATCTTTAAAAAAAATAAAATCATTTCAGGGGCACCTGGGTGGCTCAGTCAGTTGAGCAACCGACTCTTGATTTCAGCTCAGGTTGTGGTCTCAGGGTCCTGGGATCCAGCCCCATGACAGGCTCCCTACTCAGAGGGGAATCTGCTTGTCTCCTTCTCCCTCTGCTCCTCCCCCCTGCTCGCACTGTCTCTCCCTCTCTCTCTCAAATAAGTAAATAAACCTTTTAAAAAATCATTTCAATGTTATTACCAGCTCACTATTCACCACTTCTGCTTTTCAGTTATTAAATGCTTAAGGTTCCAAGTCTTCAAATTCCATTTTGCATGTTTGTATTGTATTTTAATACAATCAAATATTTTCCAAATCAAATATCAGTTCGAGTTGCAGTTTGTTTATTCTAAAATCATAAACATACAGTGATGTGATCTTTATAGGATTAATTTATTTCCTGCCCTGATATGCATTATCACTATAATATAATTCATGTCCCATATTTAGCAGTAATTTTGTGGAATAATTTCTGTTATGGGTGCCATTGTGTTTTTGGTTCAGGCAAAAAAATGAAATGAGTTTTTCTGCTGCCACCCTAACATTTGTCTACATTAAATAAATCGAATTGGCTCATATAAAATTATTCAGTGCCATCTATAATTTATTAAGGCCTCTCAATCCTCACTCCTTAGTTATATTGGTTATAAAAGAAATACTTAAACAAAAATGGGAAACTATCAAACCAAGTTTATACAGTAAAATAAATTTAAAATATGAGAAGGTGTGTGTGTGTTTGTGTGTGTGTGTGCACGCGTGCGTGCATGCTAGGTACTTGGCACAGTATAGTACAGTAGTAAACACTAATGTCATTGCAACTAGACTACCCAGGTTCAAATCCTGATTCTACTGCTGTTTAGATGAGTCACTTCACTGCCCATGGCTAAATTCTCCTCATCTATAAAATGAGAGTTATATTAGTTCCTTACTCATAGGGTTGTGACTATTAAATAAGTTAGAATAGGCAGAGCATGAATAATAATTACCCACATGTTGTAAGTGCGATGAAAAGAAACATACGAAATGGGAAATCTCTTAACAAAAGAGAGTATATTTTAGATATTAATTCTCAGGGGGAAGGAAAGGTAAATGGAGAATTTATTTCCTGTGAAAATGTAGCCCCAAACTCATGTTTTCATGCAGAACCCACTGCCTGTGAATTTGAATATTGAGTTCTGGAAAATGACAGAATGACCTCGGCGGATTTGAATATAGGAACGATCTTGCTATTCCAGACAGTCGTTGGAATCCTGGGGAATTTCCCACTCTTATATCATTACACGTCCCTTTACTTCAGGGGATGCAAGCCAAGATCCACAGATTTAATTCTCAGGCACCTGACTATAGCCAACTCCTTGGTCATTCTCTCTAGCGGAGTCCCAAAGACCATGGCAGCTTTAGGGTTGAGACATTTCACCAGTTATTACGGATGCTGCATTCTTTTGTACGTTCACAGAGTAGCCAGAGGTATGTCCATTTGTTCCACGTGCCTCCTGAGTGTCTTCCGGGCTATCTCGATCCACCCTGGGAACTCCAGGTGGGCGGAGCTTAAAGTGAAAGCTCCCAAGTACGTCGGCCCCTCCAGTATCCTGTGTTGGGTGCTGCACATGGTGGTGAATGTGTTTTTTCCCATCTATATGTCTGGTAAATGGAGCAACAAAAATACTACAAAGAGAAGAGGTTTTGGATATTGTCCTGCTTCACAGCATCGTGCCAAGATCTCAGACTCAGTGTATGTAGCAGTGACATCTGTCCATGACAGTTTGTGTTTGGGACTCATGACCTTGGCCAGCAGCTCCATGGTTTTCCTCCTTTATAGGCACAAGCAGAGGGTCCAACACATCCATAGGAACAGTCTCTCCCCCAGACCGTCCCCTGAGTCCAGAGCCATCCAAAGCGTCCTTGTTTTGGTGATCACCTTTGTGTCATTTTACGCCCTCTCCTCCATCATTTATGTTTACGTGGCTCTCTCTGATGATTCCAGTTGGTGGCTGGTGAACACCGCAGTACTGATCACTGCATGTTTTCCAACCATTAGTCCTTTTGTTCTCATGAGCCACGACCCCAGCATAGCCAGGCTCTACTGCGTCTGCTGTGGAAGAAATACATAATTCTCTCATCTCATCAGAGAAATATGAGTTCTCCTCCTCCTGTTCAATCATGGATGCACTCAGACCTCAAAGCATGTTAAGAACAATTATGATCCAGTTTCATTGCAGAGAGGGGGGTGAGCAAGACAGACTGACACTGGCCTAATATAAAGTAGTAAATAACAGTAGCACGGTACATGAACTCTTCTGTAATTAACATGTGTGTACTTAGATAGTTGTATTTTTATTAACAGTTACAGTGGAGAAGTTAAGATTCCATAGAACAGTCCTGAAATAATGTGAAGATATTGGAAATATCTTTGAATGTGTAACTTTCAAATCGAGATATATTAAAATTTTCCAAGATGTACCTGAGCTTGGAATTGTAAAGACAGTTGGGTAAGAGGGAATAGCATATGGATAGTCTTTCCAGGAACTAGGGATGGGAACAGTGGTCCTGATTTGTGATGCAAATGGCCTGGGGTGAAGCTGGAGGGAAAAATCAGGTTTTACTTATTGCTGGCTTTAGAGGCTGTGTTGCGAATATTGTGCTTTATATCCAAGAGAAACTGGGGACATTTGAAATATGATAACGCTAATGGAAAAGATGAGCATATTAAAATATTTTCAGGTCAACATTTGAAGAGTAAACTGCAGGGAACAAAGAGGAATGTAAGAGGTGGAAAAGATTGAATGGACTTTGGGGATGTTTAGAAGGTAGATGTTCTGTGTTAAAGCTTGATGGCAGTTGGCTAGGTTGGCGAAAAGACATTTCAAGATGGACTTCTGCTTTTCCAACTTGAGGATACAAGAGGTTACAGAGCAGCATTTCATCAAGCGTGGGACAGTAGATGAGAAGCGATTTGAAGCTGGAAGATGTGAATATATTTTGTTTAACGAGGAGTATAATCGCTTTTGAAATCCCCACCGGAGCAGAATGGACACTTTTGAAAGGAAAAATAAAAGGATATTAACTCAAACATAGAAATACTTTAGGAGCGCCTGGCTGGCTCAGTGGGTAGAGCATTAGACTCCTAATCTCGGGATTGTGAGTTCAAGCCCCACACTGGGTGTAGAGATTGCTTAAAATCTTTTAAAAAAGAAATATTTTAATATAATTCTCTGTTATTAAATCATAAACGTTTGCAATTTTAAAAAGTAAACATTTTATTTTGAAATAACTTTAGACTTGCGGAACATTTGTAAAGATAACACTGAGTTCCAAAATATCTCTCACCCAGTCCCCCAACTGTTACCATCGTAACTTTACCATGGTTCTTTTGTCAAAAACTAAGGAAACAACATTAGTATGTTACTATTACCTAAACTCCAGACTTTATTTACATTTCAGTTGTTTTAACACCATCATTTTTCTCTATCAGGATCCAATCCGGGACGTCACATTGTATGTAGTCATTCTGTCTCCGCTAGGCTCTTCCGCTCTGTGACATTTTCTCAGATCTTCCTTGTTGGTCATGACCAGTTTGAGCAGTACTGGTCCCGTACGTCTTAGCATGCCTCTAACGTTGAATTTGTCTGAAGCGTTTCTCTTGGATAGACTGGTTTATGGGTTTTTGAGAAGAATATCACATCTCATCCCAGCATGCGGCCTGAGAGGTTCATGCAGTTAACATGAGTTATCTTGGACGATGTTAATCTCGTCAGTTAGTTAAGGTAGTGTCTACCAGGCTTCTCCACTGTAAAATTCCTGTGCGTGCCTTCCCATGCTCTATTCTTTGGAAGACTCTAAGCGCAGCTCACGGTCAAGTGTGGGGGGAGTGAAGGAGGGGTGCATAAGGGTGGGGGTGAGGTGTTCAATTAAGTGCCACTTTCTGGAGGGCAAAGTAGCCCCATATATTCTTCGCCGTTCTTCTGTGTGGAAGCCGTGTCACTTCTGCCTCATTTATTTGTTTCTTCAACTCATTTATACTTTTTTTACACTTTGTGCTATAATTCATTACTATGTAATTTATTTTGTTGCTTAAATTGTTCCAGCATTGGTCACTGGGAGCCATGGTATAATAGAAATGTGTGTGTGTGTGTGTGTGTGTGTGTGTGTGTGTGTGTGTATACATACACATCTGGTCTTTGTCTCAGGTTCCTGGCTCAGAGCTTCAAAACCCTTTGGGATTTTCTGGGTGGTAGGAGTGTCTTTATTATACTAAGGAGGCAACTGTGGGCAGGGGTTCCCCACATAGCTTCAGAACGGGGGACTGAACACTTTGAAAGACCAACTACATGATTGGATTGGAACGCTCAGCTGCCCAACCTCTGGGGAGAAGAAGGAGGCTGACTGGGGATTGAGTTCAGTCATACGGGCCAGTCATTTAACCAACCATGCCTAGGGAATGAGACCTTAGTTTAAAAATCCAGAGACGCTCCAGGGAGCTTCTTGGGGAGGGGGGGACAGAAGCTACTACGTGGGTAACCCTCCCAGATCTTGCTCTCTGAATGCCTTCGTTCCGCTCTTTATTGCTGTCCTTTATGATAAGATGATGTCAAATGACAAAACTAAAACAGTGTCGCAACAAGTTTGCTGTCTTTTATTCAAGGGAAGACAACCCTTTGTCTGCGGGAGGACAGAGCCTCACAGGGTGGAGCGCCCTTCCCGGGGGATTTGGGACGAGAGGGAGTTTTAGAAGAGGCAGCGCAGAGACTGACTAGGAGGGCAGGGATTTCCTTACAAAGCCAGCAGGCGCTGTTTTCTGCGGTAAGGTCGGCGGCTAAAGCTGAGTTGGAGGATTGCGATCCGCGTACGTTAGGTTTCTTGCCAGTGTTTCCCGTAAGAGCAGGCTGACTTCGGTTTAGATTTGTGATGTGGGCCGGGCCACTGGGGTGGCCTCTGTTTGACGGGTCCCGATACACGAATTAACTTCATCAAGGATCATCCTAAGTATAGCACTTTTCTGAGGTCTGTGAGTCTTCCCCGCAAATATCCAACCAGAGGGGATTGTGGGGCGCCTTAAATCGGTAGCTGGCTGGCAGATGCCCCAGCTTGGGAATGCCTGCCTTGTGGTGTGACTTGTGACTGGGGGCAGTCTCGGGAAGGACCTTGCCCTTAGCTTGGGGGGTCTGTGCTAAGCAGAGAATGTCAGAATTACATGGAATTGCAGGACGGCCAGTTGGTATCAGGGAATTGTGGACAGCGTGCGGTGCAGAAGCCCTTTCAAGTTTGGCTACTGTAGCCCTTTGATATGTCCCCGTTGTTTTTTTTTTTTTAAGATTTTATTTATTTATCTGGGAGAGAGTGCGCGTGCTGGGGCGCGAGCTGGGGAGAGGCAGAGGGAGAGGAGAAGCCGACTCCGCGTTGAGCAGGGAGCCCGCCGTGGGGCTTGACCCCAGGACCCTGAGATCATGACCTGAGCAGAAGGCAGCCGCTTAACCACCTGAGCTACCCAGGCGGCCCCCAGTTTTGTGTTTTTTGAGCACTTCCTTCCTTTTACGTGTTGTCACTGCAGGAGGCTCCAGGCTCATCTTGTATTTTCCCTGCTCCTGCCATTGAGTCAGTCGTATCTCCAAGGAGCCTTTGAGTAGAGAACAGTGTTAGATACAAGATGTGGGTGCTGGGGGTTCTCCTTGCTCCAGTCATTTCAGTGCCGTTAGGCCCTCTGAGTAGACGGACCTACGAAATCTCTGTTTACACATACATCTATTTATAGTTTTCTCTTCATCTACCTGTGTACTTTCATCTCTACAGCTAAGTATGTGTTCATGTGTCCCTGACTCTGATCCAGTACTTCAGGCTTCATTTTAGCCTCCCCCCTTGCTTTTCTGTACCTGTCTGCTTTTATCGAGTATTGTGGCATGACCTGCCTTTGAAGCCTTCTGCATCCTCCACACTCCCGTGCTCTCCGCACACCACCTCTAACCCCTCCGTCCATCCTCATTTGTACCTTGCTCTGTCAACACACCTGCAACGTGCCAGCTCCGCCCTGGCAATGCTCGCAGCACTTTAAAATATCGCACATGGTAAATATCGTCTTTGTGGCTTGTTGCAGGGATGGAAGGAGTGAAAAAGGTGGGAGGTCCTCCTCTCCCCCATCTTCAGGCATCCAAGGTCAGGAGATTCCTGCGTTCTTCCACATACGAGCACATTACTGAGATACACACGTGCACGCTGACTATGAATGTGATCACTTACATGGGACTGGGAACGTGAGCGTACGCACAAGTGTGTGTAAATGTGAGTGTGCTTGTGCAAGTGTATGCTTGTGTTTGATGAATGTGGTCATGAGTGTGAGTTTGCTGTGGAGTGTTTGCGAGTGTGTGTACGTGTGTGCGGGTATGTGGCTGTGCGTTTGAGTGTGTGTTGCACATACGCATGGGTGTTTGCAGCTGTGTGTAATGTTTGTGCATTTGTGCGTTTGTGAACTAGGGGTTGACCACCACTGTGGCTCTAATCTCTGACCTGGGTATGGGGAGTATTCGATAGTGGGTGTGGATCAAATTGTGTGTTTGTGTGTAGGGAAAACAAAGGATTACTTTGAATTCACATTTCTTAATTATAAAAGCAGTCGGAGCTGATTACTGAAAACTCAGCAAAAATACAGCTGTGGGAAGATGTGGTAACCACCCAGTGCTGTTTAAATGAGCATTGGCTTGTATGAGAGTTAAAGGAATGATAGAATCCGCCCCTTTAACCATTTGATCCTGGGGCGCCTGGGTGGCTCAGTTGGTTAAGCGCCTGCCTGTGGCTCAGGTCATGATCCCAGGGTCCTGGGATCTAGTCTCGCGTCGTGCTCCCTGCTGTGTGGGGAGCCTGCTTCTCCCTCTGCCTCTCTCTCTCATGAATAAATAAATAAAACCTTAAAAAAAATAACCGTCTAATCTGGTGCTTTCATTTGTGAGGGTCTCATAACCTTCTCCCTTTTGGTAGATATTGCTCTGTTAGACTTCCTGTTACCACTAAGGAGATCGATATTGGGAAAGCATAATTTCCTAACAAATTTCCGTATCATCTACACTTTCAACTATATTGGCACTGACTTGTGCATAGAAGTCCAATGATTCCCAATGTAAATTATCATCCACGTGTTCTTCTCTTTGATTTTAACTCTGCAAATCCTTTTCGAGTACTTTGATTTCATCTCTATGCTTATAACTTAAATGATAGGGCATCTGAGTGGTCTGAATATTAGAACTCTATTTGGGGTAGAATTTCTTAGTATTGAATTATAGCACAAAGCGTAAAATGGTATAAATGAGTTGAAGAAACAAATTTGGGCAGAGAATCCAGTGAAATTCAGGTGTTTCACTAAGAGTCCCTCACCTATCGGACCTCAGCATTTCCTGCCCTGATTCTTGTCTACCTCCAGGGCTTGTGGAAAAGAGAGCCGGCTCTCCCAAACACCTGACAGATGCTAAGTTGGAATTTGTAATTCTTTTTTGGCAAGTAGCACCTGGGGGAAAAAAGTTTTTCAATGACAATGTCAGTTCCCCAAGCCTGACCTCTCACTGCCGCTGCAGGTGAGATGATTATTGCAGTTCCGAGGGGAGGGGAGGTCCAAGAACCACAAACCCTTATCTTAGGATCTCACTGCCTCCCTCCCACGTGTATTGGCTGCCATGACCTTCACACGAAGCCCACTGTCCTGGCAGCAGGAGGGAGTCGGTGTGTATTTTCTATTTCAATTCAATAGGCAGAGTCTGTATTGAAAAGAGGCTTTTTTTTTTTTTTTTTTGGTCATCCGTTTGTATTTTTCATTGGACCTTTACCTTGTTATAGGATGTGAGGGTAGATCAGTTTCTTACCTTTGTGATGTTATGTTCCCAAACCCCAAGTATGAATGATGTCATCCCCAAAATTTTCTTGCTTATTAACTTTCTCTAATACTTTGGCCTGTTTTTGAATTTTTATCTCTACTGATCTTATTCAAGAAACAACATGTTTCCTAGAGCTAGCTAGCCTTATTTTTTCCTCGTTTTTCTTTATTTTTCAGAACGCTTAAGATGAGATCTACCCTCTTCATGGATTTTTTTTTAAAGATTTTATTTATTTATTCGACAGAGATAGAGACAGCCAGCGAGAGAGGGAACACAAGCAGGGGGAGTGGGAGAGGAAGAAGCAGGCTCATAGCGGAGGAGCCTGATGTGGGGCTCGATCCCGTAACGCCGGGATCACGCCCTGAGCCGAAGGCAGACGCTTAACCGCTGTGCCACCCAGGCGCCCCACCTCTTCATGGCTTTTTAAGTGTGCAATACACTGATGACTATCTGTACAATATTATACAGATCTCTGGAGCTTATTCATCTTGCTTAACTAAAACTTCATCCTCATTTTTTTTTTTCTTTTTCACAGTTTTCCTGCCTATCCTTATTTGTATTTTTATCTGTAGGGTTTTTTTGCAGTAACATGCCTGGCTCCAATGAGTAACTGATGGTATCTCTATCAGGACCAAATTCAATTCATATAATTAGCTTAGGGATTGGTGTTTGATAATATGGAGTTGTCCTACCCAAGAAAAGCGGTGTGATTTTATATTTGTGCATGTCTACTTTCAAATATTTCAGAAATTTTATATAGTTTCTCATATACATTTGATACATTTTTATTGGATTTATTCCAATATTTTATTTCGATTTTGTTTTTGCTTTTTTAAGCAATAATATTCCAATAAGCAAAAATATTCCAATATTTTATTTCGATTTTGTTTTACTATTTTAAAATTTTATTTTTTTGATCCTTTTGTAATTGTATCCCCAACCCCCAAATATAACTTCCAAATTGTAATTTTTGTACATATGCAGGCATTTGTTTTATATAATTTGAAGCCATGTCATGGGTTCAAATTGCTTTGTAATATATTATCATTGAATCGCCCCATTCATTGGGATCATTAACTCCCACCCCCTACCTCCAATAAGAGCTGCTTGGTGGAGGAAAGTCAAGGTGGAAATGCAGTAGAGGTGAAAAGAAAGCAGCCTCCTAACCCACACCAGCCAGAAAACAAACTCCATCTGGATAAGTAGGATACATGAGAAGTATGAATTTTTATTTCATCACATGTAATATGGAAATTATGAACCAAAGACAAGACAATACCCAAAAATGTTTATTTTTCTTACACAAAATTAGATACATTTATATGATGAAAGACTGAATGATCCCAGTATAAAATACAAACAGGAAACTATATAAAATAAAAAATATAAAATGACTATCTACATTAGTTTTAATATCTCTCATAAATAGGATAACTTGAAGTCTATAAAATAGAAGAAAATTTAAAATTAGGCATATAATACGTGCCAGCTGTAAGAATAAATACATACGGTCAACACATTAATATATTTTGACTCAGGTTTTATATAAAATAGTTGAAAAGCAGAGAAAGTGACCTGGTGACTTCACCATGATTTTATCAAACTGAACAATTGCGCCATCTGTCCCCACAGAATGCTACCCCCGGCCTGTGGTCTCGGTCCTGCCAAAGACTTAACAGCCTTTTCAGGGTCAAAGGGGATGATATAGGTATGCTTACTTCGCTACACCTTAAACACAAATACATGTGAATTGCACCCTGATATTTGTTCTCAGTATAAACTCACGCTGGGCCGGCCTAAGATACTCAAAATACACGAAAATGCCTAACATGAAATTTAAACCTCGGCATCTCCCCATTCTGAGTGCATGTTTCGAGTACCTTTCCTCGGACCACCCGGGGTTCTATCACTCACTGACACGCTGTGTCTAAAACACACCCCGCTGGGTTTCGGGGAGCCTCGGGGCCGTAGCAGGGTTTTGTTCTCACCCCCGGAGCTGCGCGCCCGGCTCTGCGGACGCGCGCGGGCCGGACGGAGCTCGGGCAGCCTAGCTCGGGCCCCGGGGAGGGGCGGGCCCCCGGGCTTCCCCTCCACCCCCAGCGCGAGCCCCGGGGCCCGGCGGCGGGCCTGGGACCAGCCAGCTCTCGGCAGGGAAGCCGTAGGCCGCCTGGTTGGCCATGGTGTAGACGGTCTGCAGTGCCGCGTACAGGGGTCCGCCGAGCCCCGCGAGCCCCGCGCGCGGCTCCCAGGTCAGCGGGGAGTGCTTCTGCCGCTCGCACGCCCGAGCCACGTCCTGATAGATGGCCGCAGACAGGGCGCGCAGGGTGGTCACCAGCCTCTTCCGAAGGGGAGGCGGCCGGACTCCTGGGGACCGGCATCTGTTCCGCCGGCCGCGCCCCGCGCCCGGCGCCCCGCGTCTCCTGGGACAGGCGTCCGCGGGCTCCCGGCTCTCGCGGCCGCGGTCCTCGGGCGCCCTGCGTTTCTTCCTTCGCGGAGTCACACTGCGCTCATGTGCTAGGGAGGCCCCTGCAGAGAGAGGAAGCACGTGGGTGACAACCTGCCAAATGGATCCCCAGGGACCCCCATTCCCTAGGGTGTAGGGAATGTCTCCTACTCCTGTCTCCTACTCCGTCCCGCCCCGTCCCTTGATGGGATGAGGCGACGCCGTGCCCATCAAGGGTCCCCAAATGCTCCCTGGATTCCACAGTCTCCTGACTCACTTCAGCCACTCAACAGATCCCTCCCTCCGTGCCCACACCCTGCGTGTGTGACCTGCTCTTGTGTCAGCACCTCCAGCCCAGAGCAAGATCCTACCTGCTCCATCACAGGTGCTGTCACCCGAACTGATTTTCCTCTTCCTGGAGTCCTCCCAACTGGAGCAGCTTTCCGATTCTGTGGATAAAGAGAGTCTTGTGACTGCCACCAACAGGATGCCTCAACACCCGCGTCCATCCTGGACACGCAAGGACCAAAGCTGGCAACCAAAACTAGGTTCCCAGCTGTCCCTAAAGTCCAGGATCTGCAACGGGGCCACAGAGCTCCCAGTTCCCTGACCGCGGAGACTGAGTTACTCCACGTCCCGTCCCTCCTCCCCAGGACAATAAACTCTTACCTGATCCGGAGATGCCGCTGTCTCTTTTGAGCTCAGTTTCCTTGGAATTTTCCTTATCAGTCCTGGGCTCTGACCCTGGAGGAAAAGGAAGTTTAGGTGACTGGCCTCCCTCGAAGGCCACAGAACTCTAGTCCATCCTCGATCTGACTTTGTGGACAGTTCTCTCAACTGAGGTTCAGCCAGTGTCAAAGGTGGACCGGAGCAATATGGTTCCAGGGGACCATTGCCATATTTCTCAAAGCCCCCTTAAGGGCTGGGTGACATTTCCTATCACCCATCTCAAAATAAAACCCTGGCCCCTACCCCTCCTCCCAGCCTCCAAACACAAACTGCCCAGATCCCTACCTTGCCTCTGGGTGCAGCTCTCTCTTAACTGGGAAGAGAATGTCTCCTCTTTTCCTTCGAGTGGTTTCTCCGCCACATCTGAGTCCCTTTCTTCTAAAGAATTCTGTTGGCAGGGCGGCTGGGCAGTGGAGTGTCGCATGGAGGGGCTGCGCGGGTCTGAGCCTTCAGTTCCCGAGTCCATCTTGAAGCCGACAGGGAGACTCCTCTCTCTGCAACACTCGGACTCCAGAATGTGGATTGGTCGCCAGGACCTGCCTTTTATAGGCCCCTCCGCAGGGCGTGGCTTGCTCCTATTGGCTGGAAAAAAATTCCATCTTCCTGTAGCTTCTGCCGCTGCTCAGAACCTGGGCTGGTCTAGTAGGAGGGATGCTGGTGGTTGTGTTTCCACTGCGAAGCCCCACGCAGCTAAGGGGAGGGAGACTTTTGTAGGGTCCTGTCATGGTGTCAAAAAGCAGGACAGCAAAGCCGGGTGCAGAGGGACTGGAAGACAGGGGACTCCTCCTTATCTTACTTCTGGCCCAACTCCCACCCACAACTATTTAAGACCCTGAGAGATTTCTGATGTTTCTTCCACCGTGAAAGGAGAAGTGAGTCTGCCCAAGGGAGGGTACAAGGATTACGTAGGCTCACCAGAAGGGTTTCTTCCATATCTATGAAAAACATGTTTTCAGTATTCTTCTCACTGATAATTTCATTCTGTATAAGTCACAGGAAAATCAGATCTTAAAAAAATGTCTACCAGACCCATTACGCAAGTGGAGTATTTCTCTCCCATGTTCCCATTCTTGGCAAAAGAGAGCAGGAACTCTGCCCTGGATCTTTAAGGACTGGATGTCTCTGTAGGAAAATTTACGAGTCAATCTTAACCTATGAGTATATCTGACAGACACATCTTTATATAAAAATGAAGCCAGCAAAGAACTAAAAATAATTAATGGTGAAGATAATTTCCCAATATTATTTTTTAGAGCTTTTAATATGGAAATTTCAAGCATTCACACAATTAAAATACAACGAATCTCTGTTTACCCTTAAGATCACTTCAAAATATGTCAGCGTTTTACCAGTCTTGTATCATCCACTCCAAACTTTTCCTTTGGGATGGGGGTTGGGTGGTAAATGGAGCTGGAAATCTTTGATGCAAATCCTAGAATTCTGTATTTCTCTGATAAACAAGTTGTGAGCCATTAAGATTCACCTCTAATAAATAATTATTCAAGGATATAAGAGATAATAGGAAGACTCCCAGGCTATCACATCACAAAATTATTGTTTAATTTATTTTTTATTTTAAAGATTTTATTTTTAAGTAACCTCTGCATCCAATGTGGGGCTCGAACTTACAACCCCGAGATCAAGAGTCCCTTTCTCTACTGACTGAGCCAGCCAGGTGCCCCTATTTTTAAATTGCTAAATATCATCTAATACCCAGTTCATTATTCATATTCTCCCAAATGATTCCAACACATTTTTTTTCAAACACATTCTTTAAATTGTTATTTTTTAAAGATTTTATTTATTTATTTATTTGACAGAGAGAGAGACAGCCAGTGAGAGAGGGAACACAAGCAGGGGGAGTGGGAGAGGAAGAAGCAGGCTCCCAGCAGAGGAGCCTGATGTGGGGCTCGATCCCATAACGTCAGGATCATGCCCTGAGCTGAAGGCAGACGCTTAACCACTGTGCAACCCAGGCGCCCCTAAATTGTTTTTTTTGAATCAGGATCTAAACAAAGTTCCTACATTACTATTACTATTACTTATTATATCACTAAATATGGTACCTTCTGTCTGAAAATATAATTTAAGATTAGTTACAAAGTGGAAGCACATACTTGCAATTCCCATCACCCAGAAATATATCCAGGATATATAAAAACTAATGTCTACCCATTAAAACGAAAGGAAAACAATCCACAATGAATTGGAAAAGAAATTCAAAAAGACAATTCATCAGTTAGTAAACCTATGAATATTTTATTATGTTACATACAGCATTGCTGATAATAAAACAAATGGAAATAAACTCACGGGCATTTCACATGCATACCAGTAGTGAAAATTCGTACATTACCGGGTGTAGCAATGATATGGGGAATTGAAGACTCTCCTCCAGGATGAGTGTGGGTGTGATTGACTTAACCACTTCAGGGGACAATATGGTCGCTAAACAGGAAGATGCATGGGGGCGCCTGGGTGGCTTAGTTGACTAAGCGTCTGCCTTTGGCTCAGGTCGTGATCCTGGAGTCCTGGGATGGAGCCCTGCATTGGGCTCTCTGCTCAGGAGGGAGTCTGCTTCTCCCTCTGCCCCTCACCTTGCTCTTGGGCTCTCTCTCATTCTCTCAAAATAAATAAGTACAATCTTTAAAAAATTTTTAAAAATCTGTTTAAACATGAAGATGCATGAGCACCGTGATGCGGGAATTTAGTTCCTTACTTTCTGTTCGTAGCAACAGGGAGGATCATAGCAAACAAGAACATATCCCAAGTATGTTCACGGCAGCATTGCCAGGGGCAGGAAAACACTAGAAACAACAAATGCCCATGAATAGGATCAGAGATTAAAACCATAAAGTCCAGTTCGTCAACACAAGTAAATACCCAACAGTGGTGAAATGGAATGAACTAGAGGTAATTGCATAAAAAGGGGATTTTCCAGAAACAGTAGAGAGAAGTGTCATGATACAGAATTAAACCATCTGTTGACGTGTGTACTATCTTGCACTTGCAGGAAGTAATATATAGCTTTAAAAGTGTATACGTATATGTTAACGTTTCTTAAATGCTTGGAAATGAAACTTATCAAATAATGGTTGATGATATCAGATACATACAGGCGTGGTAAAACAAAAATGCAGAGGAAAAGTAAACAGGAAGTAAATGATGCCTTTATATCTTGGGGGATGACTAGATCAAACTGGATTGTGTAGAGCTGATGAGGTTAGTGCCAGTGCTTGAGAGGGGCCTCCTCCAGCAATATAAAGGCCCGCTGAAGCTTCCCTTCATCCTCATCCTTCCTCAGTTATCCCGGAAGCTACATTGTGCCCCGTGGAGTTTGATCGGCGTGCACAATCTGAGCTGATAAGGACAGCCCAGTCATCACCCTCATCTTGAGACCTTTTGATCTTTTCTCCTGGTGTCCCTATTGAAGATTGGTGTGTTTTTTTTTTTTTTTTTTTTTTTTTGACAGAGAGAGAGCACAAGCAGGGGGAGTGGCAGGCAGAAGGAGAGGGAGAAGCAGGCTCCCCTGAGGAGCAGGGAGTCTGATGCGGGGCCCCGGGATCATGACCTGAGTTGAAGGCAGACACTTAACTGACTGAGCCACCCAGGTGCCCCCCTTGTGTCCCTATATAAAATGGGTGTGGATATGACTGTTGATTGCATCATGAATTTCACAGGCCACGTGTCTGTGTCCCCTCCAGAAAAACCAACTCCCAAATCAAAAAATATGTCTTGATGATAACCTTTGAAAGCTGCCCATGATTGATGCTGACTTACTGACCGCCCTTTTCTTCAACCCACAGATAATGTGCAAGAACTGTTGTCACGCCTTTGGACACATGGACAGGACCAGGAGGTGTCCCATGATGTGTGTGTGGGGGGGGCCCTTGTCTCCCAGCTGTCGTATTCAAATGAGGAGGAGAACCTGGGACTAAGGAAGCCTGAGGAACTCTGGACCACAGGCCTTTTAGCAAGACCGACAGAAGGAACAAAGACAAAGGTGAGGAATCTGGGTACTGGAAGCAATCCTTAGAACTGGACTCCAAGGACACTTTTTCTTGATGCTGCAAGCGCGGCCATCTCCAAATCAGACAGAGAAATGCAACAGAAACATACAAAGGGCTCAGTATCTTTCAGGGTTCCTCACTCAGGAGCATAAAATGATATATAATAATAGTATATGTAGTATACAATATAATAATATATAAAAACTTAGATATTGTATATGTAAATATATATGTCATATAAATATCTAAAATATAAACATTTTATATTTTATAATATATATTTTATATGTTATATGTCATATATTTAACATGTTTGAAAATTTATATATTATTATATATTGTATATTTTAAATTTTATATTATATATAACATATATAAACATATATAATATATATTTTATATCTATATAATATAATATATATTAAAATATATAATATATAAATATATATTTTAAAATTATATATATAAATTTATATAAAATTTATACATATAAATTATATACAATATATTATATATTAAATTTTATATATAAATATAAATATATATTTATATATTTAAATTATAAATTATATATAAATATATAAATATTAAAATATTTTAAACATTTTTATTAAAATATATTTAATATTTTAATAAAATATAATTTATATATAAAAATATATATGAATTATATATAAATATAAATATATATTTAAATTATAGATTATATATAAGTATAAATATGAATATATATAGATTTTATATAATATAAATTTTATATATATTGTATAATATATGATATATATTTTAAAAATTTATATATAAATATAAAATAAAATTATAAAATATATGTTAAATTTTCTTAAATGCTTGGGAAAGACAAATATTCATTCATTGTAGTCATGGAGGGTCATCTGGGAGGAAATGTATAGGGAAATCTTGAAACTGCATACAGCAGACCGAATAGCAAAAGAGTCTAAATGGAAGTGCATCATCTCTTCATTGTACCTCAGGAAACCATGGGGGGCTGCCCAGAGTTGGGGGCTGGATCCGACATGAGGGAAGAAGAATCCTTGACAAAGTTCATAGGACCTTCAATACCTCTCTCACCCAATAAATTGAGTAAGGACTCTGCCCTTGCTTCCCAGTGCCTAGATAGGGACAGGAAGGTGGGGCAGGTCCAGACACTTAACCTGGTTTCTTCTGTAAGCAAGAAGAGGTGAAGAGGGTGATTCCCAGGAGACTTCCAGAGAAGCAACAACAGGGAAGGAAATGACAGAACTTTGTGACTCTGAGGGCGTTGCCCCCTCTTTTGCCCTGTTCTGTTTGCCCTTCATAGGCCTCCTGATTTGCTTTACTTCTGTGTCTCTCATGTAAGGGGATTCTCTTTTTTTTTTTAAAGATTTTATGTATTTATTTGACAGAGAGAGCAGGAATGGGGCGAGGGGCAGAGGGAGAAGCAGGCTCTCCGCTGAGCAGGGAGCCTGATGAGGGACTCGCTCCCAGGACTCCAGGATCATGACCTGAGCCAAGGGCAGATGCTTAACAGACTAAGCCACCCAGGCGCCCCGTAAGGGGTTATCTTCAAAGTCCAGGATAACCAAAGGGATCCCGATACATATGCATTTTTCTTCTTTTTTGTGCTATTATTTGCATGTTCACCAGTAACAACTGTGGGGGCATTTCCGAGCACATGTTCAAGTGTCTTCCAGCGGGTAGAATCATATGCAAGAATATGCATCTTTCAGCTTTTGAAAAGATTCCCTAATTGTCTCTCAAAAAGTCACTGACCATTGATATTCCCTACATGCGTGTATGAAATGGTGTGTTTCTACTAATCTCAGACAGAAGCCATATCAGCAAACTTCTATCTATCTTTCTATCATCTATCTATCTATCTATCTATCTATCTATCTATCTATCTATCTGAGTAGGCTCCACACCCAGCATGGAGCCCAGTGTGGGGCTAGAACTCATGACCCTGAGATCAAGACATCAGCCAAAATCAAGAGTCAGACACCTGACCAACAGAGCCACCCAGGCACACCAGCAACCTTTTAACTTAACAAGCTGATGATCACACAACAAACATATTTTGTAACTTACTTTTCTCTGACCACCATTGAAGATAGATACCTCTTTGTATGGGAAGTGACCATTTGCATTTCTTTTACTGTGAAATGTTTCCATAGGTCCTATGTCTTTTTTTTCTTTTTTTCTTTTTTTGAGTTGTCTTTTTACTCTTCATTGAGAGTAAAACATATTTTATTTGAATGGTGTTTTTTCTGAAGCGTCCTACCAGGTTGATGTCCATTCACCCATCCAAGAACAGATCTGTCCTGGGTTTGTTATCACAAGTCACCCACCTGTCAAGAAATCTGAGATGAGATCCATCCATGTGGATCCATCGTTAAGTTACCATGCTGTACATTAGAACCCAAGAACCTGTTCGTCTTATAACTGGAAGCTTGGGGCGCCTGGGTGGCACAGCGGTTAAGCGTCTGCCTTCGGCTCAGGGCGTGATCCCGGTGTTATGGGATCGAGCCCCACATCAGGCTCCTCCGCTATGAGCCTGCTTCTTCCTCTCCCACTCCCCCTGCTTGTGTTCCCTCTCTCGCTGGCTGTCTCTATCTGTTGAATAAATAAATAAAATCTTTAAAAAAAAATAACTGGAAGCTTGTCTCCTTTGGCAAACATCTCCCCATTTCCCCTGCCACCCATCCCTGACAATGACATTCTACTCTCTGGGAGTCTGGTTTTATTTAGATTCCACATATAAGCAATATCATATATATCATGTATTTGTCTTTCTCTCTCTGACTTATCTCACTTAGCAGAATGCTCTCAAGATTCATCCGTGTTGTTGCAAATGGCAGGATTTCCTTCTTTTGTATGGCTGGATAATATTCCATTGTGTGTGTATACGCACCACATTTTCTTTAGCCATTGAAGTGACTTTCAATAAAGTGGAAGACTCCACTTACTTCCTCACTTTAGAGATTTGTGAGTGCTCCCCCAAATCTCCTTCATTCCAACATGGCCAACTGGCACCTTCACACTTGAAAGAGAAATCTACCTTCCAAAAGTTCATGTAATTTTATCCCAGATGGCATGTGTTCTTAAAAACTTTTTAAATTGTTTAACTGAAGTAGAGTTGACACATAATATTATATTAGTTTCAGGCGTACAACATAGTGATTGACAACTGTGTACATTAGGATATGTTCACCGTAATAGGTATAGTTACCGTCCATCACCACACCAAGTTATTAACAATATTATTGACTGTATTCCCTATACCGTACTTTTCATCCTTGTAATTTCTTTTATAACTGGAAGTGTGTACTTTTTAGTCCCCTTCATCTGTTTCATCTATCCCTCTACCCCCACCCCCACTGGCAACCACTAGTTCATTCTCTGTATTTGTGAGTCTGTTTCCTTTTTGTTGTTGTTGCTTGTTCATTTGTTTTGTTTTTAGATTCTGCAAATAAGTGAAATCATATGGTATGTGTCTTTCTCTCTCTGACTTATTTCACATAGCATAATGCCCTCTAGGTCTAGTCTTGTTGTCACAAATGACATGATTTCATTCTTTGCTCCGGTTGAATAATAGTCCATCATGTATTTATATCACATCTCTATCTGTTTGCCCATCAGTGGACATAGGTGTGGGTGTATCTTTTTAAATTAATGTCTTCATTTTCCTTGGGTAAATACTCAAAGGTAGAATTGCTGGGTTGTATCATATTTCTGTTTTTAATATTTTGAGGAATCGCCATACTGTTTTCTAGAGTGGCTGCACCAATGACATTTCTACCAACGGTGCACAAGGGTTCCCTTTTCTCTACCTCCTTGCCAACACTTGGTCTTTCTTGTATTTTTGACCCTAGCCCTTCTGAATGGTGTGAGGTGATATCTCACTGTGGTTTTGATCTGCATTTCCGTGAAGGTAAGTGATGAGGGACATCTTTCCATGTGTCTGTTGGCCATCTGGATGTCATTTTTAGAAAAATGTCTATTCAGGTCCCCTGCGGATTTTTAAATCAGATTTTTTTTTTGGTTGAGTTGTGTGAGTTCTTTATGTATTTTGGGTATTAACCCCTTATTAGATGTATCATTTGCAAATATCTTCTCCTAATCGGTTCGTTGCCTGATGCATTTTTTTTTTAAATTGTCACCCCTCATCTCATTTTGTTTTAATCAGTGAAAACAAGTTTTTGTGCTCTCCTTTGTCCCAACCCAGCTCCCTTTGTCTATTTCTACGTTAAAATGTTTTAATATGCTAATATCCCTCCATGTAATCATATTTTAAAAACTATCCTCTCTCTAAGGATGTAACCTACAAGTTTTATAATTTAGACCAAAATGTTCCCAACTGAACCTGAATTTGCAAACTCCACCTTCACCCCAGGCTATTTCATTATTACTTGAGAACATTTTCTTTCCTTTTCTTTTTTAAAAGATTTTATTTATTTATTTATTTACTTATTTACTTATTTACTTATTTACTTATTTATTTATTTTATTCTTAACTGATTTAATAGATAACTGTTCAAACTCAAAATAGCAACAACATACTAGGTGATTACAGCTTATGGATAAGCGAAATAAATGACAGCAATATTATAAGGGATGGGAGGGAGGAATTGGGACTGTTCTGTCCTGAGGTACTTTCACTATCTATAAAGTGGTATAGTGTTATCTGTATTTATTTGACAGAAAGCAGGGGGAGGGTCAGAGGGAGAAGGAGAAGCCGGCTCCCCACTGAGCAGGGAAACCCAATGGGGGACTCGATCCCAGGATCCTGGGATCATGACCTCAGCTGAAGGCAGACACTTAACCGACTGAGCCACCCAGGCACCCCGAGAACATTTTCTTCTTCACTTTATTGAATGGCCATCTCACACGTGAACTTCTCTCAAATCTTTTCCAAATATTCGACGCTTAGTCAATTTCTGGAAATATTTAATTTGTCAAATTAAAAGTTACACAAAGATCTCCCCACAATCTCTAGATTGTTTCAGGAACAATTTTTAAAAATAGTTTTTTATTATATTATGTTAGTCACCATACAGTACATCCCTGGTTTCTGATGTAGAGTTCGATGATTCATTAGTTGCGTATAACACCCAGTGCTCCATGCAATACGTGCCCTCCTTACTACCCATCACCAGCCTATCCCATCCCCCACCCCCCTCCCCTCTGAAGCCCACAGTTTGTTTCTCAGAGTCCATTTTTTTAATTGCACAGATTCCAAATTACTTCACTAGAAGTGTGAATAAAATTTCGCCTACGTAAGTATTTTCATAATAATTCCATAATGTTTCATTCACATTTACTATTACTATTTATTGCTTCTTATGGGAAAGAAGCTCATTCTGGCTTGCTGACCTCTCTCTTGTGGTGTGATTGTTGACACAATCATACAGTTTGGGGGTCGAATGAATAAACAATCGTACACTGTGCAAAAACATACAATTCACATATCCGTCAGGAGTTTGGTGGGGGTTGTGTTCCTCATCCAGGCTAAGTAGAACCTGGATGCACTGGAGTCACAGTTCATGAGAACAAAGGGGCAGGCAGTTGGGAAGCATCCACTGATCAAGGCAGAGACGCTCACCAGCAGCCAACTGGGGTCATCTAATAGAACGATACAGACTTGAAAGATGGAGGAGACGGAGTATAAGGACACGAAGGTGGTCATCAGGACAAGGATGCTCTGGGTGGCTCTGGACTCAGCAGGGGGTCTGGCAGAGACGTTATTAGGTCTGTGGATGTGCTGGACCCGCTGCCTGTGCCTGTGCAGGATGAAAACCATGGAGCTGCTGGCCCAGATCATGAGTCCTCAACATAAAGCATCAGGGAAGGATAACAGTGCTGCTTGGACCAGTTGTATGATTTTGTTATTACTTATCCCAGAACAGTATCCCAAATCCTTTTTCACGGAGATGCTCCTGTTGCTCCATTTGCCAGTTACATAGACAGGAAAAAGGATACTGGCCAGCATGTAGAGGGTCCAGCACAGGAGTATAGAGAAGTCAATGTGCTTGAGAGCTTTCCTTTTAAGTTTTGCCCAGCTTGAGTTCCTGGGGCTGATCGTGATGGCCTGGAAGACGCTCAGGAGACACGTGCTGCCTATGGACACACCCCTGCTTATTCTGTGAAGATAGAAAAGAAGTTTGCATCCGACATCACTTGGAAAATTGTTCCACCCAAAAGCTGCCATTGTCTGGGGGACTCCTTTACAGAGGAGGGATAAGGAGTTGGCCACAATCAAGTGTTTAACAATCAAATCTGTGGGCCGCAATCTGCACCCAGTGAAGGAAAGGAAGAGATAATAGTAAAGAAGAGAGAGATTCCCCAAGGTTCCAACCATGGTCTGGACTAAGAAGATCACTCCTATGACCAAATCCCTGGAGGCCATCCTGCCAGTTTCCAGCCACTGAGATTTGATTTCAGAACCAGAGGATCCTGCATGGGAATATGACGTGTGGGCTTCATGCACCATGTCAACTAAAATCCAACAGTCTCCACTTATCATTAGTTTCCCCTTAGAAATGGTATTGGGAAAACTGGATATACACGTGTAAAAGGGTGAAATTGGACCCCTATCTCACACCATACATAAAAAATCAGCTCAACGTGGATTAAAGACTTAAACGTAAGATGTGAGACTGTAAAACCCTTTTAGGAAAACATAGAGGAAAATCTTCTTGGCATTGGTCTTGGCAATGATTTCCTGGATCTGACACCAACAGAAGAGGGAACTAAACCAACAAAAGACAAGTGGCACTATATGAAACAAAAAAGCTTCTGCAGAGCAAGGGAAATAATCACCAAAGTGAAAAGGCAATCTATGGACTGGGAGAAAATATTTGCAAAGCGTTCATCTGACAAGGGGTTAATATACAAAATATTAAGAATCTCATAACAACTCGACGGAAGAAATAACCCAGTTAACAAATGGGCAAAGTTCTTGAACAGACATTGCTCCAAAGAACATATGAATGGTCAACGAGTATACGAAAAGTTGCTCAACTCTACTAATCATCAGGGAAATGCAGGTCAAACCCACAATGAGATGTTATCTCACATGTTAGAATCACTAGTGTCAAAAAACCCCAAAGAGAGCAAGTGTCAGTGAAGATGTGGAAAAATTGGAGTCCTTATACACTGTTGGTAGAAATGCAGAATATTGCAGCTACCATGGAAAACAGTATAGAGATTCCTCAAAAAAAAAAAAAAATAGAACTGTCTCATCATCCAGCAATCCCACTTCTTGGTATATCTCCAAAAGAATTGAAATCAAGGTCTCAAAGAGGTATCTGCGTGCCCGTGTTCATTATAGCGTCATTCACAATGGCCACGATATGAAAACAATTCAAATGGCCGTCGACTGTGAACGGCTAAGGAAAACGTGGTTTGTACATGTAATAGAATACTATTCAAGCTTCAAAAAGAAGGAACTCCTACATGGAGGAGCCAGTCACAGAAGGAAAGATACTGTATGGTTTCACTTATATGAGGAATCTGAAAGTCAAACTCACTGAAGCAGAGAATAGAATAGTGGTTGCCAGGGGCTGAAGGAAGGGGGAATGGAAATTGTTCAATGTATATAAAATGTCAGTTTTACAAGATGAACGAGCTGTAGAGATCTGTTGTACAATATAGTGACTACAGCTAGTTGTACAGTATTGTTAACTGTAAATTATGAAAAGAAGATATATTTTAAGTGTTCTGACCACACACACACACACACAGGAACACAAGGAATTTTTTGGAAGTGATGGATATTTCAGTACCTTGATTGTGGTGATGGTATCACAGAGGTATGCAGATTTCCAAACTCATCAAAATGTATACATTAAATATGTGCGATTTTTAGTATACCAATTATATATCAATAAAGTTTAACAAGAGAAATATTAATTTTCAGGGACTTTCAAGCGTTAAGTATATAACCTTTAAAGAGCACTTAACAATGTATGAATCATTGCTATGAAGTTCATAGATGTAGTAACTTAACTTTTTTCTTTCTTTTCTTTCTTTTTTTTTTTTTTAAGATTTTATTTATTTATTTGACAGAGAGAGAGACAGCCAGCGAGAGAGAGAACACAAGCAGGGGGAGTGGGAGAGGAAGAAGCAGGCTCATACCGGAGGAGCCTGATGTGGGGCTCGATCCTATAACACCGGGATCACGCCCTGAGCCGAAGGCAGACGCTTAACAACTGCGCCACCCAGGCGCCCCTCTTTCTTTTCTTTTTTTAAGAAGTAGTCTCCATACTCAGTGTGGAGCCCAATGCAGGGCTTGAATTCATGACCCTGAGATAGAGACCTGAGGTGATATCAAGAGTCAGACAACTGAATGAGCCAGCTAAGCACCCCATACTTTTTAAGCAAAACTATGTGTCATCACTACCATTACTTTCATTTTATTTTATTTATTTATTTTAAAGATTTTATTTATTTATTTGACAGAGAGACAGCCAGCGAGAGAGGGAACACAAGCAGGGGAGTGGGAGAGGAAAAAGCAGGCTCCCAGCAGAAGAGCCTGACATGGGGCTCGATCCCAGAACGCTGGGATCACGCCCCGAGCCGAAGGCAGACGCTTAACAACTGAGCCACCCAGGCGCCCCCATTACTTTCATTTTAAAGACAAGGAGAGCACAGGGAGACAGAATAGGTGATTTGCCTAAATTCATACCCTACTTAGGGCAAAGTGTGGACTTGAATCTGGCCGAGTTGTTCGCAGACAGTGCCTCTAACCTCTGTGCTATGCTAATCAAGCCAGATAGCGGCTGTGTTCTTTGAATAATCTATATATGTGGTTATGGTTTTAGCTTTGCCACTTTATTTTAGTTAGATAGTATGTTACTTTATAATTTGTGTTGTAATAACTTTTCATGATGTGTAAAGAGTTATTCTGTAAGCCCATATCAGAATGAATAAGCTTCAGAGATTTGAGAAAATATAGATGCTCTGACTGCAGTTTTATATTAGATAGGAACCTGTCCCATGACAAGTTGAATTTAATGAAGGCAAGAATGGCTCAATACTAGGATGGAGACAGAAAAAAACAATTTGGGCATTTGCCTTCATTCCAGGGACAAAAGTATAAGGACACCTATTATAATCTCATGTCTGACCCTGAAGTATGGGACCTTGAATTCTAATACGGGCTAAAATAATGTAAGGTAAGAAGTAAAGTATTAGTAATTTTGGATCACACTTACTATTAATACCGATGATAAACTATAGCCGTGTGGTACGTTCTCTGAAATATATTAAAATATGACATACGCCAATTGAAAACTATAATAATACAGGAATACTGTGTAATTATAAGTTGATGTTACAGAATTTACAATTGATATTAGAGAAAATATCACAGGATACATTTGAGCCTGACAGCCGCTCTCTGAAACCCATTATTACGAAATTATCTTTTCCTTAAATGCTGCTTCCAGTAGCTTCGAGAGAAAATCGCACCATAATCAACAGACCGTCATGTGTTCGGTAGAGATACAACTGTCTCCGTGAAGCACACCATACTCAGAGAAAACCTTTCTATTCCAGCAGTTGTCATTGGGACATACTATTTCTTCACAAGAGTATGTGATTCCTGCAGATTGATTTATCCTAGTCCTTATTATAAACATGAAAGTATTTCAGGCACACCTCTGGTAATCCTACAGATTCCTGTAAGGGAGGCTGAAAGCAACTGGTTTCAGAACTACAGGTCCTGATTACCTTAAAAATCAGGATTCCTTTTCACTGGATTAAATACCACCAATCACCGTCCTTGTGGCTTACGTTAAATCCACCAGGAGCCAGCAGGAATTGGTGCAAAGTCTAGGACCCCATGTCTCTTCACTAGCGCAGCTCGTGCCTGTGTGGCCTCCGCACTGGATCAGTTTCAAGCCCAGAACAATCCCTTTTTTGTATACCGTCGCTTAGGCACGTTTACTCCCGATAGGCGACCATACCTTATAGACTTTGCCTCTCAGACCGAAATGGAAAATAGTGTCTTAGAAACATCCCTTCATCTGGATGGTGAGCTCACAGTACATGGTCACGAGAGCTCCTGCCTGTGGGAGGGAGGCAGCCACAGGACCCTGTGATATGGAGCAGTGATTGCGTCCTCACCTTCCCTCGGAAGAACAATCGTCATTTCACCTTTCCAGGCAGTGACAGTGCCGGCTGGGGACCTGAGAACATTTATGAAGAACTTTTTTTCTGAAGTTGGCAATTACCAAAACCAATTATAAGTTGCTAGTTAATCTCTACAAAGGGACCGTTGAAATGGCTGGTAGAGGCTGTTTTCTGTTTCTGAAGTCAGACAGGTCTCACGTGGAGGGGAGCGGGGAATTTCAGAGCTCTGGCAGGTGAGGGACTGGCAGCGAGTAGGTGTCTCCGTGGATCTGCTTTGCTAGCAAGTTCTTCCACCCAAAAGTGATTTCTTCCTGAATCTTCAGACCACCGAAGTGAACTGTCCTTACATTGTAAGTGAAAACCTGGTGCCTCAGGATTTTCAGAGTGAAACGTGGAACTCAGAGACAAGCACTCAACGCCAATTCACGTGGAAGTCTAGAATAAGCACCAGATGGTCCCTTTCCTATGAAATAAGCAAATGCTAAGTACGCAGTTCAAATGCGCTGGATGATCTCCACAGTCTTCCACACTTACTTTTTGATGAATTTTCAGTAAGAAGCACTGGTTGCTTTTGCAATACATGAAGAAATATAAAATAGGAGTTAAATGAACCCTTTGGTTTTCCCTACAAACAAATCTACATTTTATCCAGGTCCACTCTCCAGTGCCTCTCAATTTCCAAGCCTGGGATGAGAGCCATTATGGTGGGCAACCTCTACCACACCTGCCTGTGAGCACACACGCAAATGCACACAATCCCATATAAATCAAACGTGCACTCACATATACTCACATACATACATATTCTATCACGAACTCCCACCCAGCCACCCGTACAAACCCAGCTAGAATCACATGCCCTTACTAAGCCATCAACGCTCAACAATTACATTCACGCAGCATGTGTGTGTATCCAGCCATCATCTTTATATATGGAGGAATGGTAGTAATTCGTGCCTCTTTATGAATCTACCTTTTATACTCCCCACCTTGCAACCACTCACAAGGATATCATGCTGTGCAATGAATAAAAACGGATGTGAGCATTGCTACTCCAGGTTAAGGCACAAAGTGGAAAAGTTGGCGTATTGGTGGGCTGATATTGCACGTGTCCTGGATGCTGTCCTTTCTGGCACAGGCAGAGTCTATGCAATCACTGACATATCAGGCTGTAGGTGGAATCACTTTCTTAGGTCAAGTGGAAATGCCGAGATGTTAAATTTAGGATAGTTATCTGGCCTTCAAAGTTAAACCCTGATTTTTTACAGAATTTGTAAGGCTGAATGTGTCCAGAATCCTGAGGGGACATCAGTGGACTGATCATGCTTTAAAGACTGCATGAGAAACATGGAATGGATTTAATCTCAGCCCCTGCCGGTGAGATTAGTCAGAGTGACCGAAGGGATGGTGTACTCATGGCAAAGTTGACCAGAAGCCAAGAGATTGTAGAAATGAGGGATGGGCGTTGTTGAAAAGCTCTCTGGGTTTCTCATACTTGTGATATCTTCTTGGAGGAAACAATGACAGCTTCCATTCTAGACCATATAGCAAATAAACTTGGAAAATATAGTATCTCCTTTGGGGGCAAGGAGCAGATTTATTTGCTGTGCAGGAAAATATATATAAAGCCTCCCTCAAAAGTTAAGTGTATGGGGTGCCTGGGTGGCTCAGTCGCTTAAGCATCAGCTCTGGATTTCCACCCAGGTCGTGATCTAGGGTCGTGAGATCGAGCCCTGCATTGGGCTCTGCTCTAGGCATGGAGTCTGCTTAAGAGTCTCTCGCTCGCTCACCTTCTGCACTTCCCCTGCCTCTCTCTCCCTCTCTTAAAAAAAAAATTAAGAGTATCAGGTGCCTTAGGTGCCCCCTTTCAAATATTGGTGTTTCCTCAGCTGTGATTTAAACACACTGCTTGTGCAAGATCGGCCTGAGCCTCTCCGCACGGCCCATGGACCTTGAGCGACGAAGGAACTCCTGGGAAAGTGAAGTTCATGTTTCCTGCTGTGCTGTGAGTAATAAAGTCCTTGTTTCTGACCCAGGAGGGTTAGAGTCTTCCTGGTAGCACCATGACTCAGTGCTAACCCTGTTAGTTTGCATGCAGGGTAAATCGAAGACCCACCACATTCTTGATAGTTATCAGAGGTTGTGAAAAGTTATATATATGAGATATATATGTGTGTATACACACACACACACACACACACACATATATATATATAGCAACCTATAAAAATTGCTGTCTTAAGTGTTTGGATAATGCAAAAAACACACTCATTCCTTAAGTCAGGAAGAATTTAGTGAGTAGTTGGCAGAAAAACCTAGGGAGAAAATTGTTCTCTAAAAATGGAAGACCAGGGGCACCTGGGTGGCGCAGTCCTTAAGCGTCTGCCTTTGGCTCAGGGCGTGATCCCGGCGTTCTGGGATCGAGCCCCACATCGGGCTCCTCCACTGGGAGCCTGCTTCTTCCTCTCCCACTCCCCCTGCTTGTGTTCCTTCTCTCACTGGCTATCTCTCTCTGTCAAATAAATAAATAAAATCTTTAAAAATACATATTAAAAAAATAAAAATGGAAGACCAGGAACACCTGGGGGGCTCAATCAGTTAAGCATCTGCCTTTGGCTCAGGCCATGATCCCGGGGTCCTGGGATCGGGCTCCTTGCTCGGTGGGGAGCTTCTCCCTCTGCCTGCCTCTCCCCCTGCTTGTGCTCTCTCTCTCGGACAAATAAATAAACAAATAAATAAACAAATAAATAAATAAAATGTTTTTAAAAATAAATAATAAATAAATAGAAAGACCAGTGCAAAATGTCAGGGGAAGACAGTGCCCATAACAGAGGAGAGGGGGCCGTGAGCCCGGGCACTGAATAGCTGGGGGAGAGGAACCAAGGACTCCCATGGCAGAGCCGTGAGCCAAGGAGGCCCCTGGGAGTGAAGGAACTGTTGTGAGAACCCATTACCCAACTTGCTGCTGGGCGCGCCAGTACTCCTCGCCCACTGTCACACTTCCAGAGTCTTTAATAAAGGCCACGTGGCTAACTGATCTATTTTGTCTTCCCATGGATTGTTTCGGGTTGGTGCTGGCGGGCTGAGTTGTCTGTGTCGATAAAAGGCAAAGATGGGTTTTATGGGGAACTCGAAGGTGGACACAGAGAAAATCGTGAGAGGATTGATCCCTGAGAATTGTCAGAAAAAACGCCTTCTGCATCTTCTGACCTTTAAGGTTGTGCAAAGGGTGGGATCATAAAGCAAGATTTCCACGGAGTGAAGGTAGACCGCTGTGATGTATGGGTCGCATGCGGAATAAACTAGAGTCGACAGAAAATATCAGGCACGCTATGACAGGAGGGGAAGTGGAGAGTCTGCAGGACTGGAGAAGATGGAGGGGTCAGGTGGGTCCAGGATGGGGGAGGGGAGGGTCCACTTCTTTCTGCTCCAGGCTCCAGACTTGAGACTCCGTCATGACGGTTCCATCCCCTGTGAGGCGGGCCTGTGACTTCTGTCTTCAGTCTGCCCTGTTAGTGCATCTCTCCCCGAAGGTACGTGCTTCTCACGACAGAAAACTGCTATTTTTGTTTTTCCCTGAGGAGACTTGTGCCTGTGGCTGAGTTGAAGCTGGGCTCAGACCCTGCTGGATCCCTGATGGCATGGAGCACCTCCTTCTGTCTCCCAACTGCCTAGAGAGGAATCGCTTCTTGAAAAAATCCGAAGTTGGGTAAAACGGAGAATAATAAGTAAGACAGCTCTCCTCTCAGTGGCCACAATTTTCCTTTTCCCACTTTACAATCAATTATACGGCAGTGGGGGGACAACCGAGGCAGGGGGATCTTGGGACAGATCACAGCAGTGTCCTTTTTTTAAATAATTTTTTATTATATTATGTTAGTCACCATACAGTACATCCCTAGATTTTGATGTAAAGTTCCATGATTCTTTACTTGCGTATAACACCCAGTGCACCATGCAGTATGTGCCCCCCTTAATACCCACAACAACGTCCTTCTAAGAAGCAGTGAGAGCAGGGCTGAAGCTGCGAGGAGAACAGGGGTAGGTAAGGCTTCTGTCCCAAACTCCAGACCTATCTGTGCACAGCAGAGTGCTCAAGGATGAAATCCAAACACAGCGTTTCCACCTCAGCTTAAGGTTAAACAGAGTCCAGGCATTTCCACTTTCAATTTCACATAGACATAAAAATCCGAAGGGCAACATTTCCTGAAATAAAAACACTGTTGGCAATGACTCCAGAGAAGACGCCTTAATTTGTCCCGAGACAAAAGGAGAGAGTTTTATGAACTGTTTCAGTCGACATGAGCGATCTGATTAATTCAAAAAATAACTTTTTGGGGGGCAAATAACATTCTTTAATTCAGTCTTAGACACTGATGGAAAGAGGGTAACAGGAGATTCCTTAAACTGTCAGTACGATACTTTTGGAGAACAAAGCAACACAGATTGTCTATCATCTATCTACCTATTACCCACGTACATGTGTATCTAAGAGCTATTTTTTTTTTAAATCTTACATAGTAAGTGTTGTCTATTTCTCAGGGGAGAGCAGGTTGATTTAGAAATGCACTTTTCAAATTTTCACGTACAAAATAATTACCTGGAGATTTTGTTAAATGACATTTATGTAGGAGAGACATTTATGTAGGAGATCCTGGTGGGACCCAAGATTCTCCATTTTCAGAAGATTTCTGATGGGTCCAATATTGCCGATCTGTGGTTCACACTCTGAGGGACTAGGAATTAAGAGACCGAGGAAAGATTAACGAATGATTTTGTAATCAAGAAATTTTAGAGAAATAATAGGGTTTAAAGTGGTTTTGAGAAGAGCAAAAACAAAGAATTTTACCATTTACTATTTACTGGAAACCATTCTAAATGCTTTTCGCATTAGAATGCATAAAACCACAAAAATCATCTATTTTTATTTTTTGAGTGAACCGACCTTCACTTGAATGAAAATCAAAGGGACAAAGTGGTTTTAAAAACTCATTAGGCAGGAACATCAGAGGTAGAGAAGTAAGGGTTTTCAAGGCCTAAAAATACAGTGTTTGTAGAGGAAGCGAGAACACAGTATTCCATCCAGGATGGGACATTTACCCCAAAGCCAGTCATTCCTTCCTCCTACCCCTTCTCTTTCTCCTCCTAATTCTCTGAGCTTTGTCTTCAGGTGAGATTATCTTAGAAATCACACCTGAGTTTTGAGAAATGCAGTCATCCATATACCCTTCCCCCATGCCACCCCCCCAACCCCCCCCCCCCCCGCAGAAGGACTCCCACGTGCGGAAGAGCCTTCCTTCTCCCCAGTCCTAGGCAGTCCTAGGCGAGAGTCAGGAAGCATGTGGGGGGAGAAACCCACCTGAATGCAGACCCCACCCAGGGAACACCTCCCTGAGAACTCGCCTGAGCTCCACCCATCTCCTTCTTCATCCACTCCATCCTAATACCCAAATCCTCCCCGGGATCCTTCTCCATGACAGAGCGTCTCCCTCCCTGGCCAGGCCTGGGATGCCTGTGCTGCCAGGTCTCCTGGGGGTTGGAGAGCAGCATCCCGTCTGCACTATGGTGGACTCTGGCCCTGGCCCTGCTGGCAGTCTCAGCATGGGAGGTGGGCTCTAATTCTATGGATAAACAGAACCATCCTTCACCTCGGTTCTCAAAGCCCTGGTTGTCAATGAGCTCCTTGCCTTGGGGAGACCAGGTTGCCCCATCCGTAGCCAGATGTGGAATGAATCAGCCAGTATGTTGGCATACTCGTAAATATTTTTTTAAAAATAGATTTTATTCTCTGGGGCAGTTCTTGGCTCACAACATTGATCAGAGGTTCAGAGATTTCCCACACAGCCCATGCCCCCATGCATGCACAACCTCTCCCATTGGCAACATTGCATAAACATTTTCAGCATTGTGTATAGTGTTAAAAAATATATAGTTATATGTGTATCTTTTAAAAATCCCTGGGAGTGGCAAAGACCAAATTATAGTGTACTGCTTCAGATCCATACACATGAGATACAGTAAAAATGCTGAGGATGTAAACAGTAACACGTTTCTTCCAATAAAGCAAATCCTTTCCAATCCCGGGCAAGCAGGCAAAGATGAGCTCTCACACTCGAAGATGAGCTCACACAAGATTAGATTAGGCTGATTGCATTAGTGGGAGGGGATTTCCTGGGGATTCCGAGCTGTATAAAAGCCCAGCAGAAGACCAGGCCTTCTCAGTGTTTCCAGAAACGCCTCTGTCTCCAGTGGAGTTGGCCCATATCTGAGAGGCCACCGAGAGACACAAAACCACAAGTTAGTTTCTGTGACTATTTGGGGCCTCTGTTTACCCCTCACAGAAACAGAAGAAAATAGGGAGAGGGGGCCATTTTAGATGTAGAAGTAAAGATTCGCTAATTGTTTAATAGAATTTCTTCGGGCAGAGCCTGATTCAAAAACTATTTCAAAAATGTTAATTTTTAGATAAAGTTAACTTTTAGATCGTTGCAGAGAATGATCACCCAGACCCAGGGCTTTTAAAAACCGTAAGTGATTTATTAATTTATCTTTTATGCCAACGTGTTCATGAGAACTTCTTTGGAGCTGGTTGAAATTCAGAACCTTGATCTTGAACCCGGAAATGAAACAGAGCAGCACTTCGGCTGTGAAGCTCCCAGTCCCGTGGAGAGGCAGAATTATTCTCCCTTAATTTGTCCTTGGGGAATACTTCCTTGCTACTCAGTTTGGGTCATTTACACTTTGAAGGAGGGGCGCCTGGCTGACTCAGTGGGTAGAGTGTGTGACTCTTCATCTCGAGGTGGGGAGTTCCAGTCCCACACTGGGCGCAGAGTTCGCTCGAAGAAAAAATTCGAAGAAGAAAATGTAATTTCTACTAGATTTTCAAATATGTTTGCCCCAAGATTAGATACGGCATTTCTTCTAATATAATCTATTATGATAAATGTTATTATCTTTTTATGACAGTCTGTGGTAATGTGTTCTATTGCTGTTTTCAAAGAAATAATGTTTTCCTATTACTCTCTATTTTCCCATTAGATCCTATGTATGTATGTATGTATGTATGTATGTATGTATGTATGTATGTAAACTCTGCCCCAATGTGGGGCTTGAATTCACCACCCTGAGATCAAGAATTTCGTGCTTAACCGACTGAGCCACCCTGGTGCCACCCCCCCCCCCCCGTCACAATCTTTTGTTTTCCTGCTCTAGTTTTTTTTCCCCCCACTACAATATCTTAAGATGAACACTTCCTATAAATTTTGTGTTTGTATATTCCATGGCCATTTAGATTAAGGAATTTCCCCCTAAACCAGGTTTTGCCCTGCTCCTAAGTTTTGGCATAAAGTGCTTTATCTTTTATTTCTTATAATTTCCATTTGAATTTCATTTTTTATTTTAAGGAATTTGATTTCAGAATTTCTGGAAAGGTAGCAAATAGTTTGAACATACTTAATCTTATAAAGAAGTTAAATAGTGTAGTTATATTTACTTTTGTTCAATTATGACAAAGGGAGACTACAGAGTGTAAGATATCCAGTTTTTTAATAGATTGAGTTTTCTTTTTGAATCCAATTACATGATCACTTTTTCCAGGTGTTTTATGGTATACAGTATAAGGTCCCTAAATCTGTAATCTGTATTTCGTGTGTATATAAAACGTGTTGAGTCTAGTGGAGGAATTAAAAAAAAAGTCATCTCCTTGTTTCTCAAATTGGTACTATGTTACTAGTAGAAGACTATATTGGTGTCATTTGAACAAGAAGTAAAAGGGGAGACGGCGGCGGGCTCCGAGGTGGGAGCTGGCAGTGTGGGGCATGGGGCAGTCCAGCGATGTGCAGAGTTCAGGGGTTTCATTTTCTATCCCCCACAGGGCAGCCAAGTCCCTGGGACAGACCAACCCCGATGGACCCCACCAGGCTTTCGATGGAACAGGGGAAAGAATTCTTAAAGCAGCTTGGCATTCCGCAGAGAGACGTAAGTGCGAGTGAGGCTGGGCAGGTGACAGGCGGAGGAAGGAGGCGGCCCCCCAGTCTAGAGCCGAGGCAGCTTCTCCCCCCATGACCACGACCCGGGGTGAAAGCCCGAGATTAGCAACGTGGGTACTTGGGCGCTGGCCCACTACAGGGACGTGCAGTGGTCAGATGGGCAAGGCAGAGGCGACTGCGGCGGCCTCAGTTTCCACCTGGGGACCACCTGCAGTCCCTAGACACCTAGCTCCCCCTCGTGGAGGTCACTGGCAAAGTCACTGCTGAATTGGAGGAAAGGGCCTTTACTCCCTGGTGAGCATTGCGTTCAAGAGCCGCAAAACTGGGAGCTGATTATCTTCCATGATCCGGGGGCTTCCTCCTACGTGCAGAACCCTGACTGTATCTTGATCCTCCTTCCTCTCTGTCAGCTGGACTTGATGACAGAGAAGTGGGTCGTCGTTGCCGCCGTGGAGGTAATGCTGCGGTTCCCTCTGATGCCCGGAGAGGACCCTCGTGCCCGCTGTGTCTCCAGTAAGAGATGCCAGCCTTCAGGGGACCGGCCTCTCGCAGCTTCACGGAGACACAAAGACCAAGAGGAGAGGTGGGACGAATGTCAGGGAGTAACGCGGGCAGGTCTGGGGGGCGGGGATTCCCTATGGGGCGCAGGTGTTGCGTGTCCCCGGGCGGCTTTGTTGTCATGGTGACGGGGTCACGTGCGAAGATGCACAGGTGTGCATCAGCCGCACATCAAATCCCAACAAACCTTTGTCGGAGGAAGTGGCAGGTTTTCTCAGGAAGATGTTGTTCTGTGAAAACTGCGTTTTCTGGAAATCCGTAGGGAAAGAATCGCTACTTGTTGGCCTGCTTACTGGTTTTGGTAAATACGGGGAGATGCTTTAAGCTTGGAGGGAGCGGCTGGACGAAAACCCAAGACGCGGGCCTGCGTTACACTGTCGTTTTCGGGGAGGAACTGTACAGACGTTCAGGTTGCAAATCTAATTTCACCGTTTATAGACCAAGTGGCCTTTTCTCAGGCAGTGTCCTATCCTGGGAGTAAGTAATGATGGAAAAAGGTCACAAAATGGCACAGAATGGGACATCAGTTTGTGAGAGGCCACATCACTGTGGGGGTCATTTAGTGATCCGTGAGCCCCCCATCCTATCCAGGCAGAGAAGTAGGGGTATGAGGGACTTCTGTCTCTGTGTCTACATAATTTTTTTTTTTTTTGTCCTTTTCTTGTGAGTAGGGAATCCAACAATCAGTTCCTGAGGGAGAAAGTCCAGAAGCCCAAAGATATGGCAGGGCATTGCACGTACCAGCGGCCCCCAAGACCCCCTATAGCTCAGAACGTGAAGAAGCTACAGAGGGGACGAGTGGGGCATAGGAATCCCTCCCCAGGAGAGGAGAATACCAGGGTAAGTGGAGGCTTGAGTGTTTCAGGAACCAGGGGATCTGCATGGCCCCCCAAAGACTGAGTTTAAACACAGAAACCTGTGTGTCTGTAGCTGAGGGGTTCTGACTTATCCAAGCCTGGCCTGCTTCTGATGTCCTAACCTGGGGGATTGGCCCATTCGGATCCTCTGAGACGCAACCTTATTCCCTATGTAGCGTCCCGTTCAGCTTGGTGTCTGTGCAGTTCTCGAGTCCAGTTCGTAGACATCACCTTTAGACGCTAAATTCCTTCCTCTCGGATCACTTTCTCTAAAATGGTCTCCAGGGGCGCCTGGGTGGCACAGCGGTTAAGCGTCTGCCTTCGGCTCAGGGCGTGATCCCAGCGTCCTGGGATCGAGCCCCACATCAGGCTCCTCTGCTGGGAGCCTGCTTCTTCCTCTCCCACTCCCCCTGCTTGTGTTCCCTCTCTCGCTGGCTGTATCTATTTCTGTCAAATGAATAAATAAAATCTTAAAAAAAATAAATAAATAAAAAATAAAATAAAATAAAATGGTCTCCGGGCAGGGCCATAACATCTTGAATTTCCTGGCCACGGGCCCTGGGTCTCTGTCCTCTCCCCCCAACGAATATCCAACTCCAAGTATCTGTCCTGACATTAACCTTTGAAAGCCGCTCCTGATTTCTGCTGACTCGCCGAGCACGCTCTCCCTCCGTCCGCAGGTCACGTGCAAGAACTGCGGGGCCTTCGGGCACCTGGCCAGCAGCAGGAAGTGCCCCATGAAGTGCTGGGGGCGCGCCTTTGCCCCCCAGCCCTTGGGCTCTAAAAAGAATGAAAACCTGGAACCCGGGAGGCCTCAGGACTTACAGATCTCAGGGTCCTTCCCCAGGACTGGCAGCAGGAAGGAACCAAGGCAGAGGTGAGGAACCAGGGGGTCAGAGTGATTCGCGGGCAGTGAAGCCTCCTCACCCCAAAACAAGGGCGAGGTCTGGGCTCCAGGAGTGTTCTTGGTTCCCGGCCACTGTGTGGGCAGGAAGGTCAGGGGCGTCCAGACAGTTCATACGATTTGTTCCGCAGGCAAGAAGAGCGGAAGAGGGAGGCTCTGCCACTGAGACCACCCGTGAGACCGCCACGGATGCAGCTGAGCTGCTGGAAGGATCCCGTGGACGTGGGTGCCCACCTGAGGGTGAGTCTCGCTCCTGCTGTGCTGATCTGTGTCTCCATCTGTGTTTGGCTCCATTGCTGTGCTCCTTGGACGGGCGGGATTCCGCCCAAACCCGGGCTGGCCTGCGGGGGCCACATAGGAGTCCCACGTATTTTCCCTATTCCGGTTTCTTTAATTGAAATACGTATTTTTTCTATTTTGTGCAAGTCGGCTGGCAAATGCTTGTGGAGGCGTTTCTGTGCCCAGTCGAAGGTTCTTTCAGATGCCTTCTGTGATCCTGTATCAAGACGAGGCATCTTTCAAAAATTTTGTAAATACTCTGAAATTGTCCTTCGAAAGGATGGTTGCCATTTACACTCTGCACGTTGTATGCTCCCTGCATCTTTTTTTTTTTTTTAAGATTTTATTTATTTGAGAGAGAGCACAAGCGGGGGTGGGGGGTGCAGAGGGAGAAGCAGACTCCCTCCTGAGCAGAGAGCCCGATGCAGGGCCCGATCCCAGGACCCTGAGATCATGACCTGAGCTGAAGGCGGTCGCCTAGCTTCCTCAGCCACCCAGGTGCCCCTGCTCCCTGGATCTTTTTTTTTTTTTTAAGATTTTATTTATTTATTTGACAGAGAGAGCGGCAGCGAGAGAGGGAACACAAGCAGGGGGAGTGGGAGAGGAAGAAGCAGGCTCCCAGCGGAGCAGGGGAGCTTAATGCGGGGCTCAATCCCAAGATCCCAGGATCCCAGAATCATGCCTTGGGCTGAAAGTAGACGCTTAATGACTGAGCCACCCAGGTGCCCCTGCTCCCTGGATCTTAACAACAAACGACATAAGGACAGTTTTAATTGTCATAGCCAATAGGCAACAAAAATCAGACGGGTGTCGTAATTGTCTCCCCCAACCACTTCTTTTTTTTTTTTTTTTTTAAGATTTTATTTATTTATTTGACAGAGAGAGAGACAGCCAGCGAGAGAGGGAACACAAGCAGGGGGAGTGGGAGAGGAAGAAGCAGGCTCATAGCGGAGGAGCCTGATGTGGGGCTCGATCCCATAACGCCGGGATCACGCCCTGAGCCGAAGGCAGATGCTTAACCGCTGTGCCACCCAGGCGCCTCATCCCCCAACCACTTCTGAGGAGCGTGTCTCTGCAAATGGGCGATGACTGTTGACACGTCTCTTTCTGTGACATTTAGTTTTGTACGTGCTGTTTAAATTGGGTTGCTCCTTTTTTTCCTTCTGATGTAGAGAGAATCCTAAGATGCGTATTAGTTGTTTCCCCCTATTTATTGTCTTAGTCTGCTGGTACAGCTTTGTCCTCAGTTGCTTCTGATGTCCACGGTTTCTGTCGTGATCTGGCTGATCGTCAGTCCTGTGCGCAGTACCGTTGACCGTTGTGGCTCCTGAGGGTCTAATATGCGGCTCCTTCCCCCACAGCGCCCCACCAGGCCACTGCCCGTCCAAACAAATACGAAGCGCTCTGTCCTGGGCCCTGTCCGCGCAGGTCAGCCACCCGTCACGACACCTGTCATGCGGTCCACACTGTCTCTCAATAAAGCCCCGTAAATGTGTGCTTGTGAACCAGCCCGAAGACGTGGGGCAGACTCGCCCTGCCAGGCTCTAAGGAGCTCCTGCCAGGACCCGCCGCTCCCTGCCAAGTCCACAGCCAGCAGGCCTGAAGTCTTCTCCCCTGATGTTCCCCAGTCTGCCCGGAAGACCCTGGCCCAGGCACAAGCCAAGCGTCCTCATGTGGCCTCGAGGCCCCACCCGCAGCCTGTCACGGGAAACTGTGGCCCAAACTCCAAACTCAGCATCCAGGCCCCGGGTAAGACGTCTCCCCAGGTCGCTCTGCAGAGTTGCCTGAACCCTCCCAAGAGAGCAAGATTTGGCCTCTTCTAACTCCCCTCCCAAGCTGAGTTCGTGGTGACGCGGTCTGGGGGCTGTCCATGCTCTTTAGCTTCTCCCCAGCACACTTGTGTTGGATCCAGACAGCCCGAGTGACCGGGGAGACACCAGCCCTGATGCCCAGCTTTGACCCCCAGGCTCCACCCAACTCACCGGGTCTGAGCGCAGTCCAGGCCTGTGCTGTCCTTAGCCTGCCCCACCCAGGCGTGTTCCAGGCTGGCGGGGGCAAGGGCGGGACGTGGGACGGGTCACGGGATGGCAGAGCCCCAGGTTTTCAGCTGCTCCTGCCTGCCTCCAGAGAAGGCTACCCCTACCTGCTGGTCAGAGCCCTCATGTCTCAGAGGCATCGGAGAGGCAGGTTCCCAGGGTCCCAGGGACAGGACCTTCTGGTCTCTTCCCTCGCTGAAGAGAATGCCTGAGGGTGGCTCCGTGGAGAGAAGACTGGGCATCCAGGGTCCCCTCCCTGGGAGCAGCTGAAAAACAGGAAAAGAGGCAGGAGCACCTCTTTTCTGTGTCCTGTGAGTCAGGCAGCTACGGAGGTGGCTGTGGGCGTGCTGGGGCTCCAGGTGACACTGGGGGTCTCCAGACACACACCACCTTTAAATTTTGTACATTTCAGTTGTATTTAAAATGGAGCTTATGAAATTGTCATGTGTAGTCCTTTGTAAATCAGATCTTGTTTAAGAAACTGAGTCAACACGGGGAAGCCATGTTATACCCTAATGTCAATAGAAAGCCATGAAATTCATCTGTGCGAGTGTAAATGATGAAAATTTGGGTAACTGGGAGCGGATTGTGGAGAAGTGCTGCCCTCTCCTGGGTGTAGAACTTTCCACATTGATGGAGTGTTTCAGTGGGAATTCTCTTTGCCTTGGGGAACGGGGAATAATATTCTTTTAACCTTTACATTTTGTTATTAAAAAACCATTGCAATGTTATGGTTGGTTACTTTCTTTCAGGATTAATAAAATTCTCTGAAACAGAACATATATTACAGCTTTTTTTATTCTTCCTTATCACCCCAGGTCAATTGTTTTCTTCATCCAGTTTTACCTGAGTAAAGAGGAGCTTCATACAGTCTAATCCAAGGACCTGTAACTTTGAAGAAATACAGACTGTCGGGCACAAGCCAGCCCTACTGAACCAGTATCTGGGGTTCTTAGTAATAATTCCAGGTGTTTCAAATGCAGGTTGAAGTGTGACCAGCACGAAAATAGACTGGTTCTCAGTCTGCACATCGGAATCACCTGGTGAGCTTTAAATACCATCACGACTGGTTTCTACCCTTCAGGGATATTCATTTGTTGGGTTTGGTTTGAAACGTGGCATGAGATAGTAGGAAAAAATATATATATGTATAGGTCTCTGCCCCTGGTTCCTGACACAGGGCTCCTAAAATTCCTGCAATTTCTTAACTGATAAGGGCATCGGGAGCATCTCGTGCTAATGAGGCAGCTCTGGGTGGGCTCCTGGGTGGGGCTGGTCAGCAGGAAGACCAAGCCCTGATTAGAAGCTTGAGAACCCTCAGACCCACCCCCGTCCCCCTTCTCCAGACAGGGCAGGGGCTGGAAACGGAGTCAACGGTCAGTCGTGCCCACGAGAGGAACCCTCCATAAGATCCCAGGAGCGGGGCGTTTGGAGAGCTTCCAGGCTGGCGAACACATCCACACTGGGAGGCTGACACACTCCAGTTCTTTGACAGACTGATAAACGTGAGTGTTTCCCTGAGTTCTGTGAGCTGCTCTCGTAAATTAATTAAACTCAAGGAGGGGGTTGTTGGAACCTCTGATCTATAGCTGGTCGCTCAGAAGCCCAGGTGACGAAAGGCGTCCAAAGTTGTGTGTGTGTGTCGGGGGGGGTCTTGTGGGACCTGATACGTCTCGGAGTAGATGGTGGCAGAATTGAGTTGAATTCTTGGACACCCAGCTGGGGTCAGAGGCTTGCTTGTTGGGGGGGCGGGGGGGTTGGGGGGCAAAAGTGTCCAAAGTGCTCCATGTGACAGTAAAGGAGACACAGGAGGTGGAAACTGTTCCCTTACCTGTGTGGATGTTGGGTGTCAAACCCCCTGTGGTTATTTGGGGGGGTTGTTTTTTGAAGATTTTAGGGGGAGAGACAGAGAGCAAGCAGGGGGAGGACAGAGGGAGAGGGAGAGAGAATCCCAAGCAGATTCCCCACTGAGCATGGAGCCCTGTGCGGGACTCGATCCCACGACCCTGAGAACATGACCTGAGCTGAAATCAAGAGTCAGACGCTTGACCGACTGAGCCACCCAGGTGCCCCCTTTTCTGGTTATTTGTAACATGCGGCCAAGGTTAGGAAGCCGGAGGGAGAGCGCAAAGAGGACACTCTGTGAACCTGTGTTCTCTTTCAGTCTTGGGGAAAACTCGGTCCTGAATCAAAAAGAGCCAATGGCGCTTGTCGGCCTAAAATTGTCAGGAGACAATATCTAAGCAAAAACGTTTATTTAGGATCAAGGAATTGCGATGCGGGATAGAGAGATGTGGGTGGCAACCCGAAGAGTGTCTCACTGGGGAGCAGAAGTCAGGGGCTTTTAAGGACAAAAGGAATGCTTGAGTAGGTTGCTTATCAAGGGTTTTGATGGGTGTTGATGGCAGAAACCGAAACTTGGCTTAACAGAACCCATTGCTAAGTCTCCTCACTGAGCAAAAGTCAGTTACTGGAAAAACTTGCAGGTGTGTTCGTGCATAGCCCTTGCGGTATTTGTGGGTTGGCCCCATTCCAAGTTCGTGGTTCCACCCGGTGAGGACGGGCAGAAGACCCACCTCCTGAATGGCCTCCCGGCTCCACTTGAAAACCCCTGGACATAAGTGACGCCATGTCATTTCAACGTTCACAGTCTCTTCAGAGTAGGATGTCACTGGGGGAGCAAACCAGATGTCCCCTCTCTCCCTGTGAGATTCTGTCTCAGGAGAGCGTCTCCGTCTTGCCAGGGCCCTACCCTAACGAGCAGTCTGATAGGACTGTCCAGGCTGCCTCCTGGTCGAGGGCCCCGAACCTGGGAGAAGATGGAGGGAAATCAAGAGACTAGCCCAGTGCCGGTTCTTCAACTTGGGGCTCCCCAGGTTACTTTAATGAGGGTTTCTTGGAAACAGCAATAACACTCCCAGGGCTCCCAGAACAATATGATACAGACATAAGCTTCCGAGTCTCAGCAAGTCCCCAAGCTCCTCAGCATGTCGGAGAAACGTGCTAAGAGCAGGTGGAAACGTGAGCCCTCCTGTCACCAGTGGTGCTTTGATTAATGGGAAATTCAGGTTCTACAAAAGAAATTCTCATTACGTTGATCCAGGAACCTGTGATCTGCGTTGGCGTCCTGGATGTTTTTGAGGCAGGTGGTCTAGAGACAAGTACTAAGAAAACCCCACTGTCCAATCTCGACTCAGAGACCCACCTGGTATGCATTTTGTGTTTGCAGTGTAATTTTGAGCATTTGATATTCTTGCCTCTATTACCCAGCTGGTCAGTTGGACCAACCTGGGAGTGAATACATTTGAAAGAGAATCTTTGTCCCCTTTTCTATATTTAAATTTTTTTATTTCTACATGTGAATAACTGCTTAAAACATACATATGATATTTGATTTCTTTTCCAGAGTATTCCTGAACACGCTATTCCTTTAGGGACATTAGCCCATTATTCTTGCTGCTAGTGTGTGTTCGTGTTGGGAGCTGAACTAAGTGTATCACATACTTTAGGTCATTCCATCTGCCTCACAGCACTGATTCCCAGTGTAGACATACAGGTGCTAGTGGAAAGCGAGAGGACACATCAGGTGTTGGTTTACGAACTGGAGAGCTTCCCAGGTGAGATCTGAAACCAGCCCCCCTACACGGAGGGCAGAGAGAGACCAAAGAAAGAGGCACATGACCCTAGATGGGTAGGTGGCAGGTGTAAGAAGCAATACACACATGTACGTACTGTCTGGAGAGAAACTCACGCATAAAGACAACATGACCTACATTTCTCATGTGGCAGAAGTCAGGGGTAGTTGAAAATGCACATTTAATATTTTAATATGCACAAGATTCTAGTGGGGTCTTCCTACAATGCAGACTCTGTTTCAGGAAGTCTGCGGTGGGCCCTGAGGGTCCACATTTTAACAAGGTCCGGTGATGCCAAAGTTATGGGTCCATGGATCACCCCTTGAAAGGCAAGGATCTAGAACATTAAGAAAACTCTCCTTGGATAACTTTAAAATCAAGAAGTTTATTGTTTGTTCCCGGGTTTTGGCAGCTACAAAAAAAAAGTTTACACAAACGAAAAGGTCTAAAATAATGACAATAATTTAGCACGTACATTAGATATCATTTAACTGTTTATTTTATAAACATTTGTTTAAGTTATAAATCGATATGGTATCATTACACCAATGTATAAAACCACAAATTAATCCATGAACTCTCACCATTCCCATTTTATGAGACTGTTGTATAAAACATCTAGTGAACTGTTGAGACTGAGTTTGAACCTACTTATTGGGCCTAGAATTTAATTTAAATAGATGTCTGGAAGAGGTTTAACCATTGAGAGAAACAGTAAAAAGGAGATAAGAAGGTAACAACAGGGGCGCCTGGGTGGCACAGCGGTTAAGCGTCTGCCTTCGGCTCAGGGCGTGATCCCAGCGTTCTGGGATCGAGCCCCACATCAGGCTCTTCCGCTATGAGCCTGCTTCTTCCTCTCCCACTCCCCCTGCTTGTGTTCCCTCTCTCGCTGGCTGTCTCTATCCTGTCGAATAAATAAATAAAATCTTAAAAAAAAAAGGTAACAACAGATGATCGTTTTAAAATGTTTATTTGTTATAAATCGGGTAACCATATACTAATTAAAATTAGATAGCGTGGAAAATATTCATTGTCATAGGAAATGTTCAAGACGTATTTCCAATTTTGAGTATGTTTTTAAATCTCATTGTGAAACTGTTTGTAATTCTTGGTGTTTGGAAATATCCCCGTATATTAATAGTTTTCACTGATCTAAATTTTAGTACTTGGGCACAACAAAGATGCCTGTGTTATGATTATGATTCGTACTGAAATAAATGAAGTAGTAATTCATGCAGATGAGAGGAGCAAAATGCAATTAGAGAAAATAGGAGAAAATTTCTGGGATGGGGATATATTTATAATGACGAGGAATATCCAGTATGAGAGGTGTTTCTAGTGGGCACATTTAGCATTTGGGATTTCAGATTTCAAATTTGCAAGGCTTAAAGTCAAGACCGATGTAAACTCATTCTGTATATCTTTTTTAAAGATTTTATTTATTTGAGAGAGAGAGAGAGAGAGAGAGGGAGAGCACCAGTAGTGGGGGAGAGGTGCAGAGGGGGAGGGAGAAGGACAAGCAGGCTCCCCTGCTCAGTGTGATGCCTGCTGCAGGGCTCAGTGTCAGGACCCCGAGATCGTGACCTGAGCCAAAACCAAGAGTCAGATGCTTAACCAACTGTGCCACCCAGGCGCCCCTGACACTTCTTTTTAAAGGAAAAAAAAATCCCTAGGGATCTCCATAGATATAAATGGTGGATCTGTAATTTGGATGATCCTTTGGGGAACTCATGGACAATTTCCTTTAGCACAACAGTAATTCCTACGGTGGCGCGAAACAATGATTTAACGGGAAGACCATAACGCCATTTGCCAGAACTGTCTGAGCTCTGCACGTACTTCCTAGGACCCAGCCTTCTCCTAGAGCCTAACACGGCAGCCACCCGGGAACTGTGTTCCCTTCAATTATGAGCACCCAGAAGTGAAATTAATGGGTTTCTAAAAAATTTTTTTGTTTGTTTATTTATTTTTTAAAGATTATTTATTTATTTATTTGACAGAGAGAGAGAGAGCCAGCGAGAGAGGGAACACAAGCAGGGGGAGTGGGAGAGGAAGAAGCAGGCTCCCAGCAGAGGAGCCTGATGTGGGGCTCGATCCCAGAACGCCCCCTAAAAACTGTTTAGACCTGCGGTGTCCCCAGTCTCTAACTTCAGTGTTGATGTCATCAAGGAAAATATTTTAACATAAAAGATTGTAGTTTCGGGGAGCCTGGGTGGCTAAGTAGGTTAAGCATCTGCCTTTGGCTCAGGTCATGATCCCGGGGTCCTGGGATCGAGCCCCATATCCGGCTCCCTGCTCAGTGGGGAGGCTGCTTCTCCCTCTGCCTGCCGCTCCTCCTGCTTGTGCGTTCTCTGTCTCAGTCTGTTTCTCTCTCTGACAAGTAAATAAATAAAATCTTAAAAAAAAAAAAGATTGGGGCGCCTGGGTGGCACAGCGGTTAAGCGTCTGCCTTCGGCTCAGGGCGTGATCCCGGCATTATGGGATCGAGCCCCACATCAGGCTCCTCCGCTATGAGCCTGCTTCTTCCTCTCCCACTCCCCCTGCTTGTGTTCCCTCTTTCGCTGGCTGTCTCTCTCTCTGTCAAATAAATAAAATCTTTAAAAAAAAAAAAAGATTGTAGTTTTAACCAAATTGCAATACAAGCCCTCCTCTCTCTATTCTCCCTCTTTTCAATACAACACCCCGTGGCTCTGAATGAATACTGGTTTCCTCTTCCAGCTGAGACCAATCTTGTATCATCCTTGCTTAATATTTACTCTAAAATGGGTTTTTCTGTGCTATTATATTTCTGAAATTTTATAGCTTTCCACGTACGTGAAAAAATGTGAATCTGTGTCAGAAATGGCTATTTTTTACTGTAAATGGCCAGATAGTCCATCTTTTACTTTTTGTAAGCCGTGCAGTCTCTGGGCAACCACGCCCTCCTGCTCTGGTTAGATCCGCAGTACGTAAACACAGGGCGCAGTTGAGTTCCCATGAAATGGGCCACTGTGGTTCTGGAGAAGAACCGAACCAGGCCCTTTTGGATCTGCCTGCCCTGGGTTCTGCCCGCGCAGACCCCCATGTAAGTAGTCCCTTCATCCACACTGAATCGGGCAGATTTCCCTTTGAGCCTCGTTTCCCCATCTGTCATACTGTGGATGGATAAGTGGCAATGTTTTCTCGTCTTCGTCACTCAGCTCTGTGACTTCCTGGAGAACCACTTCCTAGATGAGGAGGTGAAACTCATCAAGAAGATGGGTGACCCCCTGACCAACCTCCGCAGGCTGGCCGGCCCCCAGGCTGGGCTGGGCGGGTATCTCTTCAAGGGGCTCCCTCTCAAGCATGATTAGGAGCCTCTGGAGACCAGCAGCCTTCGAGGGGGCCCCTCCGACAAGCCCCTGATACCAGGGCTTGTGCCTCAGCCTCTCCCAGGAGCCCTTTCCCAAACGGAAACGATAAAGCTTTTTGCAGCAAACAAACAAAACCCCACGAAACAGATGGTGGTGTGATTGAATGAAACTCCAGGCTCCGTGTGTCCCCAGAAGCAACGGACGAGCTGGCAAACACTGTCAGAATCAACTTGTGCAGAAATCGGCAGCGAAAAAGAAAGTCCAACCAGAGGAAGGCTTCCTATAGGAAGAAGATGGGGCTTTGGTCTAGGACAGCAAGAGCACTGTGGTGTATTAAATGGCCTGCCTGCTGTCACAAGCCCGCCCCTTGCTCCTATTCCTGTCGCTGATGCCAGAAAGAGTAATTCAAGCCTCCTCTCAATTGTGCTTGAACATTTGGACCCATCTGCCTCATGGTAGGAGAAGGGCTTGCCTTTGCTTCACCAGAATCCTAGCGTTCCCAGGACTGGGGCACTTTCCCAGGCCTGGAGAGGACATGGAAGCTCCCTGCCTGTTGCCCATACCTGGCCCTGGGCCCCTCTCCCATCTGGCTGTTCGTGAGTTCTATCCTCTTATAATAAACCCCTAATCTCATGAGTAAACGGTTTTCCTGAGCTCTGTGAACAGCTCTAGGAAGGTGATCGAACCCGAGGAGGGGGTTGGTCAGGAGCACGGGTAGTTAGGGTTTGAGGAGGAAACAGGACCTGGAAAATGACTAAAACAAGTAGAAGGTTTCTCATCTCATGTAATGGGATGCCTGGAGGTTGCAGTTCAGATGTGACAGGTGTTCTAGGGAGTCGTCAGAGTCCCAGCCGCCTCCTCTGCCCGCGCCACCCCATCACCAACTGCTCGCTCTCTGAGTGGCAGGACAGCTGTCTCGTTAAATGGTGTGATGGTGAGTTTTATGTGTCGGCCTGCCTGGGGCATGGGGTGCCCCCATACTTAGTTAAACATCATTCTGTGTGTGTCTCCGGGGGTGTTTGTGGGTGAGATTAACATTTGAATCCATAGACTAAACCAGATTGCCTTCCCCAGTGTGGGTTGGTCTCTTCCAATTCCTTGAAGGCCTGAATAGAACAAAGATACTGAATAAAGGAAAATTTGTCTTCTGCCTGTCTTTGAGCCAGGACATAGGTTTTCTCCTGCATTCAGACTTGGACAGGTAGTGTCTCCGGATTACCAACTAGAGATTTTGGGATTTCTCACTCTCCATTAATCTCATGAGCTAATACCTTACAATACACCCTCCTTTCCCGCGTATGCCCGTACTGTCAAGATACACACCTGCAGGCTGATTGGATGAAACTGGTTTTATGAATGTGAATGGTGGTAGGTGTGGTCAGGGTGGGAGTTATGGAAGAATACATGAGAGTGTGTGAGATACGAGGGTATATGGTTGTATCTGAATATATGTTGTGTATACACTCGTGTTGTTTATGTGCAAATGTGTTTGCGTGTATGCGCAGTAAGGGTCGTCAACCCTCATGCCTCTAATCTCTGACTTGGTTATGAGGAGAGCTTGATAGCGGACATCAAATTGTGTGTTTACTTTTTAGGGAAAAACAATTTGAACTCCTTTTGTGTTTCTTAATTACAAAAGCAATCACAGGTGACTACTGCACATTCAGCAAAAATAGGTATAGAAAAATGTGGTCACCACCCCATGCTATTTAAATGAGTAAGCCGCATTGCTTATCCCAGGCTTCTAGAATCTGTCCATTCAACCATCTGATTCCAGTGCTTTTATTTGTAAGACTCTTTTCCATTTCTATCTTTCATGGATATGGTTCTGCTTCGACATTTTGTCCCAACTGGAGGTGGGGGAAAGGTCAATATTCATAAATTGTGTTGCTAAAAAATTTCCATATCACCTACACTTCCAAATTAATTAGTGTTACAGGATTTTTTTTTAAAGATTTTATTTATTTATTTGACAGAGAGAGAGAAACAGCCAGCGAGAGAGGGAACACAAGCAGGGGGAGTGGGAGAGGAAGAAGCAGGCTCTCAGCGGAGGAGCCTGACGTGGGGCTCGATCCCGGAACGCCGGGATCACGCCCTGAGCCAAAAGCACCTGTTACAGGAATTTTATTCCCTTAGTACCCGCGGTTCTTGGTCACGCTGCTTGGGAGAATGAAGAGGTAGACCCGATGAAGGGTGGTGGGCAGCAAAGCAAAGTTTATTGATAGTACAAAGCTCCTACAGAGGGAGGGGCCCCGAGAGGGTTGACGTTTTGGCGTTCAGATCTAGGGGTTTTTATAAGCTCTTTTGCAGAACTATCTTGAGCATCCTGAGAGTGGGCCCCTGTGGACTGGCCGCTAAGGTGTGCCAGTCAGGGCTCTGACCGTGCACCCGTCTGCCTGTCAGGTTACCGTGCATGTGTTGATGGTGTTTCGGAGACTAACTGCCTCAACTTGTGATAGTGGCCAGTGTTTCATGGCTAATTGTTTTGTTCCAGGATGTTTTGCCCAAGTCACTTCTGCAGAGGCTGCTAGACAGGATGCTATCGTGGTCTTGTCTACGCTGTAAAACAGGATGCTAGTGCGGTTTTGTCTTAGCTGTCCCAGCTCCCTGTTTTCTTGTTGGGGACCCTGGCCCTGAATCCCTGAGTGTCCAGTTAAGTCCTAACAGCATGGTGAGATAAATATCAGATAAAAAAGAACTTCAAGAAAAAGCAGTTTGCAATTACTGGAGTAAGAATTATTTTAATGTTCCTGAATGTATAATTATCCAATATTATTTGATGGAAAAATATTAATCTGACAACATATACATATAAATATACAATTGTCTCCCCTCATCCACGGGAGATACATTCTAAACCCCCAGTGGATGCGTGAAACTGCAGATAGTACTGAACCCGATACAGACTTGGTTTTCTCTATACATACATAGGTATGATAAAGTTTAACTTATGAATCAGGCATGGTAAGAGATTAACAACAATAAGCACTAATAAAATAAACAATTATAACAGTATACTGTAATAAAAGTGTGAATGGGGCTCCTCTCTCTCAAAATATCTTATTGTGCTGTACTCACCCTTCTGATGATGATGATGTGAGATGATAAAATGCCTACGTGATGAGATGAAGTGTGGTGAATGAGGTAGGCTTGTGATGCAGCACTTGGCTGCTGTTGACCCTCTGACAACGTCAGAAGGAGGATTGTCTGCTCACGGGCTGCCGTTGACTGCAGGGAACTCCCAGCAGAGAGTGAGACCTTGGATAAGGAAGAACTACCTTACCTTAACTTGATAAATACACCACATTTCTTTTATAATTGCTCTTGATGTTGTTTGTTTACGAGCAGAAGCTCCGTTTGTCTTGTTTACCCCTCTCTCCTAATGTGAATATTTCGAAATGTGCTTATACATTGAAAGGCGTTAATAAATGAACAACTAACGATTGCGAAGGTGCATATAACTTACATATTCATTAAAAGTGTAGGGAATTTTGTTTCTCCAGGCAGAGCAGAGGGTGGACATTCTGGGGTCACGGCTCATGAGCACGTAGGGACCGACAGTAGGAAAACACGCGGCAAGTAGTGTAGGAGTGTTCCTCAGCCATGGACTGGGGGCGTTAGTAACTGACAAACACACGTGGAAGATAGAGGACAGTGTCCAAAAGAAAGAAAGAAGCATGCCGGGACAAAGATGCTTCTGGTGACTGTGGTCTCAGGGGAGGATCTCGGGGAGACAGTGTTCCTTTGAATGAATTGGGCTCACTGCCTGTGCCTGTGCAGGATGGAAACCATGGAGCCGCTGGACTGGACCATGAGCCCCTGGACTGGACCATGAGCCCCAAGCAGAAACCGTCATGGAGTCATAGCGGTGGCGCATAGAGTGACTCTGTGGTTTTGCTGTAACACGCTGCGTGGCAGTAGTCACGATCTGCTGTCCTCATGCTGTCTCTGCTATTCCTTTTGTCAGTCCCGTGAAAAGGAGCCAAAATACTTGGCACTGCAGTCATGATCCAGCGGAAGACGATGGAGGTGCCCAGGTACTGGGAGCTTTTACCTTAAGCCCCGCCCACCCGGAGTCCCCAGGACTGATCGTCATCACCTGGAAGACACTCAGGAGGCAGGTGGTTCCAGTGGCCACATCCCTGCCCACTCTGTGAACATCGAAAACAAGTTTGCATGCAGAATCATCGAGGGAATGTTTCAACCCGGAAGCGGCCATTGTCTGAGGAATTCCTTTAGAAAAAATAACCAAGAGGTTGGCTACAGTCGGGTGTTCCAGAATCAAATCTGTGGACCTAAGCTTGTAGCCTGTCAGATAAAGGAAAAGATAATGATAAGAAACAGAGAAATTCCCCAGAATTTCCAACTACTGTTTGTAATGAAAAGATCATTCCCAACACCAAATCCCTGGTCGTCATTCTGTAAAATCCCAGGGAGCGAAATTCTTCTCCTGAGCCAGATTCCTGTATGGGAACCTGAGGCGTGAGGCGCACGTGTCACATCGGCTAAAATCCATTATTCTCCGCTTACTGTAGCTCCCACTTGGAAACATTTATTCAGAATATTTGCTTTCAACAAGTTTCCAAGGGCTGAATTTGTAACACTTGAAGAGCTTTTTACATAATCTAGATCATTCCTCTAACGGCCGCCTACGTAGGGCGTCCTGTTTTCTCCATAAATTGATGACAGTCAGTATTGGCATTTTCATGGAAAAGACAAGGAGCACTGAGCCTGAGAAGGTTCAGTGATTTGTCAGATGCAGATTGTTCTCATGGGAATGGGAGATTTGAACCTGACCGCTCAGGCGTAATGGCAATGCATGTAAACACAATGCCATTGAACAAAGCTAGTTAGATGTATTCTTCAAAATACAGGTGTATATTTAGACGTTCTCGTTCCTTGTAACCTTATTTTAGATAAGGAGTAGTAATTTTTTTCTAACAATTTTTCATTTATGCTTAAAAATTTATTGACCACTTACAATAATGAATTAATATTTAAATATCTCCATAAAATGTAGGCTCACTGATTATAGTATAATTCTAGGGACCTGCTCCATGACAAATTGTGTTTAAAGGGTGCACTATTGCGCCTGGGTGGCACAGTCGTTAAGCGTCTTCCTTCGGCTCAGGGCGTGATCCCAGCGTCCTGGGATCGAGCCCCACATCAGGCTCCTCCGCTATGAGCCTGCTTCTTCCTCTCCCACTCCCCCTGCTGTGTTCCCTCTCTCGCTGGCTGTCTCTATCTCTGTCGAATAAATAAATAATAATAAAAAAAATCTTAAAAAAAAAAAGAAAAGAAAAATTATACCTCCTTCTGAGGCAAGGTTGAGCAGTTCTATTCGTAATAAATAGCAAAAGATCTGGGCTGAGTTTCCTCAGCGGTGACGCAGACCTTCCGTTCATACAGCATCTGCCTGGGCCCCTTCGCCTCACCTTGTGGGGCGTGGAGTGCGGAAGGGGATGTGCACTGAAGTTCTTGCTTCCAGTTGTCAAATGATTAAGACTTTTGTGTCCAATCCAGAAGTCTCGTGCTTCCTGCCAGCAGCCATGTAACTGGCAAGCTAATTTGTTTTTGGCTTGTGGTTATAACACCTAACACCCTTCACATTGCTTGGCAGTCTTGGTGACAAGGCTGGTGCGATGAGAGAGGCATGACTCTTTGGAAAGAAAGCGACAAGGTCCCTTTGCGGGTCTGGTTAGGGAAAAAGAAGGCTCTCCGGGACCAAAAGCAAATTCTCTCATCCAGCTGTTAGACCTGGACGGTGGTGAGTAGGGCCTTCCTCTGTCTTACCTGCGAATGAGGCTGTTGTGTGTGGGGTGGGATTGAAACAGACACTCTGAATGTGCTTTGTTCGTCAGTCTTCCCCTGGCAGAAGGACGAAGGGTCTAGAAGTATGGTTCATTCTTCTCCTGATGTGGGGGAGGGAGGGACAAGTAGTCTCCAGAGCTGATAAAGAGATTTGGGTGAAGCAACATTGTAAGTTAAAGCGATTGAGCTGCACACAGCCTGTAGCTGCTAGAAACCAAAAGGAAATGGGCCTTGCTAGCACCTTGCCCACAGCACCCTGACATCTCTCCCTACGGACCTCCTGATGTCTCTGTTAGCCTACAGCCTGACCTCCACAGCTTCAGCAGCAAGCTTCAGCGTGCTTGGGGGAGGGAAGGAACTCAGACTTGCGTGGCTATGTTCGATCAGGCGCCATGCCACCATCTTACATGGTTGTGGGAAGAGAGGCTAAGTGACAGGGACTAGACGGTCAAGTATGGCTGCAAACAGGCAGGAATAAAAAAACGAATGAAATTCATTTGTACTCAACATGGATGAATCCTATAAACCTAATGTTGAGTGAAAGTAGCCAGACACATGGAAATATATACTCTTTAGGGATGGATCCTTAAAAAGGGGTCTGAGCACCCAATTCCATCATGGCAGGCGGGTTCCCCACACCAACAAGTAATTCTCTGGGACACCAGCAGTGTGTCCTACAATGCAGCTTAATTCTGACACCTAGAGACAGCATCAGATTCCGTAGGGTAAGGGCTCAGTCCCATAGGACTGCCCTCCTCCCTCACTTCAGATGCCAGTAGCAAGCCCAGGTTGTCAACCTGTGCTTCTTACCAACCAGCTACAGATTGGAGGTTCCAATGACCCTCGTCGTTGGGTTCAGTTAATTTGCTAGAGCGGCTCACAGAACTCAGAAAAAGTTTACTGACATTTACCGGTTTATTTGGATAGAGTATATTTAAAAGGAAACCTGACTCACGCAAGCAAATTCTCAGCTTTATAAGAAAAGTCAGGGGCTGTGTTTGGTGGATATTTTATGTCCCCTTCCATTGCTAGAAACAAATCTTGCTGGCTCTATAGGGTCTCTGATTCACCAAGTGTCTTCTAAATGTCTGTCCCGAACTCACTGATGGGTCACAGGAGCTGACACCTAATGGTGTCCCCTGGGCTGCCGTAGCTGTTTGGCCTCAGAGTCAGCCACGCAAGACTGAAAGCAGTATAATCATTCCACGCAGGGGTCGGAACTCAGGGTTTTGGGTTGTCGCCCATGGTCTAGCGATTTGGTCTTCCATGTTGGACACTGCAGACTGTCTGATTAAGGACACCTTCTTTGGGGCTGCAAAACAGAAATGAACCTCAGCTATTGATCTGTTGTCCGGATCACTCATTTGAAAGCTCGTGGGGAGGACCTGTTCTCTGTGGGCACTGGCCACTGTCAAGGCACTGATCAAGTCTGACTCTGTGATGGTGCAGAGGCTCTCACGGCATGCCCGAGTTGTGGTTGCCTCATGGTTTGGGACGCTCCTGCTCGCTCCTGGCGGACTGACTCATTTGACTCCTGTTCATTGGTCATGCTTCACCACTGCTGACACATTCAGATAGGTTGACCCCAGCCACACCATCGTGGCCCTTGAAATGAATCTGCATCACCTTTTAGACTTTCCAGTCCATTTGCACCTTGACCGATGTTATGCCGTTTACCACAAAAACTGCTAAAAACTGGGCTGACCAGGGGCGCCTGGGTGGCACAGCGGTTGAGCGTCTGCCTTCCGGCTCAGGGCATGATCCCAACGTTATGGGATCGAGCCCCACATCGGGCTCCTCTGCTGTGAGCCTGCTTCTTCCTCTCCCACTCCCCCTGCTTGTGTTCCCTCTCTCGCTGGCTGTCTCTCTCTCTCTGTCAAATAAATAAATAAAATATTAAAAAAAAAAAAAACTGGGCTGACCAATTTTACGTCCTTTACTTCCTCCTGGTCCTATGTCTTGGTTGGGCAATTTGGTGATTGGATGTGACTGTCCTTCAAAAAGGAATCATCATGTCTCTCTGCTGCTTCCAGGAAAAGGATGAGAGGAGTAGTGGGGATTATATGGAACTATTTTCCAAATCTGAATTCCATTCTGACCATTCCTTGGCAGAATGTGGCTTTTCTTCCTCAGTGGCCATCCCAGGTCAGCACAGTTTATACACCTCCAAGTGATAGCCCAGCCCAAAAAGGATTATGAAACCCAAATGTAAGTCTGGTTACATTTTATAGAGAAGAGTTTGCGTCTTTTACACCTACCTGAGTCTCCGAGATGAAATGTCTGCATAGAAATAAGCGATCATTGGAGAAAAAGTGAAATTGTAGATCTCGTAATGGGACACATTGACCTTTTGTAGGCAAAGGAAAAGCAAAAAACTGGCACTTTTTTTTTTTTTTTAAGGAATACCTTAGCCCCAGGCAGTATGAGGAGAGAGGGGTGTTAATGATATTTTGTCTTTCTGAATCTCCACCCCTAGGGCTTCCCTCCAGAAGCAAATAACTTCCATCCTGCTAGAGCACTCCAGCTGTTGCAAGTATCTTAAATTTAATTGACGGCTCGCTCTGCCATGACAACTAAGCTGAGTATCCGCAGTGAGTGACCTTGGCAGGTGTGGCCATAACAGCAGGAAAGAAGCAGGTGAGTATTTTCTATTTCAGTCTGAGTGATGGTCTGTAAGGGAAGGGGGCTCATCAAGAACCCAGGTAATTAAGTGCTCACGTGTGGAAAAGGGGTTTTCCTTGGGTAGAATGTACAAACTTAGAAAATCTCATTAGAACAGGAGCTATAGCTTGGTAAGTTTATGTGTGTGGGAAAAAATTCTAAGTGGAGAATATAGGATTTCAGTTGCCATGATAATAATAACTCAGAATTTCCGCCTCCAGAAAGGACTCTGGGTAGAAATATTAGTTAGTGAGAAATGACAGAATGGCTACTAGGAATTTGGCAACAGGGATGATCTCACCACAGACTGTTTTTGGAATCCTGGGGGATTTCTTTCTTCTTTACTACTACATATACCTTCGTTTTGGGGGATGCCTGTTAAGGTCTGTGGATTTGATTCTCAAGCACCTGGCTTTAGTCAACTCCTTGTTTATTCTTTCTAAGGGAGTTCCCCATACAGTGGAAGCTTTGGGTTAAGGCATTTTCCCCCCAGTACTTTCGGATGTAAACTCGCTCAGTGTGTTCAGAGTTGTCAGCGGTGTGTCCATTGGCACCACCTGCCTCTCGAGCATCTTCCAGGCCATCACGATCAGCCTCAGGAACTCAGAGCAGACAGAGCTTACAACGAAAGCTTCCAAGCACGTTGGCTTTTTGGTTACCCTATGCTGGACGTTGCAAATGCTGGTAAGCATCATAATTCCTATTTATGTGTCTGGCAAAAACATGGACAAAAAATAGGACAGCGAAACCATCACAAAGCAAAAGGATTGGGCACACTGTTCTGGAATAGTTGGTGACGAAATTACACAGTTACTACATGCGGAATTGTTATCTGCCCGACATTGCACGTTTGGAACTTAAGAACTGCTCCAGAAGCTCCATGATGTTCATCCTGTACAGACACGCATTCATAGGACCAGCTTCTCTCCCAGGTCCTCCGCTGAGACCACCTTAGTATCCTTTTCCGTCGTCTCTTTCCTCTATTCCATTTATGTGGTGGTTTTAGAGAATCCCTGTTGCTGGCTCTTGAACACCTCTGCTCTAATGACTTCATGTTTCTTGCCTGTCAGCCCCTTTGACAGTTGGCACACCCATCTATCCTGGTTCTGTTGTGTCTCCTTTACCTGTAGAAGTTACGTAAACTCTCTCAGTCTTGCGGCACCTGGGTGGCTCAATCAGTTAAGTGGCTATTGATTTCCGCTCAGGCCATGGTCCCAGGGTCCTGGGATCCAGCCCTCAGTTAGGCTCCATGCTTAGCCGGGAGTCTGCTGGAGGATTCTCTCTCTCCCTCTGCCTCTGCCCATCCTCCCCCACACTCCCTCTTTCTCTTTCTCTAAAATAATCTTTAAAAAATATTTTTAAAAATCTCTCAATCTTGTATGAAAGATCTAATTTTATGTTTTCTCCCCACAATTACAGTCGCTTCTTCAGTCGTCCATCCCGAATTGTAAACTCCAGTGAGCCATCACATAACTGTGAGCGTGTGAACAGTGTGAGCCTCTGCCCACGTAAGGTTTATAATTTAGTAGGAACAGCAGGTATTGAAAGAAATACTGTGCTCGATTCTTATTATATAAGCATTATATATATGTTTATTATATATACTTTCCATGTCATTAATTGATGTAATAGAGAAGTTTAGAACCTATGGTAGAAAGAATAATGCCCCCAACACACACACACACACACACACACACACACACACACACACACACGATATCTGCATTCTAATTCCTGGAACCTGTGAATATGTTCCCTTATAAGGCAAATAGGACTGTGCAGATGTGATTAAATTAAGGATCTTGAGATGAAGACACTATCTTGGATTATCTATGTGGGACAAATCTCAAGGAAAGTTAGTGTCAGAGTGAAGCGATGAGAAAGACTTGAATAAAGATCATCTTCGTCAGTGGGAAGACACCATGACACGAATATGTAAATTCTTAACAATAGTAATTTATAAACTCCGTGCAATACGAGTAAAGGCCCACCAATCTATGCGTATGTATGTGGGGATGTTACATGGTTTGTATTAAAAAATGTTGTGTCCCCCGTACTAGAGTTAAATGCATAGTAGTTACGCCTAGATGAAATTTAGTTTGAATATGTCATTACGTTTCCCATTGCCTTCCTAGGCTGAGGGTGGGGCGGTTTCCCAGGGGAATTCAGACCCACTGTAAGATGTCTACTGGTTATCAGAAACCCATCATTACGCCTATTCTGTTTAATAGCGTTCCATCCACAAAAACAAGTGACCGTAGGCTCTGGCAGTAACTCAGGTGGTTCTAAAGTTGTTCCTACGAGAAAAGAGGTTACCGACTGTGGGTCTGATGGCTGCCTATTTGCATTCCCTCTGTAGATGCTCTTGCAAAAATGGTTTCCTTTTTATTATGGGATACTTACGGACACTGCATCCCTTATTACAGCGTTTCTCCAACATGGTCCAGAACATTATCAGAATTTCATGTCTCAATATTATCTTATGTCTTTCAGTCCCAGGGGCCATCTCAACACCCAGCAGCAAGCTAGTAACTGTATCTCAGATGGTAGGTTATCATGCCCCAGCATCCAAAAATTTTCTGGTCCCAGATCTTAGTGGTCACCACTAGGTGGCACTCAAAGGCTTTTGCCATTGATTCCAATCTTCTTTACTAAGCATTGCAGCCGCTTCCAAAATCATTTCTGAATGGATCACAGGGGTCCAAGGACAGACAGACAGAGATTGAGAGACACTGCTTTTTGCAAACCAGAAATGACCTTTCTTAGGTCCTAATTCAAATTTGGCCTCCTTTGAGATAGTTGCATGGATAGGAGTTAGCAATATTCCCAGATGTAGAATATGCATCTTCCCTAATCCAAACAGACCAAACACTGGGCTGCTTGTTTAGTTCTAGGGGTAGGTAAGGATATCAGTTTCTTTTGAGTCGCCTGTGGAACATCATGGGTGGCTTCCGCCCAGAATATTCCTAACAATTTCACCGTTTGGGCAAGTCCCTAGATCTTTGGTGGATTTAGCAAACACTCTCTTTTGGTGCCACTAATGCATTGAGGTCAGTTCTACCTAGTTTATTCTTCAGTTTCTGATATTCTTATGATATCATCAGTATAGTTTATTATTACACTCAGGACCGATATCAAAGCCAAATCCCTTCTAACCAAATTGAGACGGCAAAAGTAATTGTGGCAGTGGAGGAAACGTAAACTATGATCCTTCTTACTCGAAGCTAAACTGCAGTTAGCTCTTTTCTGAGATAAGGCTGAGAAAAGAAGCATTTGCACAATCAGTAGTCTTCAGTAGTCCGCTGTTAGTCTCCATGAGCCGTCTACCCTTTTCATGGGTCATACAGGGCTATTGTACAGAGAATTTGTTGGTACTGGGATGCCAGCTTCACACATGTCACCGTTATTGTCTGTGCTGCTTCATTCTTCACCCTGATTAATTTGGCAGACTATGGTCCCATGGTCCCTGGTGATTCAAGGTCAGGTTTCTCCTCATTATTTTTTTTTTCTATCTGGTGGGTTGAGTTTAAGTGAACTCTGCTTCCAAAGATAAAGTCCACAATGGTCCCAGTGTGGCTCATGGCCACTTTTCCACATTTCTCAACCGTGTTCGAGTTAGAAACAGACTGGATTTTGTTAAACTCCACACCAACAAATCCTGCCCCTACCACCCACATCTTTTTCCTCCTTCCATGAGAAAATGACCTGTAATTGCAGCTGTCTCTCAGTGCCACCACATTCCTTTCTGCATGTTTGCTTCCTGAAGGTTTGGATTTCCCACACATGTAGGGATAAAGTTTCGCACTGTTAACCTTAAAGATAAAAACTGCTGGTTATTTTACAACAAAAGATGGGTTTATTTGAGAATAAAAGAGAATTGCAATCTGGGACAAACAAGCTACTGCAAAACCCTAAGCAAGAATGGGGAACAAAAGAGAGAGACACTTTTTGAGGAGAAAAGGGTTAAGTTGGGAAGGCCATCATAAACTAACAGTTCATTGGTGTAAACTGGAAGTTTGCAGTATGGTGGCTTTTCATTGGCTGAGCTGCTGCCGAGGTTGGGGAGATTAGAGTAGTAGAGTAGTGTCCAAGTGCAAGGTCAAGTCCATCTTTTCCTCTTGGGTCTGCAATTGATTAGGACCGGTAGGGCGTGAGAACTCCCCCTGCCAATAGTTCCTAATTCCATTTTAATGAGGTTTCTCATTATTAATTTTCACAGCATCTAAACAAAGCACAGCTTTGGCTGTTGTCTAATGGATGAGATTTCTGCTAGCCAAACAGATGTTGTAACCTAGTCTTAAAGCCCACAGTATGTTCCTTCTCGAATTTCTGTCAGTTTGCTACAGTAGGCAGACCCTTTATCACCTCACTCTGTTGGGGGACCTCCGGGAAACACCTTACATTATTTCATTAATTCCATCAGTTGATGAGTTGGTTGGTAATGGAATAATTTACCACCCACCCCATCCCACAAGCAGTGCATGTCTGTGAACATCCTGGGTGGGGGTACCAACTGCAGGTATTGGGACAAGAATAGACAGGCTCTTCTCACCTGGTTTGTGCTTGTTTTCACTGTTGGAAGAACTCCTGAGGACTTTGTTTCTCATAGGCAGCTTTTACTCCCTGTCATGCCACCTGAAAGGTCTACACACTTGAGGGTGACACCCACCTCTTCATTCTTTTTTGGCTAAAGTTGTCACTAGGACCCAGGCCAGGAATGTGTTTGCCACTCTCTCTTCACACCTGGAAGTGATGAAAAAGGAAGAGAAGAGGAAAGGAGAGGAGAGAACACAGAAGGGGTGGAGGTGGGGAAAAAAGGAAGAGGAGGGAAGGAGAGAAAGCAGATTGGGTGGAGAGTGGCTGGGAAGGTCAGTGGCACAGCAGCTAGTGTGCTCCACTGGCCCAGTTTGCCCAGAACTTTCCCAGTTTTAGCATGAAAAGTCCTATTTCTCAGGAACCTTGTCAGGCCAGGGAAAAGCAGGACGGCGGTTGCCTGAGCGGCGGCAATTACAGAAGAGCCTGCGGGACCGACAGAATCTGGCAGAAGTAACAGTCGTCATTTCTGAGGTTAGGTTATAAAAGATACTGGACTCCCTCTTTCTTTCCTGAACCACTTGCCCTGGGGGAAGCCAGCTGCCCTGTTGTAAGCAGGTCCAAGGAGAGGCTTCCTCCCGACGGATCACCTGAGTGATCACATTCCAGTTTCCATCGCTTAACAAGACACACATACATCTCCACCTGCTCGCACCAAAAGATTTTGAATTTAGCCATTCTCAACTTGTTGAGAATATCTCCGCTTTTAATATAAGCGGCCCTCATTACTCTTTTACTTTAAATTTAGAAACATTAACTTAGAACAGGCAGGAAGCAGCTCTGCTGCGCGGCGGCGATCAAAAAGCGGAGAAGCAAGCACAGCGGAAAAGGACCAACAGACCAACCTGCGGGGGCGGGGCGACTCGAGGCTCCGCCCCCGTGTTTGGGCCCGCCCCTACCACGCGCTTCCTGCCGGGTGTCAACCAATCGTGACGTCCCGCGTCTCGCCGGACGCGTCCCTGCCCAACTCCCGCCCCCTGTAACCTCCTCTCCCGTGGGCGCGCTCACTTGCCTCCAGACCGGGAAGTGAATTGAGCTGAGTGACGGAAACGCTCGGGTGAGTGAATTTCGGGTATTCAATTTCAAACCCGTGCTTCGCGGCCCCATAACCTCCAGTCTCCCACACCGGGGTTCTTGTGGAGGTTACAACTGCGGTCCTCGCCTTCCTGCCCACGATGGGTCCCGGCGTCGCCGTGAGACGTTCCGAGGCCCGCCAGCCCCGGGTCGCAGCGGCCGTGCCCGCTTCTAGCCCCTCGGTTCGTGGAGACCGCCGCTTCAGGTGCTTCACTGCCTCCCATTCCTCCGTCCGGGATCCATAAAGGTGGGGCTCTGGTCGGTGCGGCGGTCGGTCAGGGCCGCGGCCGCCGCAGAACGCGTGGCCTTCACCGCGGCGCAGTGAGCTGTGAAGAAAAGGGGGAGAAACCGTCTCACTGGCCTGTCTCTGTGTTCACGAGCCCCTCCTGGGGCAGTGGGCGGCAGAGGACTGTCTTTACTTGAGGTGCTCCCCGTGTGCGTGGTTGTATCACAGGAAGGGGGTCTGTTCATTCTAGGCATGAAACAGCCTGTGTTCAGCGCTCACCGTCCACTTGTCAAGACTGATCGTATCCGAGAAGTCCAGAGGAAGAGGAAAGGACGAGGAGGCAAAAATGACTCGTTCCCAGGTAAAATTCACATTCTTGGTTGTTTCTTTTGTCTCTCTTTCCTGAAATGCTAGGGTTTTTGGACTTGGTAATGTACTCTCAAGCTCTCAAGGGACCTGCCTGACGTTCGCTTGAACTCACCCCAGCCTTGCCTCAGTGCCTCTCATCTCCACTTACATTCCATCTCACCATGACCCAGAGACAGGGAACCTGTGAAGAGGCCCTGTTGGGGGATCATCACGGGGAAGTTACATACTCAGGCGTGAATCAGAAACTGCGAGTGAGACTTTGGTGGCAGTGAAGTTGGCAAAGGGGATTGTTTTAGGAGATGAGTGTGAATGCACTGTCAGTTCCTTGTAGGGCGGCATTAAGAAGAACTGCGTTATGAAAAACAGCATTAACGGGTGCCTCGGTGGGTCTGTTGGATAAGCGTCTGCTTTCGCTCAGGTCATGATCCCAGAATCCTGGGATCCAGTCCCAAGTCAGGCTCTTTGCTTAGGGGTTGAGGGGGGGGCGCTTCTCCCCCTCCCTCTGCTGCTCCCCCTGCTTGTGCTGTCTCGCTCTGTGTCAAATAAATAAAATCTTTTTTTAAAAAAAACAGCATTAAGCAAAATAAGGCAGAGAAAGACAAATATCCTAGGATTTCACTCATACGGAATTTAAGAAACAAAACAGATGAACATATGGGAAGGGGAGAAACAGAGAGAGAGGGAAGCAAACCATAGAGCCTCTTAATGGTAGAGAACAAACTTAGGGGTGATGGAGGGAGGGAGGTGGGTGATGGGGTGATGGGTATTAAGGAGGGCACTTGTCCTGTTGAGCACGGACTGTTACATGTAAGCGATGAATCACTAAATTCTCCTGAAAACAGTATTACACTACAGGTAAACTAACAAGAACTTAAATACAAACTTGAAAAAGGAAAAAAAAGAACTGCACATTAATGGGCCATATTAATAGGCAGGAACAGCTGGAAAATAAGACTGAGAAGGGGAAACCTGTGGTCCCTGATTTTACAAGGCATTTGAAGCTGAACAAGTGAATCAGCATGTTTCTGGCTCTAAAATATTAATGATTTGGATTAGAACAGAAAGTTCTGAAACACTCCAATGATAAAGGATGTTTTATTGTATAATTTGTTTTAACAGTAAGTTCTTTAACATCACTCACAGCATATCCATCTCATGAAGACCCTTGTTCATCCAGGGACTTTTGTGTAGCAGGTGTTTTACCTAAAAATGTTTCAGCCATTACATTGGAGCAAAAACTTAGTCTTTGTCATCAGAGTGGCTGGAGCCAAATTCTATTTCCACCAATTGTTACTAAAATATTACATTTCTTTTGTTTTAAACATTACATGCCATATATCTGTTTTGAGGTAAAACTCCACAGTGTTGCACATTTTGGGCTAAGAAGTAAAACTTCTCCTTCCCTGTCATGCCCTCCATCATCACTCACCAAATTTGTAATCACTATTGCCTATTCTGTGGAAGATTTTAAGTGTATGTCTCATAAAAATGCATTTACCTATCATTAGGTGATTTTAGTTAAGATTCTTCAGTGAATGTTATATTGTGATATTTTATTCTGCACACAAATCTTGGAGTTGTTTTCATGCTAATAAACATAGAGATAACTTGTTCTTTTAGATCCTCATTAAAACATTCTCTGAATAAAGGCGCATGTATCCTTCATGGTTCCCAGTGTCCAGGCATTGTGTGCAGTGGCGAATAGCAGGAGCCCTGGCCATCATCCCTTGTGTCAGCCTCAGTTTTAGTGAAAATGCTTCTGTTGTTTACTGTCAGTCATGGTGTTTACTGGAATTTCCTTACTTGATGCCTCTAATTTTTTTTTTTCAGCATGATTTTTAGTTATCCAATTATTTCTTAAAAGATCTAATGCTTTCATATTTTTCTATTTTAATTGATTAATATAGAACATTAATAAATTTGTATAATCTTCAAACATTGATTGATTATTGGATAAACCCCCCTAGGCTTATGCTTAAATGGACATTTAAATGGACAAAATTTTGATTTGCACATAAGTATTTAGTGGAAAAGGTAAAGTTTTCTATTTTCATTTTTGTATTTTTTTTTAACGGGGCTAGTACAGAGTAATGTTGACAACCTAATTAAAAATAAGAACAATTTCTAAATGTCCATTTGACCAAAAATACTGAAATACCCATGAATTTAAAAAAAAAAGATTTAAAAAATTCATCCCAAAAGTCTGAGAGGACTACTTTTACTGAAATTGTGTTTATGTGTGCGTGGTTGTATGTGAGCAGAAACCTATGGTATATATAAAAGATGCATTCTTCATAAGTAACTTTTGTATTTATTTTAACCTTTGAAAATTGTTCATAGGAATTTTTCATGGCCTTAAATTCTTTTGTACACTAACTCATTAGTGAATCAATAGTGGTAAGACTAGTAACATACTATGTATGTGCATATATAGTGACATTTTCTGCAGGTCCATGTTTTTAGCTTCAAACTTGTTTCATGTTTTCTCACTTAGGAAACCTGCTATCAAAGTACTTTTAAAGCTGCATCTGTTACTTAACTCTGTGATTCTTCAGGTTCAATTCTAAATTCCAAACACCTGGTTCCGGTGCCGACTCTACCATTTCTTAGTTCTCTGACCCAAGGCTAGTTTCTTAGAGTCTCTCTGACAGTCTCCTCTGTAAGATGGACACAGATATTTCTCTAATGTTATTACACAAAATAATACCCATTTGGGTAATATTTAGTACGTCCTAAATGCTTAAAAACTTTTTGTTTCTGCCATTATAATCATCATCACATTCTTAGATTTTATACTTTCTTAAAAGGCACAGTGAACTTTGTAATCTTTACAGACACTGCTCATAGTGCGGCTCATCAGAGGAATAATTGGTGTGTAAGATGCACTGTCTAGCACTTCTGTATAGTCCACCTCGTGGTGCATTTTTTGTTTGTATGTTTTGTTCACAAAATTGTGGCATGCACAGTGATCTGTGGATTTATGTTCTCTGGTGAGAAGTATAATAACACAAAATTAGGGATCCTATGACTTGCTCAAAATGATCTCACACTGATATGTCACTGCAGCCAAATCAGTCCTTGCACCTCTCTCCTCTAATTTGTGTGAAGATAAGAACTCTCCCCATGGTTTCTTAGTGAAATGTGTTTTTCGTTACAGGTGCTGTTGACCTTCAGGGATGTGGCCGTAGAATTCTCTGCGGAGGAGTGGGAGTGCCTGGACCCTGCTCAGAGGGCCTTGTACAGGGACGTGATGTTGGAGAACTACAGGAACCTGGTCTCCCTGGGTGAGGATAATGTCTCTCTAAATGTTGGGATCTGCCCTAGTGAGTTTCTTGGGGGCCCCTGCCCTGCTAGACTGATTGAAGCCATATTGACTCTGAATTGAAAGCTTCATGAGGTGGCACCTGGACTTCCGTCTCCTCTTTTCTTCAGATGATCTGCCCACTCCTCACTAGATTAATGTTGCTTTTACTACTTGAGTAATCACAAAACCTTGTAGCAAAATTTTACAATATTGGATTCCCTGGTTTTACTCCTATGCATCTGAGTCAGTAATTCCAGAAGAGAAGCTAGATGTCTATATATGTAAAATATTTCCTAAGCCAGTCAGTGGACAAAATTAATGTAGACCCATCTGTAACATCTTCCGTCCTCAGCTGAACAAAGGGCTGGGATGATATTCTGGAAAAGCCCCAGCACGTAACTCTCCTTTCTCATAAGCAGGAATTTCTCTGACCTGAATATTATGGACAGAGCCGAGGGCTGTGGAGGGCGAGGTGAAAATAGTGTAAAAACCAAGTGGGTGGGACTATATCAAAGATGTGAACACTGGTAACAGCTGAGATGATCAGAGATGAAACTGCTTCATCAAATATTGTTTGAGAAACTCTCCCCAAAGAGGAGAGGTCTGTGAGAAAAGAAAAGTACTTGTGAGGGGCACGTGGGTGGCTCAGTCGTTAAGCGTCTGCCTTCGGCTCACATGTGATCCTGGCGTTCTGGGATCGAGCCCCACATCAGGCTCCTCCGCTGGAAGCCTTCTTCTTCCTCTCCCACTCCCCCTGCTTGTGTTCCCTCTCTCGCTGGCTGGTGCTCTCTCTGTCAAATAAATAAATAAAATCTTAAAAAAAAAAAAAAAAAAGAAAAGAAAAGTACTTGTGAGCACTCAAAGGAAATCTCCCCCATTACTCTGTTCTGCAGACAGGGCATTCCAACTGACGCAGACAATGGCAGTCTTTATCATGACCTGCAACACTATTATCAGGCTGCTGTGACCTTTTTGGTCCCTTGGCTTTGAGAGGGATGAGGAGGGCTGTTTCATAGGGGTCCTCGTTTCCTCTGGTCTCTCCTTCCACACTTGATTCCATCTGATTCCAACTGATCCGTCAGTTCCTCTGTAGTCCTTACTCCAGGACCTGTCCAGGTTTCATCCTCAGTTCCTATGTTTGGGAGATAGGAAAACGTTGGCTGCTCCCCCATTGCACTTGGGGCCCCAAGGCTGCATGGGACTGTCTCAAGGCCTCCTAGCCATTTTGTCTGTCCTGCTTTTGCCACACATCAAGAGTATAACCAAGCAATGGGGTGGGTCTTTTTTTTTTTTTTGAAGATTTTATTTATTTATTTGACAGAGAGACGGCCAGCAAGAGAGGGAACACAAGCAGGGGGAGTGGGAGAGGAAGAAGCAGGCTCCCAGCGGAGCAGGGAGCCCGATTCGGGGCTTGATCCCAGGACCCTGGAATCACGCCCTGAGCCGAAGGCAGATGCCTAATGACTGAGCCACCCAGGCGCCCCTGGGGTGGGTCTTCTGCGATGGTTAGTCAGCAGTACTATACAGACGGTGGACAGAGAGATTGTCTCTTTGAAATCCAGTCCTACATGGGGAGCATGTCTGTTCTCTCAAAGACCCTGCAAAATCGAGCCCCTTGCTTTACTTCTCTTGTCTTGCCTATTCTCCTTCCTGCGCTCTGCCTAGGCTAGTGATGCGGACAAAACTTGGCTTGTCCAGATTTTGCATTTTCCTAAGTCTGTGCAGCTTTGCCTATTTTCCTAGGGTCTGAAATATCCTTTTTCTGCTGTGATAACCCACTTTTAGATGATGGACAACTTCTGGTGGACTTACCCATAGAGGGGGTTTATCGGGTAACAAAATTTTTGAAGGAGAACACTTTGATTAATGTATTACAGTGCTTTCCTGCCACTTAGAGAAGTGCCCAGGTAACCACTGAGTGGAGTGGTCAGCAAGTCCTAGGGAGGCTGAGATAGAAAGTAACAGGAGGTCTGACTAATAAGTGATTGTAGTTCTCTTTCTGCTCTTTGCATTGCGCAGTGTCACAGAGTCTCTCGAGGGTAGTGCGGCAATATTGATCAGATATCTAATGATCATTCCGTTTGAGCCAGCAATCATAGATGTACGAACTTATCCCAAGGAGAACATTGTTGTGACCATTTTTCTGTGAGGCTTTGACCAAAGTATGGTTTGTGCCAAATTGTTCACCCCCTGCATGCAATAGTGTTCACTCTCCTTCAAATAAATATGATGGTGATGCATCTTGAGGGAACTTATGAAGTTAAGTGATACCTTCTTTTTTTTTTAATTCCAGGATAGTTAACATACAGTGTTATATTACTTTCTGATGTACAATATTATGCCTCCATTTTTAAATTCTAATTTATGTTTAAACCACGGCAGTTGTCATCATGTACATTTTCATGAATTAAAAATGAACTTTTAAAAACTGAATGATTAATTAACATATTTTCGATGTCACTCAGAATTCTGTTTTATAGCTGTGGTTTGTGGACTACTGGATCAAGGAATACATATTTTAATATACATATATTAAAAGATTTGATTCTTGAGTGTTGAGGGTTATGGCTCAGCAGCAGTTTCCCTAAAACCTATTCAAACTCCTGAATTTTGTGAAAAAATTATCTTAGTCCTTTTATTTCTCTGTCACCTGATTTACCTATTATGAAAGTACCTTTTTCTCAAATTGATTGGATTTGTAAAATTGGGAACATTGGCTATCTTGAAAAAATATTTTTTAATTAAATTACTCTGTTCATCCCGGAAATCATTAAATTGATTTGCCATAATTTGTCATACAGGATACCTTGCTTTTTCTCTCGTATATTTTAAGTTTTCTAAATACAACTTCTTGGATTTTATTTGAATTTTACTGACTTTTTGTATTTTGGTACAAAATGCTTTATTCCAGTAATTAATTTCCCTGTCTAGATTCATCATGTACACATCTTGGTATACTAAACTTATATTTGACTTTCTCATTGTATTTTATTGGGAATTTAGCCAGTCTCTTCCACTCCATGTACATCCTCACCGCAATTGCTTATAACTCCTTGTGTTTTCCACAAAAGTTTTCATGTTCTGGAAATTACATTCTTCAGTTAACACTTGAAGGCTGTTTTGATCTTCATCTTTTAAACTGGGCTCCATAAAAAATTCACCTGGTCCTTGTTGACCCACCCGTCAGTACTCTCCTGTTCTCTGCCTACAGCCAAGTGCTTATGTCGCTGGCCACCTCTCTGCACATCTGCCTCCTGCATGGCACTGCCAGAAGTTGTTTCCGTAATCCCCTGCTACTAACACTGCCCTTCAGTAAAATCCATTCCCCACTGAGTGTCATTCGGTTAGTTCCCCCTTGAGGTTGCCTATGTTGTGGTGACAGTTAACGAAGTCAGAATTTATTAATTTTGGATAAGTACACATAATTTCCATTGATTCACAATAATAGCTACATATCCACTAATATATATAGTAAGAGCATCCCTCACCTCATGTCTCTTTATGCCAGCAATTGTGTGAAGAGCTCCAAATATGAGAGTTCAGATAGAGGAGGCTATAAAAGAAGCACTATTATTATTTTTTAAAGATTTATTTATTTGAGAGAGAGAGAGGAAGAGAGCATGGGCGGAGGGGCAGAGGGAGAGGGAGAATCTCAGCAGACTCTGCACTGAGCATGGAGCCCACCATGGGGCTCAATCCTAGGACCCTAGGATCATGACCTGAGCCAAAACCAAGAGTTGGATGCTTATAATGGTTTGTAATTGTGTTGGCTTATTATTTATCTTCTGGATTTATGTGGGTTTCTAAAATGTTTGATTCATTTTTATTATGATTTACAGATAATGGTTCTTAAATATCTTTTATGTATTACAACTGTCATGCACCAATGGTTAAGGTTGTAAAATGCCTATTCTGCATGAATATAGTTTTATTATAGAAATTCAGAACAATATTTTGTTATTCTTACAATTGTTTTATCAAGTTCTTCCCATTTTCTCAGTGCTATTTTTATTTTGTATTTGTGAATTGCCATTTATTTGTTAGATAAGTTTGTTTATGATATTATTTACCTTATGGATATATTCCTCTGCTTTAGCCTTTATAATTGTACCTAAATAATTAGGTATGTGTATATGCATTAATATAATATTGCTTTCCTTCAATTATGAAACACCCAAATGTCTAGTGCCAATTGGTGAGTACTTTGGGGTGTCAGCAGAAAGATATCACTTGTTTCAGGGCTTATGTAAATACTCTGAGTGGTTTGACCATAGGGTGTTGGAACTAGGCTTTCCTGAAAATAATTTTATCTATGTGTAAACATCCTTTCTTTACTGAGGAATCTGATTCCCTTTATTCCTAAATATTTGCATACTATGGTTCAGAAGTTTTATAGCTATATAAGCATTACTTTTGGCCTAATACTATGTTTTCAAGGTATGTATTCACTTTACAACTCTATTACTAGGAAACCTATGGTTCTTTATATCTTTCAGATATCTCTGTTAGAAGTATGATTAAGGAATTATCACCAAAAGAGGATATTAACAAAGAAGAATTATTCCAAAGATTGATGTTGGAAAGACACAAAAGAAATGACATCAAGAATTTTGGCTTCAGAGAAGTCCAGCCAAATATGCATGCATTTGAAAGTCAGTATTCATATGATGAAACAAATTACAAAGGAGTAACCGCAGCCCATAACCAAAATTTCACTGGTAGAAGAGATCAACAGCATAACAAATCCTGGAATGCTTTCCCTCTAAAGCGGAGTGTTTCTGTAAGAAAAAGTACTTACCAATATTATAAACATGAGAAGTCATATAAAAGGTATTTGTTAAAACTAAAAAATAACATAACCTGTGCAGGAAACAAGTATATAAAATGTTTTGAAAATGGAATTGGATTAAAGTTGCAGTCACATCTGGCTGACCTTCAGAAGTTTCAAACTGAAGAGAAAATTTATGAATATAATCAAGTTGAGTTGAACAATAGTTCCACCTCACCACTTCAAAGAATTCCTCCTAGCATCAACATGAACGTTTGTAATAAATCTGGAAAACTTTTTATGCATCCTTCATTACTTACACATCAAAAAACACCTATTAGTGAAAAGTCTTACAAATGTAATGATTGTGGGAAGGCTTTTGGAGAAAGCTCAAACCTCACTAGTCATCAGAGAATTCATTCTGGGCAGAGGCCTTACAAATGTAATGAGTGTGGCAAAGCTTTTACCCAATTTGCAAAACTTACTAGACATCAGAGAATCCATACCAGACAGAAACCATATAAATGTAACATATGTGGCAAGGGCTGTAGTCAAAATTCAAATCTTGCACGGCATCAGAAAATTCATACTGGAGAGAAACCTTACAAATGTAATGAGTGTGGCAAAGTCTTTTCTGAGTATTCAAGCCTTACTCGACATAAGAGAATCCATACTGGAGAGAAACCTTATAAATGTAATGAATGTGGGAAGACTTTTAGAGGAAGCTCGAATCTCACTAATCATCAGAGAATTCACTCTGGGCAGAGACCTTACAAATGTAATGAGTGTGACAAATCCTTTAACCGTATCTCACACCTCACGAGACACCAGAGAATCCATACTGGAGAGAAACCATATAAATGTAATGTATGTGACAAAGTCTGTAGTCAACATTCAAATCTTATAATTCATCAGAGAGTTCATACAGGAGAGAAACCTTACAAATGTAATGAGTGTGGGAAAGCCTTTATGGAGCGTTCAAGCCTTACCCAGCATAAGAGAATCCATAGTGGAGAAAAGCCTTACAAATGTAAAGAATGTGGCAAAGCCTTTAACCAGTCCTCTAACCTTGTCATACACCAGATAATTCATACTGGAGAGAAGCCTTATAAATGTAATGAGTGTGGCAAAGCCTTTAATGTGTGTTCGAGCCTTACCCGACATCAAAGAATCCATACCGGGGAGAGACCTTACAAATGTAATGAATGTGACAAGGCCTTTACCCAATTTGCAAATCTTACTAGACATCAGAAAATGCACACTGAAAAGAAACATTGTAAACCTAATATATGTAGAACTGCCTTTATCCAAAGATCAAGCACTGGGGATTATCAGAGAATTTGTACTGAAGAGAAACCTCACAAATGTCATGTATGTAGCAAAACCTTTAATGTGTGTTCAAGCCGTACTCAGCATCAAAGAATCCATACCGAACAGAAACCATATAAAAGTCATGTATTTGGCAAAGCCTGTAACCAGGGCTCCCAGTTAATTAAACACCAGAATATGCATCTTTGAAAGAAGCCAGAAAAATATAATGGGTATGGCAAGGCTTTTATCCAAAGATAAAACAAATGTAATATTATCTCCTACCAGAGAAAAACCTTATAAATGTAATGGATGTGTTAAACTTTTATCAGATGTTCAAATGTTTACCTTAGGGGTCATGAGAGAATTCACATCAGAGAGAAAACTTAACAAATGTCTTGAAAGTGGCAAGGCCTTTAGACAATGATCTGGCCTCAGGATTCACCAAAGAATTTATATTGTAGAGAAACCTTAAAACGGTAATGAATGTGATAAATTGTTTAACCATTTCTCACAACTAGCTACACATCAGATAATTCATGGTTGAGAAAACAGTCTCTTAAATTCTGAAAGATTATTCAATTAAGTTCTAAATAAATTTAATAATTGATAATTGATTAAAAATCAAAATACCTATAATGGCTGTTAAAGTTATAAGGATCCCAGTGGAAAGGTCCTGTTACCTTCATTTTATTAAATAGTTTATTTCAGGTGTCTTGCAAAGGCCAAATTACCGTCAGTGATTTTTATCCTGAGGTTTGAAATCTGTGGATATTATACTTCCATTGCAGTCCTTCCATGTCACCATGAAGATCTCTTGGAAGGGTTTAATAAGAAAAAAGGGCAGACTTCATTAAGTGATGTTCATTCATGTCCAGAATTTCCTGGAAGAACAAGAACACTGAATTTATAATCCAATATAATATAAATTTGAATGACACCATGAGTGGCATATAATAGATGTAATACTACAATCTAAGTCATGATTAATGTGTTAAGGACCCTCTTCTCCAGATTTGTTGGTATGGGGCTTTTATGGTGGAGCTGAGGAAACAGTACTGAATGTGGTATAAACTTCCCACCAGTGCCAAAGAAAGAGTACAGAGCCTATTCCTCTCCCCTCCCCTCCCCTTCATTTTATTTATTTGACAGAGAGAGAGAGAGAGACAGCCAGCGAGAGAGGGAACACAAGCAGGGGGAGTGGGAGAGGAAGAAGCAGGCTCCCAGCAGAGGAGCCTGATGTGGGGCTCGATCCCAGAACACAACGCCGGGATCACACCCTGAGCAGAAGGCAGACGCTTAACGACTGAGCCACCCAGGTGCCCCAGTACAGAGCCTTTCTAATCAGCCTACATAGGTGTGAGGTAGAATGGGAGGAGGGATGGGAGACTTAAAAGCTGTTAATAATCAAATAATAAAAATGAGGTTAGACTAATTCAACACTGACTATTTACTTTTGAAGGGTCTCACTCCTTGGTTGGGAAAGACCACAATTTTCCTCATGCTAATAACTGCATTTCCTTTGCTGCTGCACAGGTAAGATTCTTTATACAATATGTTATTGAGAGTATTTGTGAAATACTGTTTAGATAAATTGCCTGTGATATTTTTGTGGCAGTTTCATAAAAATTAATGTGTAGAAGTTTTATCAGACAATAAATATGATTTAAAGATTTTACTAGGAGAGTAATTTTTCAAAGGCTAGAAAAATCTAAATTTGAGATTATGGTAACAAGCCTTATGGTTCATGGTTCTTTTTCAACTATGTTAGAAATTCATTTTAATTTTCTTATAAAATTTTTCCTTACCACTTTTCCCTCCACACCTTTTAAATCAATTTATATATTTACATTTCATCCCTTTAGTCAGTAAAAAAATTGGAAAAAAAGGGTGGTTTTGAAACTTCTACAACATAAAAATGAAAGGTACAAAGTAAGTGCTCTATGAATGTAAAGAAAGAGGGTCCTTTATGTTTTTAGTTCAGTGTAATAATTGCAGTGGTACAAGATGAACTGACATCTTGAAATGTGAAGGCAGGAGACCTAAATACTTCCCTGAAAGTCACACTGGAATTTTGGTTAAAATATGCTCATTTCACCTGAAAAGTATATAAAGTTCATTCTTTTCCTGCCATTATCTCTGGTGTCATCATCACTTCTACTGCACTGGAGATTGGGCCCTATGTCTCCAAGGTCTTGAGGCCAGAGTCAGTCTGTCAGAATGTTTTCCTGAATTCAATGTAAATATATTAGATATTTGTTCATTTTATTTATATATAATTCACATGCTGTAAAATTGATACACAATTAAATGGCTCTTTGTGTATTTACAATTTTGTAAAACCTGTCATTACTAACTCCAGAGCAATTTCATCACCCCACAAAAAAAACCCATACCCTTTAACATTCCACACCCCCACCCCTTGGAAACCAGCACTGTAATTTCTGTCTCTATGTTTGTCCCTATTCTGGGCATTTCGTATAAATGAAATCATACAATATGTGGCCTATCTTGTCTGCCTTTTGTATATGGTGTAAGGTAGGGGTCCAGCTTTATTGTGTTCCATGTAGATTTCCAGTTGTCCCATCTGTTCAATATTTTTAAACATCAGAGTTCCTTCGCTAGATTTTAAAATATCAAAATTGCTCTTTCACTGAGATGAATTGATAGGACCAGTGGTCCATGGAACCAGTACAGTCATGCTGGTTGAGATTTTTAGACTTTGAAAATATGGAAATAGTAATATTCTGAGGGATTGTAACAATCTGCGTTTGGTCAGGAAAACATATACATACAATTGTTCGAGAGTAAGAATTATATAAATTAAGAGTTTAGGAGTTTGAGCAGTGAAATGTATGAAAGACTGGTGGATCACAGAGTTAGTCACTGACAACTACATCCTAAAGCCCCATGGTGGATGGAGAAGCCAAAGATCATGCGTATGTTTGAGAAGTTACTGCCTCTGGTTGCCTTAAGTATGTAGTTAGAGCTGGTGGAGAGGTCTGCAAAGTCTATCTAGTCACTGGTTTCTCCTGAGATTAACATTTTCTGCTTCACTTTTGCCTTCCAAATTCCATATAGGTTTTTCTCATTGGCAAACTTCATTGAAAATCATAAAGCATTTAAAAGCAAAAGTGTGGACCACAGCAGACTAGGACAAGGGATAATGGGACAAGCATTAGAAAGACCAAAAGCATGGGGAGAGGCTGAGGAAAAAAAAATGTGTGTGTGGAATAAAGTCCACATATACTGGAGAGTAAAGTACCTGAGAAAACCATAAGCTATTTCCTCTGGCTCTGCACAAACAGAAAGTGAAGGTAAGAACAGAGTGGTAAATAGCCTGGCTAAGAGTTGGAGTGTCACAACTAAGAGCAAATCTGCAAACAATCAGAGAATAATGTATTTTCTTTTCCTCTTCTTACTTTTTCTTTTCCTCTTTTCTTTCTTTTAGCTCTAGGCATTTGGTGAAATCTCTGTCAAACCACGATATGATAACTAAGCTAAGGGAAGGGAGACTACATTTATCATACATGATAATGAAGACAGCCTTTACAAAATTAGTTTGGAAATGTCACTAAACAAATAACCCACAACAATCAGCAAAAACAAACCCTAAAGAAGGAGGAAAACCTGATTACCACAGTTCCTTGTTATATATATATATATTTTTTTTTTTTAAAGATTTTATTTATTCGATAGAGATAGAGACAGCCAGCGAGAGAGGGAACACAAGCAGGGGGAGTGGGAGAGGAAGAAGCAGGCTCCCATTGGAGGAGCCTGATGTGGGGCTCGATCCCACAACGCTGGGATCACGCCCTGAGCCAAAGGCAGACGCTTAACCGCTGTGCCACCCAGGCGCCCCTCCTTGTTATATTTTAAATGCAGGTTTTTCAACACAATTATGAGGAATGCAAAGAAACAAAAGTATGGCTCAGTCATACACACACACACACACACACACACACACACACAGAAAAAGAAGAAAGAAATTAGAGAAACTGTTTCGAGGATTCCCAGAGACTGGATTTGCAACTGAAATGAAAGAATGCTAATTAGTAGTAGGAAAACAGAAAACACACTGGTAAAAGTATATAGTCAAATTCAGAATAATACTGCAATATAGGCATGTGTTAACCACTTAGATCAAGTATAAACATGAAAGGACAAAAGTAAAAAAAATACAATGTTTGTTAATGCATATACAATGTAAAAAGAGTAAAATCAAAAAAATGTGAGAGGGGAATAAAGAATAAAGTTCTTTTTTTTTTAATTTTCACTTTTTAAGTAATCTCTACACCCAGTGTGGGACTTGAGCTCACAACCCTGAGATCAAGAGTTGCACGCTCTATCGACTGAGCCAGCCAGGTACCCCAAAGAATAAAGTTCTTATATGCAATCAAATTTAAGTTGTTAGCATAAAATAGACTTTGATCTACAAGATGGTTTATATAAGCCTTGTGATAGCAACAAAGAAAAAACGTACAATAGATACACAAAAAAGGAAATTAAGACATACCAATATAGAAAACTATCAATTCCTAAAGGAAGTCAGAAGGAGGAAAAAAAGAATAAGGGAACTACAAATCAGTCAGAAAAGCAATTGATAAGATGATATCAGGAAGTCCTTACCTATCAATAATTAGTCTGAATATAAATGAATGAATTATCCAATCAAAGATACAGAGTGACTGGATGGCTTAAAAAAAAAAAAAGACTCAAGTGAATGCTGCTGACAGAGTTGAGATTTAAAGCTACACATAGCCTCAAAGTGAAAGGATGGAAAAAGATATGCCATGCAAATGGTAACCGAAAGAGAGCAGGAGACGCTCTAATTAGACACAATATTTGAATTAGTGTTTACCTATTACTTGGGTAAATACCCACTAGTTCAATTACGGGGTAGTAAGGTAGTTCTATTTTTAACTTTTGGAGTAAATCCACACTGTCTTCTACAGTGTCTGCACCAGTTTGCATTCCCTCAAACGGTACAGGAGGGTTCCTTTTTCTCTTCATCCTTGCCAAATGTTCTTTCTTGTTCTCACAACGGTTTTTGAGGAAAGCCACTTTCACCCTTAAAATGTAACCATGTTAATTTTCAACACAAATGTCCCACACAACTCCAACCTTTACCTCACTGTTCAAACATGAATTTAAATTGGCAGGACGTAGTCCCGTTTCACCGGACGCAAAAGAAATAGGGTTAGAAATTGAAAGACAGGACCTGGGGGCGGGCCCCAGGGGTAGCCAGGCCCCGCCCACCCTTCTCAGCGCCCTGGCCTCTCTCCGGAAATCTTAGCTAGGGCAAACCTTACGACTGCGCCCAGTTTTCGACTGGCCCCGCCCTCCCGACATCTTGGCTCCACCAGCCATTTCAGTTTCTCTCCCGTTACCGGAAGCGCTCCTCCATAGCTCCGCCCCATCCTGCCCCCGCGTTTAGGGCCAAGGTCTGGACAGGGCGTGAGTTCCTCCTGTTGCCGGAAGCGCAGTATCCAGGCTTCGCCGCAGCCCCGCCCACAGGGCGCCCCACCCCCGCCCATGTTCGCACCCCGCCCATTACCGGAAGCACTCCCCGCAAGCCCTGCCCAGTCCCACTGTTCCACCGGCGCGCACGCGCAGCTTTTAACCGACCCGGAATCGGCTGGCAAGGAGCGAACGTCAAAGTCGGCGTCTGAGGGTTTTGAACTTTCTCTTTTCTACGTGAGCGTCTCAGTCCCAAGGCCTACACCCCTGGGACCTGGGGTCTCACGCACATTAGAGTCCCCTCACCCGCGTTTCCCACCGTGGTAAGTCCGGTGTCGCGGAGAGACACGCGGAGCCCTGTGGGCGGCGCTGCCGGCCGGGGTCCCTGTGCGTTTTGGTTCACATCTTTCGGAGTCGGTCCCGGCCCTCGGACGTTCGGACGCCTCCTGCCGCGTTATCTCCCTGCTTCACGCAGTCCCTGGGCACCCCTCCCACCCGCGCCGCGGGAGTCCAGGGACATGGGCGTGTGCGTCTCGCCCCCGCAGCCTGGCCCGGCTCGGCCCGTAGAGGCGCGGAGTGTGTCCCTGGCCCTGGGATTGCGCAGACCCCGCCGCCCTCCTGAGACCCCCTCCCGTGCAGCCCCGCATGTAGTGAGAGGACCCATGCCCAGGAAGGGCACCGTCTTCAGTGCGGGCGTTGGGGAGCGGGATTTAGGACGGAAGATCGCGGGGAGTCACGGAGCCGGTCCCCTCCCCCGCGCGAGGATGGGGAGCCTTGTGGAGGCCGTGACTGCGGAAGGGAGGCGAGGACAGCGGCAGACGAGGGACAGAGGGGGAGCAAGAGAAAGAGAATGGGCGGAGGAAAGATCAGTGAGAGGGTCCGTAAATTAGAGACGGCAAGATAGAGGATGCGGGAGGGACTTGCAGCGAGGCCGAAAGAGCGGAAGACGAGAACTCGGGAAAGTCGCAAGCGGAGAAGAGCAAAGAGCGAAATGTGGAGGAAGGGGAGGCGGTCCAGGAGAAGGGGAGCGGACTAGTAGGGGCCCTTGGTTAACAGAAGTAGGGCAACAAGGGCGAGGCACTTAACAGGCAGTGGGAAGGAGAAAATGGTTGTGGGCCGGCGATGCGGGGACAGAGGCGGTAGGGATGACAGCCAAGAGAGAAACAGCTGTGCGAGAGCTTAGCCGGAGGGGTGCCAGTGAGTGGGGGCAGAGGGAACGCAACCAGGAGAGCAGAAGGGACACAGATGGGGACTGAGGGAGAGAGAGAGGCCGAAATCGATGGAGATCGGAAGTCACAAAGCTTGGGCAGGAGTATGGGAAAGTGAAATAGGTCTCAAGAGTTCCCCGGAAAGTGTGGGTGTAGGGAAAGGAAGAGAGAAACGGGGAGAAAGCAAGGGAGGAGACGGGGGAATGACAGGGAAGGAGAAACAGTGGAGAAAATCAGAAAAGAGACATGAACAGATCCTTCGGAGGGAGAAAGAAGGGGAACCCAGATCTGGGTGAGTGGTGGTTAATGGGACATGGGTGAGTCAGTTGTGATACAGTGACCTGTGTCTCCGTAACGTATTTAACTTTAAATTTGCTTGTTTGAATTGAACAGTTGAGAAAGAGAATTACTGAACTGTTTATAAGGCTTGTGCATTTTATAATTATTAGCATCATAAGATAGCTTGCATTTGCAACCCTTAATCGGCCAGAGAGAGGGGGGAGACCTGTGTCAGTCATTTATGGATCACCCTCTTATCCTGGGATCTCATGGGGAGATGGACTAGATCTAGAAATTCCTTAATCGGTCATTGCATGATGCTTTTTAAAGCAATATTAAAAATGTTTCTTTTACAGAGAGTAAATCTGAGGTCAGATCATGTAAAAGTAAATGGATTTATCTCTTACATTTAGTTCATTTTTTAAGCCAAATTGAGGTAAATGTTAGTGTATTGGATATCTGCTATTCTGTAAATAATCATAAACTTCTGCAGTAAGCTTTGGTGACATCTTAACCCAGCTTTTATGATTCTTTTATAAATATTAGGTAGTTGCATTATATTAAAAGCTTTGACCCCCAAGGGTTGCCTGGGTGGCTCAATCAGTTAAGCATCTAACTCTTGGTATCAGCTCAGGTTATGATCTCAGGGTTGTGAGATCCAGCCCCAGCTAGGGCTCCTCCCCAGGGGTGGAGTCTGCTTGGGATTCTCTCTCTCCCTCTCAGTCAGTCATTCAATAAAAGCTTTGACCCCAGAAGATAATAGATTTTTAAAAAATTCCAACCTGTTAAAAAAAAAAAAAAATATATATATATATATATATATATATATATATATATATATATATATATATAGTTTGTAGCTCAGGTGAGAACCCCTGCATTCTTTCTACTCATTATCATATATTGGAACATCATTTGGTAGTTAGTAAATAATTTTGGACTATTTCAGTGTGTATCTGTAAGGGCGCCCATGATCTTAACAGTCAGAACCTAGTTTAGTAAGTTAGTGTAATATTCCACAGCGTCTCTTCTTCCTTGATGTGATTTATCTAATTAGTGAGGTATCAGCTCCAAAGTAGATGTTCCCTTCAGGTCCCTGAGGTCCTGAACAATTGTATGAACATATTGAAGGTGGGCTGGACTCTGAACTTTGTTCCAGTAGAACTGATTTATTCATGGTGAGGTAATATGCTTACTTCCATAGCTGATCCTCTTTCAAAGTGTTCAGTACCAAATCTCTGTGTTTATCGTTTTATATGTTTAAAGTATTTCCCCATTGATGGGGCACCTGGGTGGCTCAGTCAGCTGGGCGTCTGCCTTCAGCTCAGGTCATGATCCTGGGGTCCTGGGATCCAGCCCCACCTTGGGCTCCCTGCTCAGCAGGGAGTCTGCTTCTCCCTCTCCCTTCCCCTCCTTGCTTGCTCTCTTTCTCTCTCAAATAAACAAGTGGAATCTTTAAAAAAAAATTCAAATAAAATATTTCCCCATTGATTAAAACCATGAAAGAAGTTTCTTTAGCTCAGGCATATTTTGGACGATCCTGGAATTTTTCTTTTTTTTACCGTTATTTTTTTTTTTTAAGGACTGCACTTTATTTACATTTATTTATTTATTTATTTACTTACTTAACTTACTTATTTAAGTGAGCTCCTACACCCAGCGTGGGGCTTGATCTCCCAGTCCTGAGATCGAGTCCCATGCTGTCCTACTGAGCCAACCAGGCACCCTGATCCTTGAATTTTTGAAGCCCCATGCTTCATATAGGCCACTCCTTCAAAATTCAGTTACATGCAGTTCTCACTGAACTCAGATGTTCTCAAGGTAGCTAGTGAAAAGGCTTCTCTCCTAGGCCTCAGTGAACACAACCACGGCCTGGAGATGAAGGACAAGAGCAGGAAATCTGAATGACTGTGATCCCTAAAGTGATTGAAATTTTGCATGCGTGTCTGTGTGGCATTTTTTCTGCAGGAGGGTTACCAGTTGTAATTAGAAGATTAAGTTGATCCTAGCCCAACAACAATGAAAACTACTGTGAGGAAAGAGGCAAGGCCTAGGCTCAGAGACAGAGAGTAAATTTACAGAGAGTAAATCTGAAGTCAGATCATGCCAGTCCCCGGCATTAAATTCTCCACTGGCTTCCCATCACCTTCATGAAAAAAATCCTAGATTCCTGAATATGACAGTGGAAAGCAAGACAACAAAAGAAAAATAGGTAAATGGGAAAAAGCAGAGAAGATACACAGATGGATGGCCAGTGAGCTCATGCAGACATGCTCAGTGATCCTAATCATTAGGGAATTGCACATGAAAACCACAGGGTGATACTACTTCATACCAACTTGTGTGACTATACTCAAAAACGGGGACGGCTCCGAAAAGAAGCCCTGGAGAGAATGGGGTGAAACTAAAAGTATTGTTTACTGCCCCGGGGAGTGTAAATGGTGCATTCCCTATTGAAAAAAAGTTAGTGATTTCTTTAAAAAAGTGAACATAGAATTACCAGATATTCCACCAGATCCACTGGTGGGTACATACCCAAAGAAATTGTAAACGGGAAAGTGATCAGGTATTTTTACATTTTCTAAATCTCCTGGTTAATTCACTGTCTTTATCTGTCTGATCAGCAACACGTTGAACAGTGATCACTCCTTACTTTAAACATATTTTTTCATGGCTTTCAGGACATCCTGCTATTGACAAATCTTATGTATCATCTGTGTGTCTATTTCAATTTTCTTCTCTCCACCCTGTTCACTTCTCAGCTGATTCACTTCCTTTGCTGATTTTTCCTCAACTCCCTGCTCTCTGATTGGAAGAGCACCCCACAGGTCAGAAGTCATGGACTTCTCTTCTCTACACCCAGTGACTTTCCATGTCACCATATCTCATGGCTTTAAATACCCAGGGGTCTCACTGATTCACACTCCCATCTCAGACCTCTGCCCTAAACGCCAGATTGTGTTGTCCACCTGTCTCCTTGACATCTCTGCTGGGACATCTCTACCTTCGAGTGTCCAAACATGACCTCCTGAGCTCCCCCAGTTGTGTTCCCTGCAGTCCTCCACCTCCCAGCTAAGAGCAGTGCCATCCTTTCTGGAGCTTGGGTGACTGTCTTGTTTTCAAAATATACAGCATATCTTCAAAATACACAGCATATTACATTATTTGTGTGTTTTCCTTAAGGAGTGAAAAAAAAAAGACAATAAGTTTGAGAGACTACATGGCTTCCAAAATTCACTTGAGATGGAGGAGAACAGTGTCTGAAGACCATGGCCAGACATTCCTGATCTACTTCTGTGACCTGATCCCGTGCTTGTCTCCTCCTTCCTCACTGGGATTGAGGCCCACAGATATCTTTGCTGTTTTGGGGGCCAGGATCAGCACTGCCTCAGGGCTTTCCCAAGGGTGGTTCCCTCTGTCTAGAATTCTCCGACTCTTCAAATGCAGGTGGTGAACTTCCTTCCCCAGGTGTTGTGATATCACCTTCTCATGGGGCCATCTCTGATGGCCCATTGGGACACTGCCGTGTCACATTCCAGCCTCCCCACATACCCCCCACCCCCACTCTGGCCTGTAATGCCTGCTCTGCATGAGTCTCTCTGCTCCTTCCTCTTCCCACTGTCTGGATACAGGGGACAGGGCCCTAGGAGGGAGCCACAGGTGGGTGGGGCGCTGGGCTGGTCTCCGGTGCTCCACCCTGACTTCCCATGGGATTGCTGAGGCATTTTGCAGATCCCTCTTGAACCCAGTCCTCAGAGATTTCTCTTCTTGTGTTTGGGGTAATGGGGCTCAGCGTCAGTGGTGCTGAAAGTGCCCCAGGTGATTCTAATCTATATCCAGCGTTGAGCCCCAGGGCTCTGGCTCATCCATTGATGAGGACTGAAAGTGGCCCCTAATCTAGAGAGAGGTGAGGGGGCTGTTCTCTGCATGGGGTGTTATCAGGGCGTGTCTGTGACTTTAAAGGGAGCGTTAGTGCACCCCAGCTCCCCACTGCCGCAGCTCATGTGTGTGCTTCACCAGGAGGGGGCGAGTTCTGCAGGAAGAGGTCGGAACACTCACTTGCTGGTCTCCATGTAGCAGTTTACTGTCCCTGAATCCCTCCTGGGGCAGTGGGCAGCAGAGGGCTGTCTCCCACGTGGGGGGATCTTCCTGTGTGTGTGGTTGTGGCACAGAAAGGTGTATGTTGACCGAGTTCTCAACAGCATACATTTGACACTCAGGATTGACGTCTCAAGACCCATCTTGCCCGGGAGAGAAGCCCAGAGGAGGAAAGCCCAGGAGTCAGGAATGACTCTTTCTCAGGTAAAGTCGTATCTTGGTTCGTTGTTCTGTCCTGTGTCCTCACCTCCACGTGGCCTTGCTGATCACACTCTGAAGTGTCCCTCCTGACATGTTTGCTCATGATCACCCCAGGGCCTTCCCTCTGCCCCTCTATCTGCATGCAGATCCCAGCTCATACATTTCTGCATATGTATTTAATGGAGATTGAAGTTAAATGTTATTTTTTTTTAAATTTTTTTGCAGGGTTGTTTTTGTAAGCAGGCTAAATAGAATAACACTGACAATTTTATTTACATTTAATATAATTTATTCACTTTATTGTACCAGAAATACTGAAATGCACACAAGTAAAAAATGAGAGATAATGAAGATTTATTCTAAGAATAGATGTCACTTAGAGACTCCAGCTTTGATTTCAGTTACCTTCAGAGTGTGTTCACGTGTGCACACATGTGTATGGGCAGGAGCCTGTAGTGTGTAAAAAAGATGTCATCATTTCATAAATAACTTTTATTTTAACTTTGAAAGTATGTTTGAAATATTTTTCATGGTCTTAAATTTTTTCTACACCACCACACAAATCACTTAATAGCAGTAAGAATACTGACTGTATGTGTGTGCTTGTGCGTGCATGCATATATATTGACCTTTAATCCAGGCTTATGTTTCAGCCTTGAACTTGTTTCAGGTTTTCTGCATTAGCAAACCCTCTGTCAACAGACTTTTGCTGTTGTATCCATTACTTTACTGTCTGGTTCCTGCGAATTCCATCGTAAAGCCTGACCGCTTGGTTCAGGTGCAGGCTCTGCCATTTCTTTTTTTTTTTTTTTTTAAAGATAGAGACAGCCAGCGAGAGAGGGAACACAAGCAGGGGGAGTGGGAGAGGAAGAAGCAGGCTCACAGCGAAGGAGCCTGATGTGGGACTCGATCCCAGAACACCAGGATCACGCCCTGAGCCGAAGGCAGACGCTTAACCGCTGTGCCACCCAGGCGCCCCAGGCTGCCATTTCTTACCTACTTGACCAGAGGCACATTCCTTAGAGTGTGTGTGTGACAGAGTTGGGTCCCGTGTAAGATGGAAACAAATACTAATTTAATGGGATGCTATGTCTTTAAACAAGTTGGCCCTTGTAAAGCATTAGAGTGATGCTTACCATATGGGCAGCATTCAAAACTTCTAGTCCCTTCGGTTATTGTCAGCTTCCCATTTCTCCAGTTTTCACCTTTCGTGACGCCACTGTACGTTTGGTCTTCCCTGAAGACATTATTCGTGCTCTAGCTTATGTAGAAGTTAGCTATCCTGTGGTATATACAACATACTATTTAGAATTTACATATAATCTACCATTTGTTGACTTTTTTGCGTTTGTGTATTTTACCTGGCATATTATAAAATTCGGTAGTTTAGCTGGTGGAAATTCCCTGATGGAAAAGTGTAACAAATCAATATTGGGCATATGTGACTTACTCAAAATAATCTTTAATGTATTTATCTGATTATTCATTTCTGTCTAATTGACCCTTGTACCTCTTTCCTCCCCGCGTTTTTGTGAAATAAGTACTCTTTTGATGGCCTCTTGGTGAAATGTGCTTTCATTTCAGGGACGGTTGACCTTCAGGGATGTGGCCATAGAATTCTCTCAGGAGGAGTGGGAGTGCCTGGACCCTGCCCAGAGGGCCTTGTACAGGGACGTGATGGTGGAGAACTACCGGAACCTGCTCTCCCTGGGTGAGGACAGTTTCCCTCCAGAGGTTGGGAACTGCTCTGGTATATCTTTGTGTTTCTCTTGGGAGTTTCTTGGGCGCCCCTTCCCTGCTTGACTGAGATTGAAGCCCTGCTGATTCAGAAATGAAAAGCTTCCCAGTGTGGTATCCGGATTTTAAACCGAGATGACCCTGCAGGTTAGTGGTGGTGCTGGAAGTTGAGGAGGAACAAGACCTTACGCCGGAACGTTATAATATCCCAATGGCTGGTTTTACACCTGTAATCTTGAGTCAGTCGTTCTGGGAAGAGAACTGGATATCTGTATATGTCAAACATTTAAGCATTAGGAAGAAGGGTGTCACTGAACAAATTCGTGAAACGCTATTCTAGACCCGCCTGTAATGAATGTCCTTGGTCTCAGCTGACAAAGGGCTGGGGAAAACCCAGGACGTCATCTACTGTTGTCCATGTCAGCAGGAATCTCTTTCTGAGCTGAATATTATCTCCCCTGTGGAGCAAGGGAGAGCCCTGGCACGCCAGGAGTGGGGTGAAACTAGCCACAAAACCCGGGTGTGTGGGAAGGCGTCAAAGATGTGAACACAAGTAAGGGGCAGATGGCAGAGACGAAGTGGCTTCCAGAAATGTCATTTGGAACATTCTCCCCAGCTAGGAGAGGTGGTTGGAAAAGAAGAGTTGATTTCTCACAGGCTCTCAAAGGAGCTTGTTGTTCTCTCTCTCCTCCACTGTCTTCTTTGTACGTGTATGTTTCCGCCCTCGGTGGTTGTGCAGCTGTTGTCAGCAACAAGGGCAGAGTCTCTAACATGACCCGGACAGGCTGTTCTCTGTCCCTTAGAGCTCTTTACTGTTCGACCTTGGGGAGCACCTGGAGGGCTCTTTGCAGGGGCATTGTTCGTTCCTTAGCCCCTCCTTCCCTACTCAGTCCCCACGATCTGATCTGAGGCTCCCCCTGGTCCTGAGTGGGGCCTTCTCCAGTTTGCATCCCGTTTCCTGTGCTGAGTGACCTGTCAGGATGGGGACATCGGCTGCTCTTCTGCATCTGGGACTCCAGGCAGGAGCATGGGCTGTCTGAAGCCCTCGCCTGTTCCGTGCCTCCACCAGATCCTCGTTTCCACTCTTGCCCTTCAGGGGCGTATGTACTGGGACTAGAGGGGCGTCTTGAGATTGCTGTTCAGCAGTGCTGTATGGAGAGAGGGTGCGGGAACCTTTGATTCCCAGTCCTTCATGGGGACTGTATCTCAGGCTTTGGGCCCTCAGCCTGGAGTCTGTAGGCAGACCGCCAGGTCCTGTGTGAACATCCCACAGAATCAGAGCCCCTTCCTTAATTTCCTGTCTTTTCCGTGTCTCCCTGTTGCAGCTCCTCCCTAGTCTGGGAGTGTGGGAAACCCTCGACTGTCCCTGATTTCCTGGTCTCCTAAGTTTGTATGGTGTTGCCTCTGAAATTGTCTTGGTTCTGAAATACAGTTCCTCAGTGTCTGAAATTTTAGCCTCATTTTTTCTGCTGTGATAACCCGGCCTTTAGGTGCTGGACGACTTGTGGTGAACTCTCCCAGGAGGAGTTTAACTGGGTAAAAGAACGTTCTGGATGGAGAACACTTATATTTAGGTGTCACAGCATCATCCTGCCAAGTAGAGACGTGGGCCCTGAAGCACCTGAGTAGAGTGGTCAGCATGTTCCACGATGCTGAGATCGAGTGCAGCGTGAAGAGCCTGGCTTGTGGCTCCAGTTGTCCTTCTGGTTTTTGGCGTGTCAGCAAAGTGTCTGTTGAGGACATTGTGGCAATGTTGATGGAGTACGCTAAGGCTCATCCCCCTTGATTTTGCATGAAGAAGTATAGAAATTTATTCTAGGGAGAAAATTGTCTGCCTTCATAACCCCATCTGTGAGACTGCTGACCAAACTATCATTCGTGCAACAGTGTTCATTCCATGTCTGTGCTGTTGTTCCTTCTTCAACAAGTAAGATGTTGATTTATTGTGTTGGGGGAATTTATGAGCGCGTGATGCCTGCCTTATTGACCTCGACTGCATTTCCATAGTTGAAAGTTACTTTGATCTGCAGGGTTCCATGTATTACCAATGAACTTGTTAGATGTGTCTTTAATTATTGGTTATATGTTTTTAATGACACTCATCAGTGTTCTTTGTTTTTTATCTGTAATTTGTGGGACTGTTTGATCAGGGAATGAATGTCGTTACATATATTTTATAAGATTTCCTTCTTGAGTGCTAAGGGATATGGAGGGGGAGGCTTTGTCCAAAAACCTATATAAACTCTGGAATTTGGTGAAAATATAATCATAGTTATCCTTCCTATATCTATTTGCTTGAGTTAATACCTGCTTATTGACAAATACCTTTCTCATTTGAATGAATTTGGATTTTTAAAATTGGGCATATTGGACATCTTGAGAATATGCTTTTGTTATGAAGCGACTATGTTCACCCCAGAAATACAAAGAAATTCATTCATAATTTGTTTTAAAGTTATTTTGGTTTTTCTATAGTATATCTTAAGTTTTCTAAATGTAACTTGTCAAGTTTTATATGAATAACTTTTTCCTTCCCCAGGTTAGGGAAGTTCTCAGCTATGATTTGCTCAAATATATCTTCTAGTCCCCCCTCTCTCTCTCCACCCCCTCAGGTATCCCAGTAATTCTGACACTGGAACGTTCCATGGCGTCCTTAATCTCTCTCAGTCTGATCTCTTGGGTTTTCGGGATTTTATCCCAGGCCTCCCCGGCTTCCTTCTTTTTTCTCATCTTATCTTCTAGCTCACTAATTCCTTCTTCAGCCTCGTTTACCCTGGCAGTCAGAGTATCCAGTTTAGACTGCATTTCATTCATAGCATTTTTAAGTTTGGCCTGATTAGATCTCATATCTGCCCTTAGAGATTCTATATTGTCTCTAATATTTTTTTCAAGCCTAGATATTGACTTCATAATTGCTACTCTGAGGTCTGTCTCTGACATCTTGCTTATATGCATATCCATAGTGGTAGAGGCCATAGTCTGGTTCTTTTTCTTGTTTGGGGTTCATTGCTCCTCTTAGTCATTTTGTTGGGGGTGGATGGTTGAGGGAATGTAGAGTCCAAAGTATTAACCACGACCCAAGCAAGATGCACCTGTTTTATAGGGACCCTAGGGTTGTCGTCTTCTCGTTCTTCCAGCCTGTCTTTGCGCTGTTATTCAGGCAGCTCTGCCCAAGCCCCCTGTTGGGAGTGGGGGAGGTGGGCTCAGGGAAAACCACCTTTTTGAGCTTTTGTACTCTGGTGACTTTCCACGTCTCTTCCAAGAGTCAGAGCAGAAATGACTGCACCCAGACCTCTGTCTCAGAGCAGAGAAATGGTATTCTTCTCTTCACTGAGCTCTCCAGGACACATAGTCTCTGTTTCTGTCTACACTGCTAAAAACAGCAGCCTCCCTGGTTGTGCGCATCACAGGAACTCTCCCAGAGGTTGATCCCAGGGCTGGTGTGTCTCTTTCCTTTCTGCTTCTAAAACCGCAAGTGGCCCCTGGTTTCCATGTATGTGCACGTGCACACCTGCAGCTCCTGGATCCTGTTTGAGGACTTCACTAAAGTCCTTTCCCCTACGCTACAGGTCTGCGAGCGTGTGCCCAGTACCTAGCGCGGGACACTTTTGTGCTCTGGTGTCGTATCACCTTCCCAGCGCTAGCTTATGGTGGCTCCCTCTCCCTTCTGTTTAGTTTCCGATATCTGCCCACAGAATCACACAGCTCTGCCCGTCGTACCTTGCAACCGCCGGAGATTTTCTGCTTGTAGAGATCCAGATATATACTCTTACATCTGAGGCTGATTGCGTGGGTATTCGGAATGGTTTGGTAGATATCCAGCTAAATTCAGGGGACTGGTTGAAATAGGTTCCCCTACTCCTCTGCCAACTTTCCAAGAATCAGAATTAACCATTTTATTTTATTTTATTTTATTTTATTTTATTTTATTTTATTTTATTTTTTTAAAGATTTTATTTATTTATTCAACAGAGAGAGAGACAGCCAGCGACAGAGGGAACACAAGCAGGGGGAGTGGGAGAGGAAGAAGCAGGCTCATAGCAGAGGATGCTGGGATCACGCCCTGAGCCGAAGGCAGATGCTTAACCACTGTGCCACCCAGGCGCCCCCAGAATTAACCATTTTAAAGTGAACAGTTCAGTGGCTTTTAGTGCATGTACCAATTGTCCGACTAGGCACCTCTGCCTAATTGCACAATATTCCCATTACTCTGGATTACTCTCTGTTACCCATTAATCCGTTTCTCCACGTTTTCCTCTGTTCCCAGTCCCTGAAATTACCAGTCTATTCTGTCTCTGTTTATTCTTCAGTTTTCTTCTTTTTCGGTATTGTCTGGAGTCTTCAGGGCCCTTTGCAGTTCCATATGTATTGGATCATGTTTTCCATTTCTCCAAGGAAGGTTTTTGGAATTTTCATAGTGTGTATATAGAATATCTAGACTACTTTGGTGAATCTTACCATCTTTAAAAATATGAAATCTTCCAACCCATAAATATGGAATGTCTTTTCTATTTGTTTCAGTGTTTAATTTCTCTCAGCAGCATTTTATGCTTTTCAGTCTACAGCTCTTTCATCTCCTATGTTAAGATTTTTTCTAGGTATTTTATTTCTTGGATGTGGAATATTTTTAACGTTCCCTTCCCAGATTGTTCCTTATAGTGTATAAGGCACAACTGCTTTCCTGTGTTGCTACTGTGTCCTGCAACCTTCCTGACATCATTAGGACACATCGTTAGAGTAAGTTGTGTGTGTGTGTATTTTTTTTTAGAGATTTTATTTATTCATTTGACAGAGAGAGAGCGCACAAGCAGGGGGAGTGGCAGGCAGAGGGAGAGGGGAGAAGCAGGCTCCCTGCTGAGCAGGGAGCCTGATGTGGGGCTGGATCCCAGGACCCTGGGACCATGACCTGAGCTGAAGTCAGAGGCTTAACCAACTAAGCCACTGAGGTGCCCAGTGTGTGTGTATTTTATGGAATTTTTTACACATAGGATTACGTCTTTGGAACATAGAGATTATTGTCCTTTTTCTTCCCTAATATGTGTTTTTAAAATTTCCTTTCTTTTCTTTTTTGTCTTACTGGTCCTGGTAAAACTTGCAGTGCAGTGTTGGATAGCATTGATAAAAGTCAGTATCCATCACTTATTCCTTATCTTAGGGGGCTAGGATTACTCTTCCACCATTGACTATGATATTAACTGTGGGTTTTTTTATAATAGACCTTTAAGAATTTGAGGAAGGTCACTTTTGTTTTACGTATCTGGTGTTTTTAACATGAGAGTTCTGGAGGTTTTCAGATATTCTGTAGACAATGAGATGATTATGTAAGTTTTTCTTTTTTCCTTTTATTTTCTAGGTTATTACATTGATAGATGTTTACATGTTGAATTGTCAATCCTTAAATTCTCGGAATAAGTCCCTCTTGTTTATGTTGTATGATTTTCATCTACTTTGTATTTAATTGGCCAGTAGTTTTCAAAGATATTTGCATCTATATTAATAAGTGATATTGGTCTGTCATTTTTTTTCATGTGATGTCTTTGGTTTGATATCAGAATAATGTTGGCCTCAGAGAATGAATTAACAATTCCTCACCTTTTTTTATCTTGGAAGTCGTAATTGGTTGAGGTTTTTTCCCACCCTCCCCCCCTCTGCCAATCTGTCAACATTTTAAATATGTTATCCCATTGTCTCTGGACTTCACGGTTTGACTGAAAAATCAGCTCTGAAAGCTATTATGTGTCCTTTGTACGTGATGCTTCTCCCTTCCTGCTTCCAAGATCTCTCTTCATACCTTCCTCTTTCACATATCGATTATGATTTGTTGCAGTGTGCGTCTCTGTTGCAGTTTTTCTTAATTGCGTGTTCACGGAGTTCTTAGATTTGTGGAGTCTTGTCTTTTAACGTTTAAGAAATTGTCTACCAGATTTCTTCCAATATTCCTCCTGCTTCCTTCTCTTCTTTCTTTTTGGGGCTCCCATTGTTCATATGTTGGCCCACATGGTGTTGTCCTGCAGCACCATTAGACTCTGCTCATTTATACTCAGTCTTTTTCTTTGTGCTCCTCAGACACGGTAATTTCAACAGATCTCCCTACCAGTTTGCTGAATCTTCCTCCCACCTCACTAGACCTGATATTGAACCTCTCTATGAAATCTTTCAATTCAGGTATTTTACATTTCAGTTTCAGAAAGCGTTTAGTTTCTCTTTCCACCTTCTGTCTCTTTATTGATATTCTCTGTTTATTTATACAGTATTTTCCTGATTGCTTTTTAATTCTTTGTCCATCATTCCCTTTAGCTTAAATAGTTGATTTAAAGTGTGTGTTTAGGAAGTCCAAAACTTGGGATTGCTTAGGGCCCGGTTTTGTTATGTATTTAATATTTATTTTTCTGTATGGGTCCTGCTTTATCGTTCTGTGGTCTCCTATGTAACTTCTTGTTAAAAACGGGACATTTTGAATATGTTGAAACTTTGAAAATAGTAATATTCTCCCTTCCAAGGGTTTTTTTTTTTTATGTCTCTTGTGGTTGTTGTGTGTGTGTTTGTTTCCCTCAACAAATTTTGTGTGATGTATTTTCTTTGTTAGCCATTGTGTAGCCATTGATGATGCCTTTGGTTCGCTTATTGGTCAGCTGGTGATTCAGCAGATTTCCTGAAACCGCTGGATCCAAACACAAAACAAATCAACTTTTCCCTCTTTGTAGATGAGGGGGGTGTGTGTGTGTGTGTGTGTGTGTGTGTGTGTGTGTGTTGGGGAGCGCAGGAAACACACAGGGTAGAAGTTTAAGACAACAGTGCCTTATCCTTCACTTCTGCTTGCTCAGGATCTGCTGGTCAGCAGGAGGTATGTGCTTGGGGGCTTCTCAGGTCTTTTCTCAGGTGTCTGGTCCTGGACATGCCTGCAGCCTTCTGGGGTCCCTGGAACATGTGGGGGATTTTCAGAGCCTTACTCCCCAGCGCACCTCCCTCTCCAGTGTCTTCCTCAGGGTTTTCAGTTTGTCCATTGTTTGTGCCAGTTGTCATCCCTGCCCTAGGTGGCAGTGGCTACTAGACTTACCTTTAAATGTTTGTGACGAATGGCCCCTGGTTATTACCTCCACCTCGGTAGAGATCTGAGCTAGGCCAGACAGCGTTTGAGCCAGTCCTTCAGGGAGCCAGCAGGCAGATTAAAAAAACAAGCAGATAACCAGTCACAATTCTTTGAAGAGCCCATCTGTTCGTGCGTTTGGGAAGCCTGTACCCCTTGCAGACTGCTGTGTTCAAGGCCACTTCCTAGCTGGGGTGCCGGGCACAGAGTCAGCTACCTTTATCTTGATTAAGAGTGTGCCTTGTTGCTGGAATCCTGTGCTTAATTTCCAGGGTTCCTATAAAGTTCATTCTGACAGTTTTTGGTAGTTCATCTCCTGCTGGAGTCTCCTGGAGTTCCCTTCTTTGCCGTTTTGATGTCACAGTTCCCCACTGTTAATCTCTATACTTACGTATGTATCAGAACTTCTATTTCATGATGGGTGATTTCAACATATTTTCCATTTATGATATTTTGTGCTTCTCCTGAAATACAACCTCTTTTATTTTTTTTCTTATGGGTGAATTGTTTAAAATTCTAATGTCTATATATATATTTCTTATAAATATACATATTCCTTAATAATTGAATTTGTGTGGAGCTACTAAAATGCTTATTTTTTACATTATTAATAGATAATTGTAGCACATATTATGGATTATAAGTACAGGACACTGATTATTAACATTGCAGTATGCCTATTGTGCATGGATGCTGTTTTATAGCAAGTATTTAGAAGAATATTTTGTTATTCTTAATGTTTTATTTTAATGTTGTATACAATAAATATTTGATAACTGAGTTTCATATGTGTTTTTCTTTTAAATATGAGCCACCTTTATGCCTCCTGTAGGTTGCTATGATCTTTGGGATACCTGTAGAAAATTCTAAGTTTTCAGGGCTGTGATAACTTTTGATCATAGAACATTTATAAATAGGCTTCCCTGAAAATAATTTGAACTACCTGTAATCAGTCTTTCTTTATTGTGAAATCTTATGTCCTTTGCATTTCTATTCATTTGCATACCATGGTTTACAAATGTAATAGCTCTGTAATGTGAGTTTTCTTTTTGGTGTAATACTTTTCATTACAAAATATCCTTTTTCAAACTCTGGTTAATAGGAAGCCTATGATTCTTTATATCTTACAGATATCTCTACCAGATGTGTGAGCAGAGAATTATCACCAAAAGAAGACATTAATAATGGAGAATTACTACAAACATTAATTTCGGAAAGACACATAAGTCATGAGTTTGATGATTTTGATTTGAGAAAAATCCAAGATGTGAACAAATTTGAGAGTCAGTGGCTTTTTCAAGAAAAAAATTATGAAGAAGACACTGCAACCCATTACAAAAATCTTGCCTACAGAGAACATCAACAACATCATAAATTCTGTAATCATTTTCCTGTAAAGCACAGTGTTTCCGTAGGAAGAAGTATATCTGAATGTTACAAACATCATATGGTCAATAAGGCACTAAAAAACAAGGTAGGCTATTCAGGAAGCAAGTACAAAAACTGTTCGGACAATAGGCTTGGAATAAGCTTTCATTCACATCTGGCTGAACTGCAGAGATTTCAAACCCAAGAGGAAATTCATGAAAGTAATCAGGTTGAGAAGTCTACCAAAAAGACTTCAGTTTCACTTCAAAGAATTCCTTCTAGTGTCAAAACCAACATTTTTAATAAATATGGGAAGGTTCTTATGCATCCTTCATTATGGACACAACACCAGAAAACACCCAATAGAGAAAAACCTTCCAAATGTAATGAGTGTGGGAAGGCTTTTAGCCATTGCTCAACCTTAGCTAATCATCAAAGAATTCATTCTGAGCAGAAACCTTACAAAGGTAATGAGTGTGGCAAAGCCTTTAAGAGGTTCTCAAACCTCACGAGGTATCAGAGAATCCATACTGGAGAGAAAACATATAAATGTAATGTATGTGGGAAAGATTTTGCCACACGGTCACATCTCTGGGGTCATGAGCGAATTCATACAGGAGAGAAGCCTTACAAATGTAATGAGTGTGGCAAAGCCTTTTCTGATGGTTCATATCTTACTCAACATAAGAATTTCCATTCTGGACAGAAACCTTACAAATGTAATCAGTGTGGCAAGGATTTTGCCACACGTTCACACCTTTGTATTCATAAGAGAATTCATACTGGAGAGAAACCATTTAGATGTAATGTATGTGGTAAGAATTTTATGATACCTTCACAGCTTTGGGGTCATGAGCGAATTCATACTGGAGAGAAGCCTTACAAATGTAGTGAGTGTGGCAAAGCCTTTTCTAGTGGTTCAAATCTTGCTCAACATAAGAGAATCCATTCTGGAGAGAAACCTTACAAATGTAATCAGTGTGGTAAGGATTTTACCACACGGTCATACCTTTGGAGTCATGAGAGAATTCATACTGGAGAGAAACCTTACAAATGTAATGAGTGTGGCAAGGCCTTTATCAGGAGTTCAAATCTTACTCAACATAAGAGAGTTCATGATGGAGAGAAACCCTATAAATGTAATGTATGTGACAAGGCCTTTAGTCAGAATGCAAGCCTTACTGTTCACCAAAGAATTCATACTGGGGAGAAACCTTATAAATGTCATGAATGTGGCAAAGCCTTTAAGCACTACTCAAGCATCAATAAACACCATAATACACATAAAGTGAAGATACAAATGTAAAGTGTGTGGTAAGACTATTATTAAATGTTTACACCTTTGGAGTCATGGGAGAATCCTTACAAATGTCATGAATGTGGCAAACCCTTTAAGCACTGTTCAAGCCTGAGTAGACACCAGAATATACATAGAGTGAAGATAGAGATATAAAGCCTGTGATAAGGCTTTTATTAAATGTTCTCACCTTTGGAGTCATAACGGAATTCATACTGCAAAGAAATCTCACCAAAGAATGTAGCACAGATTTCATGCCATGGCCTGGCCTCAGGATTCACCAAAGATTTCATGTTGGAGAAAACCCTACAAATACAATGAGTACTGGTACATTGTTTAAGCAGGTTTCACAATGTACTATGCATCAGAGAATTCTAGTAGTATGAACTAAGTCTAATTCTTGAAGATTAATCAAATGAAATGTCAAACTCTGCAGGAAAATTAAAAGTCAAATGTTTTAAAATTCATGAAATGATGGCTGTCAAAGGAACAGGAATATCGGTGGAACAACCTACTTCATTTCATACGATCTTTTTATTTTCTATTTCTTGATGAGATTACTTGATTATGGACTTTGGACTTGTGGTTGAAGACCTTTCATGAATTGCCACAAGTGTATGATGGTCCCTTTTGTTTTGGCCCTAATGTAAATGGTATTTTGTTTTTAATTTTTAATTCACTTGTTTATTTCTGGTGCCTAGGAAGGCAGTTAAATTTGATCATTAACCTTGTATCCTGCTGCCTTGCTGTAATATCATATTGTGTTTTATCTACCATACTTTGGGGCTTCATAATATTGTTCAGTGCTGTGATGACAGGTACCTCTGTTTTGTTCCTGGAATAAAAAGAAAGGACTCTCTGTCACTGTACAACAAATCTTGCAGTCATGTCCAACTTGGTCACGTCGCAGGTTCCTATTGTACTATGCGGCGATCAGAGTATCTGCAGTTTATTAAGGTCTCAGAAGCTGGGGCGCCTGGGTGGGGCAGTCAGTTAAGCATCCAACTCCTGGTTTCAGCTCAGGTCATGATCTCGGGGTCATGAGATCAAGCCCTGCATCTGGCTCCACACTCAGTGTGGAGTCAGCTTAAGGCTCTTTCTCCCTTTAAATTAAAAAAATCTCAGAAGCTTTATGCATAATTGGTATTGCCATATAGAATAAATCTCTACACATAAATGGAACGTGGTCATAGACAAAATTATAAATAGCATACCGGAATCTAAACTACAAGGAGAGCTTATGAAGACAGCTAAATGTAGATCTAGATTACTGAGGAACATCATCAACCACCTTTTTCTGTATATTGTGTTGATCGCATGATGTGATTTGTTACCACCCCCACTAGGTTTAAGTCCCCAGTCTGCTGCTAAACAAGATGTGAAATTACTGAAATCACTCCATACTGTGCTTCATAGTCCTCTTTAGAATGAAAGTAGTAGTTTCCACCCCCAGACTTGTGAGGAACAGAGTTAACCGTCCTCGCAGCACAGATTCTTAATATTGTAGGTGTTTGTGCTTTCCTGAAGGGTTTGCCTGAGGGGGGAGAAAAAGGTAACATGGTATCTGCTATTTCTTAGACAAACCTGATTAATTTATCCTGTATCCCTTTTCCTCACATGGCTGATGCAGGTCCACACCTGTAGTACAGTCTGGGGTCATCATGGGAGAGCAAATTCATAGGGAATGTAATATGATGGAAAGCTTTATGATGCAGGATAATACAAATTTCACATGCAGCAAAATTCCCCATAAACAAAATGGATCCATGACTTTCATGTATAATTGCCTTCTCCCCAACTGTTGAGAGTTTGATGAAAGTTCTGCAAGTCACTTATTTGCTTGTGATCATGGGAGTCCATGCTGTGAAATGTCTTTCATGCCAACGTGGCTGGTAGGCAATATTGTTTAACACAGCATAATCTACATAATTACTTTCTGAAGGTCCTCATCTATCCCCAGCACTGTATTTTTTTTTTAATGTGCAGGAAACAAATGCATGGAATGATTTGATAATGGGATTGGATTCTCTTTCAGTTATATCTAGGTTATTTGAAGACATTTAAAACAGGATGCACATTATAAATATAATCAAGCAAAGAAATCCATCAAAATGGTTTCTTAGTGTCACAATCTGAAAGAAACCTTCCTAGTGCCAAAACCAACATTTGCATAAGGGTGGGAAAGTTTTGATCCCTTTTTTGTTGATAACAAAATAATACAGTTCTACATATTACAAAGAAACTGCAAAAGTAATGAACTTGGAAAGTCTTTAGACAGGATGAATCTTTACTAATCAGAAATTCTTACTGGAGAGATGTCAAAATTATACACAGTGGGGCACTGTATTTAAGCAAGTCAAACATTATTAAACATTCATAAATACCTCAGTGAAATCTTCAAATGTAATATATGTGGCAACATTTTTTTATTAAATGTATTTTTTATGTTTTTTAATGATTTTTTATTCTGTTAGTCACCATACAGTACATCCTCGGTTTCCGATGTAAAGCTCGATGATTCATTAGTATGTGGCAACATTTTTATCCAAAATTCAATCCTTGTGAGATCACCACAATATTAATTTTGGAATGAAAACTAAATTTTACAGGTAATGATACTGAAACCTTAGTAAACTTAAGTAATTCAAATATTATAAACAGAAGCTATAAGCAGTGCTTAAAACTTCTGGAACACCACGTAATGTATACAGGAGTGAAACCTTACAAATTTAATATATTAAAAGCCTTTTTATCCAAAATGCCTTTATCTCATCAATTCTTACTGTAGAATTCACCTTTAACATGTATGGATTTTAGAGAAACATGTGGATATTAACTCAAAGATATTGCCTTAAAGATTATTGAAGGTATAAATCAGACCTTTGGAAAATTGACAGTCTAACTTCACGTTCCTTAGTGTTCATATGAAGAAAACTCACATACCTGTCAAATGGCCCTGGAAATATTGCAAAAGTATTCTTTAAATGATTTCAAACTCAATAGTCTTCTAAAGAATATATACTTAAGCAGGATTGTAATCCACACCTGACAGAACATTTAGAAGTAGAAAAACAAAAATGCTAATAATATTTTATGAAAATGTTAGTTCCTTTGGATAAAAGTAAATTTAATAGGTCATTTTGTACCAAAAGGTCAATTATGAAGCACCTAGAATTTTTCAATTGAAACAATGTATTCTCTGGGTTCTGCTATGGCCCAAACAGTATTTACTTTTTCTGTTGTGCATTTTCATTTTCCCCCCAAAATGGGTTTATTTTATGTACCCCAAACTTTCTCAATATAGAAAAAAACTATTAATAAAGACTAAAGTGAATTTGCAATTTAGAAATTACTGAGAAATGAATTATGAGGTCACAAAAGTTTACCTCAAGTTGAGTTTATCAGTCAACCTCAAATGTGGAATACATTGACAAACTTGAACAACTCAAGTTAGATCTATACTTTAAAAAAATTTTTTTTAAAGCAGTGAATGGTGACCTAAATATCATGTCTCAACCCCCATCTCCCATCTCCCAGGTCTTGTGCCTATGAACAGCTCTAGAAATGAACACAGGATTTGAGCACATGATGAGTGGGGCTAAAAATGGAAATGACATTCCTGGATCCAGCCATGGCCTCACGTCACTCCCCACAGAGCACCTGGTCCCAGACCACTCAGTACATTTCACCTGTTGGGATGCACATGTCTATCTCTAAATGAAGTTTTTTTGCATTAAGTTTTTTATTTTATTTGAGAGAGAGGGAGAGCACATGGCAGGGATGGGGACAGAGAGGGAGAAGGAGAAGCAGATGCCCCGCTGAGCAGGGAGCCTGACATGGGGCTCAATCCCAGGACTCTAGGATCATGACCTGAGCCAAAGGCAGACACTTAACAGACTGAGCCACCCAGATGCCCCAGGTTTTTTAATACCAATATAGTTAACATTCGGTGTTATACTAATTTCAGGTGTACCATTTAATGATACACCAATTGTATATGTTACACAGTGCTCCTCATGACAAGTGTGCTCTTAATCTCCGTCATCTATTTCTCCCATCCCCCCCATCGACCTCCCCTCTGGCAACCTTCAGTGTGTACTATGTAGTTCAAAGTCCTAAATTGGTTTCTCTCTTTTCCTTTGTTCATTTATTTTGTTTCTTAGATTCCACATATTACTGAAGCATATGCTATTTTGTCTAATTGACTTATTTCGTTTAGCATAATACCCTCTGGATCCATCATTGTTGTTACACAAGGCAAGATTTCACTGTTTTATGGCTGAGTAATACTCTATTGTGTGTGTGTATACACACACACCATATCTTCTTTATCCATTCCTCTATTAACTGATACTTCTCTGCTCCATACCTTGGTTACTATAAATAACGCTACAATAAACATAGGGGTGCATAAATCCTTTTGAATTGATGCTTTTATAGTCTTTGGGTAAATACCAAGTAGTTACATTACTGGTCGGAAGGTAGTTCTACTTTTGTTTGAGGAGCCTCCATACTGTCTTCCACAGTGTCTGTACCAGTTTGAATTCCCGCCAACTGCAGGAGGGTTCCTTTTTCTCCACGTCCTTGCCAACACTTGTTCCTTGTCAAAACAGTTTCTCAGGAATGTCACTTTAATAAAACCTTAATATGCCACCTTAATAAAATGCCACCTTAATAAAACGTAACCACGTTAGCTTTCAACACAGGTGGCCCACAAAACTCCAACGTTTACCTCAAACTTTTGAAAACGTCAACTTAAATGGGCAGGCAGCAGTCCCGTTACACAGGACGAGACAGAAACTGGAAGGGATGGACATTCCAAAAACACGTACTGGGGGCAGGGGCAGAGGAAACCAGGCCCCATCCAGATCCCACCCGAGGTCCTGGTTGCGTCCCCAAGATCCTGCCCCGGGTCATTAATGTTCCCAGAACGCCCGAATCTCTCCGTCGACGACCTACCCAGGCCCCGCCCAACGGTCGCGGCCTCGACTCTGACCGCCCAGCCAAGACAACCCCTCGGGCGCGCCCGTCGCCGGAAGCTCTACGTCCAGTTTCCGCCTGGCTCCGCCCTACTGCCGTCCTGGCTCCAATGACCGTAGCCGTTTCCCTCCCGTTACCGGAAGTGCTTCTGCGAATCTCCGCCCCAACCCGCCCGCCGAATTCAGGACGAAGGTCTGACCAGTACGCGCTTCCCCGGCGCTGCCAGAGACGCTCCACCCAGAATCTGCCCCAACCCCGCCCAGAGGCGGTAAGCATCCTGGCCAGGCCACACTTCGCATCCCGCCCATTACCGGAAGCGCTCCTCACAGGCCCTTCTCCAGTCCCGTCGTCCCACTTGCACGCACGCGCAACTGTTCGCCGACCCGGAAGCGGCTAGCCGGGAGCGAAGGTCAAATCGGCATCAGAGGGTTTTTAACTTTCTAATTTTTACGTCAGAATCTCAATCCCCAGCCCTACACCCCTGGGGCCTGGGGTCTCACGCACATTAGAGTCCCCTCGCCCGCGCCTCGCACCGCGGTAAGTCCGGCGTCGCGGAGAGACACACGGAGCCCTGTGGGCGGCGCTGCCAGCCGGGGGTGCCGATGCGTTTCGGTTCACATCTTTCGGAGTCGGTCCCGGCCTGTGGTCTCCCGGCCCTCGGGCCTTCAGACGCCGCCTGCCGCGTTATCTCCCTGCCTCACGCCGTCCCTGGGCACCCCTCCCCCCCGCGCCGCGGGAGTCCAGGGACATGGGCGTGTGCGCCTCGCCCCCGCAGCCTGGCCCGGCTCGGCCCGTAGAGGCGCGGAGTGTGTCCCTAGACCTGTGATTGCGCAGACCCCGCCGCCCTCCTGAGACCCCCTCCCGTGCAGCCCCGCATGTAGTGAGAGGACCGATGCCCAGGAAGGGCACCGTCCTCAGTGCGGGCGTTGGGGAGCGGGATTTAGGGCGGAAGATGCAGGGAGTCACGGAGCAGGTCCCCTCCCCCACGCGAGGATGGGGAGCCTTGTGGAGGCCGTGACTGCGGAAGGGAGGCCAGGACAGCGGCAGACGAGGGAGAGAGGGGGAGCAGGAGAAAGAATGGCGGAGGAAAGATCAGTGAGAGGGTCCGTAAATTAGAGACGACAAAATAGAGGATGCGGGAGGGACTTGCAGCGAGGCCGAAAGAGCGGAAGACGAGAACTCGGGAAAGTCGCAAGCGGAGAAGAGCAAAGAGCGAAATGTGGAGGAAGGGGAGGCGGTCCAGGAGAAGGGGCCCTTGGTTAACAGAAGTGGGGCAACAAGGGCGAGGCACTTCACGCGGGCAGTGGGAAGGAGAAAATGGTTGTGGGCCGGCGATGCGGGGACAGAGGCGGTAGGGATGACAGCCAAGAGAGAAACAGCTGTGCGAGAGCTTAGCCAGAGGGGTGCCAGTGAGTGGGCAGAGGGAGCAGAACCGGGTGAGCAGAAGGGACACAGATGGGGACTGAGGGAGAGAGAGAGGCCGAAATCGATGGAGATGGGAACAGTCAGAAAGCTTGGGCAGGAGTATGGGAAAGTGAAATAGGTCTCAAGAGTTCCCCGGAAAGTGTGGGTGTAGGGAAAGGAAGAGAGAAACGGGGAGAAAGCAAGGGAGGAGACGGGGGAATGACAGGGAAGGAGAAACAGTGGAGAAAATCAGAAAAGAGACATGAACAGATCCTTCGGAGGGAGAAAGAAGGGGAACCCAGATCTGGGTGAGTGGTGGTTAATGGGACATGGGTGAGTCAGTTGTGATACAGTGACCTGTGTCTCCGTAACGTATTTAACTTTAAATTTGCTTGTTTGAATTGAACAGTTGAGAAAGAGAATTACTGAACTGTTTATAAGGCTTGTGCATTTTATAATTATTTGCATCATAAGATAGCTTTAAAAAATTAAACATAGAATTACCATATAATCTGCCAATGTGCTTCTGTGTATATACTCAAAGAAGTTGAAAACGGACCAGAACAAGTATTTGTACTCTATGTCATAACATTACTCGAAATAGTGAAAAGATACAAAGAGCTCTTCTATGCAGAACACTGAAAACTTGTCTATACGCTGCAGTCTTGTTTGCATTTGACTCTTGACCCCCAAACAGACTTTCTCATCTATTTCACTCCCTTTGTCAGAGGCAGTAATGTCCTCCAGTGTTGTAAATCGAATGGGTAATTAACTCTGCATTTAGCTGATCAGAAACATGTTGAACAGTGACCACTCCTTCCTTTGAAGACATTTTTTTTTTCATGGCTTTTCGGACATTTCAGTATTGACAGATCTTATCTATCATCTGTGTGTGTGTGTTTCTTCTCTCCACCTTGTTAACTTCAGTTTCCTGTGCTGATTTTTCATCAGTTCTCCTCTGTGACTGGAGGAGTACCCCACTGACTAGTCTTGGACCTCTTCTCTTCTCTCTCTACGCCCGGTGACTTTCCATATCACTGTATCTCAGGGTTTAAACACTCTGAGGTCTCCTAGGTTCACACTCCATCTCAGACCTCCACCCTAAACACGAGATTGTGTTGTTCATCTGTCTCCTCTACGTCTCTGCTGGGACACCTAACAGGCATCTCCACCTTACAGTGTGCAAACATGACCTCCTGAACTCCCCCAGTAGTGTTCCCTGCAGTCCTCCACCTCCCAGGTAAGAGCAGTGCCATCCTTCCTGGGGCTTAGGTGACGATCTTGGCAGGTTTTCAAAATACATAGCATATTGTTTTTGTATTCACTTACGATAGAATAAAAAAGAAGACATTAGGGGCGCCTGGGTAGCGCAGTCGTTAAAGCGTCTGCCTTCGGCTCAGGGCGTGATCCTGGTGATCTGGGATCGAGTCCCACGTCGGGCTCTTCCGCTGTGAGCCTGCTTCTTCCTCTCCCACTCCCCCTGCTGTGTTCCCTCTCTCGCTGGCTGTCTCTCTGTCACATAAATAAATAAAATCTTTAAAAAAAAAAAAAAAAAAAAAGAAGAAGAAGAAGACATTAATTTGGGTGAAAGGCTACATGGTTTCCAAAATTCATTTGAGATAGAGGAGAACAGTATCTGAAGACCACGGCCAGACATTCCTGCCCTACTTCTGTGACCTGATCCCCTGCATGTCTCCTCCTCCTACACTGGGATTGAGGCCCACAGATGTCTTTGCTGTTCTTGGGGCTAGGGTCAGCACTGCCTCAGGGCTTTCCTGAGGATGGTCCCTCTGTCTAGAATTCTCTGACTCTTCAAATGCAGGTGGTGCACTTCCTTCCCCAGATGTTTGTTGTGATATCACCTTCTTGTGGGGCCATCTCTGACCCTGCCATGTTCCTCCCCCCCACCCTGCGTTCTGGCCTGTAATGCCTGCTCTGCATGGATCTCTGCTCCTTCCTCTTCCATTGTCTGGTTATGGGGGATGGTCCCAGAAGAGAGCAGAGCCACAGGTGGGTGGGGCGCTGGGCTGGTCTCCGGTGCTCCACCCTGACTTCCCATGGGATTGCTGAGGCATTTTGCAGATCCCTCTTGAACCCAGTCCTCAGAGATTTCTTGTGTTTGGGGTAATGGGGCTCAGCGTCAGTGGTGCTGAAAGTGCCCCAGGTGATTCTAATCTATATCCAGCATTGAGCCCCAGGGCTCTGGCTCATCCATTGATGAGGACTGAAAGTGGCCCCTAATCTAGAGAGAGGTGAGGGGGCTGTTCTCTGCATGGGGTGTTATCAGGGCGTGTCTGTGACTTTAAAGGGAGCTTTAGTGCACCCCAGCTCCCCACTGCCGCAGCTCATGTGTGTGCTTCACCAGGAGGGGGCGAGTTCTGCAGGAAGAGGTCGGAACACTCACTTGCTGGTCTCCATGTAGCAGTTTACTGTCCCTGAATCCCTCCTGGGGCAGTGGGCAGCAGAGGGCTGTCTCCCACGTGGGGGGATCTTCCTGTGTGTGTGGTTGTGGCACAGAAAGGTGTATGTTGACCGAGTTCTCAACAGCATACATTTGACACTCAGGATTGACGTCTCAAGACCCATCTTGCCCGGGAGAGAAGCCCAGAGGAGGAAAGCCCAGGAGTCAGGAATGACTCTTTCTCAGGTAAAGTCGTATCTTGGTTCATTGTTCTGTCCTGTGTCCTCACCTCCATGTGGCCTTGCTGATCACACTCTGAAGTGTCCCTCCTGACATGTTTGCTCATGATCACCCCAGGGCCTTCCCTCAGATTCCAGCTCACGTGTTTCCATATGTGTATTTAATGGAGATCAAAAGTACTTGTTACTGTTTTTTAAAACATCTTGCAGGGGGTGCATGGCTGGCTCAGAGGGTAGATCATGGGACTCTTGATCTGCAATTAGTGAGTTTGAGCCCCATGTTGGGAGTAGAGATTACTTAAAAAAAAAAATGTGTTCACAGGGTTGTTTTGTAAGCAAACTAAATAGAATAACATTGGCCATTTTATTTACATCTAATACAATTTGCACATGTTTATTTTACCAGAAATGCACATTAGTAACAAAATGATAGATAATGAAGATTTATGTAAAAATAGATGTCATTTAGAGACTGGTATTTTGATTTCAGTTATTTTCAGTGTGTGTGTTTTGTGTCCACACCTGTGCGTGAACAGTAGCTCGTGGTGTGTAAAAAAGACATCGTCACTCCATATCTGACACGTTTTCCATGGCCTTAAATTTATTTCTATACTATCATGGGAGTGGGATAATAGCGGTAGGAATACGGTGTGTGTGCATATATGCGTGCATGCATATATATTGACCTTTTATCTAGGTTTAGGTTTCAGCCTTGAACTTGTTTCAGGTTTTCTCCATTAGCAAACCCTCTGTCAACAGACTTTTACTGTTGTAAGCATTACTTCACTCTGTGCTGATATGGGTTCCATCGTAAAGCCTGACCACGTGGTTCAGGTGCAGGCTCTGCCATTTATTACCTGTTTGATCAGAGGCATGTTCATTGGAGTGTGTGTGACAGAGTTCGGTCCTTTGTAAGGTGGGAACAAATACTAATTTAATGGGTTGCAATGTCCTTATACAAGTTAACATTTATAAAGCATTAGAGTGATGCTTACCATACGGGAAGTGTTCAGAACTTCAGATGGTTTTATTATGAGATTCCCATTTTGCAATTTATACCTTTCATTGATACTTCTATAGACTTTGTCAACCCCGAAGACACTACTCATGCTATCGCTCATGTAGAAATTAGCTGTCATTCGGTGTATACAACATACTATCTAGAATTTGCATATAGTTTACCATTTGTTGATGTTTTGCATTTGGGTATTTTATCTGGCACAATATTGTAAAATCCCTCAGTTTAGCTGAAGGAAATCCTGTGATGGAAAAGTGTAACAAATCAAAATCAGGGATGTATGACTTGCTCAAAATGATCTTTTGTGGATCTGTTGAAGCACTCATTTCTAATTGACCCTTATACCTCTCTCCTCCTCTCATTTTTATGAAATAAGTTTCCTAATAGCTTCTTGGTGAAATGTGCTTTCATTTCAGGGACGGTTGACCTTCAGGGATGTGGCCATAGAATTCTCTCAGGAGGAGTGGGAGTGCCTGGACCCTGCCCAGAGGGCCTTGTACAGGGACGTGATGGTGGAGAACTACCGGAACCTGCTCTCCCTGGGTGAGGACAGTTTCCCTCCAGAGGTTGGGAACTGCTCTGGTATATCTTTGTGTTTCTCTTGGGAGTTTCTTGGGCGCCCCTTCCCTGCTTGACTGAGATTGAAGCCCTGCTGATTCAGAAATGAAAAGCTTCCCAGTGTGGTATCCGGATTTTAAACCGAGATGACCCTGCAGGTTAGTGGTGGTGCTGGAAGTTGAGGAGGAACAAGACCTTACGCCGGAACGTTATAATATCCCAATGGCTGGTTTTACACCTGTAATCTTGAGTCAGTCGTTCTGGGAAGAGAACTGGATATCTGTATATGTCAAACATTTAAGCATTAGGAAGAAGGGTGTCACTGAACAAATTCGTGAAACGCTATTCTAGACCTGCCTGTAATGAATGTCCTTGGTCTCAGCTGACAAAGGGCTGGGGAGAACCCAGGACGTCATCTACTGTTTTCCATGTCAGCAGGAATCTCTTTCTGAGCTGAATATTATCTCCCCTGTGGAGCAAGGGAGAGCCCTGGCACGCCAGGAGTGGGGTGAAACTAGCCACAAAACCCGGGTGTGTGGGAAGGCGTCAAAGATGTGAACACAAGTAAGGGGCAGATGGCAGAGACGAAGTGGCTTCCAGAAATGTCATTTGGAACATTCTCCCCAGCTAGGAGAGGTGGTTGGAAAAGAAGAGTTGATTTCTCACAGGCTCTCAAAGGAGCTTGTTGTTCTCTCTCTCCTCCACTGTCTTCTTTGTACGTGTATGTTTCCGCCCTCGGTGGTTGTGCAGCTGTTGTCAGCAACAAGGGCAGAGTCTCTAACATGACCCGGACAGGCTGTTCTCTGTCCCTTAGAGGTCTTTACTGTTTGACCTTGGGGAGCACATGGAGGGCTCTTCGCAGGGGCATTGTTCGTTCCTTAGCCCCTCCTTCCCTACTCAGTCCCCACGATCTGATCTGAGGCTCCCCCTGGTCCTGAGTGGGGCCTTCTCCAGTTTGCATCCCGTTTCCTGTGCTGAGTGACCTGTCAGGATGGGGACATCGGCTGCTCTTCTGCATCTGGGACTCCAGGCAGGAGCATGGGCTGTCTGAAGCCCTCGCCTGTTCCGTGCCTCCACCAGATCCTCGTTTCCACTCTTGCCCTTCAGGGGCGTGTGTACTGGGACTAGAGGGGCGTCTTGAGATTGCTGTTCAGCAGTGCTGTATGGAGAGGGGGTGCGGGAACCTTTGATTCCCAGTCCTTCATGGGGACTGTATCTCAGGCTTTGGGCCCTCAGCCTGGAGTCTGTAGGCAGACCGCCAGGTCCTGTGTGAACATCCCACAGAATCAGAGCCCCTTCCTTAATTTCCTGTCTTTTCCGTGTCTCCCTGTTGCAGCTCCTCCCTAGTCTGGAGTGTGGGAAACCCTCGACTGTCCCTGATTTCCTGGTCTCCTAAGTTTGTATGGTGTTGCCTCTGAAATTTTCTTGGTTCTGAAATACAGTTCCTCAGTGTCTGAAATTTTAGCCTCATATTTTCTGCTGTTAACCCAGCCTTTAGGTGCTGGACGACTTGTGGTGAACTCTCCCAGGAGGAGTTTAACTGGGTAAAAGAACGTTCTGGATGGAGAACACTTATATTTAGGTGTCACAGCATCATCCTGCCAAGTAGAGACGTGGGCCCTGAAGCACCTGAGTAGAGTGGTCAGCATGTTCCACGATGCTGAGATCGAGTGCAGCGTGAAGAGCCTGGCTTGTGGCTCCAGTTGTCCTTCTGGTTTTTGGTGTGTCAGCAAAGTGTCTCTCGAGGACATTGTGGCAATGTTGATGGAGTACGCTAAGGCTCATCCCCCTTGATTTTGCATGAAGAAGTATAGGAAGTTTTTTAAAAAACAAAGTTGTGCTCTTTTTTAAAAAAAAAAATATTTTCTTTATTTGAGAGGGAGATCACAAGTAGGGGGGAGGGGTAGAGGAAGAAGCAGACTCCCCACTGCGCAGGGAGCCTGACGTGGGACTCCATCTCAGACCCTGGGTCATGACCTGAGCCATAGGCAGACACTTAACCGACTGAGCCACCCAGGCATCCTGAACATGTTCAGGAATTTATTCTAGGGAGAAAATTGCATTCATAATCCCATCTGTGAGACTGTTGACCAAACTATTGTTCATGGAACAGTGTTCATTCCATGTGTGTGCTGTTGTTCCTTCTTCAACAAATAACATGTTGATTTAGTGTTGGGGGAATTTATGAGTTCATGATGCCTACCTTATTGAACTCTACCCCATTTCCGTAGTTGAAAATGCTTTTACTTTGATCTGCAGTGTTCCATGTATTATAAATCAACTTGTTATTTTTGTATTTAATCATTGGTTCTGTGTTTTTGATGACACTCATTAGTGTTCTTTGTTTTATACCTGGTTTTTGTGGGACTGTTTGATAGAAGGATGAATGTTGGTTGATATATTTTATAAGATTTCCTTCCTGAGTGTTAAGGGTTATAGCTGATTAGGTGTTTTACCAAAACCTGTGTAACCTCTAGAATTGGGAAAATACATTTGTAGTTATCCTTTTCCATGAGTGTTGCTTGCCTTTATAATTGACTCTTAAGAAACACTTCTTGGGGTGCCTGTTTGGCTCGGTCAGAAGAGTGTGTGACTGTTGATCTCAGGTCATGAGTTCTAACTCCATATTGGGTATAGAGATTGCTAAAATAAAATAAACTTAAAAAAATACTTTTCTCATTTGAATGGATTTGGAGTTTTTAAATTGGGAACCTTGGATATCTTGAGAATATACTTTTGTTTTGAAGTGACTGTGTTCCTCCCAGAATTAGAGGAAATTCATCCATAATTAGTTATATAAGATTTTCTATGGTATATTTTAATTTGTCATTTTTCATTTTTCTATGGTATATTTTAATTTGTCTAACATAACTTGTGTTTTATATGAGTTTTATAGACTTTTTAAATTTTGGCTCAACTGTTTTCTTTTAAGAAATAATTTCCCTATGTAGATTTGCCGTGAAAGTCTTGGTGTATATTGAACTAATACTTAAATATCTTATTTTATTTTATTTTATTTTATTTTATTTTATTTTATTTTATTTTATTTTATTTTATGATTTTATTTATTTATTCGACAGAGATAGAGACAGCCAGCGAGAGAGGGAACACAAGCAGGGGGAGTGGGAGAGGAAGAAGCAGGCTCATAGCCTCATAGCGGAAGAGCCTGATGTGGGACTCGATCCTGTAATGCCGGGATCACGCCCTGAGCCGAAGGCAGACGCTTAACCGCTGTGCCACCCAGGCGCCCCCTAATTTTATTTTATAGATAAATACCCATTTCTTGTACTTCGTGTAATTCATCACTGTTACTTATGACCCAGTTTTCCACAAAATTTTGTAAGGTTCTGGAAATCCCATTTTTCTGCTAACCAAAGATGATTGTTTTGTTTTCCATCTTTTATTTAACCTGAACTCTAATTAGTGTTCACATTGTCCTTGTTGATCCATATCTCAGTGTTTCGTTCTCTGGCCATTATTGTTTCTTATGTTGTTGGTCACCTCTGCACAGCCACTTGCTGCATGAATCTCCTGAAACTGGCAAATATTGTTTCTGCCCTTAACTGATACTGATAATACTGTCCTCACTAGAAGTTATGCCTTGTTGTGTTAATGCACTGACCCTTAAGGTTACCTGTTGTTTCCTGATAGTCTTCGTGAATTCAGGATTTATTAATTTGGGGCAGGTGCATGGTAATTTTTATTTATTCAGGATAATTATATGATTACTAATACAGTAAAAGCATCCCTCACCTCATGTCTGTTCCATGTGCAGATTTATGTTGAGAGATCCAGGATAGAATTTCAGGTAACAAGAAGCAGCCAGTCTAAGAGAAACTATTATTTTTACATTATATAAATAGACTTAGTGTCAAAATTTAAATTGGCTGTCCCTGATTTCCTGGTCTCCTAAGTTTGTATGGTGTTGCCTCTGAAATTTGGAAATTGGAAAATGAATTAATCACTAGTTAGCTTATTTTAAAAGAACACTTTAGGGGAGCACCTTTGTTGCTCAGTCCGTTGGCGTCTGCCTTCAGCTCGAGTCATGATCCCAGGGTCCTAGGATTGAGCCCCGTGTTGGGCTCTCTGCTCAGCGGGAACCTGCTTCTGCCTCTCCCTCTGCCTCTCTTCTTGCTCGCACTCTCTCTCTCTCAAATAAAAAAATAAAATCTTTTTAAAAAATAATGTAAAAAAAGAATACTTTATTAGAGTGGAATTCACATAACATAAAATTAACCATCTTAAGGTGATTAATTCATTGGCATTTCACACATTTAGCAGTTGTTTAGCTACTGCCTCTGTCTGGCTGTGTATTTCCAACACTCCAGTTTACTGTTCTTTACCCATTAAGCAGTTTCTCCACATTTTCCTCTGTCTCCAGTCCTTGGAAACTACCAGCCTGTGTTTTGTCTCTGTTTATCTATTCTGTAGAAATTTTCTTTTTCAATATTGTCTGGACTCTTTAGGGCCCTTTGCAGTTCCATATTTATTGGATCATCTTTTTCCACTTCTACAGAAACGGTTTTTGGAATTTTGGTGGTGTCTGTATAGAATCTCCAGAACTCTTTGGTCAGTATTACCATCTTTGAAAATATGAAATCTTCCAATCCATTCTTTTTATGTCTTTTCCATTTATGTAAACATGTTTAATTTCTCTCAGCAGCATTTTACAATTCTCAGCCTTACAGGTCTTTCACCTCCTTGGTTAAATTTATTTCACGGCATTTTATCCTTTGGGTGGTTCATTATACCTGGTATCATTTCTAAACTTTCCTTTTCGAGTTGTTCATTATAGTGTATAAAACACAACTGAGTATCCTGCAACTTTCCCGACATCACTTACAACATTAGAAGGGTGTGTGTGTGTGTGTGTGTGTGTGTGTGTGTGTGTCTTTCAGGGGATAGTTCATGGAATTCTATATATGTAGATCTATGACATCTTCACACTGAGAGATTTTCCTTTTTCTCTCCAGTATATGTGCTTTTTTTTTTTTCCTCATTTGTTTTATTGCTCTAGTTAGAATTTGCAGAATATTGTTGGGTACCATCAATGAAAATGGATGTCCATGTCTTATTTCTTATCTTGGGGGGAAATCTTCACTGTTTCATCTAGGATATTAACTATAGGTTTTCACAAATAATTTTTAAGAGGTTGAGTAAAGTCCCTTCTCTTCTGAGTATGCTAAGTGTTTTTGTCATAAGAGTTTTAGAATTTTTCAAATATTCTGCATACAGTGAGGTCATTATGTCGGTTTTCTCTGTTTATCTTACTGTTAATATGAATTATTATGTTTATAGGTATTTATATGTTGAACCTTCCACTGTTGAATTCTTGGAACAAGTCCCTCTTATGTTGTGTAATTTTTTTTTTTTAAGATTTTATATATTTATTTGAGAGAGACAGAAAGCAATGGGGGGGGTGGGAGGGCACAAAGGAAGAGGGAGAAGCAGATTCCCCGCTGAGCAGGGAGCCCAACATGGGGCTCCATCCCAGGACCTCAAGACCACTACTCAAGCCAAAGGCTGACACTCAGCCAACTTAGCCACCCAGGTGCCCCTTTGTTGTGTAATTTTAATAATCCTTTCTATTCAGTTGGCTGGTGTTTTTTTGAAGACTTTTACAACTGTATTAATAAGGGATACTATTCTGTAGTTTTCTTTTCTTGTGATGTCTTTGTCTGGTTTGGTATCGGAATAATATTGGCCTCAGAGGCACCAAGAGGGCACAGTTGGTTAAGGGTCTGACTTGGTTTCAGCTCAGGTCCTGATCTCAGGGTCATGAGATCAAGCCCTGCATTGGGCTCAGGCTCAGCGTGGAGTCTGCTTAAGACTCTCCATGCCTCTCCCTCTGCTCTTTCCCTCCAGCACTCACTCACTCTCTCTGGGGGGGGGGGGGGGAAGTAATGTTGGTCTCCGAGAATAAATTAAGAAGTATTCCATCTTTCATTTCTTACAGTGCTGTTTTACTTACAAGGAACTTCCTCACCTTTTGTTTCTCTTGGAAGCCTAATTTTTCCCTTATTTTCAAAGGATGGTGTTTCTGGGGATAGAATTAATTAACGGATTTTTGTTTTGTTTTCTTTTGTCAGCACTTTAAATATGTTATCCCATTGTCTCTGGACTTCACGGTTTGGCTGAAAAATCAGCTCTGAAAGTTGCTGTGTGTCCTTTGTACGTGATGCTTCTCCCTTCCTGCTTCCAAGATCTCTCTTCATACCTTCCTCTTTCACATATCGATTATGATTTGTTGCAGTGTGCGTCTCTGTTGCAGTTTTTCTTAATTGCGTGTTCACTGAGTTCTTAGATTCGTGGAGTCTTGTCTTTTAACGTTTAAGAAATTGTCTACCAGATTTCTTCCAATATTCCTCCTGCTTCCTTCTCTTTCTCTTTTCTTTTTGGGGCTCCCATTGTTCATATGTTGGCCCACATGGTGTTGTCCTGCAGCACCATTAAACTCTGCTCATTTATACTCAGTCTTTTTCTTCGTGCTCCTCAGACACGGTAATTTCAACAGATCTCCCTACCAGTTTGCTGAATCTTCCTTCCACCTCACTAGACCTGATATTGAACCTCTCTATGAAATTTTTCAATTCAGGTATTTTACATTTCAGTTTCAGAAAGTGTTTAGTCTCTCTTTCCACCTTCTGTCTCTTTATTGATATTCTCTGTTTATTTATACAGTATTTTCCTGATTGCTTTTTAATTCTTTGTCCATCATTCCCTTTAGCTTAAATAGTTGATTTAAAGTGTGTGTTTAGGAAGTCCAAAACTTGGGATTGCTTAGGGCCCGGTTTTGTTATGTATTTAATATTTATTTTTCTGTATGGGTCCTGCTTTATTGTTCTGTGGTCTCCTATGTAACTTCTTGTTAAAAACAGGACATTTTGAATATGTTGAAACTTTGAAAATAGTAATATTCTCCCTTCCAAGGGTTTTTTTTTTTTTTTATGTCTCTTGTGGTTGTTGTGTGTGTGTTTGTTTCCCTCAACAAATTTTGTGTGATGTATTTTCTTTGTTAGCCATTGTGTAGCCACTGATGATGCCTTTGGTTCGCTTATTGGTCAGCTAGTGATTCAGCAGATTTCCTGAAACCGCTGGATCCAAACACAAAACAAATCAACTTTTCTCTCTTTGTAGATGAGGGGTGTGTGTGTGTGTGTGTGTGTGTGTGTGTTGGGGAGCGCAGGAAACACACAGGGTAGAAGTTTAAGACAACAGTGCCTTATCCTTCACTTCTGCTTGCTCAGGATCTGCTGGTCAGCAGGAGGTATGTGCTTGGGGGCTTCTCAGGTCTTTTCTCAGGTGTCTGGTCCTGGACATGCCTGCAGCCTTCTGGGGTCCCTGGAACATGTGGGGGATTTTCAAAGCCTTACTCCCCAGCGCACCTCCCTCTCCAGTGTTTTCCTCAGGGTTTTCAGTTTGTCCATTGTTTGTGCCAGTTGTCATCCCTGCCCTAGGTGGCAGTGGCTACTAGACTTACCTTTAAATGTTTGTGACGAATGGCCCCTGGTTATTACCTCCACCTCGGTAGAGATCTGAGCTAGGCCAGACAGCGTTTGAGCCAGTCCTTCAGGGAGCCAGCAGGCAGATTAAAAAAACAAGCAGATAACCAGTCACAATTCTTTGAAGAGCCCATCTGTTCCGTGTGTTTGGGAAGCCTGTACCCCTTGCAGACTGCTGTGTTCAAGGCCACTTCCTAGCTGGGGTGCCGGGCACAGAGTCAGCTACCTTTTTCTTGATTAAGAGTGTGCCTTGTTGCTGGAATCCTGTGCTTAATTTCCAGGGTTCCTATAAAGTTCATTCTGACAGTTTTTGGTAGTTCATCTCCTGCTGGAGTCTCCTGGAGTTCCCTTCTTTGCCGTTTTGATGTCACAGTTCCCCATTGTTAATCTCTATAATATCACATATTTGTCAGATTTTATTCACAATGGGTGATTTCAACATATTTTCCATTTATGATATTTTGTGCTTCTCCTGAAATTCAGCCTCTTTCTTTTTCTCTTACGGGTGAGCTCTTTAGAATTCCGAAGTCTATATACATTTTTTAATAAATGAACATATTTATTAATTATTTCTGGATTCACCTTGGGTCACTAAGTGGTTTATTATTTTTTATTATGATTAACATATAATTAATTTCTACATATATTATGGCATATAACCACTTTTCACTGATCATTACATTATAGTATGCTTGTTTTGCATGGGTGTATTTTTGGAAGAAGTATTCAGAAGAATATTTTATTATCCTTGAATGTTATTTTAATACTCTATATAACAAGTATTCAAGAATTGACCTTTTTTTAGATTTTGTTTGAGAGAGAGATTTCAGAACGAGAGAGGGAGAGAGAGGGAGAGCATGAGCAGGGGTAGTTGCAGAGGGAGAGGGAGAAGCAGGCTCTCCACTGAGCAGGGAGCCCAATGCAGGGCTTGATCCCAGGACCTTGGGATCATGACCTGAGCCAAAGGCAGGTACTTAACTGACTGAGCCATCCAGGTGCCCCTCAAGAATTGACACACACACACATATATATATATATATATATATATTTTTTTTTTTTTTTTTTTTTTCCCCTTTCCCCAAGTAGGATTCACCTATATCCCTCCTATGAGGTTTTTAGGCTTTGGGGTGCCTGTGGAAAATTCCTTTATTTCTGGGCACTGGAACTTTTGATCACAGAGCATTCAAATAGGCTTCCCTGAAAATAATTTGACCTATGTGTAATCACTCTTCCATTACTGAGGAATCTTATGTTTTTTGTGTTTCTAAACATTGCACACCATGGTTGAGAAACATGATAGCTGTTAATTTTGAATTCTACTTTTGGTGTAATAGTTTTTCTTTCTTTCTTTCTTTCTTTCTTTCTTTCTTTCTTTCTTTCTTTCTTTTTTTTTTTTTTTAAGATTTTATTTATTTGAGAGAGAGAGAGGGAGAAGCAAGCCCCCCACTGAGCAGGGAGCCCAACGTGAGGCTCAATCCCTGGATGCTGGGATCATGACCTGAGCCAAAGGCAGACACCTGGGTTGCCCCTTGTGTAATACTTTTTCATATAAAATATCCATCTTCACACTCTGGTTAATATGGAGCCTATCATTATTTATATATTACAGATATCTCTACTAGATGTATGAGGAAAGAATTACCACCAAAAGACAACATTAATAATGGAGAATTATTCCAAACGTTGATTTTGGAAAGACATGTAAGTCGTGACTTTGATGACTTTGGTTTGAGGGAAGTCCAGCAAGATGTGAACAAACTTGAGACTCAGTGGTTATATGAAGAAAAAAATTACAAAGGAATGACTACATCCCATTATAAAAATCTCACTTGTAGAGAAGACCAACAACATCACAAATCCTGGAATAATTTCCCTGGAAAGCATAGTGTTTCCATAAGAAATAGTAAATCTCAATATTATAAACATGATATGACGAATAAGGCACTAAAATACAAGGTAGGCTCTTCAGGAAGCAAGCATAGGAACTGTTCGGACAATAGGCTTGGATTAAGCTTTCATTCACATCTGGCTGAACAGCGATTTCAAACCCAAGAGGAGATTCATGAAGGTAATCAAGTTGAGAAGTCTGCCAAAAAGTCCTCAGTTTCACCCCTTCAAAGAACTCCTTCTAGTGTCAAAACCAACATTTTTAACAAATATGGGAAGGTTCTTACGCATTCTTCATTACAGACAGAACACCAGAAAACACCCAAAAGAGAAAAACCTTACAAATGTAAAGAATGTGGGAAGACTTTCAGCCATTGCTCAACCTTAGCTACTCATCAAAGAATTCATTCTGAGCCGAAACCTTACAAATGTAATGAGTGTGGCAAAGTCTTTAACAGGTTCTCAAACCTCACAAGGCATCAGAGAATCCATACTGGAGAGAAACCATATAAATGTAATGTATGTGGTAAGGATTTTATGATACGTTCACACCTTTGGGGACATGAGCGAATTCATACAGGAGAGAAGCCTTACAAATGTAATGTGTGTGGCAAAGCCTTTTCTGAGTGTTCAAATCTTGTTCAACATAAAAGAATCCATTCTGGAGAGAAACCTTACAAATGTAATCAGTGTGGTAAGGAATTTATCACCCGTTCACACCTTTGGGGTCATGAGAGAACTCACACTGGAGAGAAGCCTTACAAATGTAATGAGTGTGGCAAGGCCTTCTCCGGGAGTTCAAATCTTACTCAACATAAGAGAATTCATGCTGGAGAGAAACCCTATAAATGTAATGTGTGCGACAAGGCCTTTAGTCAGAATTCAAGCCTTACAGTTCATCAGAGAATTCATACTGGGGAGAAACCATACAGATGTCGTGAATGTGGCAAAGCCTTTAAGCAGTATTCAAGCCTGAGTAGACACCAGAATATACATAGAATGAAGATATAGATGTAGAGCCTGTGGTAAGGCTTTTATTAAATGTTCTCATGTTTGGAGTCATGAAGGAATGCATACTGCAAAGAAACTTTCCAGAAGAATGGCATGGCCTTTGTGCCATGACTTGACCTCAGGAATCACCAAAGATTTCATGGTGGAGAAAACTCAACAAACACAACATGTGGTAAATTGCTTACGTAGGTTGTACAATGTACTGTGCAGGAGAGGATTCTAACTAGTGAGAACTAAGTTTAGTTCTTGAAGATGAATCAAATCAAGTGTCAAACTCTGCAGGAAAATTAAAAGTCAAAATGATTTAAAATTCCTGAGACAATGGGTATCAAAGGAGCAGGGGCATCTGTGGAAATGCCCACTTACCTTCAGTTTATACAGTCATTTTATTCGTTTAGATTTCGTGATGAGGTTTACTTTATTATTGAATTTGGACCTGTGTTTGAAAATCTGTTAATGATGTTATGTCTCCATCACAGACCTTCCACGTGTTGCCATGATGGTGTCTGTAATGGAACTTCTTGTTTTGGTCCTAATGTGAATGGTGATTTGTTTTTATTTTTCAAGTCACTTGTTCCTTGCTGTTACCTAGGAAGACAGTTAACTTTCGTACTGTGACCTTGTATCCTGCAGCCTTGGTATTATTGCACCTTAGCATTTTATCTACCATACTCTGGCACATCATATGCGGTAGTTCAGAAGATCTGGTGACAGGTGCCACTCTGTCTTGTTCCTGGCGTAAAAACACAGGACTCTGTTACCGTACTAATGCTGATTGAATCTTGCAGTCATTGAGTCCATCTTGGTCATGGTGTAGGTTCTCGATGTATTGTGTTGCAATCAGAGTATCCAATTTGTTAAGGTCTCAGAAGCATTATGAATCATTGGTAATGGCATATAAAAGAAATCTTTGCACATAAATGGAACCTGGTCACAGCCAAAATTACAGATAATATACCGGTAATCTAAAATATGAGTGCAAGTTACGAAAACACCTAAGCGTAGATCTAGATGATTATAAGAACGTGGCCTTCCAGCTGTTTCAGGATATCATAATGGTTAAATCGTGCGCTTTGGTACCCTCCCCAGTAAGTTTAAGTCCCCAGTCTGCTGCTAAAGAAGGAGTGAAGTTAAATCACTCAAACTCGTGTGCCTAAGTTCTCCTTAGAATGAAGGTAGTAGTAGTCCCATCCCTGATTTTTGACGAATGAAGACTTTAAGTGCCTCAATAGCAGAGATTCTCACATTGTGAGTGTTCTTTAGAATTCCCCATTCAACTCTTAGAAGGCTCCCAATGAAGCTAAAATAAAAATTTTTTTCTTAAGTATTTTATTTATTTGCAAGAGAGTGAGAGAGAAGGAGAGAGCACAAGGAGGGGGAGAAGCAGGGGGAGAGGGAGAAGCAGACTCTCTGCAGAGCAGGGAGCCTGACGGGCTTGATCCTGGTACTCCAGGATCATAACCTGAGCCAAAGGCAGATGCTTAACCCACTGAGCCATCCAGGCGCCCCCAAAGTAAATATGTCTTAATGGGAAATAAACGTAAGTGAAGAATATTGGTTTTCACTTAAAATGGTAACTCTAGGTGAAACTTCAGGTTCCCATGCAGCGTCCCCCAAAGGGAGAAAGTCATTCACTGCGAACCATTCAGATGGCCTCTAGGTTTTTGGCAGTAGGAACGGTCTTCTTATCACAGATGTTGATTAGAATCCTGGGGAATTTCTTTCTTCTTTCTTTACCAGTATATCTTCCTTTTTGTCATAGGTGAAGGTTAAGGACCACAGATTTGAGTGTCAAGCACCCGTTTGTAGCCAACTCCTTAGTCATCGTCTTTACAGGAATCTCCAGCACAGTGACAGCTTTTGGGTAGGAACATTTTCTCCCTGATTTTGGATATAAATTTGTTTGCTGGGTCATAGAGTGATACTGTGCTATATTAGGTAACATGTAACTATCTGAGGAACCTGGTGAAGGGGTGAAGTTTACAAGGACTTTTTCATATGATCTTTGCACATTTTGTGTATCTATAATTACTTCAAAATAAAAAGTAAAAGGCAGCATGATAGGCTGTGGCTTTTAGAAAGTTCAGGTGCAGCTCTTTGTTCATGTGGGAATAGAGGACATTATAGGTACATCCAAAAATCATTCTTAAAACTTAAATTCTTAAAACTTGTCACCTCCTTGGTAATTTTCCAGAACACTGTAAGTGGGACATGCCTCCACCTACATAACGTGCGGTTTACTCTGCTCCTGTGAACTGAGTCAGAAGCACAAGAGTAGAACCAAAGGATCAGGTATTTAAAGTGTTTGCTTTATTATGCATTGGTGGATACTTTGTTCTGGAACCACCTCTAATCCTGCATGAAGTGGGCAGATGGTCAGAGGAGAGGGGAAGTCCAGAAGCACCGTTGAAATTCTCTTAATGTCTGAATGAACGAAGCTTCCATATTTCCTTTAAGAACAGGGTCAGAAACTCCTTATTCTGGACAAAGTTCTCAAGACACAACAGAAGAGGCAGAGGTATACAAGGAGAGGTCCTGCCTTGGGAAGGGAAGCTGTCCTCACCCAAGACAACCGGTTTTCTATAGGTCTCTAATATCATGACTGTGCACGTAAGCTCTCTGAGCAGGGTCTATGCAGTCCCTGTGCTTCTAGGTGAATAGCGTGGAGTATTAGTGAATGCTACAGTCCCTGAAATGAAATACACACACACACACACATACATTTCCTAAAGTGGCAGTGGGAGGATTCTTTTGTTTTCACACAACATAAAAAGACAAGAGTAGGAGCATGAGGATTGGTTCTGGCGTAGTGTGAGGATTATTACTTGGGTTTCGTGGCAGAACTTCTGGGTCCTGACTTTGGAGAAGTTTGACCTCTTTAAGTCTCCGATTGCTCCTTCGGGGTGGCGCCTTCCCTGCAAGGTTCAGTTGCACATTGTGTGGGACTTTTCTGTGGAATCGTACGGTTGATGGAAGGCATTGTACACGCATGCGCCTTCCTATACTAGTTACGGGTCATGTGACTTAGTATCCGAATTCAGGTGCTTCTCCGTTTCATCTTGTGAGCATACCACCCCGGAGGCTATCCTCAGCCTCCTCCCATCATCCATCTGCCTTCTTCCTTCACCCTTGTAACCTAGTCTCCTGTTGTCCTGAGCTGGAGGGTTTGCCTGAGGCAAAAAGTGAGGGAACACGGCACCGGCTGTTTCTTAGACACAGCTGATTAATCTCTTTTTTCCTGTATCCCTTTTCCTCACGTGACCTTTGCAGTCCCAGGACTGCAGTAGAGTCTGGGATTGTCATGGGAGAGAGACCTCGTAAGGAATGTAAGAAGAAAGCAAGCTTTAGGATACAGGATGAAAGGATTTTTTAAACAGATGAGGGCCTCCCAAACATGGCAGCCTCCGGAAGACCCACAGTGGTACCCATGCCGTGGTAGTTACAAAACAGGTTGCGTGCACCTGGCTGGCCTGGTAGAGCGTGCCAGTCTTGACCTTGAGTCTGAGCACCACATTGACTGTAGAGTTTGCTTTAGAAAAACATGAAAGTTTGAAAAAGAAAATACAGGCTTGACCGGCAGCTTGATTGTACTCCGTTTCTTCAGTGAACAGGTTGCCCGCCATGCCTTCTGAATGAGTGAACGCAGATGATTATGTCAGCACCACTGATTTGTTTCTGCATCTTACATAAAGATCGGTGCCCTTAATCTCAGTCTGTAGTTTTTCAAGTGGCAGGTCAAATAGCTCCAACGTGGGCATTAGCCCAAGATCCTGGATTCTGACCACTGAATAAAACAGCCACATTGGCTCTCATTTCTGCATGTCCGACAGTGAGGCTAAACAGCCAGCCCAGTGAATCCATGAGGTTTCCAGCTTTGGAGAACCGTCCGTGGACCAGTGTCAGACGATGAGGGGAATCTGGGACCACTGAGGTCCTCACGGTGCCAGGGGCTCTGCTTCAGGCTGCAGATACGGCTCATTCCTGTAGAGCTGAGATGTTGCTGATGCCAGTCAGGATGCATTCTTAAATATACCTTCTCCATTTGACCAGCAAGTCTTCTAGGACCTCTCTGCCTTGTTGGTTGTAGGGTTTCAAGTTGCCTCATCAACATGGGAATGTTACACCAGACAGTCACAAGTCCTGAATGGGTCACACTTCACTTTTGACAAATGTTACAGTAGCAAGCAAATGGCTGCTTTTCAAAAGCAATTTACCTGTTAGTTATGTCAGACCTGAGTCCAGGGGCGCTTGGGTGGCTCACTTGGTTATAAGCATCTGCCTTCAGCTCAGGTCATGATCTAGGGGTCCTGGGATCGAGCCCTGCATCACATTGGGCTCCCTGCTCAGCAGGGAGTCTGCTTCTCCCTCTCCCTTTGCCCTTCCCCCCCGCTTGTGCACGTGCTCTCTCTCAAATAAATAAAATCTTTAAAAACAAACAAACCCGAGTCCAAACCCCAAGGGAGTCTTCCAGGTGGAGACTGCACGCCTTTGTCAGAGACTCCAAACGGTGGGATCTGGCACAGTTTTGCGTTGTCTCTGATAACTCCGGAAGTCTATTAAGGGGCTGGGCTTTTATTTTGATGGTGGTGGTGGGCAAGATACAACAGTGTATTTTTCTTTATTGCTAGAAGGAGCGGTGCACATTGTCCACATAATTCCAATAAACTTTAATTGGAAAAGGACACTGAATTTGACACATTTTATAAGCCTTACCTACTGGCAGAGAAGGAACGTCCTAGGCAGGGCTATTGAGAGTAATGTCTCTAACTTTCCAACAAACAATTCATCCACATAGTGAAACACAGAAGAGGGTTGAGACAAATGTGCTATATTCTCACCCACACACTGATGACAAATGCCTGGGGAGTTTGCTTCACTGACACTGTTCTACCTTCAGCCCACCCTGAAGAATGTTTGATAAATATAGAATCTCATACAAATGGTGATGGTTGTGAAAATTGGTAAACCATTTTGGAAAGTATTGGAAGTATGAACAAAAGCTGAACAGATGTAAGCCTATGACCATGAAATTTACTATTCTACATCTAACCAACAGAAATCTGTGCATATGTCACCAAAGCACAAATTCTAGAATTTACCTAGCAGAGCTATTCATAATAGCCCCAAACTGAAAACCACCCACATGTGCATCAGGAGTGGAAAGGTTAAAGTAATTGTTAGATATTTACACAGTGGAATTCTGTTAAACGTTAAGAGTCCACACAATGGAACTAATGCTGGTAAATGACCTACGGCATGTGTTAATGAGTTCATGAAACCATTTGGAATGCGAAGCCAAATATAGAAGATTGTATTCTGTATGGGTCCGTTTCTGTAAAGTGCCGAACAGGCATTTTGAAAAGTGATCTGTGCTGTTAAATGTCACATTACTGTTTACTGTGATGGGTAGTAACTGGGAGGCTTACCAAGGAGGTTTTTTGGGCTGAAAATCTGTTTTTTTGAACTACAAAATAGATACAGAGATATGTTCACTTTGTGCTATTTTACTGTGCTTTGTCTTTAAGACCTATACGTGTATCTTTAAATATTGTTTTCAAATACCTATCACCAATTTTTAAAAATTCAGGAGAAGGTAAGTAATGTTTTCATGTCCTTTTGTTATAAAGACATTAAATAGTACTGTGATTTGTTTTTGAAAGATGTGCTCTAATTCCTAGGTGAAACATGAAGATATTGAGTGTAAAACCTCCTAAATAAAGGTAAAGTAGAGAATTATTGAAAATTTACACAGAAGATAGAAAAATTAGAAAATAGACCATGGGTAATGAAGAACACGCTATTGCATGTTGGTAAATCTAATCCCAACTTACCACTATTATATTGAACATAAATTGGTAATAGCTCTTGTTACAGTCTAACATTGTTTGATTCTATTCAGTGAATTTTTTTCAGAAGTTAAAACGTTAGGATTAAAGTAAAATAATGAAATATAATCTCATGGCATTTTAACCTAGAAGAACTGCCAACAGGACTGTATAATAGAGTTTAATGTAGATTGTCATTATAATCATTGTAAGTGGTACTAATCTTATATTTATTGTACAGTTTTCCAATACTAGGACTCGAATAACAATCTAACACTCCCCGCACGTACACATTCACACATGCACAGACATGTACAAGTGTATGTGTATTGCATCTTGATTTGTGGTCTAATGTGTGGTAAATATTTCTGAGTGTCTCTTACCATCTTAAAAATAGTGTTTCTCTCTTTTTCTGCCACAGGGTTCAATATTCAAGATTCATTATGTCAAACTAATTCAAATTATTGAATCCTTAATATTTTACTATAGCTTCAGTAGGTAAATACAGAGATAGCTATATTGTAATTTTTCCTGTAGTTGAGTAACAACTGTTTTGTCCTTGTGGAAATCCTCCTGCCACCAACTGCACATAAACAAACAGGATTTCTGACTCTCCCTCCGAGTGACTGTTCCTGAGCTGCTACAGGTTTAGTCAACAACTCCACTTACTTCCTCATAACTGACATGAGTGCCCCCAGTGTCTTTCTTCCCAACGTGAGAATTGTCATCCTCACGTGATACAGAAAAGTCTATCCTCTACAGTTGCCAAAACCCATGCCACGTTATCCTAGACATTTTGCCTTGTTGTCTCTCACTCACCTGATGTCTTTTAAACTATGAGCCATACATCTTCGTGCTTTCATTTTTCCCACTACAGTTTAATCTGGGTATTTCTACAGGAAAAAAAAAAAATTGTGCTTCTCTCCCTCCATATAATTATCTTTGCAACAACCACCATCTCTATAAGGTTGTAATGTATAGATTTCATACCTTGGCCCCAAATACACCTGCTACCCGAACCTGATTTCCATTTCCACTTTACCCCATTCTGTTTCATTTTTCCCAGAGATCATTTTGTTTGTTCAGTTTCTTGAATGACCGTCTCACATACTGTTCCTTTTCCATGGAACTTTACTGGACATTCCATGCTTAGTTAATTCCTGGATAAATGCATTATGTCAAACTGGAAGTTCTCTGCTCAAAGACATCCCCATAATATCCAGGTTGTGTCAGGACCCACGTTTTATTATTTCATGGACTCGAACTACTCCACTATAAACATGACTAACAATTATGTAAGGATTTACATAATAATTACATAGTAGTCCATTTACAATTGTGTTTATGGTTTATTATTGGACACAACTTCAGCCCAACATCTTTTGTAAGATGACTGTGTCATCACTGTAGAACTCTGTGAAGAGGAGTGAATAAACAATGGACGCTGTGCATAAACCTAACTTTATATGTTTCATTTCTTTTTTTTTACGTTAAACTCAAGCGCCAGTGTGGGGCTTGAACTTATGACCACGATCAAGAGTCGCATGCTCTATTGAATGAGCTGGCCAGGTGCCTCACTTTACATTTCTGATGACATCAGGAGATTTTGTTCCTTGTCCAGATAAAGCAGAGCCTGGACACACTGGAGCCATGGCTCCTGCGAACAAAGGGGCCTACAGTTAGGAAAAATCTGTTAAGGCAGAGATGTTCACCAGCAACCAACTGGGATTATTAATAAGAACAATGCAGACTTGGAAGGTGGAAGACGGCATAAAATGGTACAAGGGTGCTCCCAAGGACAAGGATTCTTTGGGTGACTATGGCCCTGGGGAAGCATCCTGGGGAGAGATTGTTGGTATGAATGTGTCTGACCCATTGCTTGTGCTTATGCATGATAGAAACCATGGAGCCGCTGGCCCAGAGCATGACCCCCAAGCAGCAAGTATCAGATAATGATAACAATGTTGCCTGTGGTGGTGGTGTGGTTTTGTTATTACCTACCCCAGAACGGTATCCCAGATTTTCATTGTGATGTTTGCATTGTTCCATTTGCCAGTCACATACACAGGAAAAGAGATATTTACCAGCATTGGCAGGATCCAGCACACGGAAACAGGAGCCAATGTGCCTGGGAGCTTTCACTTTAAGTTCTGCACATGTGGAATTTCTGGGGCTGATCGTGATGGCCCGGAAGATACTCAAGGGGCAGGTGCTGCTGATGGACACACCCCTTCCCACACTTGTGAAGACAGAAAACAACTTTGCATCTGACATCTTCAAGGAAATCTTTCAGATCAAGAGCTGCCACTGTCCAGGGGACTCCTTTAGAAAGCAGGGTGAGAGAGTTGGCTATAATCAGGTGCTTGAGAATCAAATCTGTGGACCTCACCCTGTGCTCAGTGGAGTAAAGGAGGTAACGGTAGAGAAGAGAGAAATTTCCAATGATTCTGAATATTATCCGTGATAAGAAGATTGTTCCAATGGTCACATTCCTGAAGCCATTCTTCCAGCTTGCAGTGACTGGTAATTATTTTGTTTTCCGAGTCAGAGGATCCTGCGTGGGAGTATGATGTACGGGCTTCATTGTTTGTGTCCACTGCAATTCAGTATTCTCCACTTATCACTGGTTCCCCATTAGAAATGATCATAGTTCTGTAATTTTTAGCAACATCTTTCACCTTAGTGGTGGGTTTGTACATAGGAGCAAACACAACAGCCATATCAAAGTGCAGGGTCCTTTAGTGCTGTTCAAAGATATAAGTTCGTGGACATGTTTATTATTAACATTACTAGTCTAAGCTTTTAATACTCTATTATTATTATTTTTATCCTGAGGAAAACTCCCACAGGTAGCAGCACTTCTCACTTTCAGGTGCAACTTCCCCTAGCTCCCACTTTCCAGCACCTGGGATGGGTCCACATATTGGGACTCTCCCTTTCTCACAATGGGACTCTTTGGGAGCCCATCCACAGTCCCGTTTTCATACTCTCTTGGAGCCACGTAGGCACACCACCCACCCCAGTGGTCGCTGCGTGAATGCTTTCTAGACATAGCCACTTGGATCCCGGAGAGCTTGCCAGTAGCCCCCTGAAGCCCCTGGGAATTGGGGAGTTGAGTGATCATGATAGCCAGTGTCGGCTGGACCCCAGGGAGGACGTGGTGCTGCTATGCCTGCCCACACCCAACACCCCTGGGAGCCCTGAGGACTGAGGCTTGGCATTGAGAAAGCTGGTCTGTTTCCTGACCAACTTAGCTGAAAGCTGGACGTTTTGGGAAAGGGGAGGGGGGTTTTGAGGGGAGTCAAGCTCCTGTGAGGGAGGGAGCATGCTGGGATGGAAAACAGCAGCTCGGTGCCACCAGGGGTGGCGGCAGGAGAGCCTTCCAGTCCCAGGTCTTTACTGGCACCTGGTGGCCCCACCCAGCACCTCCTGGAGTCCAGGGTACTGGAAGCCTCACAGTCTGCACTTGGAACTTTCCATATAGTTCCTTTCCCACTTTCACTGGGGGCACGGCAGGGGCCAGGTCCTGGGTGGTGGCATCTGGGTCACACCAGCAGAGTGATGCTTCTTGAAAATCAAGCTGATATTTTTGTTTTCCTGTACTTCCTTGCAGGTGTATTCCTTCAGGGTTTTAGATGGAGCTCTTTTTAACACTTTCTCCCAAGTTAGTATGAATTTGATCACTTTTAGGGTAGAGGCTATAGCTTTGGAAAAATCATCTCTTTAATTACTCCACCCTCCTTTTTAAGTCCTCTTCCCCCCTGTTTCACCTTCCTTTCAAATATTAAGTCTGGGGCAACCAGAGGATAAACCCCAAAAGGAAAGTGATTTCTTTTCAATGGGCATCTTCTGTGAGTTTGGGGTGAGGCACTAAGGTCGTGTAGGTGTGCAATGATCGACTGCTGTGGGCCATCAGGTTTCAGAGGTTACCTGTCACCCTGAGGCCATCTGTCCCCAGTTTCCTCTCACCCTTGCACACTCCCACCCTTCTGGCCTTACTGAATTATAGTGCATAGAGTGGAGAGTGGGCAGGAGAACCAGGCTGATTTTTTAAGTATGTGGCAGTGTTCTTTGGCGATCTTCAGGCAGATTTTTAAGAGCTGAAAGAAAAGAAAGTTATTTGCCTTACAAATTAGCATCAGTGTTCCTTTCTTTTTTGTCCCCTCTCCCTGTAAAGACAGAAACTTGAAATTGTTTGGCGCTAGGTGTTTTTTGTTTGTTTTTTTTACTGCTAATTATTAAGTTTTCAAAATTTAAATTCCAGTTAACATACAGTGTAATATTAGTTTCAGGTGTACAATATAGTGATTCAACACTTCCATACCTGGACAAGTGCATTCCGATCCATCACATGTTTAGCCCCCCCCCCCCAAAACCATTAGTTTGGGCTCAATAGTTAAGTCTGTTTCCTAGTTTGCCTCCCTTTTTTCCCTTTGCTTATTTGTTTCTTAAGTTCCACATACGAGTGCAATCATATGCCATTTGTCTTTTTCTTACTGGCTTATTTCACTTAGCATTATATCCTCTTGCTCTATCCATGTTGTTACAAATGGCAAGATTTCATTCATTTTTATGGCTGAATAATTTTTCATTGTATACACACACCATATCTCTTTTATCCATTCATCTGTTGATGGACACAGGCTGCTTCCATAATTTGGCCATTGTAAATGATGTTGCAATAAACACCAGGGTGCATATATCATTTTGAAAATTACTGTTTCTGTATTTTGTGGGTAAATACCCAGCAGTGCAATTAATGGATCATAGGGTCATTCTATTTTTAACATTTTGAGAAAACTCCATACTGTCACAGTGGCTGCACCAGTTTGCATTCCCACCAACAGTGCAGAGGGTTTCTTTTCTCTCCACGTCCTCACCAGCTCTTGTATTTTCCTGCTTTTGATTTTAGCCATTCTGACAGGCATGAGGTAATAGCTCATTGTAGTTCTGATCTGCATTTCCCTAATCATGAGTGATGTTGAGTATCTTTTCAAGTATCTGCTAGCCATCTGGATGTTGTCTTTGGAGAAATGTCTATTCATGCCTTCTGCCCGTTTTTTAATTGCATTATTTGTTTTTTGGGTGTTGAGTTGTATCAGTTCTTTATATATTTTAGATACTAACCCTTCATCACATATGTCGTTTGCAGATATCTTCTCCCATTCCATAGTTGACTTTTAGTTTTGTTGATTGTTTCCTTCACTGTGCAAACCTTTTTATTTTGATATAGTCCCAGTAATTTATTTTTGTTTTTATTTCCCTTGCCTAAGAAGCCGTATCTAGAAGGCAAGCATCAGAGAAATCACTGCCTCTCTTCTAGGATTTTTATGGTTTCAGATCTCACATTTGGATCATGAATCCATTGTGAGTTTATTTTTGTGTATGATGTAAGTAAGTGGCCTAGTTTCATTCCTTTGTGTGTAGCTGTCCAGTTTTCCCAACAACATTTGTTGAAGAGACTGTCTTTTTCCCATTGCATATTCTTGCCTCCTTTGTCAAAGATTAATTGACCATATAATTGTGGGTTTATTTTTGGGTTTTCTATTCTGTTCTATTGATCTATGTGTCTGTTTTTGTGCCAGTACCATACCGTTTTGATTCCTACAGTTTTATAATATAACTTGAAGTCTGGTATTGTGATACATCCATTTAAAAAAAAAATGATTTTAATTTTTTATTTCCCGTCCCCTCCCCTCCTCGTTTTTCTTTTTCAAGAGTGCTTTGGCTATTCGAGGTCCTTTGTGGTTCCATACAAATTTTAGGATTGTTTGTTCTAGTTCTGTGAAAAATGCTGTTGGTATTTTGATAGGGATTGCATTAAGTGTGTAGATTGCTTTGGGTAGCATGGACATTTTAACAATATTTGTTCTTCCAGTGCATGAACATGGAATGCCTTTCCATTTCTTTGTGTTGTCCTTGGTTTCTTTCATCAGCGTTTTATAGTTTTCAGAGTAGAAGTCTTTCATCTCTTTTGTTAAGTTTATGCCTAGGTATTTTATTATTTTTCGTGCAATTGTAAATAGGATTGTTTTCTTAATTTCTCTTTCTGCTGTGTCATCATTGGAATATAGAAATATAACATTTCTGTACATTGATTTTTATATCCTTCAACTTTATTGAATTTATTTGTAAGTTCTAGTAGTTTTTAGTGGAGTCTACAGTTTTTCTATGTACAGTATCAAGTTATCTGCAAATAGTGAAAATTTTACTTCTTCCTTAGCAATTGGATGACTTTTTTTTGTTGTCCTATTGCTGTGGTTAGGACTTCCAGTTCTATGGTGAGTAAGGGTGGTGAGAGTGGACATCCTTGTCGTTTTCCTCACTTTAGGGGAAAAGCTCTGTTTTTCCCCTTTGAGTTAGCTATAGGTTTTCCATATAAGGCCTTTTATTATGTTGAGGTATGTTCCCCTTAAACCTACTTTGTTGAGGGTTTTTATCATGATTGGATGTTGTACTTTGTCAAATGCTTTTTCTCCATCTATTGAAGTAATCATATGTTTTTTAATACTTTTTCTTACTGATGTGATGTATCACTTTGATTTGTGAATATTGAACCACGCCTGCATCCCAGGAATAAATTCTGCTTGATCATGGTGAATGATTTTTTAATCTATTGTTGAATTTGGTTTACTAGTATTTTGTTGAGGATTTTTGCATCTGTGTGCCTCAAGGATGTTGGCTTGTATTTCTCTTTATTTTGTGGTGTCTTTATCTGGTTTGGTGTCAGGGTATTGCCTGTGAAGCCATCTGGTCCTGGACTTTTGTTTGTTGGGAGTGTTTTGATTACTAATTCAATTTCATTGCTGATAATTGGTCGTTCAAATTTTCTATTTCTTCCTGCTTCAGTTTTGGTAATTATATGTTTCTGGGAACCTATCCATATCTTCTAGGTTGTCTAATTTGTTGGCATATAGTTTCTCATAATATTCTCTTTGAATTGTTTGTATTTCCATGGTGTCAGTTGTTATTTCTCCTCTTTGATTTCTGATTTTATCAAAGTCCACTGTTTCTCTCTCTCTTTTTTTCTTTTTGATGAGTCCAGCCAGAGATTTATTGATTTTGTTGATCTTTCCATAGAAACAGCTTCTGGTTTCATTATTCTATTGTTTTCTTAGTTTTTATTTCATTTATTTCTGCTCTAACCTTTATTATTTCCTTCCTTCTGATGGTTTTGGGTTTTGTCTGTTCTACTTTTTCTAGCTCTCTCAAGTGTAAGTTGTTTATTTCAGGTTTTCTTGCTTCTTGAGGCAGGCCTGTATTGCTTTCCTGTTAGAACTGCTTTTGCTGCATCCCAAATATTTTTGACTTTTTTTTCATTTATATAAATTTTGATCTCTTCTTTGATTTCTTGTTTGACTCATTGATTGTAGCATGTTATTTCACCTCCTTGTATTTGTGCTCTTTCCAGAATTTTCCTTATGACTGATTTCTAGTTGCATAGCATTGTGGCTGGAAAATGTTGGTAAAAACGGCATATTTCGCATTGGTAGGTCTTCACATTTCACATTCCAGTTTGCATCCCTTGTACAGACAGGTGCACTCCTTACTTAGCTAAATTGCTTAAATTAAATTCTGGATCCAGTCCTGACCCCACATTTTGGATCCAGCCTAAGTTCCTGGATCCAGCTGAGGTCTCACATCCACTCACCACCGAGGACCGAGGACCGAGGACCGGGTCCTAGACCACAGAGTCTGGCTGGCCTCTCCAAGGAGCAGTGTCTCTACCTCTAGGACAAAACCGGTTTTAACGAAAACCGACCGTCTCACCTTGAGAAAACACAAACGTTAGCTTTCAACACAAGTGGCCCAAAGGACTATAGCTCTACCTCAGACGGTTGGAGACATCAACTTAAAATAGGCAGCACTCCTGTCCCACAAGACGCGACAGAAATTCAAAGGGTTGGAAAGTCCAAAAAAAGGCACGTCCTGGGGGCGGGCTGGAGGAGACCAGGCCCCACCCAGACCCCATCGAGCGGTCCTGGCCTCGGCCCTGAAGTTCCACAGCCAGGGGAATCCCAGGGGCCCGCCCACTGCCCGAAGCTCTCAGCCCAGCTTCCGCCTTGCCCCGCCCTTATCCGTTACCCTCCCATTACCGGAAGCGCTCCCCAAGCTCCGCCCTATCCCGTCTCCCGGAACTGCGGCCCAGTCATGGCCAGTGCGTAGGTCCGATTCCGGGAGCGCTCCTCCCAGGCCCCGCCTTCACACGGTGAGCGTCCAGGCAAGGCCACTTTCCACAACCTGCGTACGCCCGAGCGTTCCGTCAGGCACGCTCGCTCCTGGGTCCGCGGAGTTCGCGCACTGGCCCGAATCTTACCCGACCCCTCCCTTTGCCGGAAGCGCTCCCCTCAGATCACGCCACAGCCCCGCCCTTCCGCCAGCGCGCACGCGCAGTTTTTTACAGCCCAAACGGTCCCCTCAGCGGCTTGGTAGCTTAGAAGCTCACGACGGCTTCGACTGTTTTCGGCCCTTTCTGTTCTCTTCGTGAGCGTCTCAGTCCCCAGGCCTACACCCCTGGGGCCTGGGGTCTCCGCGCAGGTTAGAGTCCCCTCACCCGCGCCTCGCACCGCGGGAAGTCCGGCGTCGCGGAGAGACACACGGAGCTCTGCGCGGTAAGTCCGGCGTCGCGGAGAGACACACGGAGCTCTGCGGCTGGCGCCGCCGACCCCGAGGTCCCGGTGCGTTTCGGTTCACATCTTTCGGAGTCGGTCCCTGCCTGTAGTCTCCCGGCCCTCGGGCCTTCAGACGCCGCCTGCCGCGTTATCTCCCTGCCTCACGCCGTCCCTGGGCACCCCTCCCCCCCGCGCCGCGGGAGTCCAGGGACATGGGCGTGTGCGCCTCGCCCCCGCAGCCTGGCCCGGCTCGGCCCGTAGAGGCGCGCAGTGTGTCCCTAGACCTGTGATTGCGCAGACCCCGCCGCCCTCCTGAGACCCCCTCCCGTGCAGCCCCGCATGTAGTGAGAGGACCCATGCCCAGGAAGGGCACCGTCTTCAGTGCGGGCGTTGGGGAGCGGGATTTAGGACGGAAGATCGCGGGGAGTCACGGAGCAGGTCCCCTCCCCCACGCGAGGATGGGGGGGCCTTGTGGAGGCCGTGACTGCGGAAGGGAGGCGAGGACAGCGGCAGACGAGGGAGAGAGGGGGAGCAGGAGAAAGAGAATGGCGGAGGAAAGATCAGTGAGAGGGTCCGTAAATTAGAGACGACAAAATAGAGGATGCGGGAGGGACTTGCAGCGAGGCCGAAAGAGCGGAAGACGAGAACTCGGGAAAGTCGCAAGCGGAGAAAAGGAAAGAGCGAAATGTGGAGGAAGGGGAGGCGGTCCAGGAGAAGGGGAGCGGACTAGTAGGGGCCCTTGGTTAACAGAAGTGGGGCAACAAGGGCGAGGCACTTCACAGGCAGTGGGAAGGAGAAAATGGTTGTGGGCCGGCGATGCGGGGACAGAGAGAGGTGGTAGGGATGACAGCCAAGAGAGAAACAGCTGTGCGAGAGCTTAGCCGGAGGGGTGCCAGTGAGTGGGGGCAGAGGGAACGCAACCGGGAGAGCAGAAGGGACACAGATGGGGACTGGGGGAGAGAGAGAGGCGGAAATCGATGGAGATGGGAACAATCAGAAAGCTTGGGCAGAAGGAGTTAAGGAAGGTGAAATAGGTTTCAAGAGTTCCCCGGACAGTGCAGGTGTAGGGAAGGGAAGAGAGAAAAGGGGAGAAAGCAAGGGAGGAGACGGGAGAGTCACAGGAAAGGAGAAACAGTGGAGAAAATCAGGAAAGAGACGTGAGCCGATTAATAGACAGATCCTTCCGAGGGAGAAAGAAGGGGAACCCAGATCTGGGTAAGTGGTGGTTAATGGGACATGGGTCTCCATAATGTGTTTATCTTTAAATTTGCTTGCCGGGTCATGATCCCAGAGTCCTGGAATCGAGTTCCTTATCCGGCTCCTTGCTCAGCACGGAGCGTGCTTCTCCTCCCTTTGCCTGCCTCTCTGCTTACTTGTGTTCTGTCTCTCTCTGTCAAATAAAGTCTTAAAAAAAAAAAAAACTGGGGGGAATTAAGTTAATATCTATTTCCAAGACCCAGGCATATATAGATACACACACACACACACGTGTGTGTGTGTGTGTGTGTGTGTGCGCGCGCGTGTGTGTATTCTCGTTAGTATTTTTCCGCCAGGAAGATTTTTCTCTTCTTCATTTATTTATTTATTTGTTTATGTCAGTATAAAGTGGTATATATTATCTTACACTAGGTATTATAATGCAGTATGATACTATTTATTTTGTTGCTCAAATTATTCTGGCTTTGGCCATCAGGAGCCCTTTAAGTTTCTCTTTCATGTGGTTTTGATATGTTCCAGTATTTTGGGGGGGGAAATTTCCATATTTATACCAGTACAAGATGCTCCAGACTTTATTTTCTCTGTCCCAGACCTAGAATCACGTATTTTCCCCAATGAGTTTTTTATTAGCTCTTTCAAGATGTGAGGAAATAACAAGTACCTAAAGGATGGAGATCAAAACTGTCCCCTGTTGCAGTCTTTTGCTCATTTCCAACAAACCTGTGGTGACGACGCCTGTATGCTCAGCTTTGATAATTGTTGGTGCCACCGCGTAGGAGATGCCCAAACGGAAGAAGTGCTGTTGCTCTAAGGCTTTGGCATTTAGACCCAGTGTGTTCAGCCAGTGAGCCTGGTTAGGGCAGGACACATGAGTGCATTACCCTGACTTGGACCTGGTTGCAGGGGCCTGGACTGGAGGGAAAATCTGCTTACCTGCTCCATGCCTTCAAACCATTTATCATCCTGTGACTCCATATCTCCCCTGGAGTCATCCGGGTCTGCGGAGTGGGGAGTTTCTGGAGGACAAAATTCTGGCACTGACTCCCTCACCCACCGTGCTGTCACCATGGACTCCTGCCCACTCACATGTGCACTAAGCAATGACACAGTGTTCCCCCGCAACACACACACAGCTCCTCTCTTAGGAAGTGCGGCTACAGAGCCTGTGCTCCTAAGATTCCACTCAAACCCTCACAAGTGTCCACAGGAAACCTGGCCTGAGTCTCCCACAGCAACTTTGGCCCTCCATCAACCAAGGCTTGTGGACCAGCCCTCATGATGCCATCTGTCCGAAGGCACGCATGGATTAAGGCAGAGCACAACTCCAACCTGAGTCAGTGTCTATAGCACAGAGCAGTCCTTCCACCAAGCCTGCACTATCTCCCCACTTGTGTGTCCTTGCTGAGCCTTGTCCAGTGCTACCCCCTCCTTCCTGCTCAGACCCTTGTGCAGGAGCACAATGAGCTCCAGGCCACCCCCAGCTTCCCAAATCCTGTGCCTGTTGGAATCTAGATGTTGACCAGCCCTGGGTGATCAGAGCCCTAGACCTGGTTGTGGTAAGGACAAATAACACAGGAAGTGTAATAATGTGAGCTCAAACTAAGGGAAAAGATTTCCTTCACCTCTCTTTTTTTAGACTGTTCAGTTTAGCAATCTTGTAATTTCCTTCTCCATATCTTTGAAATATACATAAATCCTTTTAAGCTGAAGAGAGCATTTTTTGACTTTCAGGTCTAGGAATGTCTTTCTTTCTTTCTTTCTTTCTTTCTTTTCGAGATTTTATTTATTTATTTGAGAGCGTGCAAGAGAGAACATGAGTGGAGGGGAGCTGTAAAGGGAGAGGGAGAAGCAGACTCTGCTGAGCAGGGAGCCCGACGTGGGGCTTGATCCTAGGACTCTGGGATCATGACCCTAGCCGAAGGCAGACGCTTAACCTACTGAGCCACCCAGGTGCCCTCTAGGAATGTCTCAGCTGCATGGGATCTAGCTCTTTGACATGTGATCATCAAGGGGGATAGCATGCCCACCCCTCAGTTTCTGCATGAAGGTAGGAGCCTAACTCCAGCAGGAGCAAGTTCCATGGTGCAAAAATACTTCCTGTCCTAAGGATATGAGTTTACTTCAACTTGGAATAAAGCCAGTTAACACACGGATGGTCACCCCAAATATCAAATGCTGTCAAATCCTCTTACTTGAGGCCTAATTGTTATTTATCTTGAGCACATGAATATAGTAAGTTGTATCTGCTTGGCTACATGAAAGGGTGAGATTTCTTTTGGTCCTTATCACTTGGTAAATTGCCTGTAACTGGCACCACAATCTGGTTTAATGCTTATTCTGTAATAAAAATGTTTTTTGGGGACACCTGACTGGTATAGTGGGTTGGGTCTGCCTTCGGCTCAGATCATGGTCTTGGGGTCCTGGGATCAAGCCCTGCACTGGGCTCCCTGCTCGGTGGGGGACCTGCTTCTCCCTCTCACTGTGTGCGAATTCTCTCTCTCTCAAATAATATCTTTAAAAAAAAGTGTTTTTTCTTTCTCTTCTACGTTTGTCTGGAGGTTTTCTGGTTTGGGAGAAATTTTGCTTTTAATTCTGTTTCCCCCAACACTGGCCAGAATTACCAGTCCCCACATAAACACCCAAGGTGTCCATCAAATCCCCTCTGGAAGGTCATTTCACAGATTATCTCCCCCCCAATACTGTCTCAGGCTTCCAGCTCTAACCCACAGTTGTGCAGCACAGAGCTTGGATGCCCCAAAATCTTCATGTCTTGTCTATATGAGTCCTACTGTCTCTGCTAGAGCAAAGTTAGAGCAGATTCCCATGGAGACAATATCCCAGCATGGCAATCAGCAGTTCCAGCTCCTTCTAATGTGCAGACCTAAAACTGATTCAGACAGTAGGGCCTGGGAATCCCAAGGAGACAAGCATGTGTACCAAATTGGTCTGAGAAGCTACACTGCCTCCATCTGTTGCCCAAATGCCCACGCACGTGCAGAGGGTGCCTGCTGCTGCTCCCCTGCCCCTGCAGAGACCTCTCACTGCAGCTCCAAATTTGGAGTCCACCGCTTGGGGATGGACAAGATGCCCTAGAGCATCATCTCCCCTCCAGGTTCCCTCCTATCGTTGTGACGACCACAAAGACAGAGGTACGAGCCCACCTAGGATCTGCATGCAGAGCCTGTTTTCCACTTAGGATTCATGAGAGAAGGCGAGATTTTTTTTTGTCTGAGGATGTGTGGATAATTCAGGGTAGATAATATTTTCTTTTTTTTTTTTTTTAAAGATTTTATTTATTTATTCGACAGAGATAGAGACAGCCAGTGAGAGAGGGAACACAAGCAGGGGGAGTGGGAGAGGAAGAAGCAGGCTCACAGCGGAGGAGCCTGATGTGGGGCTCGATCCCACAATGCCGGGATCACGCCCTGAGCCGAAGGCAGACGCCCAACCGCCATGCCACCCAGGCGCCCCGAGATAATATTTTCTTGAGCTTGAGAGATTGGAACAAAGACATAAAGCCAAAGGCCCTCACTGGAGTGGGACCCCAGTGTTGTCCAGATTTCCTTCAATGACCTGGTGCTACTGATGGTCAGTTCAGAGCCAACAAGCATAGGCGTCAAAAGCAGCACTTTTCAGGGACACATGCCCTGCCTTGAGCCATGTCAAGAAGGGAGAAGATCCCTAGCCAAAGGAGGTCAGGACTTAGAAAATATCCAGAGCCATGACCACAATTAGACCTTTGTGTACACTGTGTTACTGGAGTAGAGACATTGTACATAAGAGTACTGCTCAGGGACAGGTAATATCACACCTGTGTCCGAGGGTGCTCTCAGCCTAGCAGATGCCACCAACCCAGCCTGAGTCTTCTTTTTATCACTTTGGGGGCATCCGGTCGGTCTTACTGAGGACACTCTCTCCAGCACCAGGGACTTAGGATTCGGTGGAATCTCCTGTGCAGACTGGGGCCAAGATGACAATAGACTTGAATTTGCTTCCATCTCAGAGGAAGTGGAGTGTCATTCAGGGTCCTCTTCTTCCCCCATAGAAGGAATCTCCTTCATGGCACCCAAATGGGAGCCAGGTTCCTTGTACTGTGAGGAGGCTTAGAGTGTGCAAACTGATAGAGAAAGTGATGGTTTCTATTTAATATGGTCATTAGAAAAACAGGTGAAGAGCCATGGTCCCTACCAACCAGAGACTTTGTCTAGAGCAAATGGTTAAGTGGTTGAATTCAAGATTGTTGGGTCACTGTAAGGAAGGGGTGGTTTACAGGGGACTGTGGCTTCATTTCTGTGTGGTTTTGTGAGTACTGATGTGGTGCCTGAAAACCATCTACAAAGAAAAGAGTTTTTATTAGTAGTAGCAGTACTTGTATTTGTTAACCTTGTTAAGAATAAAATAAAGTTGACCCTTAAACAATGTGGGGCTTTGGGGCTCCAACCCCACTGTGCAGCTGAAAATCAATGTATCGCTTTTGAGTCCCCAGAAACTTAACTTTTTTTTTTGATACGGAATGCTTCACAAATTTGTGTGTCCTCCTTGTGCAGGGGCTATGCTAATCTATGCATGTCTCCAATTCCAGCATATGTGCTGTGGAAGCAAACGCCCAAAAATTTAACTCTTAACAGGCTACTATTGACTGGAAGTCTTACCAGTGACATAAACAGTCGATTAATACATATTTTTTCTGTGCTACAAGTAGAAGGATTTTCTTCTTTTCTGAGGCTGATATATATAACCAAGAAGAAATTCGATGGGGGGACTTCTACCAGGAAGACAACTAAAACAGAGATAATTTTTTGTATCAGAAAGAGTTACCTGCCTGGTGTGGCAAACATTTGTTTTCCAAACATTTGTTCTTTCCATTTTCCTGTGAATGTACTTCCCCCTTTTTGAAATTGTAAATCCGTACCCCCTTCTCCTTAGGTCAGAATGGCATATAAGCATCAGTCACCTGTCTTTGAGCCTCATATCTTCGGGATTCCTGTAATAAGAAACTAAATTTGTTTTTGTTCTATGAATCTGTCTTATGTTAGTTTGATTTTTAGACCAGCCAAAGAATCTTGAGGCATAGAACAAAAAAAAAAAAGCTGCTTTTCCTACACATTCATTCCAGTCACCAGGACAAATATAGCAAGACCACTTCATATTTTACAGTGAGAAACCAGTTAATATTTTCTAGAATGGCTAAAATAAAGGAAAAAGGTAACACCAAATTTTCTTGAAAATGTTGAGGGATTAAGAATTCTCATATATTGCTGATGGGAGGATGAAAAGTACATGTACTTTGGAAAATTGTATGGCAGTTACTTACGAAAGTAAACATTTACGTACTGGAAGGGGAGCAGAATTTGTCATCCCAAAATAGGTCTCTTTGGCATAAGAATTATTTTAGGCTGGTTATTTTAAAGACAGAGCAAAGGAAAAGCTCTGAAACCTGGTAAAAGTTTCCTATTGGAAGAGACATTAGCATTTATAAAGGAAAGCTCCCATTTGTAAGGGTGTCTCCCTCAGTGTGTCAATCTCCAGAAACTCTTATCAGTGGAGAAGGTGTGGATCTAAATCTGGGTCATGTGTGGAGTGTCAGGACTGATCAGATCGTCGCTGGTGCCCTCCTCCCCACCCACCTCTGATTCTGTCACTTGGTTTAGGTGAAAACAACAGTGTTGTGTTAATGAAGGGCTCCAGGTGATTCTCAGTTAAGTCCAGGGTTAAGCACGAGGGCTTCAGGTTATTTTTATGAGAGCTGAGAGCAGGCTTTAGCGTGGCTCAAGGAGAGGTAACATGGTCTCTGCTACATGAGTCTGGGAGGGTCAGGTCCATGCAGCACACGGTTCCTGTGCTGTAGCTGAATTTGTGGGCGTCTGTGGGAGGGAAGGCCGCCCAAACAGAAGAAAAAGTCAGGGATCGATCTCCAAGTAGGAGCTCATAGTTCCTGAATAGCTCCTGCCCCAAAGGACTAGGAAGTTGGGCCTTTCTAAACTGCTAGAGGGCCGGCTAGCAGTTTGCAGGTGAAGAAGTTCTCTTGGTGACTTTAAAGGCATATTCTCCTGATGCAGCTGTGATATCTCCACAAATATCTTGTGAGAAAGAAAGCTAAAGGACCAGGCGAGGAAAAAAGAAATGGCCAGTTCTCAGGTAAGCCTTGCATCGGGCGTCACAGGCCGTGTCATCTTTTTCTCCTGAATTTACCTGCATTTAGAAATTGCAAATGCTGGGTCCTCTAGTTCTGATGTTTCTGCCTCATGAGTGTTTTCACCTACTTTTTTAAGATTTTATTTTTAAGTACTCTCTATACCCAATGTCGGGCTCGAACTCAAGAATCAAGAATCGCATGCTGCACCGACTGAGATCAAGAATCGCATGCTGCACCGACTGAGCCCGGTGCCCCTTCACCTATTTTTCAAAACCTTTTAAAAAATAATACTCAAGGGGCGCCTGGGTGGCACAGCGGTTAAGCGTCTGCCTTCGGCTCAGGGCGTGATCCCGGCGTTCTGGGATCGAGCCCCACATCAGGCTCCTCCGCTATGAGCCTGCTTCTTCCTCTCCCACTCCCCCTGCTTGTGTTCCCTCTCTCGCTGGCTGTCTCTATGTCTGTCAAATAAATAAATAAAATCTTTAAAAAAAAAATAATACTCAAGGTTAGGTCTTTAGAACACTTCTCGCCTATATTTCACAGGCTTCTCTCCCTTCTCTCCAACCTGGCTTCCAGTAGGGTGACAACAGTCGTCACTTGGAATTAATGTCTTGCAACCATTGAAAATATTCCCTTTGTGACAGATCCACAGGGAAAAGCAGTTCCTCCTGTGGATGAAGTCAGATCCTGGGATATCAATCAAGGAGAACATTTCACATTTAGGTTCTGTCTGGATGCTTTGTGAGCTCTGTGTACATCGGGATTAATTAAATGGACAAATAAGTAGAATGGTTGGACAGTAGACCCAGAATAACTCAGAAAGTTTTGGAAAAGAAACAGTCTTGCTCTTTAGAATGTGAAAGAAAGATGTTCTATTTCAAATACGCTAGACATTACAGGACATGGGAGCTATATGTGGCTTGAAATTTGCATAAATCCACTGTTTGCTCGTAATTAGATTAATCTTCTGATTTCCTTTTGGGGGCCACAACAACACAGCAGTGATAACGTGTCCTGTGTGTCTCAGGCACTGATACCACTTTGCTTCCCTACAGCTGGTGTTAATTTTGTTTCCTTGGTTTGGCATTCTCTGGCAGATTGCTCCTCTATGCTGTTACTGTTTTCCCTTTTATCATTCATGCAGATGTGAGATGGATTTACTGAAAGATGTGCAGAAGTCTTCAGAATTAAAGTGGAAATTCCTTTCTTCTATGAGTTCCACTGGATAATGAAGGCTCTCACTTTTGTGCACTGGAGATACTTACTGACTTCTGGGAACGGTGGTTCTGAGCCTGTAAATTTCCATTTTACTCTACCCACATCCCAGACGTACTCTTCTCTTTGTACTTTCAGAAAAAGAAAACAAGGATCACATAATTAACATGTTCAAGTGTCTTAAAATTCTGAAACATAACATAGCACAAATGATTGAAACAAAAACTGTCAGTGAATACTAGACTCAGAAACTGGCTATATTTTTTTTAATATTCTGTGCATTTGTCTTTATCGTGTGAATAAAAGAAGCATCATCTTCCACAAAGTAGATACATAAATTTTATGTCCTTGAAAATGTTCCTTAATTTAAATTGCCATGACCACTTCCCCACCCAACGTGGGGCTCGAACCCAGGACCCTGAGATCATGTAATTACTTTTTAAATGTATGGATGTGTGCATAAAATGTAAAAGGGAGACCGATTTTATGTGGATCCCCTCTTGTTTCCATCACTCTTCTCAGGTTTGACACCTGCTATGAACACTGCTTTTTTAGAGTCTTCTCTGTACATTGACCTGTGTGTCATTTGAGATCAACTCTAGGTTAGGTTACTAACCTGATCCCTTCCATGTACTGGATGTTTGACAAAATATTTGCATAAAAGTGGAAGAATAATATGTTTGCTGTCTTAGATTATTATTATTTTGCATTAGTTTATGAAAAATTGTTAGAATGCTATCTAGTAACTAGAAGTGCTCAAAAATATTGTTGCCATTCTTGCTATTCTAGTGAAACCTGTAACTGCTACAAAACCTGTTCGGTTCCAAGTCCTCCAAGAATTCTTGCCTTTGGGTTCTACCTCTTTGTTATTCAAAAATGTATCCCTTGGCCCATAGGCTACTGCCTTGTTAGAAATGCAGACCAGGATCCCACCCCAGAGCTCCTGAAAAGAATCTGCATTTTAACAAGATCTCCAGGGCACTGTTGTGAAATTCTCATTCACTTTAGAATTTGATATGTACATTTGTAACCCACCCAAATTTTCCCTCTAAGAGATAGACACAATTTATACCGTATGATATAAACACGGTACTCGGTGTATATGCCTGTGTTTATGCCCTCATTTTACAATTTATCTTGGAGAAATACACAGTATTTATAATGGCTTTGTGGATCATTTGCCATCCTCCTAACGGAGCTAGAGAATACATTCGAGCATATTACCGTGCTAAAAATCGTCTTACTGCATAAAGCAAGAAACTCATTTAAGCCAGAACCAGCTCTAATGTAACTGAATGAACATGCGTTCACTCCTTGCTGAGTCTCAGAAACTACCTCAGGTGGGGTTGTCACAGAAAGGAAGCTTTGTGTCAGATAAGCAGATCACAGGGAATAACTTCCAAAGCCTTGACTCCCCCAAGCAAGGGTGAATGGGTTCCTTTTATCTAGAGTTAGGATGAATATTTAGAAATGGGAGCCTTGTCATTATATGTAGATGTAGGGCATAAGTCGCACGTGCCCCGTAAGTAAATAGTTCCTTACATACTTCTTATATTATGTAAATGAGGTGTGAGCAGAGATTTTAGTTTTGTAATGAAGCAAAAATGTCAGTCACTCTGTGGGTCACTCCATGGTCCATCTGTGTTGGTGTGAGTCGGGAGTTAAGCTCAAACTGGGCTGGGTGGTAGGGACCAGCACGAGCTCTTTGTAGTGGCAGTTGTTGCTACTTGTGGGGTAGTTTCTGTTTCCATCATAGGAGACTTTGCCCATGGGGTCTTTTCCCTGAAGTAAAAGATAAGGTGGAAGCAAGAGGTTAAGTAAAACGTGGGACAAGTGTCGGAGGGTACAAGCAGGTGAGCAGTGAAGGTTAGGTCTCGGGGTCTAGCTGGTGACACTAACTCCCTCTTGATCTTAGGGACCGTTATGAACTCTGTCGATGGCCACTTGGTGACGGTGGTATGTCTTGCAGGGACTGCTGACATTCGGGGACGTGGCCATAGAATTCTCCCAGGAGGAGTGGCAATGCCTGAGCCACACGCAGCGGGAACTGTACAGGGACGTGATGCTGGAGAACTACGGACACCTCCTGTTCTTGGGTGAGGATGACTCCTGCCAGATGTCCCAAGCCGCACTCGGGGTTTCGTTCTTCCTGTGAAGACTTTCTCTTGGAAGATTCCCCTTGTGAATGCGTGGAATTCAGATCCAGACAGGGAAATAAGTAGGGGTTTGTAGATATAGAGAAAATCTTCAGGGTGTGTCCTTTTCAGCTTTATTTTCCCCTTCCTGAAGGGAACAGCATCACTTCTGTAGATTACTGGCAGTTCTAAACACTGAGTGGCATAAAATGATATTGCCCACATCTTCGGTTCCCTATTTCTACTCTTTATTATTGTATTAGTAGTACTTGGAAGTGGAGGTCAGGATGTGAACATTGGAAACACCTCCTGTGTGTCCTAAAGGGGCTTCTGGGCAACAGCTTTTGGGAAATCATTTTCTAGAATTCTACAATGTCCTGTCTTCTCTACTGAGCACAATTGTGGATTGAAAGAATCTCCAGCAATACTCTTTTTCCTTTTTTTCTAATAAACAGGTCTCGTTGTGTCAAAGCCAGACCTGGTCATCTTTTTGGAGCAAAAGAGGGAGCTCTGGGATGTGAGGAGAAAAGAGACAGTGTTCATCCACCCAGGTAGGTGGGAATGAATGAAACAGATGATGGAGGTGAGGCCCAAAGGTCCAGGAAGAAGCAGGACCTGAAAATATGATTTGGGGAGCTCTGCTTCTACAGAAATGATTGTGAGAAGCCTAAGTTCATTTCTCTTCATCTCACAGAGGGCCATCTGTCCAACACTATTGCGGTCTTCTGTCCTCTAAGAATTCTCCTTCATCTCCAGTGATCTCCATCACGTCCTCTGTGCATAACAGAAAAAACCAAAAAACAAAAAACCTTCCCTTGGACTGTGAGGGCCTCAGTGATCTGTTTGCTTTTTACTGCTTCTGGGTATCTGGGAAAATCTGTGCACAGAGAAGAACTCTATATTAAGCCATCTTTTAAGTTTTATTTGTTGGAAGTACATGAGAAGAGTGGTGCAGATAACAAGATTTGGGCAGAAATCCCAGAAACACTGGGGACAGAAGTGATGTGTTGTCTGCTTTATTGTTTCCAAACCTAGGACAGTTTCAAACATGACCCCACAAAATTCAGACTCCATAATTTCATCATAGCCTAAGCACCTCCCTAAAATGAGAAAACGTAATTCCCTATTTTACTTCAAAGTCTTTTTTTGTTATGCACTATCATTTGAAATTCATTTTAAGTAATCTGTATGCTGAACATGGGGTGCAAATTTACAGCCCTGAGATCAAGAGTTGAGCGCTCTACTGACTGGGCCAGCCAGGCCCCCCAACCTCAGAATTCTTAAATGAGTGCTATGGAGGACGTTAGAACATTGCCCACCATGTAGTGCAGTCTCAGTTGTTACCCTATTTCTGTATAACTTAATGTCATTCTATAATTGTCTTGTTTTGTACAAAAATTCCTGGGACTGTCCTGAATATTCTCATTTTCTGATTGGATCTATGTGAAATTAGAGTTTGACGGTCTTAGGTTACTCACAAAAGTGGAATCCTATTGTATCTGTCTTTGTGACTCCTTTATTTCATTTAACACACTGTCCCCGAGGCTTATCTAAGTTCTGTCAGGTCACAAAATCTGTTCCTCTTGGAAAACTGAGAAGTGTTCCGTGATATGTATATGCTACATTTTATTTTTCCATTTATCTGTGCGTGGCCATTTGTGTGGATTCTGCCTATTACTGGTTTCTGTGCTGCAATGGACGTGGATGTGCAAATATCAATTTCAGATCTACCTTGGAATTCTTTCGTGTATGAACGTGGACGGTGGTTGGCTGGATCATAGGATAATTTTATTTGTAATGTTTTCAGGAAACTGCATAGTGTTTTTCATAGCAGTTCCACTATTTTATATTTCATCCAGCACTATTTAAGGGTTCCAGTTTCTCCACACTCTTGCTAACACGTTACTTTTGCTTTATTTCATGGCAATTATCCTGCGATAGCTCATTGTGGTTTTAATTTGTATTTCACTAGTCATTAGTGATTTTGAGCATCTTTCATATGCTTGCTGTCCAGTTGCTTATATATTTTTTGGATTAATGTCTATTCAGTCCTCTGCCTATTCATTCATTCATTCATTCATTCATTCATTCATTCATTCAAGATTTTATTTGTCAGCAAGCACAAGCAGGGGGAACGGCAGGCAGAGGGAGAAGGAAAAGCCGGCCTCCCTCTGAGCAGGAAGTCTGACTAGGGGCTCGATCCCAGGACCCGGGATCATGACCTGAGCTGAAGGCAGACACTTAACTGACTGAGCCACCCAGGCATCCTTTTCCCCACCCGTTTATTAATTAGGTTGTGTATTAATGTTGTGTTGTGTGACCTGAGCTGAAGGCAGACACTTAACTGACTGAGCCACCCAGGCATCCCTTTCCACCTGTTTATTAATTAGGTTGTGTATTAATGTTGTGTTGTGTGACCTTTTTATTCAGGAGATTAATTCCTTTTCACATATATGCTTTGCAAAGATTTTCTCCCATCTGTAGTTTACTGTTTCACTTCATTTTTTTTTTTTTAACAAAATTTACTTATTTATTTAATTTAAGAGAGCATGGGCACGTGAGCAGGGGGGAAAGGGCAGAAGGGAGGGGAGAGGGAGAGAAAATTTGAAGCCGACTCCTTGTTGAGCACAGAGCCCCATGTGGGGCTCAATCCCAGGGCTGGGAGATCATGACCTAAGCTGAAACCAAGAGTTAAATGCCTAAGCCACCCAGGCACATTGACTCACTCCATTGCTTTTTAAATATGCGATAGTATTTAAGGTTGTTGTAATCCCATTGGTTTATTTTTAATTTTGGATATCATATCCAAGAATTCGTTGTGAAATCAAATGTCACATAGGTTTTTCTCTGTTTTTTCTTTTTTTTTTTTTAAGATTTTATTTATTTATTTGACACAGAGTGAGAGAGCACAAGTAGGGGGAGCAGCAGAGGGAGGGAGAGAAGCAGTCCCCTTCCCCCCTCCCCTGCTAAGCAAAGAGCCTGATTTAGGACTTGATCCCATGACCCTGGGATCCTGACCTGAGCTGAAGGCAGACGCTTAACCAACTATTTCTGTTTTCTTATAGGAGTTTTATATGTATATGTTTTGTTTGTCAATCCATTTTGAGGTAGTATTTGTATATATGGTTTTAGGTAAGTGTCCAACTTTATTCTTGCCATGTGGGCATCCAGTTTTCTCAACACTTGTTTTAAGATGCTGTCCTTTACCTGCTGTGTGCAATAGGCACCCTTGTGAAGTTCATTTGACATGAGCTTTTCTATGTGGGCTATTTATTCTGTTCCATTATTCTCTGTCTATACTCCATTATTTTGATAAGTATGACTTTGTAATTTGCCTTAAAATCAGGAAGTGTGATACCACCAAAGTACTCTTCATTTTCCAGATGTTTCTGGGTGTGTGTGGTCCTGTGACCTCCATATGAATGTTAAGATGGGTTTTGATCTTTCTGCCAAAAATGTCATGGGGATTTTGATAGACATTGCATTAAATCTGTAGATTAGGGGCGCCTGAGTGGCTCAGTCAGTTAAGCGTCTGCCTTTGGCTCAGGTATTGATCACAGGTTTCTGGAATCGAGTCCCACATTGGGCTCCCTGCTCAGCGGGGAGTCTGCTTCTCTCTCTACCTCTCCACCCTGTTCGCCCTCTCTCTCAAATAAAGAAATAAAACCTTAAAAAAAAATCTGTAGATCACTTTGAGTAGTATTGACTCAATAATATTATTAAGTATAATATTAAGTATACCATTCCAAGAACATGGATATGTTTCCATTTATTTCTTCTTTCAATTCCTCCACAATATTTTATAGTTTTCATCCTACTAGATTTGACCTGTCATTATGTTAAATCTTAAGCATTTTGTCTTTGTGATGTTAGAATAGATAATAGAAACACAGATGATTCTATTTTTTGTTTCCAATTTCCATGACTTTTATTCATTTATTTATTTATCTTGTCTCATTGTTCTAACTAGAACATCCAGTGCTAAGTTGAATGGAAGTGAAGTCACTTCATTGCCTTGTTCCTGATTATAGAGGAGAAGCTTTCAGTCTTCCCTATTGCAGATGTTAACTTTAGACTTTTCATATATGGCCCTAATTATGTTGAGGTGATATCCTTCTATTCCTCCTTTCTTGAGTGTTTTCTATTGTTCTGCATCAATTCATATTATGTGATTTTTGATCTTTATTCTGTTAATGTGGAGTCCTAAATTTATCCTTTTCCTATGTTGAAGCAGCTTTGAATTAGAGGAGGAATACCACTTAATCATATTATAGAATGTCAAAACGTGCTTTTGATTTTGTTTTATTGTAAATTTTGCATGAATATTTATCATGGGTAGTAGTTTGTATTCTTAGTTACTTGTATTGTCTTCCTTTGGCTTTAATAGGTAATTTTGGTGTCATAGAAAATGTTTTGATAATTCCTCAATAAATGTTTGCTTGAATTATCCAGTGAATTCATCTGGCCCATGAATTTTCTTTGTTGTGAGGTGGTTTTTTTTTTTTTAAGATTTTATTTGAGAGTGAGGGAGCGAGCAAGCGAGCATGAACGGGGTGAGGGATAGAGGGAGAAGCAGACTCCCCGCTGAGCAGAGAGCCCAGTGCGGGGCTCCATCCCGGAACTCCAGGTTCCTGACCTGAGCTGAAGGCAGATGTAACTGACTGAGCCACCCAGGCGCCCTAGTTGTGAGTTTTTTGATTGCTCTTTCAATCTACTGAGTAGATCTATTGTAATTGTTATAATTTTGTCATGCTGCGGTCCAGATTGGTTGTATTTTTGTAGAAATTTGTACTTTTTGGGGTATCTGTAGACATGTAATTGTTCATCATCATCTCTTATAGATATTTTTATTTCTTGGCGTCAGTTACAGTTGTCTGCTTTAAATTCTGATTTTGACTTTTTTCTCTTTTATTCTTGATCAAGTTAAGGGATGTCAATTTTTTCAGAAACGCCTTTTGTTGATATTTTCCTATTTTAGTGATACTCTAGTTTGGTGATGTCTGCTGTATGTTAAAATTTCCTTTCTGCTGTTACTATTGGGGTTAAATGGCTCATTTTCTGATTCCTTGATGTATGAGAGTAATTTGAGCATTACATTATCACAGAATTCTATATTTGTGTATGTATTTGCTATATTGAAGTGTGTTGTATTTTCATATATATTTTTTGTTGTCTAGAATCCTTTTTCAAGTTGAAGTATACTCTTAGCCTTTTTTGCAAATAGCTAGTGATGGGACACCTGGGTGGCTTAGTCAGTTAAGCCTCTGCCGTCAGCTCAAGTCCTGCATTGGGCTCCTTGCTCATGGGGAGCCTGCTTGTCCCTCTCCCTTTGCCCCTTCCTGTGCTTGTGCTCTCTCTCTCTGTCTGACAAATAAATAAAATCTTTAAAAAAAAATCTATGATGAAATTCTGGTGAGTTTATTTGGTATAATTTCATTTGTTCTACAGTTTGATTGATAGGGTATTCTTGCTTGCTAGCTTTTCTTTTTACAGGACTATTTGATCATCCACTCCGTTTTTCGTACAAGGTTACTGCTGAGAAATCCCTCAGTAATTCTGTAGAAGCTCTCCTGTTCGTGACGAGTTGTTTCATTCTCGTTGCTTTCCAGATTGTCATTTTGTTTGTGGTCTTGATATTTTGATCATAATGTGTACCTGTGTGGATGATATACTTGGAATTTATTGAGGTTCTTGTTGTAGGTCTGTTTCTTTCCTCAACTGAGGGAAGTTGAAACTATTAATTCTTCCAATGAGCTCTCTGTCCTCTTTTCTTTTTCCTCACCTAATTGGGTCCCCTTGATGTGTATATTGATGATGGTGTTTGAGTCCCCCCAAATGCATTGGCATTTGTCCCAAATCCACATTTTTTTTCCTCCTTATAATTAATTAATTTTAAATGAATGGTCTTCAAATGTTCTAGTGTTCTCTTTTGCTTGATCAAGTCATTTTTGATTCTTCTATTGAAATTTGAGATTTAGTACTGGTACTCTTCAGCTTTCATTTTCTCTTTGGTCCTTTCTTATACTTTCTAATTGATATTTTCATTTTGTTCATGCATAGTTTTCTGATTTTGTTTATTTGTTTACTCTTTTAAATCTCTGGTCATCGTAAAGATGATTATTTTAAATTGTGTATCAGCTAATATAACTCTATATTACTTAGAACCAGTTCCTGGAGATGTATTTTGTTCCTTTGAATGGACATGTATTTCTGTCTCTTTGTGTGCTTTGTGATCTTCTGTTGAGATTTGGGAATTTAAACACAGCTACCTCTTTCAGTCTTTGTGGATCTGTTTTGTTCAGAACACCAGTAACAACCTGGAAATTCTGATTTTGTCAAACTCATTTGAGAATGTATATTCTCTGGGCATGTGTGTAATTTCCCAGTAACAAAACTTTTCTGTTCAAGAGCACACAATATCTTTCTCTTCCTGATGTCTGTCTCCAGTACTGTAGTCTTCCTTGTTGTTAACATAGCTCTCACCTTTGTTTTTCTCATGACCACCAACGTGCATCCCTTGTATTCCACCATTCTGTTTAATGTTCTGCGCCATGCAAAATGAAATAAGCTCAGACAGCTGCACAAAAAGCCTCAACGTTGGACACAGATTCCAGTATTCTTACTTTCCTCCAAAGAATAAAGGAGAAATTGAGTGTTTTTTCACAATCCTGCCATGGTGTGCTGGGGAGGCAAAACAAGTATGGGCAAATGTAACACGTTTTCCTACCCTCTTCAATAAGGCTGTTCTTGATTTCATCTTTGATGGGTTTCTTTGACCTCTAGATTGGCTTATGTTCCATAAAGGCTATGTGGTCAAAATCCCCTAGGTATGTTTATGTGTCCATGGAGCAGTGAAGTCCTGATACTCCCTAGTCAGCCATCTTGCTAACAGGCTTGATTGATTTTAATTTTGTATATTAGAGCTTTTAAGTGTATTCATTTGAGTGTAGTAAGTGGAATGATTTTACTTTTGTGTTACTTGATATCTTTCAGATACATCTTTGCATGACACCCAGGACTTGTTAAAGCTGCAATGCATAGAATATTTATTCCAAAAAGTGTCAGTAGGGAGATCTAAAGGTATAACATAACTAGTAATTCATTTCTTTCAGTCCTTTAACTTGATTTTTTCCCTCATTTTTTTTCATCATGGTAAGTGTACTCCTTAATTCCTATCACTTATTTGACCCATCCCTCTACCCACCTCCCCTCTGGTAATCATCATAGTTTTCTCTAGTTAAGAGTCTTGTTTCTTGGTTTGTGTCTCTCTTTTCTCCCTTTGCTTGTTCATTTTGTTTCTTAAATTCCACATATGGGTGAAATCCTATAGTATTTGTCTTTCTCTAACTGATCTATTTTGCTTGGCATTATACTCTCTAGCTCCATTCATGTCATTACAAATGGTGAAATTTCATTCCTTTTTATGATTGAATATATATACATCTCCTTTATCCATTCATCTATGGATGGAAACTTGGGCTGCTTCCATAATTTGGCCACTGTAAATAATGTTGCAACAAACATCGGAGTGCATGTATCCCTTTGAAAATTAGTCTTTTTGTTTGTTTTGGGTAAATACCCAGTAGCGTGATTGATGGATCATAGGGTAGTTCTATTTTTAACTTTTTGAGGAACCTCCATACTGTTTTCCAGAGTGGCTGCCACAGTTTGCATTGCCAACAGTGCAAGAGGGTTCCCTTTCCCCACATCCTTGCCAGAATATAGCCATTCTTACAGGTGTGACATCATAGCTCATTGTAGTTTTGATTTACATTGCCCGGATGATCAGTGATGTTGAGTATCTTTTCATGTGTCTGTTGCCCATCTGGACGTCTTCTTTGGAGAAATGCCTGTTAATGTCTTCTGGCCGTTTTTTAATTGGATTATTTGGGGGGTTTTTTTGGTGTTGAGTTGTATCAGTTCTTTATTTTAGTATTATTATTATTTTTTAAGATTTTATTTATTTGAGAGAGAAAAAAAACAGGGAGAGTGAGAGGGAGAAGCACTTCCCACTGACTGGAGAGCCCAATGTGGGGCTTGATCCCAAGACCCTGAGATCATGACCTGGCAGATGCTTAACTGACTGAGCCACCCAGGTGCCCCTCAGTTCTTTATTTTAGATACTGATATTTTATCAGAATGTCATTTGCAAATACCTTTTCCCATTCCCTAGGTTGCCTTTTAGGTTTGTTGATTGTTCTCTGTGCAGAAGACTTTTGTTTTGATGTAGTCATAGTAGTTTATTTTTGCTTTTCATATGCTTGCCTCAGGAGAACTATCTAGAAAATTGTTGCTATGGGTGATGTCAGAGACATTAGTGCCTGTGCTCTCTTCTAGGATTTTTTTAGTTTCAGTTCTCACACTTAGGTCTTTAATCCATTTTGAGTTTATTTTTGTGGATGGTGAAAGAAAGTGGTTCACTTTTATTCTTTTGCTTGTAGCTGTCAAATTATCCCACTACCATTTGTTGAAGAGACTCTTTTTCCCATTGTATATAAATTTCTCCTTTGTCAAAGATTATTTGACCATATAATTGGGTTTATTCTGGGTTTTCTGTTCTATTCCAGTGATCTGTGTGTCTATTTAATGCCAGTGTTTTAGTTACTAACCACTTTGTAATATAACTTGAAATCTGGAATTATGATACCTCCAGTTTTGATTTTAAGGTTGTTTTGGCTATTTGATGGCCTAAAACTTCAAATAATGTGTGATTATTTTTCCCACAGCTTATCTATTGTATGCTTTTCTCCTTTCAGTGACTCCTGGGATATTATGATGGATATATTACAGATTATATAGGGTACTGATGATGGTTTAGGTGAACTATTCCATGATGGTGCTACTTGGCATCCATTTTGTGTAGTCAGTGGGTTTGCAGGGGACTTGAACTGACACCATCCGTGCTTGCTAGTGCATTTCCTAGACAACACCATGCAAGTTAGAAGTTAACGTAACTTCCAGTATGACACCCCCAACTGCCCTTGTAGCAACCATGTTGCCTGGCACTCTAGACCCTCCCCCGTATGTGCCCCTCGGAGAAAATCCCCACAAAGCTTACCTAAACCTGTTTTAGTTTGAATGGCTCTATGTTGACTTAGCCCAGTAATTCCAAAGCACTCCACCATGGATACTAATAAAGGAATGTGGCCCATGGCATAGGTGGAGGGATTCTATTGATGTTTAAATGAACTGAACGTATGCCCAGTATGCCCACGAGAGTGCTGGGTGTATAATAGATACTAGATTAAATAGAAGAAAAATATCCTAATAGAAGAGGTAAGAGAGAATAAGTATAGCAAGAAGAATTGTATGAATTCTGCATGTGGAAAGAGGGCATCTGTTTCCAGGTTACACAGCTGACTCTAAATATAGAAAGAAAAATTCTACTTGTTTTACTTTTTTTTATTAAACATTATTCTTTTTTTTTTTTTTAAGATTTTATTTATTTGAGAGAGAGAGCACAAGAGCAAGAGCACAAGCAGGGGGAGCAGCAGAGGGAGAGGGAGAAGCCGGTTCAGACAATTTTTTTACTTGTGCTGTGCCTTGAGTGCCCTCATTGACCTCTTAATTGAGATTAAAGGGATGCAAGGCCAGCGGGCCACAGGATTATTTCAGACGTTTAGCACCGAGAGGGATGTGAACATTGGTAAAACAGGATGATCTATACTCCCTAGAGAGAGAAAGATAAGACCAATTGATGTATTAAAAGCACACCTAGAGAACTCTTTTGAAACGTGGGGAGGGAACTGGAAGAAGCCTGTAGTAATTCCATAGTCCAAGACAGTTCCTGATGGTGTCATCTGATGAATAAATGTAATGGAATGGAGGCTTGGGAAATATGGTGAGTTCCTGAGGATCAGGGAATTCCTATTTTTCTTCATGATTTAACCGCATTCCTGGGTGTTACTGGCAAGCAGATGCTGTTGGATGACAGAGTTTACTGATCTTCCCTGGGTCTACATTATTGGTGGCGGATGGTGAGGGGGGGTATTGGATGATGGAAGCACTGTAGACATCCCTTTAAAATGGCATATGTCAGAGTAGATGTTGGAGATGAAGAAGCGTTCTGGACCCTGTAATAGGCAGGATCAGCAAGGCATGGGCTGTGGCTGCACAAAGCACTGGTATCCCAGGTGTATTACCCAGCATAGGTCTGATGCACTGTAGGTCGGTGCTCTTCCAGGGATGGGCCTCAGAGCTGACACGTACCTCCCTCGTTCCTCTTAGCCCGTGATTAGGGTAGTCACGTGCTCTGGGCTCTGAGCTGGTTACTGAGTAGTTGGGGACACAGGTCAGCAGTGAGAGGCAGTGAACATGTCTACTGCAAATAGTCCACCCAATTTTTAGGCCAGAAATCCCCATGGTCTTTCACAGCCCTTGCTGTTCTTACGCTTATCCTGTCTAGAGTGGAAATAGGATTTCTATAAGGTGTGGAATTCAGTACAATGAAGTTGGGTAACAGATTCATCACATTTAACATTATTGCAAGTGAAATATAATTATTTCATTTTATAGCTGTTAATGTTCAGCTATACTAAGAAAGAGTAATACTTATAGAAAATAAAATGTATATTTTGTTTTATGTACACAAGGAATATGTAGGAAGCCCATGTCTGATAAAATGACTGAGACATCATATGGGGTACCCTCTTTTTCCTCATTTTTGCTCTGGTATTATCCATATGCAGCATTGTGCCCCTCTTTCATCTCTCATGGCCCCAAAATCTTTGCCCCACCACTAGGTACCAAACTCTGTTTCATGATTAAGGAGTAAGAAAAAAAATCTGACAGCACATAGGGATTTTGGTTGTAAGTTATTTCTTTTTTATTCAGGGCAGTCCTGCCTCCACAGGCACTTCTCCATCTCACTGACCAGAGCTCTCTCAGATGGCGTTCTAAGCAGCATTGCATGTGTAGCCGAAGTGGACACCCAAGAGTATCATTAAAAATGACCATTTTTACCTGCACTGTGTCACAGCATCTGACACAATGGCCATCACCCTTTTCACTGGAATATTCTGCATTTGGCTTATTTCATATAACAAAATGTCTTTCAAGATATAGGGGCCAAGAGCCGGCCATCCCATATAGGGCCATTTTGGCATGAAGATTATTTTGAGTTCAAAAGCAATCAAAACCCAGCGGATTCAGGAAAAGTCTTTACCTCTCCCCTCAAATGCCTAAAAATAGTTTAGATAGCAAAACTGCCCCAGGAAGAGATGGCACCATAGATAAATACATGAGGGTATAATCTAAGTATTGTGGACAAGGAGGAACCTGATAAGGCCTGTTTGATCAAAGTCCTCTATGTCCCATTGTTTCTGAGTGGTTGGCAAACATATGCTTACCAAACGTGTACTCTTTTCCATCTTCTTATGAATTGCATTTCTTCCCATTGAAGCCCCAGACCTTTACTTTCTTCTTCTTAGTTCAGAATGACATGTTTGCCTATCTTTGGATTTTCATGTCTGTGTGGATTCCCCATACCTGTGCCCTTATATTTTATTTTCTCTTGTTAATCTGTCTCATGTCAATTTGATTCTTAGGCTAGAAGAACCTTGAAAGGGACAGGGATTTTTGCTGCCAAACAAAATTCATTTTGTTGCTACAAATGGAAAGATTTCCTTAGATATATAGATAGTTGTTCTTTGTTTTTTAAGATATCTATCTCTACCTCTATATGTAACATTAAAAAAAAAAAACCCATTTGAGTGGAAACAGAATAGTTGACTCCAAAATACATAACCGTGCATATAGATTGTTTTGACCAGAAGGCAATTAGGACACAGCAGGCTCAGAAATTTTTTCCCTTTTCTCCTTTAATTATTTAAAAGAAATTAGATGGGGGACTGTAAAGAGTAAGATGGAGTCACTCATGTGAAGTAACCAGTCATGTCAATTAGTGATGTATGCAGTCAAGGACATTGTAGCTAAGACCCTGTATCGCTCATACCGGCACAGACTGGCAGTACTTAGGACTGATAATCAGTAAGCCCAGCCCGTGCCCTGGCAGAGCTGAGAGCTGATCATCACTAGAATGAGAAGAGGCCTGCAAAGGCCCAAGACTGATGATGAAATCCGTCAGGAAGAAAGGACTTGTGCAGCAAACTGCAAAAAGTTCTGAAGCGAACCCTACCATGTTTGATCACATTTGAAAGGCACCTTCCACCAAAGGTTCTGCCTGATTGATCTCTGAATGCAGTGGAGATCCTACACTGCTTGAACGTGATAAGCAGTCTGGGCCAAGAGTGGGCCCAGCATAGACCTGAGTCCCCATCTCAACTGCATGCTCAAGAGACTGACTTCACCTTTGGTTAGTCAACTTCTTACCCCTTATTGTATCATGTTTGTTGTGTGACTTTACATCGTTTGTTTTGTGTGACGTGTATGCAGCCAAGTTCAATGCTTAGTGAAACGTTACTGAGTTTGGAATCCTCAACCTGCTTTCCAATTATGGTAATCTTGCATGACGGTTGAATAAAGCTGACATTGTAGAAAGACACAACTCACGTATGTGCCTTTATAGCATGCTTGAGACTGGAATCTGTACCAGGAACAAGAACTGATACCAGAGATAACTTTTTAGATCAGAAAGAGTTACCTGCCTGGCATGGCAAAATTAGCTTACATGAGCTCTTTCTGTTTTCCTGTTTACTGACTTCTTTCTCCCTTTTGAGGTTCTAAATCCCTACCCCTTTCTCTTGAGGGCAGGATGGCATATAAATGTGAGTTGCATGTCTTTGAGCCTCATGCGTTTGGGGTTCCTCCTTTAAAACATTTAATTTGTTTTTCTCCTGTCAATCTGTTTCTCAGCCAAGAACCTGGAAGGGCAGTGGGAAAATTAGTTTTCTTCCCCTGCACTAAATTATTACCAAAAAATAGGGGTGCCTGGGTGGCTCAGTCAGTTAAGTGTCTACCTTCAGCTCATTCAGGTTATGACCCCAGGGTCCTGGAATCAAGCCCTGTGCCCCGTCCTGCTCCCTGCTCAGCAGGGAGTCTGCATCTCCCTCTTCCTCTGCCCCTCCCTTGCTCCTTCTCTGTCTCTCACTCATTCTCTTTCTCTCACTCATTCTCTCTCAAACAAATAAAATCTTTAAAAAAATAAATTACCAAAAATTAAAGAAAGAAAACCATGAGAACTTCCTCTGAAGTACTGCTCCACGCTTGCTTTCTGTATTCCTCCCATCCATCTTTGTTTAGATCCTATTTTATACAATCAGTAGTCGAGAAAGAGAAGAAATAGAAAGGCAGGGCCCAGCATCTACATCCTCAGAGGAAATATGGGACACCGAGTACCAACTCCTATAGTATTAGGAGACATGTGCCTGAGGTTCCCAGCATATTGCATGTACCCTACATGTGTGCACAGAGTAAATGCTCAATAAACATTGCATTAATGATGTGGCTGCGTTATTTTCCAAATACAGACTTACTGCGACATTACTACCTTCTCCATCCTTCTGTTAACTTCAGAGGGCTGGCAAAAACTGTGATGTTTCAGGACTTTGATTTGGTAGTCTTCACTGGGAACCAGGAGTGCCTGTGTTGAGATAAGTGGATGGGTATAGGGGATCAGATGTGCTGTGTCTATTTTCTCTGGTTTAGTGATTTATGATTATGGGTCTGTGTGAAACAGGACTCCAGCTACCTCAGTCTGTACTTCCTAAGTACATTCTTCTTTCAAGCTTATCTTTTAACTCAGGGAAAAGACCAGGTAGGCAAAATCTCCTGATGGGAACCAGACTACCCCCTTAAGTAATAGAGTTCCTTTGATTGACCCCTAGACAATGATCAGCCTCATCTTTAGTGCCCAGCTGCATGTACCTACTGACTTTGTCCTACATTTTTCTTACATAAACCTATTAGTATTTTCAGCCCTCTGGAAACAGCCTTTAGTATACTATTCTCCTGCCTTCCTAGTGTTGACCTCACTGAAGTGAATTCCTTTCTTGCTGCACCACCACTGGTCTCTCTGCCTTTAGATTTTGTCAATAACGAGTGGCCAAACCTAGTATGCTTGGGACCCCTGGAACCAGATGCTTTTGCATCTTAAGCTTTGGTTACAATTTTTGTTGAGCCAGCCAGGAGCTGTGCTTTTGATTTGTGTAGTCCCCTTGGGATTTCCCGGATGGAGTGGTTGGCTGCAAAGGCATGCCAATTCTTTACTCACCCATTTCTTTACTGAGCTAGTGGTTGTGATGGGTCCGAGCTAGCTACTTGAGGCTAGTTGACCCCGGGCCAGGGAAGTGAGGAGAACAGACCCTCGCAGCTGCTGAAACTTGTTTTGTTTTGGGAACACTCCTTTCTAGATGCCCTGAACTGCCATCTACTACCTTAACCACATTTGGTGAAACAGAGAAAGGAATTATAAGTAGTGGGACCTAGAATTTTGGCTCCTGGTAAGTTCCCTCAGTAAGTGCACATTGAAACTTTTCCTTCTTTGTCTCCCTGCTGTTGGATTCTTTTGAATCACTTGTGGTTTTTCGTGAACTGTTTGTTTCAGGTTTTTGTAACTCTAAGCTTGCATAGCTTGAGCTGTGGCAGGGGCCATTGTAATTTATAAGATACTATTGGAAAAAAGAAACAGATGTAACATAAATGGGAATGTAGGATATGCTTTTGGGAAGATTGCTGTTGGAAATTGTGCATGTATATGAGCGTGTGTGTGTGTGTGTGTGTGTGTGTGTGTGTGTGTGTGTGTAGAAAATGGGGGAATGCTGATTCTGTCCTCTCTCAAACCCCCAAGGGAGAATCCAGCTGGTTGGGGTTTATTTTTTAGTTACTAACCTAGGACCAAGAAAAAAGGATTTTTTTATTGTAACGCCACCTTGCCCATGTATATGTTATGCTTAAAAGAAAGATGGCCACTGAATGGGTCTCTTGGATTTCTTTCTCCCAATATGGTCCCTCCAAGAACAGGGTTTTGTTTTGGCTCTCTTAGCTTGTCTCGGAAGCTGTTTGGTTCACTTGGTGAATCTCCAACTTTTGGGGATAAACCAGAAACTGGGATGATATTTCGTTCAGTTGGTGAAGCTCCAGGTTTGGAGGAAGAAGGAGTGCTATCAGATGTTCTCTCTGCTTCCTTTAGTTTAGTTTTGTTTCATCTGTGTTCTTTCTGAACTTTTGCGTAGGAAGAGGGGGAATGCTCCTTCTGTTCCAAAGTGAATCCATTTGAACATTTTTTGAATGAATGGTGCAGAGGGCTGAAAAGCAACCAGAGAAAAAGCCTCTTTTGCCCGAGGGAGAAAGAGTAGACAGACCTCTGGCAACCCTGGCATCTGTTCCTCCTACCCTTACTATTCTACCCTCACAGAAACCTCCTTTGGAGGTTCAAATGGAAGCATCTCCCAAATCAACATGAATGGGCCCAGAGGCTCCTGGACTTACACCTCCCACTTTAGATTTCCCCACAGGAGCCCCAGGTAAAACTGACAGTTGGGAACATATTGATTGACTTTTTAGTAGACATAGGTGTAACATATTTGTTATTGAAGCTTATTCAAGGTTGTTGGTTTAATTAAAATGGATGTATCTTTATAGTTATCAGCATTAAATATAAAACTTCTATTGTACCTAAATTTATTATATTAGTCTTATCTCTGTTACTATTTGTGTCGTCAAAATAATGGTTAATTTTGTCTGTCTCATAGAGTTTTCATGGGTGATTGTTAAGAGCAAGTAGGTTGAATAGGTAAAAAGGTTTATAGCTTTCAAAACCTTTGAAACTTTCAAGTTTTGCTAGGTTAAATGATAAATTGGTTTAAACTCACAGGACATCTAAATCTTTTCCAAATAAAGTAAAATAACGAAACATTAATTACTAAACATAGTTTTATCTGCTTTTGCTTCTTATTACAGAGAAACTAAAGATATTTGAGTCTGTTAGTAAACATATGTTATGCTTTATTGGAAGTTGTGCTATGAAAATCACATGTTTCTAGGAATTATAAAATGTATTCATAAATTTCCGATCTAAAGAATTCCAGAGTGCGTGCCTGGCTGGCTCAGTCAGAAGAGCAGGAGACTCTTGATCTCAGGGTTGGGAGTTCAAGTCCCACGATGGGCATGTGGCCTACTTAAAAAAACAAAACAAAACAAAACATACAGGTAAATGGTTGAAACAGATGGTAAACCCAGTGTCTGAGTCCTGAGCGCCATCAATGGGAAGATTTCTAGATGTCAGGCTTGAAGCCTCTTCAGACAGTGCGAGCTCAGGCAGTGGCAATCAGAGATTTTCCTGTTCTGCAGTTAAAATGTTCCTGTGAGCTTTCTGAGTGGTCCATGTGGCAACAGGAAAGAAGATTGTGAAAGCACGGGCCATTGTGGCAGTTTCTCTGAAATTGACCTGCAGTCCTCTAGTTTCAGTTTGGGGGGGAAAAAGGGCAGTTTTCGTTCTCAGTGATCCCAAGTCAATAGAGTGGGAGGAAATTGGAAAAGTTAGTTTGAAGAATCATAGCCAGATACTTGGGGAAACCAGAATTCAGGATCCAGCCCAATTTTATAGGCAAGCAACAAAAATTTTTAAAAGAGTACACCAGAACTGGAACCTAACATCCACAGAGGTGTGTTAGTAAAATATAATTTTTCTCTCTAAAAACACCCTCGTTTTTACTGAAGATAGTCAAGACAAATGTGTTTATGAAATAAGCCCAGTTTTGACAAACTTGGCCTAATTATTTACATAAGTGCAGTAGGAATGGTGAGGAATAGTGACTGGCTATATAGGTTCTTTTAAATCTGCTTTGCTGGAGCTCTTTATAAGATATTTCAGGTTGAATTCTTAACAGACTTTTGAGGCTAAGAAGCCAAGCCAAGGGGCACCTGGGTGGCTCAGTCATTAAGCGTCTGCCTTCGGCTCAGGGCGTGATCCCAGGGTTCTGGGATCGAGCCCCTCATAGGGCTCCCTGCCCCCCTGGGAGCCTGCTGCTTCCTCTCCCACTCCCCCTGCTTGTGTTCCCTCTCTCTCTGGCTGTCTCTCTCTCTGTGTCAAATAAATAAATAAAAACCAAAAAAAAAAAAAAAAAGCCAAGCCAAATACTTGCCAGAGTCACCTGCACAACGTACATATATGGGTTACTTCTTCTCTTCTTGATGTCCCCACAATATCTTGAGGTTCTTGAGCCTGCCAGGAGGTGACCTTCCTTACTCACCTGGTAAGGCTCCCAGCAACACTGTAAGCAAAATACCAGGCTTATTATTCCAAGGGGCTTCATTGGTCCTGATAGGGTTAAGGACAGAACCCCTAGAATGTGCCACTTTTTCATGTGGATTATTTTGAGCTGAAGATACTTGAGACAGGCTCAAGAGAAACTTTTGTCCCTCCCTTAACCACACAGAAGAATCTAAATTGGGTGTCTTTTCCAGAATAAGGGTTATTAACAGATAAATTTTATCTTAGTGACCCATCTGTATGGTAGGGCAAATACCTAAATACCAAACATTGCTCTTCTTTTCACCCTGTGAAGTGCATTCCTTCCTTCCGAAGTTCAAGACCACTACCCCTTTCTCCTTAGTTCAAGATGGTATATATACCTTATTTTCCTGACTGTCTTTGGAATTTCCATGTCTGTGTGGTTTTCCCATATGTACATCGATTAAATTTTATTTTCTCCTGTTAATCTGCATCATATCAGTTTTATTCTTAGTTCAGCTAGAAGGACCTTTGAGAGGACAGGAACTCTTTTTTCCTGACAGAGGATTTGATTTTAATGCCTCATTTCCTGGCATAAAGGATAAAGGATAAAAAGAGCTGTAGGAAGTACTTCTACAAGAGTCGATATTCTTGAGCTCATTTTTGTTCACTATTTCAGAAGGCTTCTAATTTGTTGCCTACACAAATAGTATCTTGTCATTGTTCCTTTTAGAAGCTTCTAAATACCAACCAAAATCTATATCCCACTCAGTTTGTTAGTTTAATAGTTGGTCTCCCAAGGTGGGTGTTTAAGTACACTAATTAGGTATTTCAAAGAATCCTCATTTAGCCCTTTGAACATTAAAATCACCCCTAGTATAATTTTCCATTTATTTAGATACTTGCAAATATATAATCCATGTGTATTAAACATGAATTCCATTGGAGTACTGGAAGGTGATTCTCCATCCCTTTTCTCCCCATTGTGATGGTTTATTTTCCATTTTAGTGGGTTTGAATGCTGGGCAGTACCTAAGGGATTTTAGTTGTGGACCGATGTGCTAATTAGAGTGATCTTGCTTCTTCGGGTGTCCCCTTGGTGATGGTTGGTTGTGTTTTGTGCCTTGGTTTTCTCTGGATTTAGCTTGGCTACACTGAAAGTGTTGGGAAAGCTTAGTGGCTGATTCTTCTATACTTCTCCTGGGAGAGTAAATTATTTGAGTTGTAAATGAGAATCCCTATGGGGACCACTGCACAGCACTGAGGTTGACCTCTGCCATTCTCTGATGTGAGGAGCTTATGTCCCTTGTCTTTGGATTCATTCAGAATCTCATCTACAGAATGGATTAAGCATTTAGATTGGCAAAATTGTGACGATGCATCCTTCCTTTGGACCTGCAACCCTTGTTCTAAACAGAGTGGCATCTTTTCTTGGCCCTAGAGTGTATTGTGGCCATGTAGTATTATGAAAGAAAATCATCGTTTCCTTTCGGTAGAGTCATAACTGAACACTGACCAATTTTGTAACATGGAACCTACTGGGCTGCAAGTGGGGACCTAGATCAGAAACAGTGTTTCCCACTGCTGGCCAAAACCAACTTAAATAACATAAGCACAGAACCAGACCCAGAGTAGCCTCTCAGAGCTCTTACTCTCTTGTAAGCAGAAGAGGACTAGTCCTCACCAAAATGAGTATGTGCTGAAACTCAGACCAAATAATAAATGTCTCTTGTGTTGTCACACAGTTATTCTTTTTTTTTTTTTTCCCGTGAAAGTGTTTTTTATTTTTTTTATTTTTTTATTTTTTATAATGATTTTTTATTCTATTATGTTAGTCACCATACAGTACATCCCCGGTTTCCGATGTAAGGCTCGATGATTCATTAGTTGTGCATAACACCCAGTGCACCATGCAATACGTGCCCTCCTTACTACCCATCACCGGCCTATCCCATTCCCCCACCCCCCTCCCCTCTGAGGCCCTCAGTTTGTTTCTCATAGTCCATAGTCTCTCATGTTTCATTTCCCCTTCTGATTACCCCTTTCTTTATCCCTTTCTTCCCCTACCGATCATCCTAGTTCTTATGTTCCATAGATGAGAGAAATCATATGATAGTTGTCTTTCTCTGCTGGACTTATTTCACTTAGCATTATCTCCTCCAGTGCCGTCCATGTTGTAGCAAATGTTGAGAACTCATTCTTTCTGATAGCTGAGTAATATTCCATTGTATATATGGACCACAGCTTCTTAATCCAGTCATCTGTTGAAGGGCATCTCGGCTCCTTCCACGATTTAGCTATTGTGGACAATGCTGCTATGAACATTGGGGTGCATATGGCCCTTCTCTTTACTACGTCTGTCACACAGTTATTCACCAAGAGACTTCCTCCCAGCCAGATGCCTTATTTCTCTTACTGCAGATGAAAGCACCATAGACCAACAGCATCTGGTCATGGGAGCATCTCAGTTCTGTCCCTAGACCAAGCAGTCTGGGCAGCTGGTGAATGGGGCCTTGCTATATTTCCACTGGCCAAGGGCCAGTGAAACTTGGGCAGAACTGAGATCCCCTGTGGTCACCAAATTTGTAACCAAAGGAAAGGAGAGTTTGTCTCCCCTGTGCGTGGCAAGCCAGTAAAAACTTACACTGAGCTGTTTTTTTTTTTTTTTTTGCTTTTATTTAAATTCAAGTTAGATAACATATTATTAATTTCAGGGTAGAATTTAATGATTTATCAGTTGTATATAACACCCAGTGCTCATTACATCAGGTCCCCTTCTTAATGCCCATCACCCAATTACCCCATTTCCCCACCCACCTCCCCTCCAGCAACCCTCATTTTGTTTCCTATAGTTGAGTCTCTTATGGTTTGTCTCCCTCTGTTTTTATTCTGTTCTATTTTACTTTTCCTTCCCTTTCCCTATGTTCATCAGTTTCTTTCTTTTTTAAGATTTTATTTGTTTATTTGACAGAAAGAGAGGAAACACAAGTTGGGGGAGTGGGAGAGGGAGAAGTAGGCTCTTCCCTGAGCAGGGAGCCCAGTGCAGGGCTCAATCCCAGGACCCTGGGATCATGACCTGAACTGAAGGCAGACGCTTAACAACACCTGAGCCACCCAGGCGCCCCTGTGTTCATCAGTTTCGTACACTGAGTTTTTGCAGTGAACCAAGATAAGCTTATTATTGTTATGGTACCACCCAGGAGAAGGGAGAAGTTAATGCTCAAAAGTCTTGAACTCCTTGATGGCTTGCAAGTGAAGATTTTTAAGGGGAAAACTGGGGGCAAGGGTCTTCTGATGAGACAGAGCAGAGACTGGACTCAGGCCCTCTCAGTACTGACTGTGAAATCCAGCATTCTCTGGCTGCCTCCATAAGGGGGGGAGGGAAGCCAAAACTCTATGCCTTATAAGTACGTTATGATGAAGGAATTTGGAGGAAGGATGCTAACTATGAACACTAATGAAGGTTGGACCAAACCAGGTTGTGCCAAGATGGACCACAGTGCTGAAATTTCTCTGACTCTTTCCCTCATTCTAATACCAAAAATCCTGCCTAGGGGTGGAGATTTAATATGTTAATTAGACAAGCAGTATGTGAAAAAGCAAGACCTTTAAGCACGTACTGTATGCTTAGACATCACTCTTTTCCCACCAAAGTTTCTTTTAAAAAATTCTCCCTGACCTCTCCTCAGGAGTCAGCCTGAGGACACTTTCTTTTGTGCTCTCTCCCTGGTGCTGGAGCATAAGCCCCAGTAAAGCCTTGTCTGAGACCCGTCTTTGGCCCCTTGTCAAATTCTGTTGTTCAGAGAGCCCAAGGTCATGGTTTGGTTCAGTATCACTGAGAAGGTGAGTGCTGTTCATTGGAGACCCATGAGGCCATGTTAGCAGATGTTCCTTGATAACTTATGGTGCCGCTGCACCTGGTACCCAGAGGTGTATTCTGTCTCAAAAGACTCTGAATCAGTAACATATCTTTCTTATCTTAGAGGTTTTATTAGGTGCCTTGATAGTTATACCTGTAGGGTAGTGCTGATGAACTCCCTGTAGGCTAGTGGCTTACATTGCTATGTCTTCAGCCTAGGCTCTATGTTCCTTATCTGGTATAGCTGGGCCGAGGGGGCATTCTCTCCTCTGAACTGATGCTGGCTTCATTTCGAGTTGATACTTCAAAACATTTCGAGTTGATACTTTCAAGGAGCAAGAATTTCTGTCCCCTTCAAGGTCCGTCTAGCTGGACTAAGAACAAAACGGACATGAGACAGATGAAGAGGAGAAAAATCAAATTTAATATCATAAGTATAAAGAACCCTACAGACATGGAAATCCCAGAGTCAGGCAAAATGAAGTATATATGGCATCCTGGACTAAGAATGGTCTGCTACTTTGAGAATAGGAATGTTTTTGCAAAGCAATAAGGAGAGCAGATGTTTGGATGGGTCACCGAGATAAAATTTCTCTCTGATAACAGCCCTTATTCTGGGAAAGACCCACAGTGTAGATCCTTCTCCGTAGTTAAAGGAGGGGCAAAAGTTTCTCTTGGGCCTATAGGTGTCAGTTGCATTTAACTTAAAAAACACTTCATGCACAAGTGTCCCATCTTAGGACAGCCTGCCCTTGGCCCCCATGGAACGTTGCTTTAAGGTAGTCTCTGTATATAGGGGCGCGTGGGTGGCTCAGTCGTTAAATGTCTGCCTTCGGCTCAGGTCATGATCCCAGGGTCCTGGGGATCCAGCCCCGCATCGGGCTCCCTGCTGGGAGCCTGCTTCTTCCTCTCCCACTCCCCCTGCTTGTGTTCCCTCTCTCGCTGGCTGTCTCTCTCTCTGTCAATAAGTAAAACCTTAAAAAAAAAAAAAGTAGTGTCTGTGTATAGACCTGTGTGTTGTGTTACATAAACTCTTAGGTCGGATGACCTTGGTTAAAACCTAGTTTCTTCCATTTACTGGATGTTTGACAGAAGACTCTCATAAAAGAGAAAGAATAATACGTTTGATCTCATAAATTATTTTTGTGTGGCTTTTTTTTTTTTTTTTTTGCATTAACTTATGAAAAACTGTTGTAATGCTATCTAGTGACTAGTAAATGTTTAGAAAGGATTGTTTGCCATTCCCGGTGTTTTAGTAGAACCTGTAATTGCCGTAAAAATTGTTATGAATAAATAAAATAACAGGATTTTGGGAAATCATTTTCAGAATTCTACAATGTCCTCTCTTTTTTACTGAGGACAATACCGAACTCCAAGGTAGAGAATCTCCAGCAAAACTCATATTCCCTTTTTAAAAATAAACAGGTTTTGCTACATCTAAGCCAGACCTTTTTGGAGCAGAAGAAAAAGTCCTGGGATGTGAAGTGAAGGCAGGCAGTAGCTGTACAACCAGGTAGGTGGAAATGAATGAAGCAGATGACACAGGTGAGGTCCAAAGGTCAAGGAGGGAAGCCAAAACTTAAAATGTGGTTTGGGGAGCTCTGCTTGAATGGAGATAATTTTCCAGAATCTTCAGTTCATTTCCCTTGCTATCACAGAGGGACAATCCTATCTAACACTCCCCATGCTTCTACATCCTCTAAGATTCTCCTTCACCCCCCACCCCCACACCGGTCTTCCATCATATTCACAGGGAGGGCCAAAGACCCTTCCATAGCCTATGAGGGCCTGTGTGATCTGTCTGCTTTTCTATGAGTTTTGGGGGCCTAGGGAAATCTGTGCATATTTCTGAGGAACTCTATGCTAAGCCATTTTTTAAGTTCTATGTTTGCATTGCAGCAGACATCAGTTGTTACCGTATTTCTTAAAAACTGATTTTTCTAGTTTTGTCTTATTTATATGAAGTTCTTTTGTCTGTGTCCTATATGTTTTCAATTTATGATTAGTTTCCTGTGAAATTCAGCTGTGATTTTGGATTCTAAATTTCTTTTTTTTTTTTTTTTTTAAAGATTTTGTTTATTTATTTGACAGAGAGAGACAGCCAGTGAGAGAGGGAACACAGCAGGGGGAGTGGGAGAGGAAGAAGCAGGCTCATAGCAGAGGAGCCCGATGTGGGGCTCGATCCCATAACGCCGAGACCACGCCCTGAGCCAAAGGCAGACGCCCAACCGCTGTGCCACCCAGGCGCCCCAAGGATTCTAAATTTCTGATAGAACGTGCTTAAATGTACATGTGTTTTATAAGAAGTAAGGTAATTAGCGGCGCCTGGGTAGCGCGCAGTCGTTGGGCGTCTGCCTTTGGCTCAGGGCGTGATCCAGGCGTTTTGGGATATAGTCCCACATCGGGCTCCTCCGCTGGGAGCCTGCTTCTTCCTCTCCCACTCCCCTGCTGTGTTCCTTCTCTCGCTGGCTATCTCTCTGTCACATAAATAAATAAAATCTTAAAAAAAAAAAAAAGAAAAAAAGAAGTAAGGTAATTAGTAAAAATCCCCATATTTATTAAAATGTTTTGTTCATAAATATAAATATAATCATCAGTATTTTCATCCACTTTCCTCAAAATGTATCTGAAATGTGGTGTAAGTAATACCTAAATGTTTATTTTATATACCAGTGATGTGCGGCATATTTTACAACTCATGGTGTTTCTTTATTCAGAAATGTTTTGTTTTCTTTTGTTACTTCTAAAAGATGAATTGCAGCCTTTGCAGTCTGTGTAAAACTGGGAGTATTATATTAATAACAAATTTCTCAGTGTTATTTAAATGCTTATTCGTAACATTTTTATTTGGGCATTTTATAGTTGTGAATTTTCTGAGCAATTTTACTGCCATATAACACAGACTGGTGCTTCAAATACTTGCTTTTTGCAACAATCCCAGTTTAAAATTATAATTATACAGAAACATCATTTTAAGAGTGTATGTTTTATTCAGAATTTAGTGGGTTTTTTTCCCTGTTCTTGTTTTGCAATTCCATAACAATGCTGTCTTTTGTATGATAGTTTCCACAATATTAATTTACTGTGTTTTTGTTTTTTATCTATGTTTTATGTTTTTGGATAACAATTTTCAACTCTGCACATTTGAAGGCAGCGTAGGATTTAATTCAAATAGGAATCAGCTATGTATCAATTACCAATAAAATTATGTGTGCATTTGTCTGTATAAATATTACCCATACGTTCTTTGTTCATGACTTAGGTACCCAGATGGGAGTCTCTCCAGGTTTTTTGTGCTGTGGTAAAGAACACTGAGCAAGTGTAGAGATGCAAACAGATAGAAACTGCTTGTTTCCGTGGTATCTGGTCATTAGAAAAACATGAAGAGTCATGATGCCTACATCTGGGAACCTTTAATCTAGAGCCATGGGTACATAGTTGAATTCAGGATTGTAGGGTCAGTGCAAGGAAGAGGTAGTATACAGGGGACTTTGCTCCAGTTGGGACAGTTCCCTTTCTGTGTTGTACGAGTTTCTGCTTCACCCGTGATGGATCATCTATGAACCAAAGCATTTTTATTAGCACTAGTAGTAGCCTTTATTTTACATTCTTGTTAAGAATGAAAGGTTTCTGGGGTGTCTGGGTGGCTCAGTAGGTTGGGCATCCGACTCTTGGGTTCAGCTCAAGTTGTGATCTCAGAGTCATGGGATTGAGCCCCATGTTGGACCCTGTGCTCAGTGTGGAGTCTGCTGGAGATTTCTCTCTCCCTCTCCCTCTCCCTCTTTCTCTCCCCTCACATGTATATACTCACTCTCTCTCTCTTTCTCTCAAATAAATAAATACATCTTTATAAGGTTTCTAACATAATTGTCCCAGAAATTCTAAATGTTTGAGTTAAGTTGATTTTTATTTTATGAAGTAGACAGAAGTGACTAACTAGATTAAAATAATATGAACTCTGAGAGTTAAATTTCTGTTGGGCAGGCTTAGAAATGATAGAGCTGGAATTATCCCAGAGGCCAGGAGATCAGAGCCCATAGTGAGCTCTCCCATAGCCCAGACCAGATCAAATCCCCTTCTGAGGCTGTGTCCAGGTCTGGTGGGGCTCTGGGATCTCCTCCCTTTCCAGGACAGATTAGAGGAGATCAGATTCTAAGGGGCTGTTCCTTTCATCTCTCCAGGGCTGGTGCTCACAGCTCCTGAAACCCAGAAGCAGATAAACAGGGGAAAAAGATTATATATATTAGTGCCTTAATTTCTGTTTTTTCCATTAAATCCTGTGTTTCAGGATTCTTTCACCCATAATCCTGTTTTCCTTTCCTGCAGGTTTAGCTGTTGCTCAAGTTACAAAATATAAATATTTATATACATTCTGACATGATTTTAACAATCTAGCCAATTAATATGTCCATCACCTTATATAGTTAGGATTTTTAATTTTTTAATTTCTGTTGTGAACATCTAAGATATACTCTCTTAACAAATTTCAAATATAATAGACATATCTGTATTCTCCATGCTGTACTTTAGATGTCCAGAATGTATTCATCTTGAAGAGTTGAATCTTTGTACCATTGACCAACATCTCTCACTTCACCCACAGACAGCTCATGGCAATCACAATTGTACTCTGCTTTTATGATGAGTTCCACTTTATTAGATTCCAGCTATAATGAGATAATACAGTAATTACCTTTGTGTGTTGGCTTATTCCACATAGCGTAACTGCTTCTAGGCTCACCAGCATTGTTCCAAATGGAAGGATGTCCTTTTTCTTTTTTTTTTTTTAAGGCTGAATTTTATAAACTCACATTTTCTTTAGCCATTTCTCCTAGAAAGCAGGGAAACAAGAAGATGCCACTTTGCACTTTCTAGAATGGCTAAATTTGAAAAAAACCCAAAATCGGTAACCCCAAATTTTAGTAAGAATGTAGGAATTAAAATAATTATGTATTGCTGTTGGAAGTGTACAAAGTACATCCAGTTAGGAAAACTGCTCTTATTTATGAACTCAAACATTTTTCTAGCCTATTAAAAAATGTAATCACAGGGCGCCTGGGTGGCTCAGTCAGTTGGGCATCTGCCTTCAGCTCAAGTCGTGATCTCTAGGTCCTGGGATGGAGCCCAGCCTCAGGCTCCCTGCTCAGCAGGGAGTCTGCTTCTTCCTCTGCCCCTCCCCTGCCATGTGTGCACTCTCTCTCTCTCACTCTCTCTGACTTAAATAAATAAAATCTTTAAAAAAAAAATGTAGGGCACCTGGATGGCTCAGTTGGTTGGGCGTCTGCCTTTGGCTCAGGTCATGATTCCAGAGTCCTGGGATCAAGCCCCCGAGTTGGGCTCCTTGCTCAGCAGGGACCCTGCTTCTCCCTGTCCCCCTGCCTGCTGCTCCTCCTGCTTGTTCGTTCGTTCTCTCTCTCTCTCTCTCTCTCTCCCCCCCATCAAATAAATAAATAAAATCTTAAAAAAATAAAAAATTAAAAAATGTAATCACAACAATGAAAACTCTCTGAACTTCTACCCTTTCTGTATTCTTCATTCATGTTTATTTAGTTCTTATTGTATACAGCCTTTTTTTTTTTTTAATCAATAGGGAGACTGAGGACAAGTCAGATAGGTGGCACCCAGAATCTACATCCTCATGGTTATTACAGGACACCTAGTACCTAGCTCGCAGGGTATTATGGGGATGAAATCGTATGTGTGAAGTTCCCAACACAGTGCACCACAACCTCCTTATAAACACAAGTAAGTGCTCAATAAACATTTCAGTAATCAATGTATACATGTTCTTTTCCAAAAAGAGACTTGCTCCGACATGAGTGCTCACTAGCCGTCTTTCTGTAAACTTTAAAGTGCTGTGAAAGCATGTGGTCCTTCAGGATGGCGATGGTGGTCTTTGCTGGGACCAACAATAAACTCACAACAGTGAGAAGTAAATAGTAAACTCTTTCCTGGGAACTCACCGGGAGTTGTTTGTGTTGACATAAGACGGCAGGTGTGGGGGGCTCAGGTGCGCTGTGCCTGCGTTCTCCAGTGTGGCCACTAACTGTGGGTCTCCAGGAGCAACGTCCCCACTAAGAAGGAACTTGTGAAAGCAATTCTTGGACCCTATTCCAAAGCTGCAGAATCACCATTTCTTCTTTGGGACCTGGAAGGCTAAATGATTTCTGTGCACATTCAAACTTGAAAGCACATCATTGCTTATCAGCCTGAGTTTACAATAAAGGGTGGGTTTGCGGAACCACCATCACCTGCGCCCTCTGCCAGAGTCTGTCTATTGGTCAGGGTGAGAGCATCAGTGCTGCTTTACCTCTGTGCTCCAGGTGCTTCTCAGGTAGACCAGGGTGAAGCCTAAGGAGTCACGGATACAGTTGTGAGAGCTGCTTTCAGTTGAAGAGAAGATACCAGAGTGTTCGGCCTTCCCTTGGAAGGGGCAGGTCAGTGCAGCCCACGTTCCCCATGCTGTGGCAGGATCTGTGGCTGTCTGTGGGAGGGGAGGACATCTGAAACCGGGAGGGAGAAACTCACATGCAGATGTCCACACAGGAGCTCCTTTTTTCTGAATCTTTCCTGTGACAAAGGAGAGGGTGGCCTTTTGTGCATTTCAAGGTCCTTCTGCCTCTGACCTGATGATAGCAGGTGAAGAAGCTGTGTTGAGGCCTTTAAAGGCTTCCAGGTGTGATTTCTCTATATAATCTCACTCGAGAAAGAAGCCTAGAACAGAAGGGAGTGTAAGAAATGGCTGCTTCTCTGGTATATCTTGTCTTGACTTAGCTCAGGAGCTGTGTCCTCATTTCTTACTGAAATGTCGTATAGTTAGAAGTTGTAAAAATTTACTTCTCTACCTCTGGGGTTCTTGCCTAAGACATTAGTTTTTTTAATAGTAAGTTCTTTAGATATTCTTCTTTTATTTTTATTTTTTTTTTTAAAGTATTTGACAGAGAGCTCAAGAGAGAGCACAAGCAGGGGGAGCAGCAGAGGGAGAAGCGGAATCCCCGCTGAGCAGGGAGGCTAACATGGGGCTCAATCCCAGGACCCTGGGATCATGACGTGAGCCGAAGGCAGACGTTTCACCGACTGAGACACCCAGGTGCCCCTAGATATTCCTCTTTTATATCCTGGGTCCATCTCTCCATTCTCTTGAACCAGGTTTTCTGTACAGCCTGAGGAATTCTTACCATGAATTCATGACCTGTAACTGTTGAAAATATTCTGTGACGGATCAACGTGGGGATATGTTGATACCCAAGATGTTTGCTGGAGATGGGTTGGGTTTCGGGACCCCAGTGAAGGAGGAGAATATATAGTATTTAGGTTTTGTCTGGGTGTGCCCTGAGTCTATGGAAACTAGATTGAGGAAATGATCAACAAGGTGGCTGTTGGGTTCCCAGAATAACTCAACATTCTGAAAAAGAAAGCCTTGCTGTCTACATTGGTTCAAAGAAAGACTTACTATTTAAAATACATTAAAGACTACAGGATATGGGAGCTGTCTGTCACTTGAAATGTGCATAAAACCATTTTCTCATGATTAGAATCCTATTGTTTTTTATTTTGCAAGCATCACAGCAGCAATGAGTTCTTGCACGTGCATTAGGCAGCTGATATCAATTTGTCTCATTACAGCTGTTAATTTTGTGAACTTCGTTAAGGGCCTCTCTGCCAGATTCCCCCTCTATAAAGTTATTGTTCCCATTATCATTAAGAAGAATCTATCCAAATAAGAATAATTTACTGAGAGATGGGCATAAACTTATCATCATACTTAATGTGGAAACGCCCATCTTCTAGTTTCTCTTTCTTGTAGTTTGCTTTGGAAAATGAAGTCCCTCATATTTGATTTGTGGAAATCCTGGCTTTTGTAAGCAAAGGTTCTAAGTTCGTCCTTGGGCCTGTAAGGTTCCATTTTGTTCCCCAAAATGTCACACGTATTTTCTTCTTTATTACTTTGTTTTTATTTTCAGCAAAAGGAAATAAGCACTGTGTAATTTCTGTATGTTCAAGTATCTTAAATTCTATAGTGTAATTAAGCACAAATGATAAATAATTCCAAGGAAATAACTAGGCATTTGTTGATGTAAAGAAGGAAATGTTAAGATGAAACATTGTGAATCTTCCCCTTTTCTAAGGTTATCTCTAACCATCACTCTAGATTAGTGATAATGCACTGAACGGCATAGAATATTGTTGCCCACATCTTAAAATTAGATATCCGTTCCTTATTTTTAATTCAGTAGTTCTTGAAAGTGGAGTTAAGGAACTGAAAATTGAAAATGCTCGTAAGTATTCTGAAGAGACCATCAGGAAACAGCATTTGGAGAAATAGTTTTCTATAACTTTCTATAATGTGCTCTTTTCTCTACGGAGCATGGTGAAACTGAAGATTCTCCAGCAAGAGTCATGTCTCTTTTCCTTATGAACAGGTCTTACTGTTTCTAGACTGAATCTGGTCACCTGGTTTGGAAAAGAAAAGAGCCCTAGGACATAAAGAGAAAGACAGACACACCACCAGGTAAGTGGGAATGAATGAAGCAGATGACACAGGTGAGGGCCAAAGGTCAAAGGAGAAAACTCTGCCTTAAATGTGGTTTGGGAAATTCTGCTTGAATGGCATGATTCTGGAAGCCTAGGTTTAATTCTCTGGTGGTCACAGAGGAATATCTTTTGTCTTCTCACTCTTCCCATGCTCCTCCATCCTCTAAGGATTTCCCTTCTGTTCCAGTGTCTTCCATGGCATTCACAGTGAGAGTTGAAAGCCTCTCCGTGGCCAGTGAAGGTCTATATGATCTGACTGCTCTTCTATTGCTTCTGGCGGCATATGAAAATCTGTACATAGAGGGGGTTTCGAAGTGGAGGCCCCAATGTGATTTACTCCTCCCTTATTTTGGGGTGTACTTGTCTTCTGCAGACAAAAATTCTGGTACAATATCAGGAATATGGGGTAGACTGACCGTTCCTTATCAAATCTTATGCAGAGCAGTCCTCCCCATGAAGGCTTCCCCATTGACCAGACCCTGTGCTCTGCCCTCAAGAGATGTACCTGGGAGCCTCACAGTATTTACTTTGGTCTCACAGCGGAATATCCTGGGTCACATCATTCAGACTTAATTGATGCTAGGCCCCATCAAGTACTAAGTGCCAGAGTCTTGGGGGTTGGAACACTGGAGATGGTAGTTGTAAAAAATACACAGGGGAATCCAATGGGAAGCCATAGGCAATAAAATTTGCATGGCTTTTACCCAATCTTGCCTCTTAATCCTTTTTGCCAATTAATTCCTCATCCATTATCCCCTTCCTTCCCATGATTTCCTCCACCCTCTTATTCCCTCAACATACATATCCCTGCATACACCCACCCCCAACCTTCAAACCTGTAGTGTACTTTAATCCCTCAGTGACATTTAACTCCCTAATGCCTTTCAGCCCTGTAGTGGGTTACACAGTGTGCCTCAAATAAATACGCTCAAGTCCTAATCCACAGTACTGTCATTGTAACCTTATTGGGCAAGTAGGATCTTTGCAGATGCAGTTAAGTTGATGTGAGGTTATACTGGTTTCGGGTAAACCTAAGTTCAATGCCTGCTGTCCTAATGAGAAGAGGGAAATTTACAGACACACAAAACAGTGTGCGATGATGAGGGCAGAGACTGAGAGATGCATCTACTAGCCAAGGAAGGCCAAGGAGAGCTGACAGTCCCCAGAAGTTAGAGGGAAGACTCAATTCTTGAGATAAATTGTGGCCCTGTCAACAACTTGACTTCAGACATCTAAGAACCCCCAGAACTGTGAGATAGTTTTTTGGTTTGTTTAGCCACCCAGTCGTGCTAATATGTTACAGCAGCCCTAGGAAACTAACACAGGTCCTGTCCTTTCTTCCCCTTTGGCTCTGTTATCCCAAGCCCCTAGACTCTCTGCACTCCATTTATCCCTGTGCCCTCATTCTTACCCCACGGTGTCATTCCCCATCTTCATGCCAAGCACCTCGACCTAAAGTGGCAGCGCTCCTTATTCTTTCAGTGGCACATGTTGCGAATATGGTCCTTGTAGAGCTTTGCTATGTTGGAAAGAATGAAAGAGTGGAAAGGGCTTTTGTTTTCAGACATCCAGGGGACTGTAGCTAATCCTGTTTTTTCCATATACAAACACTTCCATCATGTGACTGAATGAGATTTTTATGAACCTGAGTGTGACTGTGTTAGTGTCATCATAAGTGTGTTTCACTATAAGTATGGTGAAAGGTGGGGTGCCTGGGTGGCACAGCGGTTAAGCGTCTGCCTTTGGCTCAGGGCGTGATCCCGGCGTTATGGGATCGAGCCCCACATCGGGCTCTTCTGCTATGAGCCTGTTTCTTCCTCTCCCACTCCCCCTGCTTGTGTTCCCTCTCTCGCTGGCTGTCTCTATCTCTGTCGAATAAATAAATAAAATCTTAAAAAAAAAAAAAAAGTATGGTGAAAGGGAGCCTGTATGTGGTGTGTGTCTCTGCATGGATATTTGTGAATTGGGACTGTGTGTGTGAGTAGGCAAGTGACTGTGTGTGAGTATATATGATTCTGTATTTGAATGTTTGACTGTTAATACAGGCTTGTGTTTGCACCTGTGTGTAGATGTGGTCTCTATATGTGTGTATAGAATATAAGTTGTCTCCTCTTATGGCTCTAATCCATGCCTTGGCAGTTGTGGCTTTGGGAAGGAGACAGGGATCAAATATGGATAGGTTTCCTTGAAATTTGAAAGGATTGAAGTTACTTTTTCAATGTTTCTTCAGTAATTAGAAAACTAAAGCCTATTACAAAAATGTGAGAACATTGGTAACCATTCAGTGCTCTTAAACTCAGTAGAAATGAATTGATGATATTTTTTTAACACAGGAGAGTCTGCTTTTTTCCCCTGTTCAGAATCTGCTTATTAAACTGTTTTCTCCTGGTTTTTGTGAGAGGCTCTTTTATAACATTTGCTGTCTTCATGGGTATTGTTCTCTTTAGAATTGCTAATAATGCTGAGACCAATATTTAGATTATATTTTCCCACCAAATGTCCGTATTATTTAATTTCCAAACTGATTTTCATGGAGTTGTGCAAATCAGCATAGAAATTATTGTCTTTTCATTTTAATTGTGTTGGTACTAAAATTCTTAGGATGTTTGATTGCTTTTTGCTGCTAAAGAACTATGGCACAGTTAAGTGGTCTGAAAATGAGGAAAGAACTCAAGTTGCAGAAGAGTTTATCAGGGAAAAATAGAATCCAGTAAAACACACCAGCTTTTTGCCTATCCCTCATGTATCACCCTCAGCATGGTCTGCTCCCCTTTATATGAGCGGCTTTTTGCTTTCCAGGGATGATAGAAAGGATGGAGTTTCTCTTCCATGAAATGAGATGCAATTGTACATCCACGTTTTTAAAGAATTACCGGAGTTGTGATGCAATTGTACATCCACTTTTTTAAAGAATTACCGGAGTTGTGAAAGTGTTTTAGTATTCAGAATTAAGCTGGTAAGAAGTTAAAATAGACTCCTAGAAGGTGTCTTCTTTAGGCCTCATGGTACTCACAAAATGAAAAATGTAGTAGCAGATACAGAATGGGGAGGGAGAAAATAAGCTAAGTATACCCGTTCAGAAAATCATCAATTCACAAAGACAGCAAATGCATAAGAAAGGGTCAAATAATTCTAAACAGCCAGAAAACAAAACAATGACAGCAGTAAGTCCATACTTGTGTTGATATTTGCTTTAAATATAAACAGACTAAATACTCCAATCCAAAGATACAGATTGCCTGAATAGAAAGAAATACAAGACCCAACTGTATACAGTCGTCCAGAGACTCACTTCAGTTTTGTTTTTGTTTTTGTGTTTGAGAGAGAGAGCAAGAGAAAGCACGAGAGAGGGCAGGGTCAGAGGGAGAAGTAGACTCCCTGATGAGCAAGGAGCCCGATATGGGACTTGATCTGGGGACTCCTGGGGCCGAACTCAGACACTTAATTGACGGACCCACCCAGGCACCCTCACTTCAGCTTTAAGAACACAGACTGAAAGTGCAGGTGTGGAAAAGATATTCTATGCAAAGGGAATAGAAAAGCATGCAGGTTAGCTTCTTACCTCTGTCAAAATAAAGAGCCAGAGTGACTAATAAAACATGCCAAAGGTCATTGTAAAATAAAGGGGCTGACTTTGTGCGGTGTTTTTAATTATACGGAGTTTGACAGAATGTCAAAAAGGATTTTCCCCCATTTTGGTTTTGGAAGTACAGGATTAGTTGGATCATGTAACTCGAGGGCAGTTAATCAGTACAAAGGGGGGCACTGGAATCTGTACCACTATTTGAGAGCAGACTCCCGGCGGCTCCCTGTACACATGAAGGAGGTGCTGGGCAGGGTAGATGGTGCCCAGGGCGAGCTTGTGCAGGACAGTTCAGTTGCTCTCTCCTTTCTCCTGTGCGTATGCTTGCCCCTTTCTGAAATGCTAAATCCCCAACCCCTTCTTAAGTCACAGTGGTATGTAGGCATCAGTCGCCTGTCTTTGAGCCTCATGTCTCTGAGTCTCCCCTAAGTAAGACATCACTTTCTTTTTCCCTTGTGAATCTGTCTTATGTCCCCTTAGATATTAAACTGGCCAAGGAATTGAGAATGGAGGAAGATAAATGTGTTCCTCTTCTTCACATTCTGCTGTGAAAACCTGACCTCCGTGCTTTGGAGCCAAAATAGAACGTGAAGACAGAGCTGGGGATCAAGAGGAACAACAGGTTAATTACTTTGCCAGGAAGAGAGGCTGCAGCAGGTCAGGGCCTTCAAAACTGCAAGCCCCCCAGAGGCAGGGCTGGGGTATTTGTCGGGAAATCCCTACAGAATCTAGCCGGTTCCACCAGGAAATGTGTCTGTGCCGCCAGCTCTGTCCATCACCTTTTCAGGGTGGGACCCAGTGCTGGAAAGGAAAGGCTAAGAAGGGGAGAGTGGAAGGTTGGAGAAGAGAGGGAAAAGGATCCCTAGTTTAATATCAAGGCTTGCTGATGTTTTAATGTGGCCATTTTGATTTCTGTTCAACTTTATGTGTTTACGTGGTTTCAGTGCAGTCACCAGGAGAACTGTAGGAAGCTTCATTTTTAGCCGAGAGAAACGACTCCGTATTTTCTAGAGTGGCTAAGATAAAGAAAAAGGTTCACACCAAATTTCAGGGAGCATGTTGAGGAATTAGAATGCTCATGTATTGCTGATGGGAGTGAACATCGTACATTCCCTTTGGAAAAGACTGCGGCAGTTAGTTATGAAAGTAACCATTTACCTACTGACGGAGCACATGTTGTCACCCCAACATATGTCTCGTTAGCATAAGGATTCTTTTCGGCTGGTATTTTAAAGAGCAGACAGGGGTGCCTGGGTGCGTCAGTCTGTTAAGCGCTTGTCTTTGGCTCAGTCATGGCCCTGGGATCAAACCCCCGCAGTGGGTTCCATGCTCAGTGGGGAGTCTGCTTCTCCCTCTCTCTGCTACTGTCCCTTTCTGTGCTCTCTCTCTCTCTCTCTCTCCCTCTCTCACTCAAATAAATAAAATCTTAAAAAGAAGAAGTAGAAGAAGTAACAGCTGACCCAGAAAAACCTCTGAAACCTAGTCTGGTTATTTTTGTAGCAGACATTTGCATCTCTAAGGGAAAGCTCCATTTGTAAGGGTGGCTCCCTCCCTGTAGCAGAAAGAGGGAGAAAGTGTAAATGTCCACAGACTGTGATCCATCGACAAGTCATGGAATAAATCGGAATAACAACGACAGCCTTGATTACTGCTTTTTGCCTGGTCACCTCCCCAAATGCTTCCCAATAGGATCACGTGTGGAGGTTCGAGAAGGGATCAAATCCTGTGCCCCCCACCCCAGAGTCTGTCAGTGGGTGAGGGGGGAAACAGCTGTGATGTTGTCATTGAATGGTCCAGGTGATTCTAGGTGAAGCCAGGGGTAAGCAGGCTTAACCATGAATAGAAGACAGTTGAGTGCAGGCTTGGCTCAGGAGAGGTAACACGGGCACTGCCACGGGAATTTGGAAGCATCAGGTCCATGCAGCACATGTTTCTTCTTTCTGCTCTAGCAGAAGTTGTGTGTGTCTGTGCTGGGGGAGGCCCCCTGAAATCAGAGAAGGAAAAACTCTAAAATTGTTCTCCAAGGAGACTTCATCCTTTCTGAATAGCTCCTGACAAAGGACAAGGAAATTGGGCTTTTCTGCATTTCAAAGTCCTACCTTCAGGCAAGCAGTTTCTGGGTGAAGTCGCCCTGTTGGGGGCGTTAAAGGCATTTTCTCCTGCTGCAGCTGTGATTTCTCCTGGAATCCTTCTGAGCAAGAAGTCCGGAGGACAAAGGGAAGAAGAAATGGCCAGTTCTCAGGTAAGCCTTGCGTCTGAGTTCAGCGGCCCTGTCATCTTTTTCTCCTGAAATTCCTCACATTTAGAGATTGCAAATAATGAATGTCCTAGTTCTGATGTTTCTGACATCCAATTTTTACACCTTTTCAAACATGATACTGAAGATTAAGCCTTTAGAACACTTCTCTCTAATCAGCCAGAACCTTCTATCCCTTCTCTCCAGCCTGGCTTAGAGTAGGCCATCAACAGATGTCACTTTCAATGAAGGACCTGCCTGCCAGTATGGAAAATAGCCCCTTGGTGACAGGTCCACGGGAAGGTGTTGAGTTAAAAGATTCCTGTTGCTGAAGGGGTCTGGTCCTGGGATATCCGTGAAGGAAAATGGTATTTTTTAGGCCCCATCTGGAAGCTTTATCTGCTCTGCGTAGAGTAAGGAGTAAGAAAATGCACAAATAAACAGTGGATGTGATACAATATCCAGAGTCACTTGGAATATTCTCTGAATAAAGAAGGGTGTTCATATTCTTCAGAATGTGTCTAAAATACACTACGTATTACAGAACAGAGACAGTGTATGTGATTGAAGGTTGTATAAATCGACTGTATTCTCATAATTTAATTGACATTCTGATTTACTGTTTAGGGGCTATGAGAATGTGGTCCCTAAATGGGGTGTCTCTTCATCGGATGGGGATTTGGGGTGAGGATCAGGTACAGGCCCTTGGCAGGGGAAGTGACAGATTTCAGCTGAGCCAGAACAAGGAGCCAGGAGGTCATTGAATGCACAGCAAGGGGGCAGGGGTGGGGAAGGACACCAGACAGGCCTTGTGCTTGGAGGTAGTGGGTGTGGCATAGATTTAAAGGGAAAGATGGGACAGTCTGGGGACAGATGGAATCTTCCCTTTTTTGGGAACTGAACCTGGTTGTAAGTAGCCCATTGGTTGGTTAGGGCCTATGGCTATTTGGGGGTGGGTCGCTCCTGGGCCTGTCTGCTTTCAGGCAGATAGTCACCGGCCCTTCCCCTATTCCAGCACTCAAGCCAGTTTGCCTGAAAGGAGGCCACTAGAAGGAACACGCTGGTGCCAGGTTTTTGTCTGGTGGAGCAGAGTGCATATCAGGCGCAAAAGGGGAAAATGATTATCACGTGAAGGTGAGAACAGAAAGCAAGCTTTCTAGAGTGAGCGGGGTCCCGAATGGTTGCCACCCAGCGCCTTTATAGTTGGTCTTTTATAGAAAATTGACCGGGGACCTTCAATCTCCTTGACGTCACCGCTGATAGCAGCATGATTACTTCTCCTTTGAATATGTCATCTCTGGTGTTTAAAACAAATGAGGTGGTTAAAACAAATGAGGTGGTCTGGTCACATTCCCTTAGCTCTTGTTTCCTTTATGTCCCCCCTTTCCTGGGATTTTTGGTGAGCCTGGTCACTTAGCCCCGTAGCTGTCCACCCCTCTCTAACCCCCCGCCCCCCTTACTCAACACCAAGCAACAGGTCCTTCAGTGTGCCTTAGGCGCTGATGATCAACTTGGTCATTCGGGCTGATGTTAACTTCTTGTAACGGCTTGTTGCTCTGCCAGATAGCTCCCCCTGTAAGGCTCACATTGTCCTTGTTAATTCCTAAGGGTCTTGGACGGATTTACTGGGTGATGGGCCGAAACCATTCCATTTCACCTGGAAGCTTCTTCTGATTTTGCCTTTGCTTGTAGTTTCTGATCAGGAGAACAAAGCAAAAGAAACGTAGAGGAGAAGGAAATGTCCTTGCAACTCGCAGCCCACAGATAAATACTTGGCACATGGAAAGTATGACTTTCCTCAAGGAATTCCCAAGTGCCTTAGTGTTAATGCTTTGCTGGAGGCAAAAGCAGCCTTAGCTTGACCATAGCCAGACCTCCAGGATCCTCTTGAACATAGGAAAATCCCCTCAGAGACTTCTGTTATCTCTACCCCTACATGAAGAGTTTATAGTCAGTACCTTCTCACAGTCACACTGCAGCTCTTCTGCCAACGGGTCCTGTCCCTGACGTTTAATGAGAACGATTTCTTTCATGAAAAATGTCTTCGGCCCCTACATCAGTTTCCACTGCACAAATGAAGACTCTGACCTTCCTGTAGTTGGTAGTATTGTCTCCTGGGCCTGGGGGATCTATGTCAGTCATACCGCCATCCTGTGAGTTTTTACTTTATTCCATACTCATGTTATAGACATTCTCTTTATTGAAAAAAAAAAAAAAAAGAATATTTGCGAGTGAGAGAACTAGTGTGTGTGAAAGAGGAGGAGAGGTGATCCTGGTACAGGCAGAGGGGGAAGGAGAAAATTTCATGCCGACTCCGTGCTGAGTGGATCCCAGGACCCTGAGACCATGACCTGAGCCAAAATCAAGGGTAAGACACCTAAGCCATTGCATCACCCAGGAGCCCGATTTCCTTCCTTGTATTTTCAGAAGAAGAAAACAAGAATCCTATAATTAACATGTTTGAGTGTCTTAAAATCGTGAAATAAATCACAGATGATGATTAAAACAAAAACATTCAATGAAATACAATATTGTGGGATCCCTGAGCATGACGGTCAAGAACGAATTCTTGAGATGTGTTATGGTGCCCGAGAGTCGGTTTATTGAGTAGCTCGGGGACAGGAGCTGTGGGCAGAAAGAGCTGCACGTTGGCTGCGTGAAGCTGGTGGTTTTATGCTTAGTGTTCAAGGGCGAGGGTAGGTGCACCGAGTTTAAGATCAGAAAGGTTTCTTTGAATTTCTGCTTGTTACTTTTCCCAATCTCTCCCATGCTTTCTCTCCGTTCGATGTTAATATCGGTGAAATGTACAGGCAGTTAAGAGACCCTAAGGTAACAAGTCGTATGTATTTGACTCTTAGCAGAGCTATGCCGTCTGTGGGTCAGCCTTCTGAGTTAAAGGTGAACATTCTTCTGCCTCTATCCTTCACCATACCAGACTCCTAAATAATAGCTGTTTTATGTGTATCATTCTCTGTGTTTGTGTTGATAGTGTGAATAAAAGATAGAGACATCATCATACACAAGTTGACTTATAAATGTTACATCATTGTAAATGGTTCTTAAATTACTCATCATGAGAATTTTCTACTCTATCACTTTTCATGTGTATATAACTACTTCCTAAATGTATGGATGGGTGCATGAAATGTAAAGACATTGATTTTTGTGTGGATAACCTTTTTTTCCATCATTCTTCTCACATTTGACACCTGCTCTGAACATTGGCGTAGAGTCCTCTCAGCATATTGACCTGCTTGTCATTTTCAGTCAACTCTGAGATAATAACCTCGGTTAAACCTGATCCCTTTGCACGTTCGGTAACTGAGGTTTGTGCTTCTCCGTGGGTGGAGAATATTAGCTTTATGTTGAGGTAAAGGTAACTAGATCACTCCATGGGATACATCCGGGTCCCTCTGCCTCAAACTGGGCTAGCCCAAGCACCCCTGCTGGGCGGTCATTACGTTTCATTAGATAGTTTCTGTTTTCCCCGCAGGAGACTCTGCCCACGGGTGTTCTGGCTGAAGTAAAGGATAAGGTGGACAGAAGAACTGAAGTAAAATGTGGGATCTAATTTGGGGGGTACAGTCGGGTGAGCAGTGAAGGTCAGATGTTGGGGTCTAGCTGGTGACACTAACTCCCTCTTGATCTTAGGGACCACTGTGAACTCTGTCGATGGCCACTTGGTGACGGTGGTATTTCTTGCAGGGACTGCTGACATTCGGGGACGTGGCCATAGAATTCTCCCAGGAGGAGTGGCAATGCCTGAGCCACACGCAGCGGGAACTGTACAGGGACGTGATGCTGGAGAACTACAGACACCTCCTGTTCTTGGGTGAGGATGACTCCTTCCAGATTTCCCAAGCCACACTCGGGGTTTCATTCTTCCTTTGAAGACTGTCTCTTGGATGATTCCTCTTTGCACAAGTGGAATTCAGGTCACTGCCCTAAGGGACAAAAGTAAGGATTTGTAGATGGGGACAAAAATCTTCCTGATGTTTCCTTTTCAGCTTTAGCTTCCCCTTCCTTAGGGTAACATCATTTCTGTTGATTAGTGGTAGTTCTGAACCTGGCGTGGTGTCGAGCGGTACTGCCTGCATTTAAACTCCAGTTTTTACGCCTTCTTATTGTCTCGGGAGAGCTTGAAAGTGCAAGTTAGGAAGTGAGTGTTTGAAACTCCTGCATTCTCTAGGGGCTGTTGGTGAACAGTGTTGGGGAAATCATCTTCTAGAATTCTACAATGTCCTCTCTTCCCTACTGAGCCCAGTAGTGGCTTGCAAGGATCCCCAGCCATACTTATATTCTCTTTCTCTATTAAACAGGTCTTATTGTGTCCAAGCCTGATTTGGTCTCCTTTTTGGAGCAGACGAAGGAGCCGTGGGATGTGAAGAGAAGGAAGACAGTAGTCTTTGATCCAGGTAGGTGGGAATGAATGAAGCTGATGACAGACGGAGGTCCATGTCTGAAGGAGGAAGATAGACCTTAAAATGTGGTTCCAGTAGCTCTGCCTGGATGAAAATCAGTTGGAGAAGCCCAGATGTATTTCTCCGTTTCTCACAGAGGGACGTCTGCTCGCCAGCATTGTCATTGCTTTCATATTCTCGAAGACTTCTGCTTTAGCTCCAGTGATGTTCTGTCACATCCACAGTGAGCGCCATGGGGTGTGGGAGGGCCTCCATAATCAGAGAGCTTTTCCATTGCATTGAGGGCCTTAGGGAAATCTCCCTATTCCTGAGGGTCTCTGTGCTAAACCTCTTTTAAGTTCTGTATTGCCTCTTGGGAGAAAGTGTGCACAGTTGTGTGGGGCATACTGGGGATTCGGGCGGGAATCCCCGCAGCACTGGAAGCAGACATCACATGTTTTCTGGTCCATGCTTTCCAGTGTTACGGAGGCTTCAGTCTTAATCGTACACAATGGAGACTGAGCAATGTCATCAGGTAACAAAGCACTTCCCGAACAGGAGAAAATATACTCCTTTATTTCACTTGAAATGTTCATTTCCCTTTGTATTAACGGGAAGAAGATGTTTCCCCTCCATGCGTTCCATTCCTCAGTGGTGAAATAAGTTAATGCCTCTATTTGTTCCGTAGATTTCTTACACAAAGTAATGTTATATGGGATTTACAACTTTTGAAACCTGCAGCCTATAGTTATGTCTCAATTCTTAGCTTCTTAATAAGTGCATCATTTTCTAATTTTGTCTCGTATAATAACAAGTTCCTGTGACTTTGTCATATGTTTTCACTTTCTTATTAGTTGTCTGTGAGACTCAGCTCTTCTTAGATCAAAAGTTCTGATATGATGTGGGCATATGCTTTATAAGAAGTGATGTAGATAGTAAAATTCCCGTATTGACAAGAATGTTCTGTTACTGAATGGAATTTTACTTCAGGAATAATTAATCATAAGGTATCTTAGTACTTTCCTCAGAATGTATCTGGATTTACTGGCCTGTAGTTATTTTTTATTAAATGATTGTCAGCATATTTTATAACTGTGATGGTGTTTATTTAGAAAGGGAAGGTTTTTGCTTCTCTGCTTTGTTCTAAACAATGGGTTATATCCTTGAAATCTGTGTAAGGGGAGAAATATATGAGTAACAGAATACATTTTTTGATGTCCCTTAAGTCCTTATTCATAATATTTTTCATTACACCTTTTCATGGTTGATTTTAATGAATATTCCGTACAGTTTTACTGTCAGTGAACTTATGCCAGAATTGAAGATGTCTGTTTTTCATGGATACACAGAGTTTAAGATTATCGCTCTATTGAAGGTTTCCTTTTAAATAATTCATGTATTGCATTATGTGGCATTTTTTTCAGTTCAGTTTCGGCTTGTTCTCATTTTGGAATTCCTTAATAACGTGCTTCCTTTCATATGGGACTTTCCTCAACATTAGTTAGTTGTGGATTTTTGTTTTTTTTACCAATGTATTTCGTTATAGGATGACCGTTTTCAACACAGTACACTTTTGAACAATGTGTGGCTTAAATGTGAATCAGGTTTGTGCCCTTTCCCAGGAACATTATGTATGTGTCTATGAAATATCACCCCTACAGAGTGTGTAACTCGTCTTGTGTATTTCTGGTGGTGGTGAATGTTCTAGCATATCTAGGAGAGTTGTTACAATACTCGCAATAATTTCAACATCTGTTTATTGTTGAATTTATATTCTCTTTGCATGAGAAGCACTTGTGGTGAATCGAAAGCATTTTTAAATTTTTTTCTACGTCTGTATGTTAAAGAGGTATTATATTTTATGTTAATTACGGTGTTATACCCATGATATGCTTTGACACCCTTCTCATTCACTTTTCTGTCTTCTGTATGTATTTTCATTCTGGTTGCCTTAGAGATTCCTTAAAACATCTTAAAGTTATAGCAAACCGTTTTCAACTGCTGTCGTCAATTTTATAGGCAACTTTTCTCCTTCATCCTCTCTGTCCCTGAACCTGCTGGATGTTACCACTATCACAAGTTCTATCTTTTATGTGGTGTAGTTTATCATGCAGATTTCTGCATTTTATGCTTTTGTTTAAGACAATTCTGTAGCAGAAATACAAGTGATTGTGCTACCTCATTACAGCACTGCAGGTTTCTAGAATTGGGTACGTACTGACATGAGCAGGAGTTTTATGTTGTCCTGTGGTTTCAGTTACCCTTTAGAATCCTTGGTTTCCAACCAGAAAGACTTCCTTTCACGTTTCTTGTAGGACAGGTTTACTAGTAACTTGAAGGGTCTTTTACTAGGCATTGTTTTTATTTCTACATTCGTGGAAAACAGGTAGATTATGCCAGGTAGATGACTCTTGGTGTAGACTGAATCTTTCTGTACTCGAATACACGATCCCATTCCCTTCTTCCTATAGGGTCTGCTGAGAACTGCAGTAATCATCTTACAGGGGCTCTCCTGCAGAAGAGGAGTTGCTCTTGTCAGGCTTTTTCAAAATTCTCTTTTCGTCTGTGTTTTGTTTTTTTTTTTTAAGGTTTTATTTCTTTTTTTTTTGTTGTTTTTTAAAAGATTTTATTTATTTATTTGACAGAGATACAGCCAGCCAGATAGGGAACACAAGCAGGGGGAGTGGGAGAGGAAGAAGCACGCTTCCAGCGGAGGAACCTGATGTGGGGCTCGATCCCATAACGCCAGGATCACGCCCTGAGCCGAAGGCAGACACTTAACGACTGTGCTACCCAGGCACCTCTAAGGTTTTATTTCTTTATATGATGGGGAGAGAGAGAGAGAGAGAGGGCGAGCAGACACACAAGCACGGCAGTGGTCCGCAGTGGTCAGCAAGGGAGAGGGAACAGACACATAAGCAGGGGGAGTGGTGAGCAGGGAGCACTATGTGGGGCTTGATCCCAGGCTCGTGGAATCATGACCTGAGCCTAAGGCAGGCACTGAACCAGCTGAGCCACCCAGGTGCCCCTCACCTGTAATTGTTGGTAGGTTATTTATAATGAGTCACTGCGTTCATGTCTTGACATTGATCCTACTGTGAATTACTGAGTTTGTTCAGTTGGTCTCCCTTTTGCACATAAGTGTGAAGTAAAAGCCTTTAGTTCTTCGTGTCAACTCTCTTCCCTGTTTCACTCTCCTCTCCTTATGGGGTCCCCTTAATGTACATATCAATCCACTTAGGTGTCTCCTGAGTCCCCAGTCCGTGTCCTTTCCCCCATTTTTCCTTGGTCGTCTTAGTAGACAGTTTAAAACAAGGGGTTTTTAGCTTGTCGGATTCTTTCTTCTGCTTGAGCAAGTCTGTGGGTGACCCATTGGTGTGTTTTTAAATTCAGTGATTGTATTCTTCAGCTCCCGATTCCTGGGCGGTTGGTTGATATACTTTGTCTCTTTGGGTTACATTTTGGTCGTGCCCAGTTTGCTGGTAACATTTAGTTCCCTATCTGTTGTCTCCTCCTGTCTCCATGCACAGCTTTATGATGTTTACACCTTTGTCGTGCAATGCAGAGTTCTTCATTGATTGAGGGTCCGTTTGTGGGATTTAATTTGTTCTTGTGATTGGAACACATTTTTCTATTTCTTTGTAGCCTTGTGATCTTTTGCTGACATCTCGCGATTTAAAAAAAAAGAGCCTCTGGGCCCAGGTTTCTGGACTTGCTCTGTAGAAAAGCACACAGATCATAGTAATTATGGTGCGTGTCACACATATTCTGGGTATTTGTCGTGTCAACATTCTTGTAATTTCCCAGGTTATGAAAGTGCAGTTACTTTGCAGCCCGTGATACCTTCCTCTGTTTCCCTTCAGCTCTATTATCTGTCTGTGTCTGAACGAATACTCCGTTTTATCTGAGCAGCTACCACAGTGCTTCCAGAGGGCGCGCTCCTTCCCTCTTTTTTCCATGTCGTGCATGACAGAAGTGCCCTCCGTTCCTCAGGCAGCTGCAGAGAGGTCAGATCACTGAACACACAGGTCACTCACGTGTAGGAGTTTCCTCACAGTGTGGCCATGGAGTGTCAGGGAGGGTGAGCAGCTGGCGTGAGCAAGTGTCAAAGCCTTCCTTTGTCTCTTTGATGTGGCTCTTCTGCATTGGTAATTGCTGGGTGTGTTGGGTTCTCCCAGCTGGCTTCTGGAGTGCTCTAAAAGGTAATTTGGTCCATTTTTGTCTCCATGGAAGAGCAAAGGCCAAGTGCTTCCAGTTCCTCATTTGCTGATGCCCTAGGGTAGTTATTAATGGGGCATGTTAGCACTTTTTTTTTTTTTAAGATTTTATTTATTAATTTGACAGAGAGAAACAGCCAGCGAGAGAGGGAACACAAGCAGGGGGAGTGGGAGAGGAAGAAGCAGGCTCCCAGCGGAGGAGCCTGATGTGGGACTCGATCCCGGAACGCCGGGATCACGCCCTGAGCCGAAGGCAGACGCTTAACCGCTGTGCCACCCAGGCACCCCATATTAGCACTTTAATGTATATGCATGTGAGCATAGTGAGTGGAATAACTTATTTTGTATCTTTTCATTGTGTTTTTCCATAATGCCCTAGGCCTGTTAGTAAAGAGAGGCAAAGAAGATTGTGATATGGGAATGGATGGAAGCTCTAGCCCTGAGCCCTGAGTATCTATACTTATGAATGGCTAGTAATGTGATGGGGGGAGCAAAGGGCAGAAAGGGTGTTATTATGAATCAAAGCAAAGTGGGACAATTACCTGTAATGAACTCCCTCCTACCAGAAGAGTTCAAGGGTAAAACATTCTGTGGGGCATGGGGGTTGAACCCCACCTAAGTCCGTTATATTTTCAGAATGATGTCTTTTTTCTTTTTTTTTTTTTTTAAAGATTTTATTTATTTATTTGACAGAGACAGCCAGCGAGAGAGGGAACACAAGTAGGGGGAGTGGGAGAGGAAGAAGAAGGCTCCTAGGGGAGGAGCCTGATGTGGGGCTCGATCCCAGAACGCCGGGATCACGACCTGAGCCAAAGGCAGACGCTTAACGACTGCGCCACCCAGGTACCCCTCAGAACGATGTCTTTTAACCCAAGAAACTAAATCCATTTTTATACATACATATTCTTTGAATGGGCCTTTGTAAATTCTAGAAAGTTCCCCTAGTCCATGCTGAAGATAATTACTGAAAATATCAGTTTGGATGAGTCATGCACAGGAACATCTGTGAAAGTGAGGCATGGAAAAAGGAAGATAAAAATTCTAGAAGGGATTGATTTGAGAAGTCTTGTAGAAGGTTCATTATTCTTCAACACATCATCTGTCCTTTTTGTAATCACTCTGATTTTGATGGACATGGTACGGGGTCTTTATGGAAAAGTCACTGTTCTGTAGTTATCCATAATACATAACGTGGAGCAATTTTTCTTGTTATGTGTTGTGCACTCGGAGTCCTGACTAAAGGCCTTTCTAGCTTCCAGAATTACTGAGGTGTTTATAATGGAGACAGAACATATCAGTTGAATGAATGTTGGAAAAACATGAATCAAGGGTCAAATCTTAATAAGCCTCAGGGAATCAGTTTCCAGAGAACTAGTGTAACAGTAATACATGTGGGAACGTCTTTAATGGAAGCTCCAATCTTAGCGTACGTCATTGTGTCCTCACTGGAGAGAAGACTTCTGAATGTAGTAACTCTGGCAAGCATCTGAACTAGTCTTCAGAACTTGGTCAACGACAGAGATTTCATATGGGAAACAAATCTTACACATGTAAACAATGTGGCAAAGCCTTTGACTACCACTCAAAACGTATCAACATAAGGTAGTACATAGTGGTGAGAAGGCTGACAAATGTAAATAAAAGAAAAACGTGGCAAATCTTTAAGCAGAACTACAACTTCCTAAACATCAGAGAGTGTACAATGATAGAAATCCTACAAATGTCAAAAACGCGGCAAAACTGTGGTGTACGGTGTGTGAGGAAAGTGCACATGGAGATGCCGTTTGTGGTTGACGTAGAGGAGTGATAGAAGTCAGGGTGGAGTAAGTCTTCAGGGAATCATTATTTACATTAATGTAAGATACAGAGCTGTGCGTGGTGTCTTAGTCAGTGAAGCATCCATGTCTTCATTTTGACTCAAGTCACGATCTTGGGGTCTTGGGATGGAGCCCCAAAGTGGGCTTGGGCTCAGTGGACTTTTTCTAGGGCTTCTCTGTCTCCCTCTCCCTCTGGCCCTCCCCTGCTATAGTCTCACATGCTCTTTCTCTAAATAAATGGATACATTCCTTTTTAAAAAATATTTTATTTATTTGTCGGGGGGGGGGCAAGCAGGGGCAGCAGCATGCAGAGGGAGAAGCAGGCTTCCCGAAGAGCGAGGATCCCCGTTCGGGACTCTATCCCAGCCCCTAGTATCATGACCTGAGCTGAAGGTGGACATTTTACCGACTGAGCCACCCAGACATCCCACGGTTTGTGGTTTTTCCCATTTTTAGAAATAGTCTCTTATACCAAGACCACAGAAATACACTCCTTTCTATTTTTCTAATAACATCATTAATTCTCTTACACTATTGCTGAGGAATGTATTAAATAGCGTCTTCTGTGGTTTGTGTAGTGACTGAGGTTTTCTCTTGTTTAAGATTTTGTTTTTAAATAATCTCTATAATCAACAGGGGGCTTAACCTTAAAACTTTGAGCTCAGGAGTTGCATGCACTACCGAGTAGCCATCCAGCTGCTCAGTGAATGATGATTCCCTTATTCCCACAGCGGAATGCTTTCTCAGGGCTTGGCAGTAGCGGTAATGTAGTTATCATTGAGTGTAGCTGGAATCTTGGCAAACCGATGGCTGTCTTTACCATGATCTCTCTCCCTTTACTTCCCTGGGCTTAGGTTACGTTCTATAGATGTTACTTCCAAGCATGAGTATGGTCAACACATTCGTCATGGTCTCCTAAGGAGTCCCACCAAGAGTGACGGCTTTTGGGTGACGAGATTTCTGTCATGATTTTGGGTGTCGACTTCTTTGGTATCAGTACAGAGTGGCCAGGGGTGTGTCCATTGTAGTGCAGTGTGGGTCTTGGGTGTCTTCTAGACCATTAAGGTTAGCCATCTGTACCCTGCTTGGAAGGAGGTCAAGTCAGAGCTTTCAAGTCCACGAGCTTCTCATCTTCCTCTGTATGTCAGTGCTGAATGAGCAGCAGAACATCCTGAAGGAAAACCTATTATGGATACTGCTGTGAATGTCAGAAGAAAATTATACATTTGCTGTATCCAGCATTGTTATCTTTCCCTGAAATCATGTTGTGAGCTCCTGATCTACACCCGCGGTTCCTTGATTTCCATCTTTTAGAGGCACAAGCAGTAGGTCATGTCTGTTCATAAGATGAACATTTCCTCCAGGTCTTCACCTAAGTTCAGAGCCCCCAAAAGTACTTTTGTCAGTGTGACATTTCGGTTTCATTTGACTCAACCTCCTCCATCTTGTATGTCTACATGGCTGTTGTTACTATTCCCCGTTGAACACCTCTGCTCCAATTCTTATGTGTTTCTCTCAATCCTCAGCCCTTTTACTGTAATGGGCCGTGATTCCACTACATGTAGGGCTTACTCTTCCTGGTGAGATATGTAAAATCCTCTCATCTGTTGAGATGCATATAAGTTGTATGCTTTTGCTCTGTTGTATCTTCACCCCTCTCCCTTTGAAAACTCACAGCAGAAATTGAAGGGAGATTCTCATGGGCATTGGGATTTTTTTACCTGTTCAAATACAAGAGCTATGGGGATTTTTACAAGAGAATGTTACAGCTCACGGGATTCTTCTGTACTGATCCTGGGGATCATAGTGTTTAGCAGTGTTTCATGATATAAAGTGAATAGATTTTCTCCCAGATCTTGGGTCAGATTAAGGAGTATTTGACGAGGTGCTGTACACATGGGAAAATGAGGCAGGAGCCAAGCCGGGGTTAAACTGAATGATGGGTAATGTTTGGAGACGATTCTCTATGGATTTATGTTTCTCCACATTTTATGGATGGAGATACTAAACGTTTCTTCTTATCTTTTCATTGAAGTTTGTGTATAAGAACGCTTTGGAATATAGTGATAGTGTTGACCATGGATAGAGCACAGATTGTTTTATCATATAGGGAAGTAGAGATCTCTCCTTCCGTGGCAAAGTTCAGGTAGATAGGCTAGATGGTCCTTTAAGACACTGGGTTTCGTACGCACAGGGCCTCAAAGATGTGATACAGACTGTCCGCACGTGCGGCATCTACGTGTAGGATTTGGGCTACGCAGCGGGTACGTGACGTCAGTGTGACAAAGAAGCTCATGGTGTTTGTTGTGTCATGAGCCACGAGGTCCTGCGGACTGTGACCGCGGAGTCCTCTGTCTCCAAGCAGCATTGCTAGGTTGTTACAGGCCAACTTGTTACTTTATAGAATGTGTGGAGTCTTGGAATTTTTGGCGTTCTTGGGACTATCCATGGACCTTAGTTTAAAAAAAATGGATATTTATGGGTGTTTTTGTGCTTTTCTTTGTTCACATTTTATTTTTTTTAGTTTGTACCTAAAAGTGACGTTATACTATTTATGACTTTCTCTGTCCAACTTCTCTCACTTAGCACAATACCTTTTCTAGGTCTATTCCCATTGTCTCAAATTGCAGGGAAGAACAACCAAAAAGCAAAAATAGACCCATAAATACAAACAAGCAGCTGCTGTTTCCCAGAGTGGAATAGGATGGAGGATGGACAAGATGGGTAAATAGGAATGGGAAGTACAGCTTTCCAGTTAAGGGATTCATATGTCATAGGGATAATGGGTCAGCATAGCAAAGATGGTCAGTGATGTTTTAATAGGGTCCTAAGGTGACAGCTGGTAGCTACACTTGGGGTGAGCATAGGAGAACCTAGAGAGTAGTCAAATGTCTATGCGGTACACCTGAAGTAATGTAACATTGCATGTCAGGTGTTGTTTAATAGAAAAGAAAGAAAACTAGACACAGATATGCCTAAACATGTATCACTTAAACTACTTTTTATGAAGTTGCGTGTAAACGAAAGCTACCCAGCTCTGCACAGCAAGGGAATCCTATGTGTTCATGGTAGGTTAGAAACTTAGGAAAGTGAATTTATTTGTAACACAATACTAGTGAAAAGAGAGGACATGGGAGAGAAGTGAGAGTTCCCAGGAGGAACACAGCATTCACTTCCTCACTGACTGAGCCCCCAGAAGAGAGCTTCTTAAGATGTTTCCCCTGCAGTGGGCTCTCCTCTCTCATCGTTAAACTGTATGTGATAATGGCCACATGCTCATTAAGTCTTCTTTCTGTAAGTGGTTTCTTTGGGTAATACTGTTAAATACAATGGATTTTTATGTACATGCTCCTATTAACGCAAAGTCAGATTTTAGGAGGAAGCCTGAATTAAACACAGAAGAGCTCCTGTACCATGAAACAGTGGGAACAAGTAAGGTAGAGGGAACACTTGATATTTTTGAAGGCTGTGTATTGACTGGAGTCCAAGGTAAGAAATCTAGCCTTGCAACCACAAGCAGATTGTCCCTGCACTGCTTGTCAACGAGAGAGCTAGTTCCAAGAATATGTTAGACATGGCAGGAGGACGAAGGAAAAGAAAAAGGTGTGGCAGAGGAGTGGCTGGTGAAATTCACCGTGGAGGGGTGGAATTAACCTGACCAATGAACCAGCCATTCAAGAAGTAGTAAAGCAGTATCTTGAGTGCAGGTGAGACAGCAAAAGTGATACGGACAAGAAAGCATCAGAGAAAATCTCCAGAAACAATGGCAAAACAAGACCTAGAATGGCAGTAAACACGTCTCTGAATAATTATTTTGGAGTGTATAGTACATTTTCAGTCACTCAAGACATATAAGGTGTCTAAATGCATTAAAAAAAAACCAGACCCATCTATATGCTGCAAACAAAAGCCTCATTTTTATTTTATTTTTTATTTTATTTTTTTGAGAGAGAAAAAGCATAAGCAGAGTGAGGGTCTGAGGGGGAGGGACAAGCAGACTCCATGAGAGGTGGGGAGCCTGATACAGGGCTCAGTCCCAGGATCTCAAGATCACGACCTGAGACAAAGGTAGATGCTGAGCTGACTGAGGTTCGCAGATCCCAAAAGTCTAATTTTAAACCTAAAGACACCTGCGGATTGAAAAAGATAAGATGAAAACGGGTGTGCAAAGAAAGCCAGAGTAACAATAATTTCATCAGACAAAGTAGACATTTTTGTTCTAGTATCGTCTTTATGCTGGTACCAACGCTGGCCTCCTAGAATGATTATGGTTGTGTTCCCTCTATTCTGCTATTTCTGACGGTTGTTTGCCTTTTTAAGTATTTGTTCAAACGGACCAATGAAGGCATGGAGTCTTGGGGTTTTTGATACTGGGGGGATCTTTATTACAAATTCAACTTTTATTTATGTATTTGGTCTAAGAAGACTTGCTATTTCATAGTACGAAGTTCATATTTCAAACGTGATAACTTCTGTTTTTTAAGAATTATCTTTTTTTCTAGTTTATCTAAATTGTTTGTATATAACTGTTTATAGTAATCTGTTATCACAGTATATATTTCTGTGGTTATGGGTTGTCTCTCTTTTTTTTTTTCCATTTCTCTTTTTGGATTTTGAGTCTTCTTTTCTTCTTAGGTAATGTCGTTAAAGCATTGCCAGTTTTGTTTGTTTTGTAAAACCTGGCATTGCTTTCAATATGATTGTTTATTTTGGTATCTATTTATTTCTGATTTCACTTTGAAATATCCTCCTAGTGATTTTCAGCTAAGTTCGTTCTTTTTCTATTTCCCTGTGATGTCCTCTTAAGAAAAAAACAGTAGAGGGGCATCTGGGCAGCTCAGTCAGTGATGTGTCTGTCTTTGGCTCAGATTATGATCCCGAAGGCAGAAGCTTCACTGACTGAGCCACGTAGGCACCTCAGTCGTGCTATTTTTAAAAACATGGAGTTATTTCTTTTAGAGAGAGAAAGACAAAGAGCTCCCAAAGAGGGGGAGGGACAGTGGGAGAGAGAGAATCTCAGATTCCCTCCTGTGCATGGAGCCCAACGTGGGCTCCATCCCTCGACCACGAGATCATGACCTGAGCTGAAATGAAGAGTGAGACCCTTAAGCAACCCAGTGAGTCAGCTGCTTCTGATGGTGTAATTTTTGACACACATTCTATTAACTGGCAAGCTCAAATTGATAGTCTTCCGTATGTTGAAATACCCTTGAATTCCCAGAAGAATTCTCACTTGTTTATATTATAAAATGGTGGAGTGTGCTTTTGATTCAGTTGGCTTTATTTTATTGTTGACTTCACATTGAATCTTCCTCACAGGTGGTAGCTTGCAGCCTTTCCTTGTAGCAGCGGTACTTTGGCTTCAATAACCTGGTAGTGCTGGTGTCACAGAGAGTGTTCTCAGCAGCTCCCTTCTCTTTACTGCTTGGAAATGTGTGAGGAGATTTGAAGTAATTTCTCATTATATATTTGTAAGAAAATTGCAGTGAACTCCTCTGGCAACAGACTTTTCTTTGTTGAGCATTTTTTCAAATTATTTTTTTCAATCTATGTAGTTGTAGATCAGTGGAGGTTTTTAAAAATGTATATTTGTGATGGAGTCCTGGTTGTTTATATATTTTTGATATTATTTGGTATCTATTTCTCGGCATATAGTTATGTATCATTGCCTTATAATTGTTTTTATTTCTATGCTATCAGTGATACTGTGTCTGCTTTCACGGCTTCCAATTTTTAGTTGGTCTTTTTCATTCTTACTTGATTTACTTATAGGTCTGTCAGTTTTGATTTTTGTTTTTTTTTCTGAAATCGAAATCCTCCCATCATTGCCATTTTCCTATTTTTTCTAAATCCTACATTGTTCATTTCTGTTTCATGTTTGTTTAAATTTCCTTTTTTCCACTGGGCACCAGAATGGCTCAGTCAGTTAATCTTTTGACTTCTGTTCAAGTCATGATCTCAGGATCGTGGGATTGAATCCTGTGTCAGACTCCCTGCTCGGTGGGGAATCTACTTACCCATTCCTTTTGGCCCTCACCTCAATCATGCTCTCCCTTCTCTCTCCCTTCCTACCTCTCTCTCTCAAAGAAGTCTTTAAAAGTAATTCCTTCCTTCCTCTGATTTTGGGCTCATAGTGGTACTTTTCCTGATTATTAGAGGGAGAGGAGTGGGATTTGTGTTACACAATGACAGTGCTACAGAATTATCTGTTTAGGTATGTGGCCCATGTGTTGTGTGCAAGTTTATGTGTCCATGGAGGAATGAAGTCCTGATGATTCCTTCTCAACCATCTTGCTGACGCTTTCTGATTGATTTTATGGTTGTATGTTAGACGTCATCAGTGTATTTATCTGAAAGTAGGAAGTGGAATGACTTGACTTTTCTATTATTCAATATCTTTCAGTGTTAACTTCACATGGCGCCCTGAGCTTCCTGCCAGAGCCGTGCAAAGAAGCCTCGTTTCAAAATGTGTCAGTCGGTCGTTATAAACATAGTGCCCTTGAGAAGTTACACTTAATGATAGACCGTGATCATGATTGTAAAGGATATGTCCAAATTGAGACTGCCGCCCATAATAAGACTCTCACTGTCCAAGATGGCGAGGGATATAAAACAGTTTGTAAAACCCTCCGTATTAACTCCACTCTTTCTGTAAAGCAGGGTGTTTCTGTAAGCAAGAGCTCCAATAAACTCTTTAAGCCTACATGTACATGGAAAGAGAATGTGGAAAATCTGGAAAGTTACCTAGTCCGTGCTGAAAATAATGATTTGAACAGTGTTGAAAAGAGAATTAGATTGACCTTTCAGTCAAATATTTCTACACTTCAGAGGTTCAAAAATGAAGAAACAACTGCTAAGTGGGGTCCACTTGAGAAGTCCCTCACCGAAGAGTCACCCCTACAAACTTACCTGGGCATTTTCAATGGAGACAGAATTGCTCAAGGCAGTGAATGTGAAAAAACATTTGATCAAGGCTCAAATGTTAAAAAACATCTGAGGACTCATTTTCAGGAGAACCATTTTGAACGTATTAAGTGTGGGGACGTCTTTGATCAAAGATCCAACCTTATATATAAGACTGTGCATATAAGAGAGAATCCTCATAAAGGTAACGAATGTGAAAGAGATTTTAACCAGTCCTCCAGTGTGGGTGATCATCAGAGAATTCATGTGGGAATAAACCCATACGGATATCATAAGCCTGGGAACATGTCTGGCAAGTCATCAAGAATACGTATATGTAAGACAGTCCGTAGTGGAGAGAATCCCTATAAATGTAAGGAATGTGGCAAAGTCTTTAGCAATCTATCAGGCCTTATCCGACATCACAGAATTCATACTGGAGAGAGACCTTACGAATGTAAACAGTGTGGCAGAGCCTTTAAGCAGAAATCAGACCTTAACAACCATGAGAGAATTCATACTGGAGAGAAACCTTACAAATGTAAAGAATGTGGCAAAGCCTTTAAGCAGAAATCAAACCTTATCATCCATGAGAGGATTCATACTGGAGAGAAACCTTACAAATGTAAAGAATGTGGCAAAGCTTTCAACAATCTAGGAAGCCTTACACAACATCACAGAATTCATACTGGTGAGAAACCTTACAAATGTAAAGAATGTGGCAAGGCCTTTATGCATAAATCAAGCCTTACTAAACATCACAGAATTCATACTGCAGAGAAACCTTACAAATGTAAAGAATGTCGCAAAGCCTTTACCCATCCATCAAGCCTTATTGGGCATCACAGAATTCATACTGGAGAGAAACCTTACAAATGTACAGACTGTGGCAAGGCCTTTATCTTTAAATCAGCCCTTAGTCAACATCACAGAATTCATACTGGAGAGACACCTTACAAATGTAAAGAATGTGGCAAGGCCTTTAAGCAGAAATCAAACCTTAACAGGCATGAGAGAATTCATACAGGAGAGACACCTTACACATGTAAAGAATGTTGCAAGGCCTTTAAGGAGAAATCAACCCTTAGAAACCATGAGAGAATTCATACTGGAGAGAAACCTTACAAATGTAAAGAATGTGGCAAGGTTTTTAGGGTTAAATCAGTCCTTACTGAACATCACAAAATTCATATTGGAGAGAAATTGTACAAATGTAAAGAATGTGGCAAGGCCTTTATCCTTAAATCAGTCATTAGGCAACATCGCAGAATTCATACTGGAGAGAAACCTTACAAATGTAAAGACTGTGGCAGGGCCTTTTTCCTTAAATCAGCCCTTATTCAACATCACAGAATTCATACTGGAGAGAGACCTTACAAATGTAAAGAATGTGGCAAAGCCTTTAAGAACAAATCAAACCTTAATGAACATCACAGAGTTCATACCAGAGAGAAACCTTACAAATGTAAAGAATGTGGCAACGCCTTTAGTTCATCCTCAAACCTTACTCGCCATTACCAAATTCATCGTGGAGAGAAACCTTACAAATGTAAAGAATGTGGCAAGTCCTTTAACCGGCGCTCAAACCTTACTCAACATCACAAAATTCATAGTGGAGAGAAACCTTAGAAATGTAAAGAATGTCACAAGGCCTTTATATATAAATCAGTCCTTACTAAACATCACAGAATTTATACTGGAGAGATACTTCACAAATGTAAAGAATGTGGCAAAGCCTTTAAGCAGAAATCAGACCTTAATGAACATCACAGAATTCATACCAGAGAGAAACCTTACAAATGTACAGAATGTGGCAAGGCTTTTAAGCAGAAATCATGCCTTACTGTACATCACAGAATTCATAGTGGGGTTCGTCTTACAAATTTGAAGACTGAGAGAATTTGGAAGGATTGTTGATCCCTAACTCCGCATCAGCATCATAGAGTTCATACTGAGGAAAATACTACAAATGACGGACTGTAGCCGTCCTCTAGCTGGAAGTCATAACTTGCTCAAACTCATCCTTAATCATACAGGAAGGAGCAAAACCCTAACATGTCAAGAAAGTAGCCACACCTTTAGGTGGAATTCAATTCTTATTTGGTGTCCAAAAATGTAGGCTTGGTTCAAAATGTACAAACGTAGTGAATGAGGAAAGACATTATCTTACAATTTAGAAATCATTATAGAGTTCAGAGAAGAAAAGCAACTTGAAAGATAGGAGTATGTAGAAACGTATTTAATTGAACATCAAATGTCAAATATATGTCACAGAATTCACAGTGGAAAGCAGTACTTCAGTCACTCCAGAGATGGCATCAGAAGGAATAAATACAAGGTTAGTCAGTTAGATAATGTATATGCTGTTCTTCAGAAGATGGAAGGGAGGGATTTTTGCATGGGTGTAATTTCAGTGTGTGTGTGTTTCCATTGACCCTATATGAAGTTTGTGACTTGCGAATATCGGTGTGTTTCTACTCTCACAACTCTTCAGAAAATTCATTTATTCCTGGTGGGTGTGTGAAACTATGTAGGTATTGTTGTTGTGTCAAAGATAAGAGATGCCCTTTTTCCTTAGGTGGGATCCATGCATATCTATTTTCCGTGGAAGATGAAGGACAATAGAATATAAAATATATGAAAAAAATCTAAATGGCTATTCTTTTTGTGGTTCTAGCATTGATAGAGGTCATCATGAAGTCTGTGTTCAGAACATCATTCTCCATTTATCAGAACTAATGAAAATTCTGTCTGTTACAAATTAAATGTTTTACTAATTGGTCTTGAAGAGAAGAGAGATGGCAGTGTAGTAAACTGCTGATGTGTCTTCATCATAGTAATCATTGGTATGGACTGATGTGGTTTAAATGAAGACATTCTTATACATTTCAGAGAATATCTAACTCTTCCATAAAATGAGATACAGTTGTACATCGGCGTTTTTAATGAATTACTGGAATTCTGAAGGTGTTTTAGTATTTAAACTTAAGCTGGAAAGAAGTTAAAATAGACTCCTAGAAGATGTCTTTTTTTGGCCTCATGGTACTCACAAAATGAAAAATGTAGTAGTAGATACAGAAGAGAGAGGGAGGAAATAAGTATACCCTTTTAGAAAATCATCAAATCACAAAGTTAGCAAATGAATAAGAAAGGGTCAAATAATTCTAAACAGCCAGAAAAACCAAAGAATGATAACAGTAAGTTCATACTTGAGTTGTTTCTTGCTTTACATATAAAGGGACTAAGTTCTCCAAGCCAGAGAATGAAATTGCCTGAATGGAAAGAAATACAAGACCCAAAGGTATACAGTTTTCAAGAGACTCACATCAGTTTTTATTTTATTTTATTTTATTTTATTTTATTTTATTTTATTTTATTTTTCTTTTTTATTTTATTTTATTTTTTTTTTATTTTTATTTTTTTAAAGATTTTATTTATTTATTCGACAGAGAGAGACAGCCAGCGAGAGAGGGAACACAGGCAGGGGGAGTGGGAGAGGAAGAAGCAGGCTCATAGCAGAGGAGCCTGATGTGGGGCTCGATCCCACAACGCCGGGATCACGCCCTGAGCCGAAGGCAGACACTTAACCACTGTGCCACCCAGGCGCCCCGATTTTTTATTTTATTTTAGAGAGTGTGAGAGAGAGCCCGAGAGGGGACAGGGTCAGAGAGAGAAGCAGACTTCCTGATGAGTGAGGAGCCCGATGTGGGACTCCATCCAGGGACTCCTGGATCATGACCTGAGCCGAAGGCAGACACTTAATCGACTGAGGCACCCAGGCGCCCTCACTTCAGCTGTAAGAACACAGTCAGACTGAAAGTGCAGGTGTGGAAAACGATATTCTATGCAAAGGGAATCCAAAAGAAAGGATAGCCACGCTTCCATCAGTCAACGTAAACTTTAACCAGAGAGAGTAGTAGAACATGGCAAAGGTCATTGTAAAATAAGGGGCTGACTTTGTGCCATGTTTTTAATTGTATGGTGTTTGGCAGAATGTCAAGAAGGATTTTCGCCCGTTTTGGTTTTGGAAGTACAGGATGAGGAGGAGGATGTCACTCGGTGGTACTTACCACTTTCAAAACCAACACCTTTTTCCATAAATCTTGGTGGTGACAGTCCACTTCCCTCAAAACAACTAGTTACTTTCAGAACCACTTCTCTGTCTTTCTAGGGTTTGGAAAAAAGAGCAGTGGACAGCAACTTGAGAGAGACCTATTACTTTCAGATTCTGACGTGTGTGAAAAAACAGGTGCAGTGAAAATCTTGGCAATTGACTGTACCAAGTAGCCCGTAGTTTCTCAGACATAACTCATGCAGGCTCATAAATGTTCCCACAGTATTCGGTTGTCTACCGTCTTGCTATGAAACATTGCATAGTGACGCAGTGGGGGCAGGTGAGGCCACAGGGATTAACGGAGTGCACAGAGTGTGGGGTTTGGGGGAACAGCCACAGGGGAAGAGGACAGAACTTGGGTTAGTTTTCTAGGGCTGCTGGAACAAATTAGGACAATTGGGGGCTAAAGAAGCCCCCAAATTCTGGCTTTCACTTCTGGAAGTTCTTAGGTGTCTGAAGTCACACTGTTGGCAGAGCCACACTTTATCTGTACAATGGAGTCTTTCCTCTTTCTGACTTCTGGGCACTGTCAGCTCTCCTTGATCTTCCTGGGCTGGTAGATGGATCTCTGTCTCTGGCTTCATCACCACACAGTGTTGTGTGTGTGTCTGATTTCCCTCGTCTCATTAGGACTGCAGTCATTGAATTCGGGTTTACCTGAATCCAGTATGACCTCATTTTAGCTTGATTACATCTGCAAAGATCCTATTGCCCCAAGAGGTTACAGTTACGGGTACTGAGGAAGAAGAGGTGAGCATGTTTATCTGAGGCATTCTGTGTAACCCACAACAGGGCTGGAAGGCAGTAGGGAGTTAACTGTCACTGAGGGATTAAAGTGCACTACAGGTTTGAAGGTTGGGGGTGGGTGTATGCAGGGATATTACTGATAATGAGGCATATGTGTGTTGAGAAAATGAAAGGGTGGAGGAAAAACGGGGAGCAAGGGGAAAATGGGTGATGAATTACTTGGCAAAAGGGAGTCCAGAGGCAAGGGTGGGTAAAAGGCAGACAAACCTTACTGCCTAGGAATGGTGAAAGAACATCGGGGTGTAAGGGGGATAGTTGGTTGTGAATGGAGGCCTGGGGGTACCCAGTACTCTGAGCAGAGATGAATGGTGGGGGAAAAAGTTGATGCCTGGGGAACATAATGGACACAGAGTTTAATGTGGGTGGAGGGGATGTTCACAGCTGGGAGAGGGTGGGCATCAATAGGCTTAAGGGCCCATGGGAAAAAAGGAGCGTGGGGTTGAGCATAATGGGTGTGGGGCCATGAGGAAACTAAGGACTCCTGGTAAATGATGGCTGAGATACTGAGGGCAGTGGATATAAAAGGCACAATAAATGGTCTGAAGTTATTAGAATGATGGGGTGGAGGGGAGATAAATGACCACGGAGGAGGAGGAAAGAATGGAATATTCCAGGACAATGGATTTTGGACTAAGGGCTCTAGAATTAGATGAAGAGGGGTTTACTGGTGTAAAAGTCTAAAATGCACAATATGAATGTGGAAGAGCGTGAGGAAGCCTAGAGGGGTCATTGCAGGCAGAGTGCTAGGGTTCATGGATATCGACAGGTGTGGAGATTCAGGTCACCATGTGGCGTAGAGGCAGAGGGCGAGGACGGGTAGAGCTCTGGGTGATGGAGTTCCAGGAGGTCACTCATTCATTCATTCTCACTAATTCCCTGATTTGCATTTGATTCACAATTCACTGCTGTTTGTAATTTCAGTTCATGAGGCAATAACCACACTTACATAAATTACTCAGTAAGCTTTTCAATGGAATATACAGGTAAAAGTGTGAGTCAACAATGAGAGTTGATGTTTTCTCTCTCTGGGGGTACTATGGAGAAGCTGTGACCATGGAGAGGGTACGTATCAACAGGGAGTATCAGATGAACGCTGTCAACAGTCTCAAGAATCCTTGAGGTAGATTCCCTGCTAGAGGCTACAAAGAAGGTCCAATCCCTCATGAAACCTTGATTCTGACCTTGTTGGACCCTAAACAGAAAACCCAGCCAAGCCCACTGGAATTCAGGCATATAAAGAGTAGAATGTTCTTTTTTAGCTCCTAAATGTATGAAAATTGGTTACGGTAGTTAGAGAAAACATCTACAAATACGCATAACTTGAACTGTAAAATAAAAATGAGAGAATATAAACTTGGAAAATATTTAAATAAAATAAAAATCCCCCTTAGTTGTCCCCAGTAGTGATCGCTTGATCTTTAGACCTAACAGCTGGTCAGTTTGAGGTGTACCCTCCTCCTCCTGCAATTTCAGAGTACATGCGAAATTCCATTTGGAATTGTCTAACACACAGGCACTAAAATACTCTGGTGTTGCTTCAGTGTCCGTAAATACTGTCACATACTTCCTCTGAATTGAATTCTTTTCCTAAACCAATGCTATATGATGGCAGTGTTTTCCTGTTAGTACAAATGGATTTACTGCATTCCCAAAACATCATTTCCCGTGGTAATTGTCAATACAAAACCCTTGGAGAAAAACCCCTTGTTCTTGCACATATCTAGTTAAATGCATCTGTCTCCTGCTAGGACCCACATCATGAAATGTCGATGTTTGATTTGTACACAGGTGACTTAACTGCGTGGTTCTGGGACACAAGATTTTTGCTCCTTCATGATTTTTTTTTTTTTAAATTAAGAATGTTTATTTGAGAGAGAGCAGGATCAGGTGGGAGGGCCGGAGAGGGAAGGAGAAGCAGACTTGCTGATGAGCTAGGAGCCAGAAGTGGGTCTCAAAGGCAGGACCACAGCATCCAGACCTGAGCCTAAGACAGAGGTCTACCAAGTGAGCCGCCCCGGCACCCTGTGACTGTGTTCTTACAGTGAGGGGACAATTGTTGACCTGGCCTTGCAAATCAAACACCAAAAACAAAGGAACAAACGTAATGTCCTACCAACTGTGTTTCTACTGTTAAGAAAATTACAGGGAAGCCGATAAGACTCCCGTGACTCTACTGTCTCTGTAGCGTCTGCAAGCAGCCCACATGTTCATTCAGTCAATGCACTGGAATGGAGGAAAAGGAACTCTAACAGCTCCAGTCAACTAGGCCTTCCAGAAAGAAGGCATCTGCTTCAGGTGCAGCCCATCAGATACTGGCCTTGCTTTCCTTCCCTAGTGTGTCTGTGAACACCTCACTGCAACCTCCCCCACGTGGAGCATTCCTAACCATTTGAAGAGACAATTCACTGGTCAAAGTAAGTCTTGAACATTTGAAGGTACATCCGTTCGTCTGTTTCCACCACACAGGACCACGTTTCATCTTGAGCACTTTCTCCTGTGGCCTAAACATCGAGCCCATGTTCTAAGAGGGCGGAAGACTCAGTGTTACAGGTTTCCCTGTCCCGCTCCGCCCACTTTTGCCCATGCGCACGACACACCACTATGACTCTCTGCTCAGAGTCCCCAGCCTTCTCCCTTCTTGATGACCGCTCACCGCGCATGGGCAGGAGTGTTTACACCGAGTGCTGCCCATGAACACGAAGATCTTGTGACACAGCCCCTTTCAGGGCCACAGTCGGCCGTCTTGTACTCCTCCCTTTACCACCTCAGGTCTCCCGAGGACCGCCTCTGGTGGCGTCTCAACCAAGCCCAGACATCTGTGTTCCCAGTTCGGACAAGCTGGGGCCAGAGGCTGTGGACAGAGCAGTCCTCCCACTGAGCGACGTTTTTATCACACCCAGATTTTTGGATGGCCTCTCCGGTTTCTGCCTTTCCTGGTACCCAAACTTCGCACATGCGCAGAAGGAGAACGCAGGTGAGCCCTTCATGGTCCTGAGTCAGGCACCTGTCACGATGCAGAGGACAGCAGACTGGTAGGGATCAGGGACTGGATGTCCACCATTGCTGTGGAATATGAACTCGTAAGGCGCCCATGAGTCCCATCTCTGGAGCGGACCTTTTGAGGTCCCCGCGTTCCTGTTCCAGACATTGGGCCCTAATATTGTGGGCACAGAGCTCGGCTACTCCAGAATTCCCACTGGGAATAGTCCCTCTGGTAAACGCAGCTGCCAGAGCCTCAGACAGATTTGTCAGTTCAGATTCTGAGGAAAATGACCTCAGACCACAGAATTGCCTTCCACGGTCCACTGCCAATCCCTGATCCTCCCTCCACAGAACAGTCTAGAGAACAGAGTTCGTTCTCTGGGTGGCCCGAGTTGGCATTCCCACTATCCTGATGTTGACACTCAGATCAAGGAGAAGAAAATACTTAGAACTGCATTTTCAGTTTTGCCTTTCTAGTTAAAACAGCGCTTCCAAGAGAACGCAGAGCACCCCACCTTCCATTCTTGGGATATGCCCTATAGTCCACACATGAAAATTCACCAAATACATACATGCAGATGATGGATGCATCAGATTTCCCTCAGAGTCTCTCACCCACTCTTCTCACTCCCAGTCTGCTCTCTCTGTATGAGCCATCACATCCAACATTACTTTCAAGGTGACTGATGATGAAGAAGAAAGAAGGGAATTCTACTCCCACGGTGGCTCGTCCAGCACAGATCCTCCTGGAAAAAAATGAACATAAGGTACCCAATTCCCAGGGCTTCCAAGAGATTAGCTTGTATCATGTATGTCAGATTCCCAGCACGGTGTCCTGCGCCCAGGGCCGCCTCCTATACTTGGTGCATGTAGTAGGTGCTTAATACATAGTCCGTTGATGCATGAGCACATACCATTTCTCCCAAACAGCCGTGCACAGACACCACTGCCTCATCTAGCCTTCCAGGATCAGCAGAAAGTATCTTTATTGGAACTGTTAGTAGTGTTCACTGTGCATGGCAGTATGTGTGGTGACACACGATATTTGGGTCTGAGGGACTCGGTGTGCTCTGCTTTCTCTAGCTCAATGCTACTGGAAATGCAGTCTTTGGACCAGGATCTCAATGGTTGTTAGAAATATAAACTAGGGGTGGCTGGGTGGCTCAATTGCTAAATTGTCTGCCTCTGGCACAGGTCATGATCTCAGGGTCCTGGGAGAAGCCCCTGTCTGAGTCCATGCTCTGGGGAGTCTGCTTCTCCCCCTTCTGCTGCCCCTACCCCCACTCGTGGTCTCTCACTCTCAGATAAAATAAAATCTTTTACAAAATAAAAACAAATTCATGGGTCTCATCCAGACTTAGGGATTCATGATATCTGAGTATAGAGACCCAGAATCGGTTTTTAGTGGAAATCCCAGGTGATTTGTATATACAGGAAATGTTCACAAACACTGTTTAGAAAAGTCACCCTCAGCTAGGGCTTCCCATTGGAATCCCCTGTGTAGATTTTAGATCTACCATCTCCAGGGTCCCATCCCCAAGGATTCTGGCACTTTTAGCATCAGTTACGTATTGATGAAGGGGCCCAACTTACTCTACTGTGAGCCCAGGGCAAACAGTGAAGCTCCCAGGTACCGTTCTGAGAATGGGTCCGAGAGTGATCAGTGGGGAAGCCTCGATGGGTAGGGCTGGTCTGTATAAGATTTGATAGGGGAAGGTCAGTCTACCCCACATTCCTGATGTACGAGACTGTTGCTGTCTCCAGGAGATAAGTGCACTTAAAAATCAAGAAGGAATAAATCCCATTGGGGCCTCACCTGAGAATCTCCCTGTGTGTACAGATTTTCACATGACTCCACTAGCAATGGAACAGCAATCATTCACATAGACCCTCGGTGGCCATGGGGAGGCTTTTGGATTTCACCATGACTGCCCTGGAGGACATTAGAACAAAAGGTCAGTCCTTGAGGTTGTAAGAGTATGTGAAGAATGAGACAGGAGCTGTCCCTCGGTGACCACCAGAGAATTAAAGATGGGCTTTTAGAACCATTTCATTCAGCAGAGCTTCCCAAACCCCATTTTACGCTTCAGTTTTGTCCTTTGATCTTTGGCCTACACCTGTGTTGTCTGCTTCTGTCATCTGCCCCTACCTCGGTGTGTGGCTCCTGTCTCCTTTGTCTTCATGTGTCCCGGGGCGCTTTCCTGTTCTGAAAAAGATGATGAGATGCACACTAGAGATGGCAAGATCTGTTGATAATAAAAACATGACTGTTGCTAGGGATTCTTCTATTTGAAATCCAGTACCATGCTTGGTAGATAGTACAGTAGAGTAGTTTATAGAATATTATTTCTCTAGATGCTATTTTTCTTTTTTTTAAAAAGATTTTATTTATTTTTGTCAGAGATCACAAAAGGGGAGAGGCAAACATAGCAGGCAGGGGGAGAAGCAGACTCCCTTCTGGGCAAGGAGCCCGACTTGGGACTTGATCCCAGGACCCTGGGATCATGACCTGAGTCGAAGACAGATGCTTAACGGACTGAACCACTGAGGCATCCGTAGATGCTGTTTCTTGATGGATGCTTTAGAATACTTATGAAGCTTTTTCAATATTCAGCTCCTTAAGTCTACTTGCCAGTACTAGTGAATCAGAAATAAGGATCAGATATCCGATTTTAAGATGGGAGCAACAATACCTTACGCCCTTCGGTTTCTAGAATTATCACTAAAGTGGAGGTTACAAATACCCTCAGGGAAGGGGAAAGTTAAAGGCAGGATGAACCATGAATACTTCTTCCTTACCCCAACAAACGCCTGATTACTTCCTTGAAATGATGTCGTTTGTTACGCTCTAGAATTTTAAGATGTTGAACATACAGTCATTATATGATCCTTGCTTGCTCTTGCTAAAAGTTAAAAAGTAATAAAGAAGAGAATATCTGTAACACAGTACAGAACAAAATGGAATCTTCCCGGTCCAGGACTAATTAAGAACCTGTATTTGCAAAGTCCAGGATCTCCACGAAACAGCGGTGACAGCCTTTGTTTTCTGGTGGCATCTGGCAGAGAGATCCTGAGCCAAGTTAACAAAGTTAATATCAGTTGTACTGAGACACATTGATACCAGTGTCCTGAAGCACATGGAAGGACTCATCACTGCTGCCATATTGTTTAGGGGAGAAAAAGGGCAATCATGGGAGACAGGATTCTGGGTGAAAGGCTCATGAAGCACAGGATTTCATGATAAAAACAGCAATGAAGTCATTGAAATATATAGTCCTTTACTCCCTCGTATCAGATTCTGGGTTTTTTAAAATTGTGAGCACCAGCCCTGAAGAGATGAAAGGAAGAGTCAACTCAGAATATGATCCCTCGAATCTGTCCTGGGAAGGGAGGAGATCCCAGAGGCAGGCCAGACCTGCACACAGCCTCTGAAGGGGATGGATCTGGATTGGGCTGGGGAGGAGCTGGCTGTGGGTTCTCGTCTCCCTGCCTCTGGGGTACTTCGAGCTCTGTCTTTCCTAGGTCCTTCCAAAGAAGATCAACACAGAGTTCATAGTATTTTCATCAATGTAGTTTCTTTCCATTCTGTTTCCTAAAAGAAAAGAAAAAGCAACTTCAACAGAATTTTCTGGGACAATTGTATTAGAAAGCTTTTCTTAAGAAGAACGTGAACTAAATGCTACAACTACTGCTACTAAAAACTCTTTGGTCCATGGATGACCCATCAGGGGTGACGCCAGAACTTACACCACAACACAGGGAACTGCCCCAACTGAAGCAAAGTCCCCTGTCTACCTCTGTTCTTCCTCACACTGACTCCACAATCCTGAATTCAACCATGTACCCAGTGGCTCTCACCTAAGAATTCCTGGATGATTCGGATCATGACTCTTCATCTGTTTTTCTGATGAGCAATTGCCATGGAAAAAAAGCAGTGTCTATCTGTTTGCATCTCTAGCCTTGTTCAGTGTTCTTTAGCACAGTCAGAGGAACCCAGGGGGACTCCCACCTGGCTCCCCCGAAGGAGATTCCTTCTACGGAGGGAGGAGAGGGCCCTGGATGACTAATGCCTCTTTCTCTAAGATGGAAGGAGATTCAGATTCTTGTGCTAGTCTAAACCCAGTCTACACAGGACATCTGCAAGGGTTAAAAGAGTCCCTGGTCCTGGAGAGTGTGCCCAAGTGAGATTGACCAGATGCCCCCATAGGGAACCAGGTACCAGGAAGGTGAGACTTAGGCTGGGCCATCAGGTAGAGCATGGATCTTTCCTGATGGAGCCTTATCCTCAAATGCAGGATATGTGTGTGCTGTTTCCTGTCCCTGAGCAGGGCCCCCTGAAGTAAGATGCCGCTACTCCAGTGAGTAAGGTTACAGCTAGCTGTGCTTGTGGTCATGACTGTAGGTGTTTCAGTGGGTCTTAGCCTTGCACTGTGAATGGATCTTCTTCCCTCCTGAGTTTGCAGTAACACAGGACCTAGTGTGGTAAGTTTTCATCACTATTCCTGTCACTACTTAGAGATTCTGCAGTTAGTGTGAGGGGCACCAGCTTCTTGAAGGAGCAACAAACTTGTTAACCATGTTTGTGGAGCCATCTTCACAACCCACACCCAAGTACATGTTTGGCCAACGTAATATCTGATACTGAAATACACATTCAAATGTATTTTGAACATCTCATTCCTTCAGGAGACAATGTTACACTGCTGGTTAGATTCTGACCTTATCTCCTGGGACCATATATGCATCAAAATTATATGGATAATCATATAGTATTATAATAGGACTCATCGTATGTCTATGGTTTATTATTTACTGCTGACATAGATTCTCTGTCTTACAGTTTTAGCTACAATTGACTGGCTTGTCATTGTACGTAACCCTCTGTGAGGCATGAATATATACACGGTTGACATGGAGAAAAACAGTTCATTTTTCTCATGAGATGAGAAACGTTTGGAATTCCTCCAGGATACAGGGAAGAGCCTGAATGCACAGTGATTGTCACTCAAGAGAATAAAGGGGCTGGCATTTGGGAAGCACGCATTGCTTTAGGCTACATTGTTCACTTCCCCCACACAGTCGAATGGAAAAGAACAATTCCAGTGATGGCAGAGAGGGTCTAAAAAGTCCCAAAGGTGCTCCCGAGGAGAAGAGTGCTTGGGGTCGTAGCTGTGATCTCAGGATTTAGGTGAGATATTGTGTCTAGGAGAGGGTTGGCCCCTAGGCTTGTGCACCCAGAGAGTAACAACCATAATGAGCCCCAAACACAAAACATCTGTGGCCCGTCTGAATTCTGTACAGAATAAGTCTGGTGCTCCTCACCGCGTATATCAGAACAGGATCTGAAGCCTATAATGTTTGTGAAGTATTCTTCTTGTCTCGTACCTACGTAGGGACTGTGATATTTACCAGCTCATGTGGAATCTGGCACAGGATGCTGGCGGGGCCGATGGAATGTGGGATAGGAGCTTCATGCTTCGCCCACCTGGAGTCCTAGGACTGACGGTAATGGCCTAGAAGACACTCAAGGGGCCACAGTTGCCAACGGAAACACCTCTGGACTCTCAGTCAAACTAGAAGGAAGTCTCTATCCAAAACCATGGTGAAAATGTTTCAAGCCAACAGCTGCCAAGGTGTCTGGGATTCTGCTTAGAAATAACGAGCAACAGGTGACCACAATCAGATGACTGAGAAAAAGCTCTCACACTCATGCTGGTTCCATTGGTGTAAAGGGGAAAAAAAATGACGACATAAGATATATAATCCTGCAAGTTTCCACTGAAAATCCGGACCACATTACTATTGTAAAAGTGGTGCAGGCTTAGTCCATTCCGCTGTGACTCTCTGATATTTATTTGGATTTCTTTTTTCATTACCCAGATTGCCATTTTGTTTTATACCTTTAAAGATTTCTTTTTCCCAAAATGTATATTCAAACAGTTTTCCCCCTATTCATTGTATTTCTAGGATTTCTATCTACTACGCGGTCTCTGATTTCGAGTAAGTGTTAAGTTCAAGTTAAAGACATTACCCATTCTTTACATTTGTTTGTCGTCTCTCCAGTATGTATTCTCTAATGTGTGGTAACGTGGTGGCTCTAGTTAATGATTGTGTCACGGTCTCTACATTTGTAGGGTTTCTCCCCTGCATGCGTTGTCTTCTGTCAAGGAAGGCTTAAAATCCAGCCGAAAGTTTACTATATTCCTTAAATTTTTAAGGCTTCTCCCGGTGTGCATGCACAGGTGTTTACTTAGGTAGTCGATCTGTTTAAAGCCTTTGCCATATTGTCTGCATTTGTTTGGTTTCTCCCTGTGTATGTATACTCTGATGTCAGGGAAGGTCTGAGCAATAGGGAAAGGTTTTGCAAATTCTTTACATTGGCTTTTTTCTTTATCTTTTTTATAGATTTTATGCATTTATTTGACACAGCACAAGCAGTGGGAGCAGCAGAGGGAGAGGGAGAAGCAGGCTCCCCGCTGAGCTGGTAGGCCGACCCGGGGCTCGATCCCAGGACCCCGGGATCGAGACCTGAGCTGAAGGCAGACGCTTAACCCATTGAGCCACCCAAGTGCCCCGACATATACTTTTTTCATCCTTGTAATTATGTGCCTTTTCATCTTTGTCATTGTTTGCTTACCTTACTTATTTGAAAATGATATGTTGTAATGAGGCAGTATTCTTGATAGGGTTTGAAACCTTCAAAATACCAATTAAAATAGAAACCCATTTAGTTTTGTCCATTTGAGAACTATGGTTGTCCAACTCATCTTTGATAAAAGTTCCTTTGGAAACATCAGTGAATCCAGTAATGGCCACTGAAGTTCTAAATTACTTCTGTGTAAGTCAGTCCATTCATGTTCAAATGCCCATGAGGAGGAAAAGTCTTTTTCAAACATAAGTGTCTCTTCCATTTGGCTGAATAGAGGAGTAGTATCCATAAGCAGATTAAGTCCATATAAGATCCAGTCCATCTCAGGGTGCCTGGGTGGCTCAGTCATTAAGCATCTGCCTTCAGCTCAGGGTGTGATCCCAGGGTCCTGGGATCGGGCCCCACATCGGGCTCCATGCTTCGCTGGGAGCCTGCTTCTTCCTCTCCCACTCCCCCTGCTTGTGTTCCCTCTTTCCTGGCTCTCTCTCTCTCTCTGTCAAATAAGTAAAATCCTTCAAGAAAAAAAATATCCAGTCCATCTCTTCCTGTTGGATTTGCAGTTGACCCCCAGTGGGAGTGCAGGAGAGCTGCTCCCACCAAAACCCTCTGATTCCATTTGAGCGAGTGTCCCGTGACTAATTTTCACAATTGGAAAGGAAAATTTGCTTTGTTCAGGAGGCTGGCCAATGGGGAACGTGGTAGATTCGTGTCCCAGGGCAATCTACAAAGTCACAGACGGAGCAGGAAGTGTTGAAGGAGGAGGCACACAGAAGTGGTGAGCATTACCATGCAGGGCAAGCAGTGCTACAGCACTTTTTCATTCCCACTATGATCTCAAAGAGACTCACTGCACTCAGGGAAGGCCGTGTTGTAGCACGGTGTAGCTTGATCTTCTAGGAACATCGGGTTCCTGGTTTCCCTAGCATCAGGTGTCTGTTGAAATCTCAAGGAAGCTACAATTAGTTGAGCTATAAGCTAGAGGGCACCTGTCAGTTCAAAGTATGTAGCCATTCCAGCGCTGGGAACAGTTATAGTCTGAGAAAGTCTGTATTTGGAGGATAATGTACAGATAACCATTAATGCAGCGTTTCTTGAGCCTTTACTCTGTGCACACATGTAGGATCCATGGTGTTGTGCTGGGACCTCAGGAACATATAGGTTAGTTAATACTCCTAATATGTTAGGACTTGGTATTCAGTGTCTCATATTTTCTCTGAGAATGTAAATGTTGGGCCCTGCCTTTCTGTTTCTTTTTCCTTCTTAACATTGATCGTATAAAATAGATATATATCGATTGGAAGATTATACAAAAGCATGAACTGAAACAGAAGAGGAAGTTCTCATTGTTGACTAAAAATCAAATTGGCATGAGTTAAACAGGAAAATCAAATTTAAACTGAACATGTAGACACTCCACACAGATGGGAAAGTTGCGAAGACCGGCAATGTAAGGTATGTGTCTTTGAAGAGGAGAGAAGGAGGAAATAGAACAAGGTGGAAGTCTGGGAACTCCAAGGGAAGTGCAATTCCCAGGAAGAAGGAAAAGAGGAAATACTTGGTAAACAAAAATTCTCTGGGCCACTCAAAAACAATAGGCTATAGAGAACTTTCTTCAAAGAGGCCTAACCAGGTTCCTCCCTGTTTCTCAAACCTAGTTTATATCATAATGTAGTTACCCAAGGGAATAGCTCTCATCCTACGGCAGGTTCTCTCTCTCAATTCTTTTTAGGTAGTGAGGGGAATGGAAAAGACGTTTCCTGAATCTGCTGGATTTTTATTGGTTTTTAAATCAAAATAATCTTCCTGCCAGTCACCCATCATGGAGGAACCTGAGCTTGGCCCACACAAAATGGAGGATAATCTGTTGATTTCAATAAACCACACACAGAAAAAAAAGTAGTGTATGAAATCTAAAAAAAAAAAAAAAAAAAAGTTATCAAAGTGAAGATTAGAATGTTTGCTGCCATCAACTGAGAGTGAAGGAAATGTTGAGATGTTGTTCAAAGGGTGATTGAGTCAGTAAATGGAATCCTGACTAAAATGCAGTCAGGAGATTTCAGCAGGGGGAGCTCTCAGGCCTTATCACTCATTGTCAACAGGAAGGGAAGGTCTTGACCTTACACAAGCGTGACCTTGGAAGTGGATTATAGTCTACAATTCCAGCCAGAGGAAGAGATGGTTTTCTTATCGCACGCAGGCTACAGCCTCACCAGTGAAAACCCACCATCCTTGAAAGTACCATTTTACTACAAAGAACTTTTATTTGTAACAGACTTCTCAACTTAGCCCGTCTCCTCAAAAAAGCATGCCCCTTGTTTGTTCCCGGGAATTGCCTATGGTTTTGCCATAGCTTGTGCCTACACACAATCTTTTCTTAGTTTCTGGGGTACAGCGTAGTGATTCCACAATCCCATACATCAGCGGGTGCTCATCAGGAGAGGTGCACTCCTTAATTCCCCTCTGCTATTTAAGCCTTCCCCCCCACTCACCTTCCCTCTGGGAACCATCAGGTTGTTCTCTCTGGTTAAGCCTCTGTTTCTTGATTGGGCTCTCTGCCTCCCTACACTGTCACTTAATGACTGCTTAAATTCCTGGTGGAGGGGTGGATTATGGTCACCCTAAAGGGTCTTCTCATTGTTCTCCTGATTTTTCATTATAATAGTATTCTACTTGTGTTCTCTCTTTTGCTTTGTTCCCTCCTATTGTTGAGGTATATGCAAGCAGTTCCTGTCTCTTTCACCCAGCCAAGGAGATGATGCTTACTACTCATTTCATCCCAGTATTCCCTCTGGACTCTACAGGAATAGCCTTTTGTAATACTTACATGTAGGGACAGATAGTGACAAATTTGGGTCCACGTGTCAGGACATGTCTACAACCCCTGTCCCCAAAGAAGTTACAGAAGATGAATCCTTCAGCTTTCAACAACTGTAAAGATTGAAGGATTAAAAATTGTTCATTGATGAAATGATGAGAGAGAAAAAGAGAAAAATGTTCCCCTTTAACCCAGAAGCCTGACTTACAGCCTGCATAGCTTTGATAAGGATCAAATACGTGCTGGTTGGTACATTCCTAGAGGGTCTCATGACTGCCTGTACATCTCACCCATAGTTAATATCAACCTGAATGATAAGCACCAGAGAAATATTGTAGTAGTTTTATGAGTAGAAACTGAAAAAAACATTTATGATCAGGGCGCCTTTGTGACTCAGTGGGTTGAGCCTCTGACTCTTGATTTCTGCTCAGGTAATGATCTCAGGGTCCTTGGATCCACTCCCCCCCCCCCCTTTGGCCTGTGCTCAGAATGGAGTCAGCTTGTCCCTCTTCTCTGCTTCGCACCCCCCAGCTATCTCTGTCTCTCAAAGAAATAAGATTTTTAAAGGAAAAAAACATTTATGATCTAATACTCTCTACATGAACTCTCTCTCTTGAGCACTCAGTGTATAACCACCAGCTTCATAGTCAAAATGAAGCTCTTTCTGCCCTGGGGTCCTGTACTGTAGTACTTGGATAAACGTACTAAGTAGCACCATCAAACATCTCAAGAATCCTTTCCGGGTGGTTGTACTCATCAATCCCACAGCAGTTTGTTACTGAAAAACCCAAGTTTGGCTGCCAGTCGCATGAAAAGCCAAGACACAGGCATGAGTCTTGATTGGAAAGGAATAAGAGGTGTATTCAGGAGGCCAGCCACTTGGGAAGAAGGTGGAGTCTTGTCCAAAAACCAACTCTAATGTTTCTGCCCGGCCCAGCGATTTTTAAAGGACCTCAAGGGCAGTTAAACAGTACAAAGGGGGGCACAGGAATCTGTACCACTATTTGAGGGCAGACTCCCCGCGGCTCCCTGTACACATGAAGGAGGTGCTGGGCAGGGTATGATGGTGCCCAGGGCGAGCTTGTGCAGGACACTTCAGCCGCAAGGCCTGCTAAGGAACAAATGCGTGATCTATAAATATACAAAAGGACGATGTGATTCATGACTGACACAGGCTAAAGGTGCTTGCTACATATGAAGCCTACTAAGTTGGCTGGAAGGGCATTGGCAGGACTTCAGACTAACCTTGAAAAAGGTGCTCTAGGTTTATGCTGTTACTGCAAATGGAAGGATCTCATTCTTTGTGAAGCTGATGATACACCATCAATAAGTGAGACGGGGAAACTCTATCCGGAAGAGCACAAATGACTCAGAATAACTCTGGACCACACAGGCTTGCCTGCCTGGTGTGGCAAACCATTGTTGGACATCGCAAAACACATTTGCTCTCCTTTCTCCTGTGCGTATCCTTGCCCCTTTCTGAAATGCTAAATCCCCAACCCCTTCTTAAGTCACAGTGGCCTGTAGGCATCAGTTGCCTGTCTTTGAGCCTCATGTCTCTGAGGCTCCCCGTAGGTAAGACATCACTTTCTTTTTCCCTTGTGAATCTGTCTTATGTCCACTTACATATTAGAGTGGCCAAGGAATTGAGAATGGAGGAAGAAAAACATGTTCCTCTTCTTCACATTCTGCTGTCAAAACCTGACCTCCGTGCTTCGGAGCCAAAATAGAACGTGAAGCTGGAGCTGGGATCAAGAGGAAGGACAGGTTAATTACTTCGCCAGCAAGAGAGGCTGCAGTGGGTCAGGGCCTTCAAAACTGCAAGCCCCCCAGAGGCAGGGGGTGGGGTATTTGTCGGGAAATCCCTACAGGATCTAGCCGGTTCCACCAGGAAATGTGTCTGTGCCTCCAGCTGTGTCCATCACCTTTTCAGGGTGGGACCCGGTGGTTGAAAGGAAAGGCTAAGAAGGGAAGAGAGGAAGGTTGCAGAAGAGAGGGAAAAGGATCTCTAATACCAAGGCTTGCTGATGTTTTAATGTAGCCATTTTGATTTTTGTTCAGCTGTGTTTACGTGGTTTCAGTTCAGTCACGAGAACAACTGTAGGAAGACGGCTTCATTTTTTGCAGAGAGAAACGACTCTGTATTTTCTAGAATGGGTAAAATAAAGGTTCACACCAAATTTCAGGGAGCATGTTGAGGAATTAGAATGCTCGTGTATTGCCGATGGGAGTGAACAACGTACATTCCCTTTGGAAAAGTCTGTGGCAGTTAGTTATGAAAGTAAACATTTACCTACCGAGGGAGCACATGTTGTCACCCCAGCATCTCGTTAGCATAAGGATTCTTTTCGGCTGGTATTTTAAAGAAAGAGCAGACGGGGGCCTGGGTGGGTCAGTCGGTTAAGTACTTGTCTTTGGCTCAGTCATGGTCCTGGGATCAAACCCCGCGGTGGGTTCCATGCTCAGTGGGGAGTCTGCTTCTCCCTCTCCCTCTGCTACTCTCCTTCTCTGAGCCTCTTCTCTCACTGTCTCTCTCTCAAATAAATAAATAAAAATCTTTTTAAAAAAGAAGAAGAAGAAACAGCAGACCAAGAAAGAACTCTGAAACCTGGCTGGGTATTTTTTTTAGCAGACATTTGCATCTCTAAGGGAAAGCTCCATTTGTAAGGGTGGCTTCCTCCGTGTAGCAAAAAGAGGGAGAAAGAGACCGTGATCCATGGACAAGGCATGGATTAAATGGGAATAACAACGACAGCCCTGATGAGTGCTTTTTGCCTGGTCACCTCGCCAAATGCTTCCCAGTAGGTTCAAGGAGGGATCAAATCCCGTGTCCCCCACCCTAGAGTCTGTCAGTCGGTGAGGGGGGAAACAACTGTGGTGTTTTCATTAAATGCTCTGGGCAATTCTAGGTGAAGCCAGGGTTAAGCAGGCTTAACCAGGAATAGAAGACAGCTGAGTTCAGGCTTGGCTCAAGGAGAAGTAACACAGGTGCTGCCACGGGAATCTGGAAGCATCAGGTCCATGCAGCACACGTTTCTTCTTTCTGCTCTAGCAGAAGTTGTGTGTGTCTGTGTTGGGGGAGGCCCCCTGAACCAGGGAAGGAAAGACTCCAAGATTGGTCTCCAAGGAAGAATTCTTTCTTTCTGAATAGCTTCTGACACAAAGGGATAAGAAATTGAGCCTTTTTGTGCATTTGAAAGTCCTCCCTGCAGGCAAGATATTTATGGGTGAAGACACCTTGTTGGGGGCTTTAAAGGCATTTTCTTCTGCTGCAGCTATGATTTCTCCTGGAATCCTTCTGAGCAAGAAGTCCAGAGGACGCGGTGAAGAAGAAATGGCCAGTTCTCAGGTAAGCCTTGCGTGCGAGTTCCGAGGCCCTGTCGTCTTTTTCTGGAGAAATTCCTCACATTTAGAAATTGTTAATATTGATTTTTTCCTAGTTCTGATGTTTCTGCTCTATGTTTACACCCAGGTTTTAAACCTTTTCAGACATGATACTCAAATTCGATCTTTAGAACCCTTCTCCCCTATCAGCCAGAGACTTCTATCCCTTCTCTCCAACCGGGCTTAGAGTCGGCCATCAACAGTTGTCACTTTGAACCTGCCTGCCAGTATTGCAAATAGTCCCTTGGTGACAGATGCTTGGGAAGGTGTTGAGTTAAAGATTCCTGTTGCTGAAGGGGACTGGTCCTGGGATATCAGTGATGGAAAATGGTCTTATTTAGGCCCCATCTGGAAGCCTTATCAGCTCTGTGTAGACCAGGAGTAAGAAAAGCACAGATAAACAGCAAATATGTTACGATATCCCTAATCACTTGGAATATTCTCTGAAAAAAGGGGGGGGTTCATATCCTTTAGAATGTATCTAAAATATACTAGGTATTACAGACCGGGAAAGTACATGTGATTGAAGTTTGTATAAATCGACTGTATTCTCATAATGTAATTGACATGCTGGTTTACTGTTTAGGGGCTACAAGAATGTGGTCCGTAAATGGGGTGTCTCTTGAGTGGATGGGGATTTTGGGTGATGAGCAGGCATGGGCCACTGCCAGGGGAAGTGAGAGAATTCAGCCGAGGCAGAACAAAGGAGCCAGGAGCTCCTCGAATGCCTTGTGCTTGGAGGTAGTGGGTGTGGCGTAGTTTTAAAGGAGAAGATGGGACAGTCTGGGGACAGATGGAATCTTCCCTTTTGGGAACTGAACCTGGTTGTAAGTAGCCCATTGGTTGGTTAGGGCCTTCGGCTCTTTGGGGGTGGTTCGTTCCTGTACCTGTCTGCATTCAGGCAGATAGTCACCGGCCCTTCCCCCATTCCAGCACTCAAGCCAGTTTGCCTGAAAGGAGGCCTCTAGAAGGAACACGCTGGTGCAGGGTTCTTGTGTGGTGTAGCAGAATGAGTATCAGGCACAAAAGGGGAAAGTGATTATCACGTGAAGGTGAGAAGAGAAAGCAAGCTTTCTAGAGTGAGCGGGGTCCCGAATGGTTGCCACCCAGCGCCTTTATGGTTGGTTTTATAGAAAACTGACCGGGGACCTTCAGTCTCCTTGACGTCACCGCTAATAGCAGCATGATTACTTCTCCTTTGAATATGTCATCTCTGGTGTTTGAAACAAATGAGGTGGTCTGGTCACATTCCCTTAGCTCTTGTGTCCTTTATGTGCCCCCTTTCCTGGGATTTTTGGTGAGTCTGGTCACTTAGCCCCATACCTATCCACCCCTCCCTAACCCTCCCTCCCCTTACTCAACACCAAGCAACAGGTCCTTCAATGTGCCTTAGGCGCTGATGATCAACTTGGTCATTAGGGCTGATGTTAACTTCTTGTAATGGCTTGTTGCTCTGCCAGATAGCTCCCCCTGTAAGGCTCACATTGTCCTTGTTAATTCCTAAGGGTCTTGGACGGATTTACTGGGTGGTGGGCGAACCATCCCATTTCACCTGGAAGCCCCTTTCTTCTGAGTTTCTCTTTGTTCCTAGTTTCTGATCAGGAGAACAAAGCAAAAGAAATGTAGAGGTAAAGGAAATGTCCTTACAAGATAAATATTTGGGACATGGAAAGTATGACTGTCCTCAAGGAATTCACAGGTGCCTTAGTGTTAATGCTTTGCTGCAGGCAAAATCCCCTTAGAGACTTTTTTTTCTCTACCCCCTACCTGAAGAGTATATAATCAATACCTTCTCACAATCACAGTGCAGCTCTTTCTGCCAATGGGTCCTGTCCCTGAGGTTTCATCAAAACAAATTTGTTTCACGAAAAATGTCTTCAAGAATACTTTCTTGACCATTTCCCCCAACGCCCCTACATCAGTTTCCACTGCACAAATGAAGACTCTGACCTTCATGTAGTTGGTAGTATTGTCTCCTGGGCCTGGGGGATCTAAGTCAGTCATATGGCCATCCTGTGAGTTTTTACTTTATTCCACACTCATGTGATAGACATCCTCTTTATAAAAAAAAAAAAGAAAAGAGTACTTTATTTATTTAGTGATTGATTGATTGATTGAAGCGAGTGAGAGAACTAGTGTGTGTGAGCGAGGAGAGGTGATCCCGTAGAGCCAGAGGGGGAGGGAGAGAATTTCATGCCGACTCCTTGCTGAGTGGATCCTAGGACCCCGAGACCATGACCTGAGCCAAAATCAAGAGTAGGACACCTGAGCCATTGCATTACCCAGAAGCCCTGGTAACAAGTAGTACGTATTTGACTCTTAGCAGAGCTATGCAGTCGGTGGGTCAGCCTTCTGAGTTAAAGGTGAACATTTTTCTGCCTCTATCCTTCTTCATACCAGACTCCTAAATAATAGGTGTTTTATGTGTATCATTCTCTGTGTTTGTGTTGATATCATGTGAATAAAAGCCAGAAGCAGCATCATCCACAAAGTGATTTATAAGTGTGACGTCATTGAAAATGGTTCTTGAATTACATATCATGACAATTTGTACTCTATCACGTTTCATGTGTATTTCACTACTTCCTAAATGTGTGGATGGGTGCATGAAATGTAAATGGTTAGATTGATTTTGTGGGGATAACTTCTTGTTTCCATCATTGTTCTCATGTTTGACACCTGCTGTGAACATTGGCATAGAGTCCTCTCTGAATATTGACCTGCATGTCCTTTTCAGTCAACTCTAGGATCATAACCAGAGTTCAAACCTGATGTCTTTGCACATTTGGTAATTGAGGTTTGTGCTTCTCTGTGGGTGGAGAGTATTAGCCTTATATTGAGGTAAAGGTAACTAGATCACTCCATGGGTTACATCTGTGTCCCTCTCCCTCAAACTGGGCCAGCCCAAGCACTTCCCCTGGGTGGTCATTACCTTTCGTTGGATAGTTTCTGTTTTCCCCACAGGAGACTCTGTCCATGGGGTGTTTTGGCTGAAGTAAAGGATAAGATGGACAGAAGAGTGAAGTAAAATGTGGGATCTAATTTGGGGGGTACAGTCAGGTAAGCAGCGAAGGTCAGATGTTGGGGTCTAGCTGGTGACACTAACTCCCTCTTGATCTTAGGGGCCATTGTGAACTCTGTCCATGGCCACTTGGTGACGGTGGTATGTCTTGCAGGGACTCCTGACATTCAGGGACGTGGCCATAGAATTCTCCCAGGAGGAGTGGCGATGCCTGAGCCACACGCAGCGGGAACTGTACAGGGACGTGATGCTGGAGAACTACGGACACCTCCTGTTCTTGGGTGAGGATGACTCCTTCCAGATTTCCCAAGCCACTCTCGGGGTTTCGTTCTTCCTTTCAAGACTGTCTCTTGGATGATTCCCCTTTGCGCAACTGCAATTCAGGTCACTGCACTAAGGAACAAAAGTAAGGATTTGTAGATGGGGACAAAAATCTTCTTGATGTTTGCTTTTCAACTTTAGCTTCCCCTTCCTTAGGGTAACATCATTTCTGTTGATTAGTGGTAGTTCTGAACCTGGCGTGGCATGGAGCGGTACTGCCTCCCTTTAAAATCCAATTTTTCGCCGCTTTATTGTCTTGGTAGAACATGGAAGTGCAAGTTAGGAAGTGAGTGTTTGAAACTCCTGCATGTTTTCTAGGGGCTGTTGGTGAACAGTGTTGGGGAAATCATCTTCTAGAGTTCTACAATGTCCTCTCTTCCCTACTGAGCCCAGTAGTGGCTTGCAAGGATCCCCAGCCATACTTATATACCGTTTCTCTATTAAACAGGTCTCATTGTGTCCAAGCCTGATTTGGTCTCCTTTTTGGAGCTGAGGAAGGACCCATGGGATGTGAAGAGAAGGAAGACAGCAGGCTTTGATCCAGGTAGGTGGCAGTGAATGAAGTGATGACAGAGGACGTCCAAGTCTGGAGGAGGAGGAAGATAGACCTTAAAATGCAGTTCCAGTAGCTCTGCTGGAATGAAAATCAGTTGGAGAAGCCCACGTGTATCTCCCCGTCCGTCACAGAGGGACGTCTTGTCACAATATTGTCATGCTTTCATATTCTCAAAGGCTTCTGCTTCAGCTCCAGTGATGGTTCGTCACAGCCACAGTGAGGGCCACGGGGTGTGGGAGGGCCTCCATAATCAGAGAGCTTTTCCATTGCATTGAGGGCTTTAGGGAAATCTCCCTATTCCGGAGGGTCTGTGCTAAGCCTCTTCTAAGTTCCATTTTGCCTCTTGGGAGAAAGTGTGCAGAGTTGTGTGGGGCATACTGGGGATTGGCGTGGGGATCCCTTCAACACTGGAGGCAGTGTTTTCTGGTTCATGCTTTCCAGTGTTATGGAGGCTTCAGTCTTAATCATACACAATGGAGACTCATCAATGTCATCAGGTAACAAAGCACTTCCCTAACGGGAGAAAATACAATCCTTTATTTCACTTCAGATGTTCATTTTCCTTTGTATTAACGAGAAGAAGAGGTTTCCCCTCCTTGCGTTCCATTCCTTAGTGGTGAAATAACGTAATGTCTCTATTTGTTCTGTAGATTTCCTACATACAGTAATGTTATGCGGGATTTACAACTTTTGGATCCTGCAGCCAATAGTAAAGTCTCATTTCTTAGCTTCTTAATAAGTGCATCATTTTCTAATTTTGTCTCGTATAATAAGAATTTCTTCTGACTTTGTCGTATGTTTGCACTTTCTTATTAGTTGTCTCTGAGACTCAGCTCTTATTTCTTAGATCAAAAGTTCTAATGTGGGGCGCCTGGGTGGCACAGCGGTTGGGCGTCTGCCTTCGGCTCAGGGCGTGATCCTGGCGTTATGGTATCGAGCCCCACATCAGGCTCCTCTGCTATGAGCCTGCTTCTTCCTCTCCCATTCCCCCTGCTTGTGTTCCCTCTCTCGCTGGCTGTCTCTATCTCTGTCAAATAAATAAATAAAATCTTTAAAAAAAATTCTAAAAAAAAAAAAGTTCTAATGTGACATGGGCATGTGCTTTATTTTTATTTTTTTTAATATTTTATTTATTTGATGGAGAGACAGCCAGCGAGAGAGGGAACACAAGCAGAAGGAGTGGGAGGGGAAGAAGCAGGCTCACAGTGGAGCAGGGAGCCTGATGCTGGGCTCCATCCCAGGACCCTGAGAACACACCCTGAGCCTAAGGCAGACACCGAACCACTGAGTCACCCGGGCGACCCAGGCATGTGCTGTATACGAAGAGATGTAGATAGTAAAATTCCCATATTGACACAAATCTTCTGTTCCTGAATAGAATTTTACTTCAGGAAAAATTAATCATAAGGTTTTTTTACTATTTTCTTCTGAATATATCTGGATTTACTTCCCAGTATGTATTTTTTATAAAATGATTGTCAGCCTATTTTATAACTGTTTTGGTCTTTTTTTATTTAGAAATGGAAGTTTTTTGCTTCTCTGCTTCGTTCTAGAGAATGGGGTACATCCTTGAATTCTGTGTAACAGGAGGAATGTATGAGTTACAGAACACATTTTTTGATGTCACGTTAGTCCTTATTCATAATATTTTTATTACAGCTTTTCATGGTTGATTTTAATGAGTATTCCTTCCAGTTTACTCTCACTGAACATATACCAAAATTGAAAATGCCTTTTTTTCATGGATACACAGAGTTTAAATTGCAGCTCTGTAGAAGGTTTCCTTTTAAATAATTCATATATTGCATTATGTCGCATTTTTTTCAGTTAAATTTAGGCTTGTTCTCATTTTGGAATTCCTTAATAATGTGCTTCCTTTCGTATGGGACTTTCCTCAACATTAGTTAGTTGTGGGTTTTTGTTTTTGTTTTTATTTACCGATGTATTTTGTTAGACGATGACAGTTTTCAGCACTGTACGCTTTTGAACAATGTGGGTGTGACTCAAATGTGAATCAGGTTTATGCCCTTTGCCAGGAACATTATGTATGTGTCTATGAAATATCACCCCTACAGAGTGTGTAACTCGTCTTGTGTATTTCTGGTGGTTACGAATATTCTAGCATATCTAGGTGAGTTGTTAATACTTGTAATAATTTCAAATCTGTTAATTGTTGAATTTATATTCTCTTTGCATGAGAAGCACTTTTGGTGAATCGAAAGCAATTTGAAACTTTTTTCTACGTCTGTATCTCATATAGGTATTATATTTTATCTTAATTGTGGTGTTATATGCATGATATGGTTTGACACCATTTTCATTCACTTTTCTGTCTTCTGTCTGTATTTTCATTCTGGTTGCCTTAGAGATTCCTTAAAACATCTTAAAGGTGTAACAAACCATTTTCAACTGCTGTCGTCAATTTTATAGGCAACTTTTCTACTTAATCTTCTCCAGCCCTGAACCTACTATCACAAGTTGTATCTTTTATGTGGTACAGTATATTATGTAGATTTCTGAATTTTACGCTTCTGTTTATGAAAATTCTATAGCAGCAATACAAGTGATTGGACTACCTCATTACAGCACTGCAGGTTTCTAGAATTGTGTACATACCGATGTGATCAGGAGTTTTATGTTGTCCTGTGGTTCCAGTTACCCTTTAGAATCCTTGGTTTTCAACCCAAAAGACTTCCTTTCACATTTCTTGTAGGACAGGTTTACTAGTAACTTGAAGGGTCTTTTACTAGGCATAGTTTTCATTTCCACCTTCGTGGAAAACAGTATATTATGCCAGGTAGATGACTCTTGGTGTAGACTGTTGAATCTTTCTGTACTCGAATACACGATCCCATTCCCTTCTTCCTATAGGGTCTGCTGAGAACTGCAGTAATCATCTTACAGGGGCTCTCCTGCAGAAGAGGAGTTGCTCTTGTCAGGCTTTTTCAAAATTCTCTTGTCACATGTGATTTTTTAAGGTTTTATTTCTTTTTTTTTTTTTTAAATATTTTATTTATTTATTCGACAGAGATAGAGACAGCCAGCGAGAGAGGGAACACAAGCAGGGGGAGTGGGAGAGGAAGAAGCAGGCTCATAGCTGAAGAGCCTGATGTGGGGCTCGATCCCATAACGCCGGGATCACGCCCTGAGCCAAAGGCAGATGCTTAACCGCTGTGCCACCCAGGCGCCCCTAAGGTTTTATTTCTTTATATGATGGAGAGAGAGCAAGCAAGAGAGAGAGGGCGAGCAGACACACAAGCAAGGCAGTGGTCGGCAAGGGAGAGGGAGCAGACACACAAGCAGGGGCAGTGGTGAGCAGGGAGCATTATGTGGAGCTCCATCCCAGGACCCTGGGATCATGACCTGAGCCGAAGGCAGGCACTGAACCAACTGAGCCACCCAGGTACCCCTCACCTGTGATTATTGATAGATTATGTATAATGTGTCACTGTGTTCAGGTCTTGACATTGATCCTACTGTGAATTCCTGAGATTGTTGAATTGGTCCATCTTTGCACATAGGTGTGAAGTAAAAGCCTTTAGTTCTTCGTGTCAACGCTCTGCCCCGTTTCAGTCTCCTCTACTTATGGGGGTCCCCTTAATGTACATATCAGTCCACTTAGGTGTCTCCTGAGTCCCCAGTCCGTGTCCTTTCCCCCATTTTTCCTTGGTCTTCTTAGTTAGCAGTTTAAAACAAGGGGTTTTTAGCTTGTCGGATTCTTTCTTCTGCTTGAGCAAGTCTGTGGGTGACCCATTGGTGTGTTTTTAAATTCAGTGATTGTATTCTTCAGCTCCCGATTCCTGGGTGGTTGGTTGATATACTTTGTCTCTTTGGGTTACATTTTGGTCGTGCCCAGTTTGCTGGTACCATCTAGTTCCCTATCTGTTGTCTCTTCCTGTCTCCATGCACAGCTTTATGATGCTTCCGTCTTTGTCATGCAATGCAGAGTTCTTCATTGATTGAGGGTCCCTTTGTGGGATTTAATTTGTTCTTGTGATTGGAACACATTTTTCTGTTTATTCTGTAGAGTTGTGATCTTTTGTTGATATTTTGGGATTAAAAAAAAAAGCCTCTGGGCCCAGGTTTCTGGACTTGCTCTGTTTTAAAGCACACAGATCGTAGTAATTATGGTGCGTGTCACACATATTCTGGGTATTTGTTGTGTCAAGATTCTTGTAATTTCCCAGGTCACAAAAGTGCAGTTACTTTACAGCCCATGATACCTTCCTCTATTTCCCTTCAGCTCTGTTATCTTTCTGTGTCTGAACAAATACTCCGTTTGGTCTGAGCAGCTACCACAGTGCTTCCAGAGGGCGCGCTCCTTCCCTCTTTTTTCCATGTCGTGCATGACAGAAGTGCCGTCCGTTCCTCAGGCAACTGCAGAGAGGTCAGATCATTGAACACACAGGTCAGTCCTTTGTAGGAGTTTTCTCACAGTGTGACCATGGAGTGTCAGGGAGGGTGAGCAGCTGCCATGGGCAAGTGTCAAAGCCTTCCCTTGTCTCTTTGGTGTGGCTCTCCTTCATTGGTACTTGTTGGGTGTGTTGGGTTCTCCCAGCTAGCTTCTGGAGCACTCTCAAAGGTAATTTGGTCCATATTTGTCTCCGTGGAAGAGCAAAGGCCAAGTGCTTCCAGTTCCTCATTTGCTGATGCCCTAGGGTAGTTATTAATGGGGCATGTTAGCACTTTAACGTATATGCATGTGAGCATAGTGAGTGGGGTAACTTATTTTGTATCTCTTAGTTGTGTGTTTCCGTAATACTCTAGGCCTGTTAGCAAAGACAGGCAAAGAAGATTGTGATATGGAAAGTACAGAAGCTGTGGCCCTGAGCCCTGAGTATTTTTAGTTACGACTGACTGGGAATGTGTTCGGGGGAGGGAAGGGCAAGACGGGTTTTATGTCGGATCAAACCAAACTGGGACAATTACCCATAATGAAATCCCTCCTACTGGAAGAGGTCAAGGGTAAAAACATTCTGGGGGGGCATTCCTAAGTCAGTTATATTTGCAGAAGAATGTCTTTGAACTCAAGGAACCAGACCAATTTTTATAGGTTCATATACTCTTAAAAGAGCATTTGTAAATTCTAGAAACGCCCACTAGTCCATGCTGAAAATAGTCACTGAAACCATTTTAAATGTAAGTTTGGATCAGTCATGCACAGGAACATCTCTGAAAGTGAGACATTGAAAAAAGAAGGTAACAATTCCAAATGTGATTGATTTGAAAAGTCCTTGTCAGGAGGTTCATTATTCTTCAACCAACATAACATCTATCCTTTTCCAGTGTCTCTGATTTTGATAAACATGGGGGGTTCTTTATGCAGTCATCACTGTTCAATAGTTATACATAATGCATAACGTGGAGCATGTTTTTTTTTTTTTTTTTTTTATGTGTTGTGCTCTTGGAGTCCTCTCTAAGGGCCCTTCTAGCTTCCAGAATTACTGAGGTGTTTATAATGGAGACAGAATGTTTTAATGAAATGAATCTCTGAAGCATGAATCAAGGGTCAAATTGTAATAAGCCTCAGGGAACTCAGTTTCCAGAGAACTAGTGTATCATAGTAACTTAGTAATGCATGGGGGACTGTCTTCGATGCAAGCTCGAGTCTTAGCATACACACTGCCATGGTATCCTCACTGGGGAGAAGACGTCTAAATGTAGAAAGTCTGGTAAACATCTGGACTCGTCTTCACAACTCGGTCAACAGCAGAGATTTCATATTGGAAGGAAATCTTACGAACGTAAACAATGTGGCAAAGCCTTTGACTGTCACTCAAAACTTATCAACATAAGGTAGTACATAGTGGTGAGAAGGCTGAGAAATGTAAAAACAGCAAAAAATGTGGCAAAGCCTTTAAGCAGAACTAGAACGTTCTAAACATGACAGAGAGTGCAGCATGACAGAAACCCTACAACTGCCGAAAATGTGGCAAAGCCATTATTTCATACTCAGAACTCTTCAACATGAGATAATACTCCTGTGGAGATGCTGTACACGTGGCAAGAAGGTTGGCCAAGTCTTCCCATGAACACATTCTTCCTCAGCTTCAGAGAAAGCGTACTGGATAGAAATGCCAGAAATGTAATGATTGATGACAATCCTATATTTTTAACATATACTTCAAAAAAATGTCTTCGTGAAGGATAAAAATATTACAGATATGAGCAGTTGCAAACTGTGCAATGGAATGAAATTTCTGTAACATCAGAGCATTCACAGCAGAAAGCATTAAGTCCATCTCCTTTTGCAGACATGATCCTAAATTAGGGTATTTATTATGGAGAAAAATCCGAAGTTCAAACAGTTAATTACATTTTAGTTTCGACAATGCAGACGTTAGGGGTGTCAACGCTTCCACGATTGACAATCTGCTTTTCACTTTTGGGTCCCCAAAAGTAAAACCATACCTACTTTCCATGGAAATAGCCTATTGTTGAGAGGAAGGCTTACCTAAAATATAAACAGTTAATATCCCAGACTTAGTATGTTGTCTGTGTTTGTGTAAGTGTTGTTATAATAAAGTAAGCTTCAGAAGAGTCAATATTAAGGAAATCATAATGAACAGAAAATATTTTTACAATACTGTATAGTATGTATCCAAAAAATAAAAAAATAAAAAAGTATGTATAAGTGGACCCAGGCTGCTCAAAACCATGTTCTTCCTTTGTCAGCTGCATTTGTTAATATGCCTAAAGGATCGAGGGAGGATGGATGTCTGGGAAGGGATATTACTCTCTCTTTTTCTTTTGACCCTATTTGAGATATTTTACTCTTAGGGAAAATACTGTTCGACTCTTAAATGATGTCATACTGTGCATTTATTACTCGTATGCCTGCAAAGTGATGTGATCCTTGTTGTCTCAGAGACACGAGGGGCTCTTGTATGCTGGGGAATTCATTCCTGCCACTTCGCGTAGAAGATGAAGGAGGCAGTGGTGTAGGGTGTGTGAGGAAAGTCCACGTGGAGATTCCATTTGTGGTCGTCATATAATAGTGATAGAAATCAGGGTGAAGTAAGTCTTCAGGGAATCATTTACATTAAAGTAAGAGAGCTGTGCGTGGTGGCTTAGTCAGTGAAGCATCCATGTCTTCATTTTGACTCAGGTCAGGATCTCAGGGTGTTGGAATGGAGCCCCACGTTGGGCTCCGGCTCAGTGGAGTCTGGTGGCGCTTCTCTGTTTCTCTCTCCCTCTGGCTCTCCCCTGCTATACTCTCACATCCTCTTTCTCTAAATAAATGGTTACTTTCCTTTTTAAAAATATTTTATTTATTTATCGGGGGTGGGGGAAGCAGGGGCAGCAGCATGCAGAGGGAGAAGCAGGCTCCCCGAAGAGCGAGAATCCCCGTTCGGGACTCGATCCCAGCTCCTAGGATCCTGACCTGAGCTGAAGGTAGACATTTAACCGACTGAGCCACCCAGACATCCCATGGTTTGTGGTTTTTACCATTTTTAGAAATAGTCTCTTATACCAAGACCACAGAAATACACTCCTTTCTGTTTTTCTAATAACATCATTAATTCACTTTCAGTTTTGCTCAGAAATGTATTAAACAACGTCTTCTTTGGTTTGTGTAGTGACTGAGGTTTTCTCTTGTTTAAGATTTTATTTTTAAGTAATCTCTGTAATCAACATGGGGTTTAACCTTAAAACTTTGAGCTCAGGAGTCGCATGGACTACCGACTGAGCCATCCAGCTGCTCAGTGAATGATGATGCCCGTATTCCCACAGCGGAATGCCTTCTCAGGGCTTGGCAGTAGCGGTAATGTAGTTATCATTGAGTGTAGCTGGAATCTTGGCAAACTGATGGCTGTTTTTACCATGATCTCTCTCCCTTTACTTCCCTGGGCTTAGGTTACATTCTATAGATTTTACTGCCAAGCATGAGTATGGTCAACACATTCGTCATGGTCTCCTAAGGAGTCCCACCAAGAGTGACGGCTTTTGGGTGACGAGATTTCTGTCATGATTTTGGGTGTCGACTTCTTTGGTATCTTTACAGAGTGACCAGGGGTGTGTCCATTGTAGTGCAGTGTGGGTCTTGGGTGTCTTCTAGACCGTTAAGATTAGCCATATGTACGCTGCTTAGAAGGAGCTCAAGGCAAAGCTTCCAAATCCACGAGCTTCTCATCTTCCTCTGTATGTCAGTGCCGAATGAGCAGCAGAACATCCTGAAGGGAATCCTATTAGGGATAGTATTGTGGATCTCAGAGGAAAATTATACATTTGCTCTCTCCAGCATTGTTATTTTTCCCTGAAATCATGTTGTGAGCCCCTGATCTACACCTGCGGTTCCTTGATATCCATCCAGTGGAGGCACAAGCAGTAGATCATGTCTATTCATACGATCAACATTTCCTCCAGGTCTTCACCTAAGTTCAGAGCCACCCAAAGTACTTTTGTTATTGTGACACTTCGGTTTCATTTGACTAAACCTCCTGCATCTTTTATGTCTACATGGCTGTTGTTACTATTCCCCGTTGACACTTCCTGAACACCCCGCGCCAATTCTTATGTGTTTCCCAGTCCTCAGCCCTTTTACTGTAATGGGCCGTGATTCCACTACGTGCAGGGCTTACTCTTCCTGGTGAGATATGTAAAATCCTCTCATCTTTTCAGATGCATGTAAGCTGTATGCTTTTGCTCCATTGTTTCTTCATCCCTCTCCCTTCGAAAGCTCACAACAGTAATTGAAGGGAGATTCTCATGGATATTTGGAATTTTTTTTATCTGTTCAAATACAAGAGGTATGGGGACCTTCACAAGTGACTGTTACAGCTCACGGGATTCTTGTCTATTGCATCCTGGGGATCATAGTCTGTAACAGTGTTTCATGATATAAATCAAATAGGTTTTCTCCCAGATCCTGGGTCAGATTAAGGAATATTTGACGAAGTGTTGTACACATGGGAAAATGAGGTGGGAGCCAAGCCGGGGTTAAACTGTCTCGTGAATAAGGTTGGGAGAGGATTCTCTATGGATTTATGTTTCTCCACGTTTTATGGATGGACACACTAAACGTTTCTTCTTGTCTTTCCATTGAAGTTTGTGTATAAGAACGCTTTGGAATATAGTGATAGTGCCCATGGATAGAGCACAGATTGTTTTATCATATAGGGAAGTAGAGATCTCTCCTTCCGTGGCACAGTTCAGGTAGATAGGCTAGACGATCCTTTAAGACACTGGGTTTCGTACGCACAGGGTCACAAAGCTGTGATACAGACTGACCGCATGTGCGGCATCTACGTGTAGGATTTGGGCTGCGCAGCAGGCACGTGACGTCAGTGTGACGAAGAAGCTCATGGTGTTTGTTGTGTCATGAGCCACGAGGTCCTGCGGACTGTGACCGGGGAGTCCTCTGTCCCCAAGCAGCATCGCAAGGTTGTTACAGGCCAACTTGCGATAGTACAGAATGTGTGGAATCTTGGAATTTTTTGCATTCTTGGGACTATCCATGGACCTTAGTAAAAAAAAAAAAAAAAAAGGTATTTATGGGCCTTTTTGTGCTTTTGTTTGTTCATATATTTTGTTTTTTAGCTTGTACCTAAAAGTGACCTTATACTATATATGACTTTCTCTGTCCAACTTCTCTCACTTAGCACAATACCTTTTCTAGGTCTATTCCCATTGTCTCAAATTGCAGGGAAGAACAACCAAAAAGCAAAATAGACCCATAAATACAAACAAGCAGCTGCTGTTTTCGAGAGTGGAATGGGGAGGAGGATGGGCAAGACGGGTAAAGGGGAAATGGGAAGTACAGCCTTCCAGTTAGGGAATTCATACGTCATAGGGATAGTGGGTACAGCATAGCAAAAATGGTCAGTGGTGTTGTAATAAGGTCCTAGGGTGAGAGCAGGTAGCTACACTTGGGGCGAACATAGGAGAACCTAGAGAGTAGTCAAATGACTATGTGGTACACCTGTTACTAATGTAACATTGAATGTCAGGTGTAGTTTAATAGAAAAGAAAGAAAACTACAGATATGCCTAAACATGTATCACTTAAACTACTTTTTAAGAAGTTGCATGTAGGGGCGCCTGGGTGGCACAGCGGTTAAGCGTCTGCCTTCAGCTCAGGGCGTGGTCCTGGCGTTATGGGATCGAGCCCCACATCAGGCTCCTCCACTATGAGCCTGCTTCTTCCTCTCCCATTCCCCCTGCTTGTGTTCCCTCTCTCGCTGGCTGTCTCTGTCTCTGTCAAATAAATAAATAAAATCTTAAAAAAAAAATTCTAAAAATAAAAAAGAAGTTGCATGTAAATGAAAGCTAACCAACTCTGCACATCACGGGAATCCTATGTGTTCATAGTAAGATATAAACTTTGCAAAGTGAATTTATCTGTAACACAATGCTAGAGAAAGAAGAGGACATGGGAGAGAGCTGAGCGTTCCCAGGAGGAACCCAGGATTCAGAAGTGAATATTGCAGTCGTCACAGGCTGAGCCTCCAGAAGACACGTGAAGAAGAGTCATTTCTCTGAGAGCTTCTTAAGATGTTTCCCCTGCAGTGGGCTCTCTCTCCTCTCTCACCATTAAAGTGTATGTGATAATAGCCACATGCTCATTATGTCTTCTAAGGGGTTTCTGTGGGGAATACTGGTAAGAACAATGGATTTTTATTTCCGTGCTCCTATTAGGCAAAGTCAGATTTTAGGTGAAGCCTGAGTTAAACACAGAAGAGCGCCTGTACCATGAAACAGTGGGAACAAGTAAGGTAGAGGGAACACTTGATATTTTTGAAGGCTGTGCATTGACTGGAGTCCAAGGTAAGAAATCTAGCCTTGCAACCACAAGCAGATTGTCCCTGCACTGCTTGTCAACGAGAGAGCTAGTTCCAAGAATATGTTAGACATGGCAGGAAGACGAAGGAAAAGAAAAAGTTGCCGCAGAAGAGTGGCTGATGGAATTCACCGTGGAAGGGTGGAATTAACCTGACCAATGAACCAGCCCTGCAAGAAATGGCAAAGCCGAATCTTGAGTGCAGGTCAGACAGCAAAAGTGATAACAGAGAAGAAAGCAGCAGAGGGGCGCCTGGGTGCCTCAGTCGTTGGGCGTCTGCCTTTGGCTCAGGGCGTGATCCCGGCATTGTGGGATCGAGCCCCATGTCAGGCTCCTCAGCTGGGGCCCTGCTTCTTCCTTTCCCACTCCCCCTGGTTGTGTTCCCTCTCTCACTGGCTGTCTCTCCGTCAAATAAATAAATAAAATCTTAAAAAAAAAAAAACAAACAGAGAAAATCTCCAGAAACAGTGACAAAACAAGAATAATGGCAATAAACACGTATCTCTGAATAGTTACTTTGGACTGTATAGTACATTTTCATTCAGTCAAGACATATAAGGTGTCTGAATGCATTTAAAAAAAACCAGACCCATCTATATGCTGCAAACCAAAGCCTCATTTTTACTTTATTTTTTATTTTATTTGTTTGAGAGTGAGCGAAAGAGAGAGCATACGCCGAGTGAGGGTCTGAGGGGGAGCGACAACCAGACTCCATGAGAGGTGGGGAGCCTGATTCAGGGCTCCATCCCAGGATCCCAAGATCACGACCTGAGCCAGAGTTAGATGCTGAACCGACTGAGGTACACAGATCACAAAAGTCTAATTTTAAATGAAAGACACCTGCGAATTGAAAAAGAGGAGATGAAAATGGGTGTCCAAAGAAAGCCGGAGTAACAATAAGTACATCAGACAAAGTAAACATTTTTGTTCTAGTATCGTCTTTATCCTGGAACCAATGCTGGCCTCATAGAATGATTATGGTTGTGTTCCCTCTGTTCCGCTATTTCTGACGTTTGTTTGCCCTTTTAAGTATTTGTTCGAACTGACCAATGAAGGCACGTAGTCTTGGGCTTTTCGATACTGTGGGGATCTTTATTCCCAATTCAACTTTTATTTTGTAATTGGTCTAAGAATACTTGCTATTTCTTAGTTACAGGTTCATATTTCAAACTTGGTAACTTCTGCTTTTTAGGAATTACCTTTTTTTCCTAATTTATCTAAATTGTTTGTATATAACTGCTCATAGTAATGTGTTATCACAGTATGTATTTCTGTGGTTATGTGTTGTCTCATTTTTTCCCCCCATTTCTCATTTTGGATTTTGAGTCTTCTTTTCTTCTTAGGTAATGTCGTTAAAGCATTGTCAGTTTTGTTTGTTGTTTTGTAAAACTGGGCATTGCTTTCAGTGTTGCTGTTTATTTTGGTGTCTGTTTATTTCTGATTTCTCTTTGAAAATTCCTCCTAGTGATTTCCAGCTAAGTTTCTTCTTTTTCTATTTCCCTGTGGTGTCATGTTATGAAAAAAACAGTAGAGGGGCATCTGGGCCGCTCAGCCAGTGAAGTGTCTGCCTTTGGCTCAGGTCATGATCCCGAAGGCAGATGCTTCACTGACTGATCCACCCAGGCACCTCAGTTGTGCTATTTGTAAAAACATGGATTTATTTCCTTTAGAGAGAGAGCTCCCAAAGACGGGGAGGGACTGTGGGAGAGAGAGAATCTCAGGTTCCCTGCTGAACATGGAGCCCAACGTGGGCTCCATCCCTCGACCATGAGATCATGACCTGAGCTGAAATCAAGAGTCAGACCCTTAACCAACCGAGCCACCCAGCTGCTCCTGATGGTGTCATTTTTGACACTCATTCTGTTAACATGCAGGCTCAAATTGATAGTATTCCCTATGTTCAAATACCCTTGAATTCCCGGAAGAATCCTCAGTTGTTTATGTTGTAAAATGCTGGAGTGTGCTTTTGATTCAGTTGGCTGTACTTTATTGTCGACTTTGCCGGAATCTTCCTCACAGGTGGTAGCTTGCAGCCTTTCCTTGTAGCAGCTCTGCTTTGGCTTCGGTAACCTGGTAGTGCTGGTGTCACAGAGAGTGTTCTCAGCAGCTCCCTTCCCTTTCCTGCTCGGAAATGTTTGAGGAGATTTGAAGTAATTTCTCATTATATATTTGTATGAATTATCCAGTGAAGTCTTCTGGCCCGGGAGTTTTCTTTGTTGGGCCTTTTTAAAAATTACTTTTCACTCTACTAAGTAGTTGTAGATCAGTGGAGGTTTTTATTTTTTTTTTTCTATTCTTATTTTTTTTTAAGATTTTATTTATTTATGTGACAGACAGCCAGTGAGAGAGGGAACACAGCAGGGGGAGTGGGAGAGGAAGAAGCAGGCTCCCAGCGGAGGAGCCCGATGTGGGACTTGATCCTGGAATGCGGGGATCACGCCCTGAGCCAAAGGCAGACGCTTAAGGACTGCACTACCCAGGTGTCCCCAGTGGAGGTTTTTAATAATATTTCTCACGATGGAGTCCTGGTTGGTTATTTGTTTTTGATATTTTTTCGTATCTGTTTCTTGGCATATAATTATGTATCGTTACCTCATAATTATTTTTATTTCTATGGTATCAGTGATACTGTGTCTGCTTTCACGGCTTCTGATTTTAGTTGGTCTCCTTTCATTCTTACTTGATTTACTGATAGGTCTGTTAATTTTGATTTTTGTTTTTTTCTGAAAACCAAATCTGCCTATTGTTGATATTTCCCTATTTTTGCTAAATTATGTTTTGTTTATTTCTGTTTTATGTTTAAATTTCCTTTCTTCCACTGGCCAGGATGCCTCAGTTAGTTAATCCTTTTACTTCTCCTCAGCTCACTATCTCCGGTTCGTGGGATTGAATCCTGGATTGGCTCCCTGCTCTGATGAGAATGTACTTGCCCCTCTCCTTTGGGCCTCCTCTTGCTCATGCTCTCTCTCTCTCTCTCAAATAAGTCTTTAAAAATCTTCTTTCTTCCTCCGATTTGCACTCATAATGGTACTTTTCCTGATTATTTGAGGGAGAGGAGAGGGATTTGTTTTACACAATGTCAATACTACAGAATTATCTATTCAGCTGTGTGGTCCGGGTGTTGTGTGCAAGTTTATGTGTCCATGGAGGAATGAAGTCCTGATGATTCCTTCTCAGCTGTCTTGCTGATGCTCTGTGATTGATTTTATGGTTGTATGTTTGACGTCATCAGTGTATTTATCTGAAAGTAGGAAATGGAATGACTTGACATTTCTATTATTCAATATCTTTCAGTGTTAACTTCACATGGTGCCCTGAGCTTCCTGCCAGAGCCATGCAAAGAAGCTTCATTTCAAAATGTGTCAGTGGGTCGATATAAACATTGCGTCCTTGACAAGTTACACTTAATGATAGACTGGGATCATGATCGTAAAGGATATGTCCAAATTGAGACTGCCGCCCATAATAAGATTCTCACTGCCCAAGATGGCGAGGGATATAAAACATTTTATAAAACCTTCCGTTTTAAGTCCACTCTTTCTGCAAAGCAGGGTGTGTCTGTAAGCAGGAGCTCCAATCAGCTCTTTAAGCCTACATGTACATGGAAAGAAAATGTGGAAAATCTGGAAAGTTACCTAGTCCATGCTGAAAATAATGATTTGAACAGTGTTGAAAATAGGATTGCATTGACCTCTCAGTCAAATATTTCTACACTTCAGAGGTTCAAAAATGAAGAAACAACCGCTAAGTGGGGTCCACTTGAGAAGTCCCTCACCGAGGACTCAACCCTACAAAATTATTGGTGCATTTTCAGTGGAGACAGAATTGCTCAAGGCAGTGAATGTGAGAAAAAACTTCATCAAGGCTCAAATGTTAAGAAACATCTGAGGTCTCATTTTCAACAGAACCATTTTGAACGTATTAAGTGTGGGGACGTCTTTGATCAAAGATCCAACCTTATATATAAGACTGTGCATATAAGAGAGAATCCTCATAAAGGTAACGAATGTGAAAGAGATTTTAACCAGTCCTCCAGTGTGGGTGATCATCAGAGAATTCATGCAGGAACAAACCCATACAGATATCATAAGCCTGGGAACATGTCTTGTGAGTCATCAAGAATACATATACATAAGACAGTCTGTAGTGGAGAGAAACATTACAAATGTAAGGAATGTGGGAAAGCCTTTAAGTATCCATCAAGCCTTACTAGGCATCACAGAATTCATACTGGAGAGAAACCTTACAAATGTAAAGAATGTAGCAAAGCCTTTAAGGACAAATCAAGCCTGAGGATCCATGAGAGAAATCATACTGGAGAGACACCTTACAAATGTGAAGAATGTGGCAAAGCCTTTAAGGACAAATCAAGCCTTAGGTTCCATGAGAGAAATCATACTGGAGAGACACCTTACAAATGTAAAGAATGTGGCAAGGCCTTTAAGACGAAATCAGTCCTTAGCAAGCATGAGAGAATTCATGCTGGAGAGAAACCTTACAAATGTAAAGAATGTGGCAAGGCCTTTATCCATCATTCAAGCTTTACTCAACATAACAGAATTCATAGTGGAGAGAAACCTTACAAATGTAACGATTGTGGCAAAGCCTTTAGCCAGCAATCACACCTTAATACACATCACAAAATTCATACTGGAGGAAAACCTTATAAATGTAATGAATGTGGCAAGGCCTTTAGCTCTCCATCAACCCTCACTCAACATCACAGAATTCATACTGGAGACAAACCTTACAAATGTAAAGACTGTGGCAACGCCTTTGTCCGGCGGGCACACCTTACTCGACATCACAGAATCCATACTGGAGAGAAACCTTATAAATGTAAAGAATGTGGCAAGGCCTTTATCGATCAATCAGGCCTTACTGAACATCATACAATTCATACTGGAGAGAAACCTTACAAATGTAAAGAATGTGGCAAGGCCTTTACCCGTCCATCAAGCCTTACTGGGCATCATGGAATTCATACTGGAGAGAGACCTTACAAATGTACAGACTGTGGCAGGGCGTTTACCTGTAAATCAGTCCTTCGTCAACATCACAGAATTCATACTGGAGAGAAACCTTATAAATGTAAGGAGTGTGGCAAGGCCTTTAGCTTTCAGTCAAGCTTCACTCAACATGACAGAATTCATACTGGTGTGAAACCTTACAAATGTAAAGAATGTGGCAAGGCCTTTGTCCAGCACTCACACCTTACTCAACATCACAGAATTCATACTGGAGAGAAACCTTATAAATGTAAAGAATGTGGCAAGCTCTTCGTCCTCCATTCAGACCTTACTCAGCATCACAGAATTCATACTGGAGAGAAATCTTACAAGTGTAAAGAATGTGGCAAAGCCTTTAACTACCATGTACAACTAAGGCAACATCACAGAATCCATACTGGAGAGAAACCTTATAAATGTGCAGAATGTGGCAAGGCCTTTATCCATCAATCAAGCCTTACTCAACATCACAGCATTCATACTGGAGAGAAACTTTACAAATGTAAAGAATGTGGCAAGGCTTTTAACTGGCGCTCAACCCTTATTCCACATTACAGAATTCATACTGGAGAGAAACCTTACAAATGTAAAGAATGTGGCAAGGCCTTTGTCCAGCAATCAAGCTTTACTCAACATAATAGAATTCATACTGGAGAGAAACCTTACAAATGTAAAGAATGTGGCAAGGCTTTTATCCAGCAGTCCCACCTAATTATACATCACAGAATTCATACTAGAGCAAGTGTTAGAAATTTTAAGACTGTGTGAGAATTTGTAAGGATTGCTGAACCCTAACTCTACATCAGAATTCATATTGGTGTGGAACTATACATGTGTAAAGAAGGTGGCAAGGCCATTAATTAATGCTAAACCCTCGTTCCTTATCAGAATGTATAGCGGAGGTGATTTTACAAGTGTAAAAATTTGGCAAGCCCCTTCATAGTGCTCAAGTCTCTTCCAGCATTACAGAATTCGTACTGCAGAGGAACCTTCTAAGTGTAAAGAATGCGGTAAAGCTTTTGGACTGCTCAAGCCTTACTCAGCATCACTGAGTTCATACTGAGGAAAGATACTACAAATGGAAAGAATGTGGTAAACCTCTAGCTGGAAGTCATAACTTGCTCAAACTCATCTTTATCATACAAGAGCCAAAGTAACATGTCAAGAAAGCGGCCAAGCCTTTAAGTGCAATTCAGTCCTTACTGAGTATCCAAAAATGCAGTCTTGGTTTGTACTGTACAGACCTAATGAATGAAGAAAGACTTTTTCTTCATCAGAGAGTTCAGAGAAGAAAAGTAACTTGAAAGATAAAAGTATGTAGAAGTGTATTTAATTGAACATCAAATGTCAATAAATGTCACAGAATTTACAGTACAAAGCAGTTTATCAGTCACTCTCTTCAGAGATAACATCAAGAGGAATAGTACAAAGTTAGTCAGTTAGATAATGTGTGTGCTATTCTGCTTCAAAAGATGGAAGGGATGGATTTTTGCATGGGTGTAATTTCAGTGTGTGTGTGTTTCCATTGACCCTATATGAGATTTGTGACTTCGAATATCAGTGTGTTTCTGCTCTCACAACTCTACAGAAAATTCAGTTATTCCTGGTAGGTGTGTGAAACTACGTAGGTGATTGTTGTGTCAAGGATAAGAGATGCCCTTCTTCCTTAGGTGGGATCCATGCATATCTATTTTCCATGGAAGATGAAGGACAATAGAACATACAATATATGAAAAAAATCTACATGGATATCCTATTTGCGGTTCTAACATTGATATAGGTCATCATGAAGTGGGTGTTCAGAACATCATTCTCTGTTTATTGGAACTAAAAAAACTTACGAATATTACAAATTAAATGTTTTACTAATTGGTCTTTAAGGAGAGAGAGATGGCAGTGTAGTAAAGTACTGATGTATCTTCATCATAGTAATCGTTAGAGAGTATGAACTGATGTGGTCGTAATGAAAACATTCTTACAGATTTCAGAGAATAGCTAACTCTTCCCTAAAATGAGAGGCAATTGCACATCGACGTTTTTAAAGAATTACTGGAGTCCTGAAAGTGTTTTAATATGCAAAATTAAGCTGGTTAAGAAGTTAAAATAGACTGCTGTAAGATATCTTCTTTAAGCCTCATGGTAATGACAAAATGAAAAAAATGTAGTAGATAAGAGAATTGATAGGGAGAAAATTATCTAAATATACTCTTATAGAAAATCATCAGTTCACAAAGATAACAAATGAATAAGAAAGGGACAAATCATTCTGAACAGCCAGAAAACAAAAGAATGACAACAGTAACTCCATACTTGTATTGATGCTTGAAATATAAAGGGACTAAAGTCTCCAATCCAAGCATACAGATTGCCTGAATGGAAAGAAATCTAAGACCCAACCGTATACAGTCTTCAAGAGACTCAGTTCAACTTTAAGAACACACTGAGACTTAAAGTACACGTGGAAAAAGATATTCTATGCAAATGGAATCGAAAAGAAAGCAGGACAGCTATGCTTCCGTCGTCAAAATAAATAAATTGTAAGCCAGAGAGTGCAGTAAAACAGGGCAAAGGTCATTATAAAATAAAGGGCTCACTTTGTGCAGTGTTTTTAATTACGTGGTGTTCGGCAGAATGTCAAAAAGGGTTTCCCCTATTTTAGATTTGGAAGGACAGGAATAGTATATTACGTAACTCGTGTAGTGTTTACAACTTTCAAAACCAACATGATTTTGCAGAAATGGTTTTGTACCTCAAAACAAATAGTTATTTCCAAAAACCTTTTTCTGTGTTTTGAGGGTTGGGGGGGAAAAACCCTGGGCAGCAGTTTGAGAGAGACCTGTTGCTTTCAGGTTTTGCTACGTGTAGAAAAATACAGGTGCAGTGAAAATCTTGGCAATTTACTTTAACAAGTAGCCTATAGTTTATCAAAACTAACTTGTGCAGGTAATAAATCTTTTTCACAGTATCAGTTGTCTAACATCTTGCTATTATACAATGCCTATTTTTTTCACATGTTACTTAATTTACATTGTTATCTGCTATTTAAAGTCCCTAAATAAATGACTTGTACTTTCAGGGAGGTTACCATAATGCCCTTCGGGAAGATTTCTGATATTATTTCTGGGCAGTATTTCTTTATATACGGCTGCAAATGATAGGCTTTGTCTGGGTCACCTTGGCCATAGTTATGATAGTGGATTTAGTTCAACCTGGGTTTTTTCTGAAATGTACATCTTCCCATAAGAACCCCTTACATTCTAGTTGGTTCACGGTTTTTAATGTAACTTACAGGTGACTACCAGTTGTATACAGTATATATGCATTTAGTAAATATAAAACATTCAGTCCTTTAAAGGTGGAGAAAGGTAGCTAACGCGTGTGCTTACGATTTGTTTACGTTACATTAAAGCTGTAGTTTTGTATATTCGTGTAGAGTCTGTAGTGACAAGACATCTCTCTCTCTTGCTTTCCGCTCCGTGAGCAAAAACCAGTTTTTTGTGTGCATTGGATTGTTGTGTTGATTTGTTTACAATTTGGATACAAAGAAGTCACTTACTTTTAAAAACTAATTTTGTTTGATAGATCTATAGTAATCTTTTACATTTTTCAAATAAATATAACTTGCTTTTCCTTAAAAAAATAAAAAGTAATAAAGTGGTCAGTTCAACAAATGGATACAACTTATAATTATTTTGGCACCCAACATGAAAGCACATAACACATAAACCAACTATTAACAGATAAGAACAGGGGAAGAGACAACAGTTCATTAGAGAGGGACTTCAGTCCTGTGCGTTCAATAGTGGCCAGGTTATCCAGAAAAAATCAATAAGGGGAGGTGAGACGACAATGATAGGAAGCAGACAGACTTCACACACATGCATCCAACAGTATCAGAAAACACGTTCTCACATTCACCTGGAGCATTCTCCAGTATAGAGTATATGTTGGGCCACAAACAAGTCTTAATAAATTTATAACTGAAATCCTACCAAGCACCTTTTCCATCCACTATGGCATGTAACTAGAAGTCAGCTGCAAGTACAAACCTAGAAGATTCACAAATATTAGAAAAATAAACATGAAACATGCATAATAGCCAAAATGGAAAATTCCTTGTCCATTGTCAGATGAGTAGATCATGTGTATATATACAGTGTTCACTGGATATAATTAACAATACATTGGAAAGTTGCTACAGAAGAGCTCTTAAAAATTCTTAACACGTGAAAAATTGTAACTGAGATAGTAACTATGTTTTTCAATATGTACATATATCAACTCATAATGCACCTTAAAATAATATGCTATATGTTAATTGTATCTCAGTGAGATTGAGAAAAAGGGACATAAGCAGATCAGTGGTTTCCTAGGCACAGGTGTAAGAGGATGGGGATGGTGAAGTCAGAGAATGAAGTCTCTGTAAGAGGTGATTTATTGTAAATTGACTATGGTTTGCTTGAACCTATGTGTGAATCAGGTAAGACCCTAATATTTGCACATTTTGAAAAAAGATTATATTTCTTTAATTGACAGAATAGGCAGGGGGAGGGGCTGGGAGAGGGAGAAGCAGACTCCCCACTGAGCAGTGAGCCAGGGGAAGGCCTCAATCCCATGACTCTGGAATCACGACCTGAGCCAAAGGCAGACACTTAACCAATTGAACCACCCAGGCTCCCCATCCGGTCCATTTTTGCATTTTAAATGGGTGAATTATACACCCCATGGAAATCCTATGCAAATAAAGCTGTTACAAAGAACCCCAAATAAATGCCTGCAGGAGAAGACTTAGTATTATAACATATCAAGACTACATAAATTCAGCTATTGAACACACCCACAGTTGTAAGATTTCAAAGGAAATTTAGGATTGAACTTTGTCGTGTGTGTGAAATTTTACGAGAATACAAAAACAATTTTGAAAAGCACTTAGGAAAGCAGTTTTGTCAAATTACACGTATATAATTAATAGCGTGAGTTACGTTCAGTTCTTTGATGTTGGGTGAAGAAAATGTAGAGTTGCGAAACTGTGTATCGGTTTCTCCAAGGAGTCAACAGAACAGATTTCTATGTAATTCCTTTTGTATTTTTAATATCTGAGTTTCTATAGATCTCTGTTTATTATCTCTACATATATATAGAGAGGGAAGGATTTCGTTGATGAATTGGCTAACCCAGTTGTGACAGACGGCAAGTCTGATGTCTGCAAGGACGTCCAGCGGGCCAGAGAGCCAGGGAGGAGCTGATGTTGAAGCTGGAGAACAACAAGACAGTCTGGAGACAGACATAAAAGCCCCTTTAGAATAGACAGCTAATTCCTATGTTCTCCAGAATGGACTGTCTACTAAGTGGTATGGGCTTATTTGCATAGAACATACAAACTAATAGCAGTAGAAAAAAAGGGCAAATAATTTCTAAAAAGTTAAACATCTTACAATATTTTGACTAACTGTAGGAGAATATACGGTATTTTCAAGCATGCACTAGTGTCTACCTTCCACAAAAGACAGAATCATGGTAGGATGTATACATTGAACACTATAATCAAGAGCATATCTATTTTTCTTAGATAGTGTAAGTAAAAAATTAGTGTTAGCCAAGGAGGAAATATTTTAATTATTAAATAGGACTGCGAGACAATACCTCTGCCGTTGTACCTTACTCTTCTATGTACAGAAGTTAATTGACAGAATAACCTGAATGTTCAATAATGAAAATTGCTCAAATATCACAGCCGGTAAGTAGAATAGAAATAAATACAGAGACATCACTTCTAGCCTCATGATAGACAAAATGAGTGGTAATAAAGAGTGTTGGTGAAGCCAGGAGGAAAAACATACACTCTGTCTAAAGAAGGGTATAAGGGCAACTTTGGGCAAGAGCTCCTGTACAGTACCTATAAAAATTTTGATTTCCTTCACCTTTGAAGCAGTAATTTACAGCTCGCACTCTACTACTCACAGAAATAAATAGGGGCACCTGGGGGCTCAGTCAGTTAAGCATCTGCCCTTAGCTCAGGTCATGCTCCCAACCCTGGGATCAAGCCCCTCCTCCGACTCCCCGCTCAGCAGGGAGTCTGCTTCTCCCTCTGCCTCTCTGCTATACCTGCTTGTACTCTCTTTCAAATAAAAAAAAAATTTTAAAGAAATAGATACAAATCTGTCTGAAACATAAATCACAACATTCTTCATATGGGAAACTTAAAAATGACTTCTATGTCATCAATAAAATACATGCATATTTTAAGGTATGTCCTCATTCCATTCTTACTAAGACATCTCTCTACTAGATCACGTAAATGTTGAGAAAAGCTGCATCACCTTACAGAACACGATATGCGCTAAAACAGCATGCATACTTTTAACTCAGTATCTGTACGTGTATTTATACAAGACTTAAAATCATACAGGTGGGAACATCTGAGTATGTTTCTGTAGAGAGGGATGCATATTGCTTACATAATTGTAAGGTTCATAACTTACCTCTCCTTCAGAAGTATTTGAAATATTTGCCCAAAAAGAAACGTTGCATTGGTAACAGCTGTTGGAAACTGTCCGCCTGATCACAAAGCCAAAATTCTAGGTTATCAGGGAAATCATTTCTGTGTGACTGAGGGGTTACCGCGGTTCTCACTTTTTGCATTTTGTAATAGGCATTAATTTCCTAATTACTGAACAGGTGTTAAAACTTACACAATCTTTGATATTTCAAATAAACAAATCCACATCTGACCCATGTCTCCTTCCCAAAGCAACCACAATTGCCAAGGGATGCGTTAGAGCTGTAACGAGACAGCTTACATTCTGTACACACCCCACATCTACACACTCAAACATTCAAATACACAATCCCATACACGCACACACAGTCCGTTGCAAACTCACAGTTCAGTACCCCATTGACAGACACCCATCCAGACACACACACACACACATACACTCCTCCAGCAACACACACAGAATGAAACACACTTGTGGGGACATAAGCTCACAGAGTCACAGTGGGGTTCATAAAATCACATTTAGTCGCATGAGGAAGTGTATCTCCGTAACGTGGTTGCATGTGGGGAAAACGGGATCAAGTATAGTACTCTGGATGCCTGGAAACAAACACTCCTTCCACTCTTTGTATTCCTTCAACACAGCAACACTCCACAGGGACCCTGTTCACAGCGTGTATCATGGAGAGAATAAGGAGCACTGCCACTTGAGGTCGAGGTGTGTGGCCAGAAGACAAGGAGTCATCCAGTGGGGACAGAGTGAAGGCACAGGGGTAAATGGAGTGCACAGAGTCTGGGGAGTTGGGGGAACAGAGCCACAGGGGAAGAGAGGACAGGACTTGTGTTAGTTTCCTAGGGCTGCTGTAACACATTAGCACAACCGGGGGGCTAAACAAGCCCCCAAATTCTGGCTCTCAGTTCTGCAAGTTCTTAGGTGTCTGACGTCACGCTGTTGCCAGAGCCACACTTTATCTCTGCAATGGAGTCTTTCCTCTTTCTGACTTCTGGGGACTGTCAGCTCTCCTTGATCTTCCTTGGCTGGTAGATGGATCTCTGTCTCAGCCTTCATCACCACACACTGTTGTGTGTGTGTCTGATTTCCCCCGTCTCCTTAGGACAGCAGTAATAAAGCAGGAACCCAATGTCCCAAGCAATAGATACCTTTCCTGCACAGAGAGGTAAAGAGGGGGGCGCCTGGGTGGCTCAGTGGTTAAGCGCATCTGCCTTCGAGCCAGGTTGTGATCCCAGAGTCCTGGGATCCAGTCCCACATCAGGCTCCTCTGCGGGGAGCCTGCTTCTTCCTCTCCAACTCCCCCTGCTTGTGTTCCTTCTCTCGCTGGCTGCCTCTCTCTCTGTCAAATAAATAAAAAATAAATAAATAAAACAAAAGAGAGGTAAAGAGGGATTCTTACCTCCAGGCATAGAGGAAGGAGAGCTGAGAAGTCCGCATGAAAAACCTTGTGACTTTTCACTACTTTACTGCGACTGCCCAGACTCTGCTCAGAATTCCATACTATTCCAAGGCCCAAAGAGGTTTTGCTTATTTTGCCAAATCCTCACAGATATATTCTTTTTCTAAAAAGCATAAAAACAATCTGCATTAGTTATTTCTCCGGGGCTCCCTTTCATGATGGGTTGTGGATGCATGTAATTACAAGCTAGTATTTGTTTCTGCTGTCATATTTCTTAGTCAATCTGAATGTTAGTCCAGGTAAAATAATCTTGAATATTAAAGGAAAATTATTCCTCTAGCCACATTTTTCCATAAAGTCCTAAATAACACAAGTGCACAATCAGACATCTCAAGAATGCTTTCCGGATGGTTGTACTGAACAATCCCACAAGAGTTTGTTACTGAAAAACCCAACTTTGGCTGCCAATCGCATGAAAAGCCAAGACACAGGCATGAGTTTTGATTGGAAAGGAATAGGAGGTGTATTCAGGAGGCCGGCCACTTGGGAAGAAGCTGGAGTCTTGTCCAAAAACCAGCTATAAAGTTTCTGCCCGGCCCAACGATTTTTAAAGGACCTCAACGTCAGTTAATCAGTACAAAGGGAGGCACAGGAATCTGTACCACTATTTGAGAGCAGACTCCCGGCGGCTCCCTGTAGACATGAAGGAGGTGCTGGGCAGGGTAGATGGTGCCCAGGGCGAGCTTGTGCAGGACAGTTCAGTTGCTCTCTCCTTTCTCCTGTGCATATGCTTCCCCTTTCTGAAATGCTAAATCCCCAACCCCTTCTTAAGTCACAGTCGCATGTAAGCATCAGTCACCTGTCTTTGAGCCTCATGTCTCTGAGGCTCCCGTAGTTAAGAAAGCACTTTCTTTTTCCATTGTGAATCTGTCTTATGTCCACTTACATATTAAACTGGCCAAGGAATTGAGAATGGAGGAAGATAAATGTGTTCCTCTTCTTCACATTCTGCTGTGAAAACCTGACCTCCCTGCTTCGGAGCCAAAATAGAACGTGAAGCTGGAGCTGGGGATCAAGAGGAACAACAGGTTAATTACTTTGCCAGCAAGAGAGGCTGCAGCAGGTCAGGGCCTTCAAAACTGCAAGCCCCCCAGAGGCAGGGCTGGGGTATTTGTCGGGAAATCCCTACAGGATCTAGCCGGTTCCACCCGGAATTATGTCTGTGCAGCCAGCTGTGTCCATCACCTTTTCAGGGTGGGACCCAGTGCTGGAAAGGAAAGGCTAAGAAGGGGAGAGTGGAAGGTTGGAGAAGAGAGGGAAAAGGATCCCTAGTTTAATATCAAGGCTTGCTGATGTTTTAATGTAGCCATTTTGATTTCTGTTCAACTTTATGTGTTTACGTGCTTTCAGTCCAGTCACCAGGACAGCTGTAGGAAGACCGCTTCATTTTTACCGAGAGAAACGACTCCGTATTTTCTAGAATGGCTAAGATAAAGAAGAAGGTTCACACCAAATTTCAGGGAGCATGTTGAGGAATTAGAATGCTCATGTATTGCTGATGGGAGTGAACATCGTACATTCCCTTTGGAAAAGTCTGTGGCAGTTAGTTATGAAAGTAACCATTTACCTACTGACGGAGCACATGTTGTCACCCCAACATATGTCTCGTTAGCATAAGGATTCTTTTTGGCTGGTATTTTAAAGAAAGAGCAGACAAGGGTGCTTGGGTGGGTCAGTCGGTTAAGTACTTGTCTTTGGCTCAGTCATGGTCCTGAGATCAAACCCCCGCAGTGGGTTCCATGCTCAGTGGGGAGTCTGCTTCTCCCTCTCTCTGCTACTCTCCCTCTCTCTCTCAAATAAATAAATAAAATCTTTAAAAAGTAGAGGAAAAAGAAGGAGGAGGAGGAGGGGGAGGAGGTGGAGATGGCCCAGAAGAAGGAGAAAGAGAAGAAGAAGAAACAGCCCACCAAAAAAGAGCTCTGAAACTAGTCTGGTTATTTTTGTAGCAGACATTTGCATCTCTAAGGGAAAGCTCCATTTGTAAGGGTGACTCCCTCCCTGTAGCAGAAAGAGGGAGAAAGTGTAAATGTGCAGAAATAGTGATCCATGGACAAGGCGTGGATTAAATCAGAATAACAACGACAGCCTTGATTACTGCTTTTTGCCTGGTCACCTTCCCAAATGCTTCCCAGTAGGTACAAGAAGGGATCATATCCCGTGCCCCCCACCCCAGATTCTCTCAATCGGTGAGGGGGAAACAACTGTGCTGTTTTCATTAAATGCTCCAGGCGATTCTAGGTGAAGCCAGGGGTAAGCAGGCTTAACCATGAATAGAAGACAGCTGAGTGCAGGCTTGGCTCAAGGAGAAGTAACACAGGTGCTGCCACGGGAATCTGGAAGCATCAGGTCCATGCAGCACACGTTTCTTCTTTCTGCTCTAGCAGAAGTTGCGTGTGTTGGGGCGCCTGTGTGGCACAGCGGTTAAGCGTCTGCCTTCAGCTCACGGCGTGATCCCGGCGTTATGGGATCGAGCCTCACGTCAGGCTCCTCTGCTGTGAGCCTGCTTCTTCCTCTCCCACTCCCCCTGCTTGTGTTCCCTCTGTCACTGGCTGTCTCTATCTCTGTTAAATAAATAAATAAATAAAAAATAAATAAATAAAAAGAAGTTGCCTGTGTTTGTGCTGGGGGAGGCCCCCTGAACTAGACAAGGAAATACTCCAAGTTTGGTCTTCAAGGAAGAATTCATTGTTTCTGAATAGCTCCTGACACAAAGGGCAAGGAAGAGGGCATTTTTGTGCATTTGAAAGTCCTGCCTGCAGGCAAGACCTTTATGGGTGGAGACGCCCTGTTGGGGGCTTTAAAGGCATTTTCTCCTGCTGCAGCTGTGATTTCTCCTGGAATCCTTCTGAGCAAGAAGTCCGGAGGACGCGGTGAAGAAGAAATGGCCAGTTCTCAGGTAAGCCTGGCGTACGAGTTCCAAAGCCCTATCTTCTTTTTCTCGAGAAATTCCTTACATTTAGAAATTGTTAATATTGATTTTTTTTCTAGTTCTGATGTTTCTGCTCTATGTTTACACCCAGTTTTTAAACCTTTTCAGACATGATACTCAAATTCGGCCTTTAGAACCCTTCTCCCCTATCAGCCAGAGCCTTCTATCCCTTCTCTCCAACAGGGCTTAGAGTAGGTCATCAACAGTTGCCACTTTGAATGAAAGACCTGCCTGCCAGTATTGCAAATAGTCCCTTGGTGACAGATGCTTGGGAAGGTGTTGAGTTAAAGATTCCTCTTGCTGAAGGGGTCTGGTCCTGGGATATCAGTGATGGAAAATGGTCTTATTTAGGCCCCATCTAGGTGTCTTATCAGCTCTGTGTAGACCAGGAGTAAGAAAATGCACAGATAAACAGCGAATATGATACGATATCCAGAATCACTTGGAATATTCTCTGAAAAAAGAGGGGGTTCATATCCTATAGAATGTATCTAAAATAGACTAGGTGTTACCAGACCGGGAAAGTATATGTGATTGAAGTTTGTATAAATCGACTGTATTCTCATAATATAATTGACATGCTGGTTTACTCTTTAGGGGTATAAGAATGTGGTCCCTAAATGGGGTGTCTCTTGAGCAGATGGGGATTTTGGGTGATGAGCAGGCATGGGCCACTGCCAGGGGAAGTGAGAGAATTCAGCTGAGGCAGAACAAAGGAGCCAGAAGCTCACTGAATGCACAGCAAGGGAGCGGGGGGTGGGAAGGACACCAGAGAGGCCTAGTGCCAGGAGGTAGTGGGTGGGGCCTGGTTTTAAAGGGGAAGATGAGGCAGTCTGGGGACAGATGGAATCTTCCCTTTTTGGGAACCGAATCTGGTTGTAAGTAGCCCATTGGTGAGTTAGGACCTATGGCTCTTTGGGGGTGGGTCGCTCCTGGGCCTGTCTGCATTCAGGCAGAGAGTCACCGGCCCCTCCCCCATTCCAGCACTCAAGCCAGTTTGTCTAAAAGGAGGCCTCTAGAAGGAACACGTGGTGCCGGGTTCTTGTGTGGTGTAGCAGAATGAGTATCAGGCACAAAAGGAGACAGTGATAGTTTATCACGTGAAGGTGAGAAGAGAAAGCAAGCTTTCTAGAGTGAGCAGGGTCCCGAATGGTTGCCACCTAACGCCTTTATGGTTGGTCTTTTATAGAAAATTGACCAGGGGCCTTCAGTCTCCTTGAGGTCACCGCTGATAGCAGCATGATTACTTCTCCTTTGAATATGTCATCTCTGGTGTTTAAAACAAACGAGGTGGTCTCGTCACATTCCCTTGGCTCTTGTTTTCTTTATGTCCCTCTTTCCTGGGATTTTTGGTGACCCTGGTCACCTAGCCCCGTAGCTGTCCACCCCTCCCTAGCCCCACCTGTCCCTTACTCAACACCAAGCAACAGGTCCTTCAATGTGCCTAGGGGCCGATGATCAACGTTCCATTGCAGCTGATATTAACTTCTTGTAATGGCTTGAGTCTCTGCCAGATAGCTCCCCCTGTAAGGCTCAAACTGTTCTTCATATTTCCTAAGGGTCTTGGACGGATATACTGGGTGATGTGCAGAAACCATCCCATTTCACCTGGAAGCTTCTTTCCTTTGAGTTTCTCTTTGCTTGTAGTTTCTGATCAGTAGAACAAAGCAAAAGAAATGTAGAGAAAAAGGAAATGTCCTTGCAACTTGCAGCCCACAGATAAATACTTGGCACATGGAAAGTATGACTTTCCTCAAGGAATTCCCAAGTGCCTTAGTGTTAATGCTTTGCTGGAGGCAAAAGCAGCCTTAGCTTGATCATAGCCAGACCTCCAGGATCCTCTTGAACATAGCAAAATCCCCTCAGAGACTTCTGTTATCTCTACCCCTACATGAAGAGTTTATAGTCAGTACCTTCTCACAGTCACACTGCAGCTCTTCTGCCAACGGGTCCTGTCCCTGAGGTTTAATGAGAACGGATTTCTTTCATGAAAAATGTCTTCGGGAATACTTTCTTGACCATTTCCCCCAACGCCCCTACATGAGTTTCCACTGCACAAATGAAGACTCTTACCTTCGTGTAGTTGGTAGTATTGTCTCCTGGGCCTGGGGGATCTAAGTCAGTCATATGGCCATCCTGTGAGTTTTTACTTTATTCCACACTCAAGTGGTAGACATTCTGTTTATTTTTAAAAAAGAAAAGAGTTCCTTTCTTCCTTCCTTCTTTCTTATTGTAGTGAGTGAGAGAACTAGTGTGTTTGTGTGAGAGGAGGAGAGGTGATCCCGTAGAGCCAGAGGGGGAGGGAGAGAATTTCATGCAGACTCTGTGCTGAGTGGATCCCAGGACCCCGAGACCATGACCTGAGCCAAAATCAAGAGTTGGACACCTGGGGCGCCTGGGTGGCACAGCGGTTAAGCGTCTGCCTTCTGCTCAGGGCGTGATCCCGGCGTTATGGGATCGAGCCCCATGTCGGGCTCTTCTGCTGGGAGCCTGCTTCTTCCTCTCACACTCCCCCTGCTTGTGTTCCCTCTCTCGCTGGCTGTCTCTATCTCTGTCAAATAAAAAAAAAAAAAAAAAAGAGTTGGACACCTGAGACATTGTGTCACCCAGGTGCCCTATTTCCTTCAGTGAATTTTCAGATGAAGAAAACAAGAATTCTCTAATTAACATGTTTGAGTGTCTTAAACCCTGAATTATATCACAGATGATGATTGACAAAAAGCATCAATGAAATGCTGTGTTGTGGGATCCTTGAGCATGATGGTGAGGAACGAATTCTTGAGATGTGTTACGGTGCCCGAGAGTAGGTTTATTGAGTAGCTCGCGGACAGGAGCTGTGGGCAGAAAGAGCTGCACGTTGGCTGCATGAAGCGGGTGGTTTTATGCATAGTCTTCAAGGGGGAGGGTAGGTGCACCGAGTATAAGATCAGAAAGGTTTCTTTGAATTTGTGCTTATTACTTTTGCCCGATCTGTCCGATGCTATCTCTCCGTTCGATGTTAATATCGGTGAAATGTACAGGCAGTTAAGAGACCGTAAGATAACAAGGAGCATGTATTTGACTCTTAGCAGAGCTATGCAGTCGGTGGGTCAGCCTTCTGAGTTAAAGGTGAACATTTTTTGCCTCTATCCTTCATCATACCGGACTCCTAAATAATAGCTGTTTTATGTGTATCATTCTCTGTGTTTGTGTTGATATCATGTGAATAAAATCCAGAAGCAGCATCATCCACAAAGTGATTTATAAGTGTGACGTCATTGAAAATGGTTCTTGAATTACTGATCATGACAATTTTCCACTCTATCACTGTTAATATGTGTATAACTACTTCCTACATGTGTGGATGGGTGCATGAAATGTAAATGGTTAGATTGATTTTGTGTAGATAACTTCTTGTTTCCATCATTGTTCTCACGTTTGAAACCTGCTGTGAACATTGGCATAGAGTCCTCTCTGAATATGCACCTGTATGTCCTTTTCAGTGAACTCTAGGATCATAACCTGAGTTCAAACCTGATCCCTTTGCACATTCGGTACATGAGGTTTCTGCTTCTCCATAGTTCGACAGTACTAGCTTTATATTGAGGTAAAGGTAACTAGTTTACTCCATGGGTTACATCCGGGTCCCTCTGCGTCAAACTGGGCTAGCCCAAGCACTTCCGCTGGGTGGTCATTACATTTCATTGGATAGTTTCTGTTTTCCCGCAGGAGACTCTGCCCACGGGGTGTTCTGGCTGAAGTAAAGGATAAGGTGGACAGAAGAAGTGAAGTAAAATGTGGGATCTAGTTTGGGGGGTACAGTCGGGTGAGCAGTGAAGGTCAGATGTTGGGGTCTAGCTGGTGACACTAACTCCCTCTTGATCTTAGGGACCACTGTGAACTCTGTCGATGGCCACTTGGTGACTGTGGTATGTCTTACAGGGACTGCTGACATTCGGGGACGTGGCCATAGAATTCTCCCAGGAAGAGTGGCGATGCCTGAGCCACACGCAGCGGGAACTGTACAGGGACGTGATGCTGGAGAACTACGGACACCTCCTGTTCTTGGGTGAGGATAACTCCTTCCAGATTTCCCAAGCCACACTCGGGGTTTCATTCTTCTTTTGAAGACTGTCTCTTGGAAGATTCCCCTGGGAATGCCTGGAATTCAGAATCAGGCAGAAAGGGAAATAAGTAGGGGTTTGTAGATGGAGACAAAAATCTTGATGTTTGCTTTTCAGCTCTATCTTCTGCTTCCTTCGGGACACATCATTTCTGTTGATTAGTGGTAGTTCTGAACCTGGCGTGGCGTGGAGCGGTACTTCCTGCATTTAAACTCCAGTTTTTACGCCACCTTATTGTCTCAGTAGAACTTAGAAGTGCCAGTTAGGAAGTGAGTGTTTGAAACTCCTGCATGTTCTCTAGGGGCTGTTGGTGAACAGTGTTGGGGAAATCATCTTCTAGAATTCTACAATGTCCTCTCTTCCCTACTGAGCCCAGTAGTGGCTCGCAAGGATCCCCAGCCATACTTATATTCCCTTTCTCTATTAAACAGGTCTCATTGTGTCGAAGCCTGATTTAGTCTCCCTTTTGGAGCAGAGCAAGGAGCCGTGGGATGTGAGGAGAAAGAAGACAGTAGTCTTTGATCCAGGTAGGTGGGAATGAATGAAGCCGATGACAGATGGACATCCAAGTCTGATGGAGGAGGAGGATAGACTTTGAAAGGGGGTTCCAATAGCTCTGCTGGCATCAAAATCGGTTGGAGAAGCCCAGGTGTATTTCCCCGTCCATCACAGAGGGACATCTTTTCTCAATATTGTCATGCTTTCATATTCTCAAAGGCTTCTGCTTCAGCTCCAGTGATGTTTCGTCACAGCCATAGTGAGGGCAATGGGGTGTGGGCAGGCCTCCATAATCGGAGAGCTTTTCCATTGCTTTGAGGGCCTTAGCTTTGAGGGCCTCCCTATTCCGGAGGGTCTGTGCTAAGCCTCTTCTAAGTTCCATTTTGCCTCTTGGGAGAAAGTGTGCAGAGTTGTGTGGGGCGTACTGGGTCTTGGCGTGGGAATCCCCGCAACACTGGAGACAGACATCACGTGTTTTCTGGTCCATGCTTTCCAGTGTTACGGAGGCTTCAGTCTTAATCGTACACAATGGAGACTGAGCAATGTCATCAGGTAACAAAGCACTTCCCGAACAGGAGAACATACAATCCTTTATTTCACTTCAGATGTTCATTTTCCTTTGTATTAACGAGAAGAGGTTTCCACTCCTTACGTTCCATTCCTCAGTGGTGAAATAATGTAATGTCTCTATTTGTTCCCTAGACTTCCTACATACAGTAATGTTATTCGGGATTTACAACTTTTGGAACCTGCAGCCTATAGTAAAGTCTCATTTCTTAGCTTTTTAAAAATGCATCATTTTCTAATTTTTCTCGTATAGTAAGACGTTCCTGTGACTTTGTCGTAAGTTTGCACTTTCTTATTAGTTGTCTCTGAGACTCAGCTCTTATTTCTTAGATCAAAAGTTCTGATGCGACCCGGGCATGTGCTGTGTAAGAAGTGATGTAGATGGTAAAATTCCCCTAGTGACAAAAATGTCCCGTTGCTGTTGGAATTTTACTTCACGAAAAATTAATCTTAAAGTTTTTTTTACTAGTTTCTCAGGAATGTATCTGGATTTACTCCCCTGTATTTCTTTCTTATAAAATGATTGTCAGCATATTTTATAACTGTGACGGTGTTTGTTTATTTAGACAGGGAAGGTTTTTGCTTCTCTGCTTTGTTCTAAGGAATGGGTTATACCCTTGAATTCTGTGTAAGAGGAGGAATATATGAGTAACAGAATACATTTTTTGATGTCACTTAAGTCCTTATTCATAATTCTTTTCATTACAGCTTTTCATGGTTGATTGTAATGAATAATCCTTACAGTTTTACTGTCAGTGAACTTATGCCAAAATAGACAATGCCTGTTTTTCATGGATACACAGGTTTAAAATTATACCTCTATTGAAGGTTTTCTTTTCAATAATTAGTGTATTGCATTATGTGGCATTTTATTCAGTTCAATTTTGGCTTGTTCTCATTTTGGAATTCCTTAATAATGGGCTTCTTTTTGTATGGGACCTTCCTCAACGTAAGTTAATTGTGGGTTTTTTTGTTTTTCTTTACCGATGTATTTTGTGATATGATGACAGTTTTCAGCACCATACACTTTTGAACAATGTGTGGCTTAAATGTGAATCAGGTTTGTGCCCTTTCCCAGGAACATTATGTATGTGTCTATGAAATATCACCCCTACAGAGTGTGTAACTCGTCTTGTGTATTTCTGGTGGTGGTGAATGTTCTAGCATATCTAGGAGAGTTGTTATAATACTCGCAATAATTCCAACATCTATTGTTGAATTTATATTCTCTTGGCATGAGAAGCACTTTTGGTGAATCGAAAACAATTTAAAAAATTTTCTATGTCAGTATATTGTGTAGGTCCTATATTTTATCTTAATTGTGGTGTTGTACGCATGATATGGTTTGACACCATTGTCATTCACTTTTCTGTCTTCTGTCTGTATTTTCATTCTGGTTGCCTTAGAGATTCCTTAAAACATCTTACAGGTATAACAAACCATTTTCAACTGCTGTCGTCAATTTTATAGGCAACTTTTCTCCTTCATCCTCTCCATCCCTGAACCTGTTGGATGTTACCACTATCACAAGTTCTATCTTTTATGTGGTGTAGTTTATTTATTATGCAGATTTGTGCATTTTACGCTTCTGTTTAAGACAATTCTGTAGCAGAAATACAAGTGATTGTGCTACCTCATTACAGCACTGCAGGTTTCTAGAATTGGGTACGTACTGACGTGAGCAGGAGTTTTATGTTGTCCTGTGGTTCCAGTTACCCTTTAGAATCCTTGGTGTTCAACCAGAAAGACTTCCTTTCACATTTCTTGTAGGACAGCTTTACTAGTTAATTGATGGGTTTTTTACTAGGCATTGTTTTTATTTCTACCTTCGTGGAAAACAGGTAGATTATGCCAGGTAGATGACTCTTGGTGCAGACTGTTGAATCTTTCTGTACTCGCATACACGATCCCATTCCCTTCCTCCTATAGGGTCTGCTGAGAACTGCAGTAATCATCTTACAGGGGCTCTCCTGCAGAAGAGGAGTTGCTCTTGTCAGGCTTTTTTCAAAATTCTCTTTTCGACTGTGATTTTTTTTTTTTTTTTTAGTTTTTTTTTCTTAATATGTCAGAGAGAGAGAGAGCAAGAGAGAGTGCAACCAACACACATGCAGGGGGAGTGGTGAGCATGGAGCGCTATGTGGGGCTTGATCCCAGGCTCCTGGGATCATGACATGAGCCAAAGGGGACACTGAACTGACTGAGCCACCCAGGTCCCCTCACCTCTGATTGTTGGTAGGTTATTTATAATGAGTCACTGTGTTCATGTCTTGACATTGATCCTACTGTGAATTCCTGAGATTGTTGAATTGGTCCATCTTTGCACATATGTGTCAAGTAGAAGCCTTTAGTTCTTCCTGTCAACTCTCTTCTCCGTTTCACCATCCTTTCCTTATGGGGTCCCCTTAATGTACATATCGGTCCACTTAGGTGTCTCCTGAGTCCCCAGACTGTCCTTTCCCCCATTTTTCCTTGCTCTTCTTAGTAGACAGTTTAAAACAAGGGGTTTTTAGCTTGTCTGATTCTTTCTTTTGCTTGAGCAAGTATGTGGGTGACCCATTGTTGTGTTTTTAAATTCAGTGATTGTATTCTTTAGCTCCCAATTCCTGGGCGGTTGGTTGATATACTTTGTCTCTTTGGGTTACATTTTGGTCGTGCCCAGTTTGCTGGTACCATTTAGTTCCCTATCTGTTGTCTCTTCCTGTCTCCATGCACAGCTTTATGATGCCTCCGTCTTTGTCATGCAATGCAGAGTTCTTCATTGATTAGGGTCCCTTTGTGATATTTAATTTGTTCTTGTGATTGGAACACATTTTTCTGTTTATTTTGTAGCCTTGTGATCTTTTGTTGACATTTCGGGATTAAAAAAAAAAAAAGAGCCTCTGGGCCCAGGTTTCTGGACTTGCTCTGTTTTAAAGCACACAGATCATAGTAATTATGGTGCGTGTCACACATATTCTGGGTATTTGTCGTGTCTACATTTTTGTAATTTCCCAGGTTACGAAAGTGCAGTTGGTTTACAGCCCAGGATACCTTCCTCTGTTTCCCTTCAGCTCTATTGTCTGTCTGTGTCTGAACAAGTACTCCATTTTGTCTGAGCAGCTATCACAGTGCTTCCAGAGGGTGCACACCTTCCCTCTTTTTTCCATGTCGTGCTTGACAGATGTGCCGTCTCTTCCTCAGGCAGCTGCAGGGAGGTCAGATCACTGAACGCACAGGTCAGTCCGTTGTAGGAGTTTAGTCACAGTGTGGCCATGCAGTGTCAGGGAGGGTGAGCAGCTGCCGTGGGCAAGTGTCAAAGCCTTCCCATGTCTCTTTGATGTGGCTCTTCTGCATTGGTACTTGCTGGGTGTGTTGGGTTCTCCCAGCTGGCTTCTGGAGCACTCTAAAAGGTAAATCGGTCTGTTTTTGTCTCCATGGAAGAGCAAAGGCCAAGTGCTTCCAGTTCCTCATTTGCTGATGCCCTAGGGTAGGTATTAATGGGGCACGTTAGCACTTTAATGTATATGCATGTGAGCATAGTGAGTGGAATAACTTATTTTGATTCTTAGTTGTGTGTTTCCATAATACTCTAGGCCTGTTAGCAAAGACAGGCAAAGAAGATTGTGATATGGAAGGTACAGAAGCTGTGGCCCTGAGTATTTCTAGTTACGACTGACTGGGAATGTGTTGGGGGGAGGGAAAGGCAGGACGGGTGTTATGTCAGATCAGTCCAAACTTGGGACAGTTACCGGTAATGAAATCCCTCCTACTGGAAGAGGTCAAGGGTAAAAAGATTTTGGGGGTCGTTGGGGGAGAATCCCCTCCTATGTCAGTTATATTTGCAGAAAAATGTCTTTGAACCCAAGGACCCACACCAATTTTTATAGGTTCCTATTCTCTAAAAGTGCATTTGTAAATTCTAGAAACCCCCACTAGTCCATGTTGAAAATAATCACTGAAACCATTTTAAATGTAAGTTTGGATCAGTCATGCACAGGAACATCTCTGAAAGTGAGACATTGATAAAGGAAGATAAGGATTCTAAATGGGATTGATTTGAGAAATCCTTGTCAGAAGATTCATTATTCTTCAACCAACACATCATCTGTCCTTTTCCAATGTCTCTGATTTTGATAAACATGGGAAGTTCTTTATGGAATCATCACCGTTCAATAGTTATGCAGAATACATAACGTGGAGCTTATTTTTTTTTTATGTGTTGTACACTGTAAGTCCTCTTTAAGGGCCCTTCTAGCTTTCAGAATTACTGAGGTGTTTATAATGGAGACAGAATGTATTAATGAAATGAGTCTCTGAAAGGCATGAATCAAGGGTCCAAGTGTAATAAGCCTCAGGGAACTCAGTTTCTAGAGAACTAGTGTATCGTAGTAACTTAGTAATGCGTGGGGGAATGTCTTCGATGCACGCTCGAGTCTTCGCGTACACACTGCCATGGTATCCTCACTGGGGAGAAGACATCTAAATGTGGTAAGTCTGGCAGACATCTGGACTCGTCTTCACAACTCGGTCAACAGCAGAGATTTCATATTGGAAGGAAATCTAATGAATGTAAACAATGTGGCAAAGCCTTTGGTTATCACTCAAAACTTATCAACATAAGGTAGTACATAGTGGTGAGAAGGCTGAGGAATGTAAAAACAGAAAAGAAATGTGGCAAAGCTTTTAAGTAGAAGTACAATTTTCTAACCATGAGAGAGTGCAGGATGACAGAAACCCTACAAATGTCGAGTATGTGGCAAAGCCATTATTTCATACTAGAACTCTTCAACATGAGATAATACACCTGTGGAGATGCTGTACACATATCAAGAAGGTTGGCCGAGTCTTCCCATGAACTCATTCTTCCTCAACTTCAGAGAAAGCGTACTGGATAGACATGCCAGAAATGTAATGATTGATGACAATCCTATATTTTTAACATATACTTCAAAAAATGTCTTCGTGAAGGATAAAAATATTACAGATATGAGCAGTTGCAAACTGTGTAATGGAATGCAAGTTCTATAATATCAGCCATTCACAGCAGGAAGCAGTAAGCCCATCTCATTTTGCAGACATGATCTCAATTAGGATATTTATTATGGAGAAAAAGCCAAGGTTCAAACACTTAAATCAGTTACATTTTAGCTTTGGACGATGCAGACGTTAGGGGTGTCAACTCTTCCACAATTGACAATCTGGTTTTCACTTTTGGGTCCCTAAAAGTAAAACCATACCTACTTTCCATGGAAGTAGCCTGTTGTTGAGAGGAAGCCTTACCTAAAACATAAACAGTTAATGTCCCACTCTTAGTATGTTGTCTGTATTTGTATAAGTGTTGTTATAGTGATGTAAGCTTCAGAAGAGTCAGTATTAAGGAAATCATAATGAACAGAAAATATTTTTAGAGTACTGCATAGTACGTATCCACACACACACACACAAAAAGTATGTATAAGTGGACCCAGGTCGTTCAACCCCATGTTCTTCATTTGTCAGCTGCATTTGTTAATATGCCTAAAGGATCGAGGGAGGATGGATGTCTGGGAAGGGATAATAGTGTCTCTGTTTTTGTTTTGACCCTATTTGAGAAATTTTACTGTTAGGGAAAATACTATTCGACTCTTAAATGATGTCATGCTGTGCCTTTATTACTTGTATGCCTGCAAAGTGATGTGATCCTTGCTGTCTTAGAGACACGAGGGGCTCTTCTTGTATGATGGGGAATTCATTCCTGCCACTTCGCATAGAAGATAAAGGAGGCAGTGGTGTACGGTGTGTGAGGAAAGTCCACGTGGAGATTCCATTTGTGGTTGTCCTATAAGAGTGATAGAAATCATGGTGGAGTAAGTCTTCAGGGAATGATTATTTACATTAAAGTAAGATAGAGAGCTGTGCATGGTGGCTTAGTCAGTGAAGCATCCATGTCTTCATTTCGACTCAGGTCACGATCTCAGGGTGTTGGGATGGAGCCCCATGTTGGGCTGGGGCTTCTCTGTCTCCCTGTCCATCTGGCCCTCCCCTGCTATGCTCTCACACGCTCTTTCTCTAAATAAATTGTTAACATTCTTTTTTTTTTTTAAGATTTTATTTATTTTTTTGACAGAAGGAAAGAGAGTGAGAAAGAGGACAATCAGGGGGAACAGTAGGCAGAGGGAGAAGCAGGCTCCCTGTGGAGCGAGAATCCCCATTCGGGACTTGATCCCAGCCCCTAGGATCATGACCTGAGCTGAAGGCAGACACTTCACCGACTGAGCCACCCAGACATCCCATGGTTCCTGGTTTTTACCATTTTTAGACATAGTCTCTTATACCAAGACCACAGAAATACACTCCTTTCTGTTTTTCTAATAACATCCTTAATCCTCTCACACTTCTGCTGCGAAATGTATTAAAGAACGTCTTCTGTGGTTTGTGTAGTGACTGAGGTTTTCTCTTGTTTAAGATTTTGTTTTTAAGTAATCTCTATAATCAACAGGGGGATTAACCTTAAAAGTAGAGCTCAGGAGTCACACAGAGTACTGACTAACCATCCGTCTGCTCTGTGAATGATGATTCCCTTATTCCCACAGTGGAATGCTTTCTCAGGGCTTGGCAGTAGCGATAATGTAATTGTCATAGAGTGTAGCTGGAATCTTGGCAAACTGATGGCTGTCTTTACCATGATCTCTCTCCCTTTACTTCCCTGGGCTTACCTTACGTTCTACAGATTTTACTGCCAAGCATGAGTATGGTCAACCCATTCGTCATGGTCTCCTAAGGAGTCCCACCAAGAGTGACGGCTTTTGGGTGATGAGATTTCTGTCATGATTTTGGGTGTCGACTTCTTTGGTATCTTTACAGAGTGACCAGGGGTGTGTCCATTGTAGTGCAGTGGTGGTCTTGGGTGGTCTATACCGTTAAGATTAGCCATATGTACGCTGCTTGGAAGGAGCTCAAGGCAAAGCTTCCAAGTCCTTGAGCTTCTCATTTTCCTCTGTATGTCAGTGCCGAATGAGCAGCAGAGCATCCTGAAGGAAAACCTATTATGGATACTGCTGTGAATGTCAGAAGAAAATTATACATTTGGTGTATCGAGCATTGTTGTTATTCCTTGAAATCACGTTGTGTGCTCCTGAGCTACACCCGCGGTTCCTTGATCTCCATCCAGTAGAGGCACAAGCAGTAGGTCAGGTGTATTCATGAGACAACATTTCCTCCCAATCTTCACCTCAGTTCAGAGCCACCCAAAGTACTTTTGTCAGTGTGACACTTCGGTTTCATTTGACTCAACCTCCTGCCTCCTTTATGTTGATGTGGCTGTAGTTTATATTCCCTGTTGATGGTTCCTGAACACCCCTGCCCTAATTCCTATGTGTTTCCCAGTCCTCAGCCCTTTTACTGTAATGTGCCATGATTCCACTACGTGCAGGGCTTACTCTTCCTGGTGAGAAATGTGAAATCCTCTCATCGTTTCAGACGCATGTAAGCTGTATGCTTTTGCTCAGTTGTTTCTTCACCCCTCTCCCTTTAAAAGCTCACAACAGAAATTGAAGGAAGATTCTCATTGGTATTCAGATTTTTTTTACCTGTTCAAATGCAAGAGGTAGGGGGACCTTCACAAGTGACTGTTACAGCTCACGGGATTCTTGTCTATTGCATCCTGCAGATCATAGTCTGTAACAGTGTTTCATGATGTAAAGTGAATAGATTTTCTCTGAGATCTTGGTTCAGATTAAGGAGTATTTGACAAGGTGTTGTACACGTGGGAAAATGAGGCAGGAACCAACCAGCGTCAACCTGAGTGATGGATATTGTTGGGAGATGATTCTGTGTGGGCTTATGTTTCTCCTAGTTTTATGGATGGAGGCGTTGAGCGTTTTTCTTCTTGTCTTTCCATTGAAGTTTGTGTGTAAGAACGCTTTGGAATATAGTGATAGTGCACATGGATGGAGCACAGATTGTTTTATCATATAGGGAAGTAGAGATCTCTCCTTCCGTGGCAAAGTTCAGGTAGATAGGCTAGACGATCCTTTAAGACACTGGGTTTCGTACGCACAGGGTCGCAAAGCTGTGATACAGACTGACCGCACGTGCGGCATCTACGTGTAGGATTTGGGCTGCGCAGCGGGCACGTGACGTCAGTGTGACGAGGAAGCTCATGGTGTTTCTTGTGTCATGAGCCACGAGGTCCTGCGGACTGTGACCGGGGAGTCCTCTGTCCCCAAGCAGCATTGCAAGGTTGTTACAGGCCAACTTGTGACATTATAGAATGTGTGGAATCGAGGAATTATTGGCTGCCTTGAGACTATCCATGGTCCTTAGTCAAAACGAAATAGGTGTTTATGGGTCATTTTGTGCTTTTGTTTGTTCATTTGTTTTGTTTTTTAGATTGTACTTAAAAGTGACATCATATGGTATGTCTTTCTCTGTCCAGCTTCTCTCACTTAGCACAGCACCTTTTCTAGGTCTATTCCCATTGTCTCAAATTGCAGGGAACAACAACCAAAACGCAAAAATAGACCCATAAAGACTGTTTTCCAGCTGCTGTTTTCCAGAGTGGAATGGGATGGAGGATGGGCAAGATGGGTAAAGGGGACTGGGAAGTACAGCCTTCCACTTAGGGCATTAATACGTCATGGGGATAATGGGTACAGCATAGCAAAGATGGTCGGTGGAGTTGTGATCGTGTCCTAGGGTGACGGCTGCTAGCTACAGTTGGGGTGAGCATAGGAGAACCTAGAGAGTAGTCCAATGACTGTGTGGTACACCTGAACGAATGTAACATTGAATGTCAGGTGTAGTTTAATAGAAAAGAAAGAAATCTAGATACATATATGCCTAAACATGTATCACTTCAACTACTTTTTAAGCAGTTTCATGTAAACGAAAGCCAACCAACTCTACACATCAAGGGAATCCTGTGTGTTCATGGTAGGATATAAACTTAGGAAAGTGAAGTTATCTGTAACCCAATACTAGAGAAAGAAGAGGACATGGGAGAGAGGTGAGAGTTCCCAGGAGGAACCCAGCATTCAGAAGTGAATGCTGGAGTTGTCACAGGCTGAGCCCCCAGAAGACACATGAAGAAGAGTCATTTCTCTGAGAGCTTCTTAAGATGTTTCCCCTGCAGTGGGCTCTCTCTCCTCTCTCACCGTTAAAGTGTATGTGATAATGGCCACGTGCTCATTATGTCTTCTCTCTGTAAGGGGTTTCTTTGGGGAATACTGGTAAGAACAATGGATTTTTATTTCCGTGCTCCTATTAGGCAAAGTCAGATTTTAGGTGAAGCCTGAGTTAAACACAGAAGAGCTCCTGTACCATGAAACAGTGGGAACAAGTAAGGTAGAGGGAACACTTGATATTTTTGAAGTCCGTGGATTGATTGGAGTCCAAGGTAAGAAATCTAGCCTTGCAACCACAAGCAGATTGTCCCTGCACTGCTTGTCAACGAGAGAGCTAGTTCCAAGAATATGTTAGACATGGCAGGAGGACGAAGGAAAAGAAAAAGGTGCTGCAGAAGAGTGGCTGGTGAAATTCACCGTGGAGGGGTGGAATTAACCTGACCAATGAACCAGCCGTTCAAGAAATAGTAAAGCAGAATCTTGAGTGCTGGTCAGACACCAAATGTGATATGGACAAGAAAGCATCAGAGAAAATCTCCAGACAGTGACAAAACAAGAACTAGAATGGCAGTAAACATGTCTCTGAATAATTACTTTGGAGTGTATAGTACATTTTCAGTCACTCAAGACATATAAGGTATCTGAATGCATTTAAAAAAAAGTAGAGCCATCTGTATGCTGCAAATAAGCATCATTTTTATTTTATTTTTTATTTTATTTGTTTGAGAGCGAGAGACAGCATAAGTGGAGTGAGGGTTTGACGGGGAGGGACAACCAGACTCCATGAGAGGTGGGGAGCCTGATTCAGGGCTCAGTCCCAGGATCCCAAGATCGTGACCTGAGCCAACGTTAAATGCTGAATTGACTGAGATTCGCAGATCACAAAAGTCTAATTTTAAACCTAAAGACACCTGCAGATTAAAAAGGAGGAGATTAAAATGGGTGTCCAGAGGCGCCTGGGTGGCAAAGCTGTTAAGCGTCTGCCTTCGGCTCAGGGCGTGATCCCGGCGTTCTGGGATCGAGCCCCACGTCAGGCTCCTCCGCTAAGAGCCTGCTTCTTCCTCTCCCACTCCCCCTGCTTGTGTTCCCTCTCTCGCTGGCTGTCTCTCTCTGTCAAATAAATAAATAAAATCTTAAAAAAAAAAAACGGGTGTCCAGAGAAAGCCAGAGTAACAATACTTTTATCAGACAAAGTAGATGTTTTTGTTCTAGTATCGTCTTTATCCTGCTACCAAAGCTGGCCTCATAGAATGATTATGGTTGTGTTCCCTCTATTCCGCTATTTCTGACGTTTGTTTGCCTTTTTAAGTATTTGTTCAAACGGACCAATGAAGGCACGTAGTCTTGGGCTTTTCTATACTAGGGGGACATTTATTCCAAATTCAAGTTTTATTTTTGTAATTGGTCTAAGAAGACTTGCTATTTCATAGTATGAGGTTCGTATTTCAGACTTGGTAACTTCTGCTTTTTAGGAATTATCTTTCCCAATTTATCTAAATTGTTTGTATATAACTTTATAGTAATCTGTTATCACAGTATACACTTCTGTGGTTATGTGTTGTCTCTTTTTTTTTTTTTTTTTTCCCCATTTCTCATTTTGGATTTTGAGTCTTCTTTTCTTCTTAGGCAATGTCCTTAAAGCCTTGCCATTTTGTTTGTTATTTTGTAAAACTTGGCATTGCCTTCAATATGACTGTTTATTTTGGTGTCTGTTTATTTCTGATTTTGCTTTGAAATTTCTTCCTAGTGATTTTCAGCTAAGTTTCTTCTTTTTCTATTTCCCTGTGGTGTCATGTTCAGAAAAAAAAACAGTGGAGGGGCATCTGGGCAGCTTAGTAAGTGAAGTATGTGCCTTTGGCTCAGGTCATGATCCCAAAGGCAGACGCTTCACTGACTGAGCCACCCAGGCGCCTCAGTCGTGCTATTTTTAAAAACTTGTCTTTATTTCCTTTAGAGAGAGAAAGAGAGAGAGCTCCCAAAGAAGGGGAGGGACAGTGGGAGAGAGAATTTCAGATTCCCCACTGAGCATGGAGCCCAATGCGGGCTCCATCCCTCGACCATGAGATCATGACCTGAGCTGAAATCAAGAGTCAGACCCTTAACCAACCGAGCCACCCAGCTGCTCCTGATGGTGTCATTTTTGACACTCATTCTGTTAACATGCAGGCTCAAATTGATAGTATTCCCTATGTTCAAATACCCTTGAATTCCCGGAAGAATCCTCACTTGTTTATGTTGTAAAATGCTGGAGTGTGCTTCTGATTCAGTTGGCTGTACTTTACTGTCGACTTTGCTGGAATCTTCCTCACTGGTGGTAGCTTGCAGCCTTTCCTTGTAGCAGCTCTGCTTTGGCTTCCATAACCTGGTAGTGCTGGTGTCACAGACAGTGTTCTCAGCAGCTCCCTTCGCTTTACTCCTTGGAAATGTGTGAGGAGATTTGAAGTAATTTCTCATTATATATTTGTATGAATTATGCAGCGAAGTCCTCTGGCCCGGGAGTTTTCTTTTTTGGGCCTTTTTAAAAGTTACTTTTCAATCTACTGTGTAGTTTTAGATCAGTGGAGGTTTTTAAAAATATTTCTTCAGGATGGAGTCCTGGTTTGTTATATGTTTTTGGTAGTTTTTGGTATCTGTTTCTTGGCATACAATTTTGTAATGTTGCCTCATATTTATTTTTATTTCTATGGTATCAGTGATACTGTGTCTGCTTTCAAGTCTTCCGATTTTAGTTGGTCTTCCTTTTTATTCTTACTTGATTTACTTATAGGTCTGTCAATTTTGATTTTTGTTTTTTCCTGAAATCCAAATCTGCCTATTTTTGATATTTCCTTATTTTTGCTAAATTCTATTTTGTTCATTTCTGTTTTAATGTTTAAATTTCCTTTCTTCCACTGGCCCAGATGGCTCAGTCAGTTAAGTCTTTGTCTTCTGCTCAGGTCATGATCTGAGGGTCGTAGGATTGAATCCCGTATTGACTCCCCGCTCTGATGAGAATGTGCTTGCCCTCTCCATTGGGCATCCTCTCTCTCATGCTCTCCCTCTGTCTGTCTGTCTCTCTCTCTCTCAAATAAGTCTTTACACAAATTCCTTCCTTCTTCTGCTTGTGTGCTCATAATGGTTTTTCCTGATTATCTGAGGGAGAGGAGAGGATTTTTGTTACACCATGACGATACTACAGAATTATCTGTTTACCAATGTAGTCAGTATGTTGTGTTCAAGTTTATGTGTCCATGGAGAAATGAAGTCCTGATGATTCCTTCTCAGCTGTCTTGCTGACGCTCTCTGATTGATTTTATGGTTGTATATTAGACGTCATCAGTGTATTCGTCTGAAGGTAGCCGCATGGAATGACTTGACTTTTCTGTTATTCAATCTTTCAGCGGTATCTTCACATGGCAGCCTGAGCTTCCAGCCAGAGCCGTGCAAAGAAGCTTCATTTCAAAATGTGTTAGTGGGTCGTTATCAACATAGTGTCCTTGAGAAGTTACACTTAACAATAGACCACGATCATGATTGTAAAGGATATGTCCAAATTGAGACTGCCGCCCATAATAAGACTCTCACTGTCCAAGATGGCGAGGGATATAAAACATTTTGTAAAACCTTCCTTTTGAAGTCCACTCTTTCTGCAAAGCGGGGTGTGTGTGTAAGCAAAATCTCCAGTCAACTCTTCAAACGTACATATGCATGGAAAGAGAATGTGGAAAATCTGGAAAGTTACCTAGTCCATGCTGAAAATAATGATTTGAACAGTGTTGAAGAGAGGACTGGATTGGCCTTCCAGTCAAATATTTCTAAACTTCAGAGATTTCAAAATGAAGAAACAACTGCTAAGTGGGGTCCACTTGAGAAGTCCTTCACTGAGGACTCAACCCTAGAAAATTATCGGAGCATTTTCAATGGAGACAGAGCTGCTCAAGGCAGTGAGTGTGAGAAAATGTTTGATCAAGGCTCAAATGTTAACGATCTGAGGACTCATTTTCAAGGGAACCATTTCGAACGTAATAAGTGTGAGGAATTCATTGATACAAGATCCAACATTATACATCACACTATGCATATAGGAGAGTATCCTTATAAAGGTAACGAATGTGAAAGAGATTTTAACCAGTCCTCCAGTGTAAGCGATCATCAGAGAATTCATGTGGGAAAGAAACCATACGGATATGATAAGCCTGGGAACGTGTCTAGTGAGTCATCAAGAACACGTATACGTAAGACAGTGTGTAGTGGAGAGAAACCTTACCAATGTATAGAATGCGGCAAGGCCTTTTCCCACAAAACAAACCTCACTAGACATCACAGAATTCATACTGGAGAGAAACCTTACAAATGTAAAGAATGTGGCAAAACCTTTAAACAGCTCCCTCACCTTACTCAGCATATAAATACTCATACTCGAGACAAAATTTATAAATGTAAAGAATGCGGCAAGTCCTTTTTCTGGAAAAGAAGCCTCACTACACACCACAGAATTCATACTGGAGAGAAACCTTACAAATGTAAGGAATGTGGCAAAACCTTTAAACAGCTCCCAAACCTTACTCTGCATATAAATACTCATACTCGAGAGAAAATGTATAAATGTAAAGAATGTGGCAAGGCCTTTTCCCACAAAACAAACCTCACTACACATCACAGAGTTCATACTGGAGAGAAACCTTACAAATGTAAAGAATGTGGCAAAACCTTTAAACAGCTCTCAAACCTTACTGAGCATATAAATATTCATACTCGAGAGAAAATATATAAATGTAATGAATGTGGCAAGTTATTTTTCCACAGATCAAACCTTACTAAACATCACAGACATCATACTGGAGAGAAGCCTTACAAATGTAAAGAATGTGGCAAAGCCTTTAAACAGAAATCATATGTTAACATCCATGAGAGAATTCATACTGGAGAGAAACCTTACAAATGTAAAGAATGTGGCAAGGCCTTTTCCTACAAAGCAAGCCTCACTACACATCACAGAATTCATACTGGAGAGAGACCTTACAAATGTAAGGAATGTGGCAAGGCCTTTCAGCATAAATCATATGTTAACATCCATGAGAGAATTCATACTGGAGAGACACCTTACAAATGTAAAGAATGTGGCAAAACCTTTAAACAGCTCGCACACCTTACTCAGCATATAAATGCTCATAGTCGAGAGAAAATGTATAAATGTAAAGAATGTGGCAAGGCCTTTACCCACAAAACAAACCTCACCATACATCACAGAATTCATACTGGAGAGAGACCTTACAAATGTAAAGAATGTGGCAAAGCCTTTCATTATAAATCAAGGTTTAATATCCATGAGAGAATTCATACTGGAGAGACACCTTACAAATGTACAGAATGTGGCAAAACCTTTAAACAGCTCCCACAGCTTACTCAGCATATAAATACTCATACTCGAGAGAAAATTTATAAATGTAAAGAATGTGGCAAGGCCTTTTTCCAAAAAACAAGCCTCACTAGACATCACAGAATTCATACTGGAGAGAAACCTTACAAATGTAGAGAATGTGGCAAGGCCTTTTTCCACAAAACAGAACTCACTAGACATCACAGAATTCATACTGGAGAGAAACCTTACAAATGTAGAGAATGTGGCAAGGACTTTAAGCACAAATCATGCTTTAACATCCATGAGAGAATTCACACTGGAGAGACACCTTACAAATGTAAAGAATGTGGCAAAACCTTTAAACAGCTCCCACACCTTACTCAGCATATAAATACTCATACTCGAGAGAAAATTTATAAATGTAAAGAATGTGGCAAGGCCTTTTTCCAAAAAACAAGCCTCACTACACATCACAGAATTCATACTGGAGAGAGACCTTACAAATGTAAAGAATGTGGCAAAGCCTTTCAGCAGAAATCACACCTTATCATCCATGAGAGAATTCATACTGGAGAAACACCTTACAAATGTAAAGAATGTGGCAAATCCTTTAAACAGCTCCCGAACCTTTATCAGCATATAAATAGTCATACTCGAGAGAAAACGTATAAATGTAAAGAATGTGGCAAGGTCTTTTTCTATAAAACAAACCTCACTAAACATCACAGAATTCATACTGGAGAGAAACCTTACAAATGTACAGAATGTGGCAAGGCCTTTAAGCAGAAATCATGCCTTACCGTACATTACAGAATTCATAGTGGGGCTCCTCTTACAAATTTGAAGACTGTGAGAGAATTTGGAAGGACTGTTGAGCCCTAACTCCACATCAGCATCATAGAGTTCATACTGAGGGAAAATACTACAAATGAAAGAATGTGACAGACCTCTAGCTGGAAGTCATAACTTGCTGAATCTCATCATTAATCATACTGGAGCTAAACTGTAACACGTCAAGAAAGCGTAAAGCCTTTAAGTGGAATTCAATCCTTATTTGGTTTCAAAAATGCAGTCTTGGTTCAAGATGTACAACGATAATGAATGAGGAAAGACGTTGTCTTACATTTTAGAAATCATCAGAGAGTTCGCAGAAGAAAAGTAACTTGAAAGATAGAACTATGTAGAAACATAGAAACGTATTTAATTGCACATTAAATGTCCAATATATGTCAGAGAATTCACAGTAGAAAGCAGTACGTGAGTTACTCACATCAGATATCACCTCAGAAGGAATAATACAAGGTTAGTCGGTTAGATAATGTGTATGCTATTCTGCTTCAAAAGATGGAAGGGAGGGGTATTTGCATGGGTGTAATTTCAGTGTGCATGTGTTTCCATTGACCCTATATGAGATTTGTGACTTGGGCTTATCACTGTCTTTCTACTCTCACAACTCCTCAGAAAATTCACTTATTCCTGGTGGGTGTGTGAAACTTCGTAGGTGATTCTTGGGTCAAGGATAAGAGATGCTCTTCTTCCTTAGGTGGGATCCATGCATATCTCTCTTGCAGGGAAGATGAAGGACAATAGAACATACAGTATATTAAAGAAATCTAAATGGATATTCTGTTTATGCTTCTAACATTGATATAGGTCATCATGAAGTGGGTGTTCACGTCATTCTCCGTTTATTAGAACTAAAACAATTTGTGACTGTTACAAATGAAATGTGTTACTAATTGGTCTTTAGGGAATAGAGATGGCAGTCCAGTCAACTTTGATTCATGTTCATAATAGTAATAGTGTGAAAGTATGAATTGATGTGGAAATGAAGAAATCTGCAAAGATATCAGAGAAGAGCTATCTCTTCCGTGAAATGAGATACGGTTGTACATCCAATTTTTAAAGAGTTGCCGGAGGTGTGAATGTGTTTTAGTATGCAAAATTAAACTGGTAAGAAGTTAAAATAGACTCCTAGATGATGTCTTCTTTAAGCCTCATGATACTCAGAAAATGAAAAATGTAGTAGTAGATACAGAATGGGGAGGGAGAGAATAATCTTAAGTATACCCTTTCAGAAAATCATCAATTCACAAAGATAGCCAATGAATAAGAAAGGATCAAATAATTCTACACAGCCAGAAAACAAGAATGACAGCAGTAACTTCATACTTGTGTAGTTCCTTGCTTTACCTATAAAGGGACTAAGTTCTCCAAGCCAAAGATACAGATTGCCTGAATGGAAAGAAATACAAGACCCAATGGTATACAGTCATCAAGAGACTCACTTCATTTTTTAAAAACTATTTTTTTTTTCATTGAGAAACAGAACAGAGAAAACGAGAGAGCCCAAGAGATGCCAGGGTCAGAGGGAGAAACAGACTCCCTGATGAGCTTGGAGCCTGGTATGGGACTCGATCTGGGGACTCCTGGATCATGACCTGAGCCGAAGGCAGACACTCAACTGAGGCACCCAGGCGCCGTCACTTCAGCTATAAGAACACAGACTGAAAGTGCAGGTGTGGAAAACGATATTCTATGCAAAGGGAATCCAAAAGAAAGGATAGCTACGCTTCCATCAGTCAACGTAAACTTTAACCAGAGAGAGTATATGGCAAAGGTCATTGTAAAATACGGGGCTGACTTTGTGCCGTGTTTTTAAATGTATGGTGTTTGGCAGAATATCGAGAAGGATTTTCGCCCATTTTGGTTTTGGAAGTACAGGATGAGGAGGGTGATGTCACTCGGTGGTACTTACCATGTTCAATATAACACCTATTTCCATAAATCTCGGTGGTGACAGACCATATACCTCAAAACAACTCGTTACTTTCAGAACCACTTCTCTGTCTTTCTAGGGTTGGGAAAAAACAGCAGCGGACAACAACTTGAGAGAGACCTATTGCTTTCAGATTCTGACGTGTGTGAAAAAACAGGTGCAGTGAAAATCTTGGCAATTGACTGTACCAAGTAGCCAGTAGTTTCTCAGGCATAACTCGTTCAGGCTCATAAATGTCCCCACAGTATTCGATTGTCTACCGTCTTGCTATGAAACATTGCATAGTGATGCAGTGGGGGCAGGTGAAGTCACAGGGATTAACGGAGTGCACAGAGTGTAGGGACTTGGGGGAACAGAGCCACAGGGGAAGAGGACAGAACTTGTGTTACTTTTCTAGGGCTGCTGGAATAAATTACCACAACTGGGGTGCTAAACAAGCCCCCAAATTATGTTTCTCACTTCTGGAAGTTCTTCGGTGGCTGAGGTCACACTGTTGGCAGAGCCACACTTTATCTGTACAATGGAGTCTTTCCTCTTTCTGACTTCTGGGCACTGTCAGCTCTCCTTGATCTTCCTGGGCTGGTAGATGGATCTCTGTCTCTGGCTTCATCACCACACAGTGTTGTGTGTGTGTCTGATTTCCCTCGTCTCAGTAGGACTGCAGTCATTGAATTCGGGTTTACCTGAATCCAGTATGACCTCATTTTAGCTTGATTACATCTGCAAAGATCCTATTGCCCCAAGAGGTTACAGTTACGGGTACTGAGGAAGAAGAGGTGAGCATGTTTATCTGAGGCATTCTGTGTAACCCACAACAGGGCTGGAAGGCAGTAGGGAGTTAACTGTCACTGAGGGATTAAAGTGCACTACAGGTTTGAAGGTTGGGGGTGGGTGTATGCAGGGATATTACTGATAATGAGGCATATGTTGAGAAAATGAAAGGGTGGAGGAAAAATGGAGAGGAAAGGGAAAATGGGTGATGAGTTACTTGGCAAAAGGGAGTTCAAAGGCACAGGTGGGTAAAAGGCAGACAAACCTTATTGCCTAGGAATGGTGAAAGAACGTAGGGGTGGGGGTCGCCTGGAAGGCTCAGTGTTAAGCGTCTGCCTTCGGCTCAGAGCGTGATACCAGCGTTCTGGGTTCGAGCCCCCCATCAGGCTCCTCGCTTCTTCCTCTCCCATTCCCCTGCTTGTGTTCCCTCACTCGCTGGCTCTCTATCTCTGTCAAATAAATAAATAAAATCTTAAAAAAAAAAAAAAAGGAACATCGTTGTGGAAACGGGATAGTTGCTTGTGAATGGAGGCCTGGGGGTGCCCAGTGCTGTGAGCAGAGATGAATGGTGGCGAAAAAAGTTGATGCCTGGGGAACATAATGGACACAGGGTTTAATGTGGGTAGGGGATGTTCACAGCTGGGAGACGGGTGAGCATCAATAGGCTTAAGGGCCATGGGAAAAAGGGAGCGTAGGGTTTAGCATAACGGGTGTGGGGCCATGAGGAAACTAAGGAGTCCTGGTAAATGATGGCTGAGATACTGAGGGCAGTGGACAAAAAAGGCACAATAAATGGGCAGAAGTTATTAGAAAGATTGGGTGGAGGGGAGATAAATGACCACGGATGAGGAGGAAAGAATGGAAGATTCCAGGACAATGGATTTTGGACTAAGGGCTCTAGAATTAGGTGAAGAGGGGTTTACTGGTGTAAAAGTCTAAAATGCACAATATGAATGTGGAAGAGCGTGAGGAAGCCTAGAGGGGTCATTGGAGGCAGAGTGCTGGGGTTCATGGATATCCACAGGTGGTGGAGATTCAGGTCACCATGTGGCGTAGAGGCAGAGGGCGAGGACAGGTAGAGCTCTGGGTGATGGAGTTCCAGGAGGTCACTCATTCATTCATTCTCACTAATTCCCTGATTTGCATTTGATTCACAATTCACTACTGTTTGTAATTTCAGTTCATGAGGCAATAACCACACTTACATAAAATACTCAGTGAGCTTTTCGATGGAATACACAGGTAAAAGTGTGAGTCAACAATGAGAGTTGATTTTTTTTCTCTTTCTGGGGATACCCTGGACAAGATGTGACCATGGAGAGGGTAAGTATCAACAGGGAGAAGCAGATGGATGCCATCAACAGTCTCAGGAGTCTTTGAGGGAGATTCCCTACTAAAGGCTACACAGTCGGTGCACTCCCTCATGAAACCTTGATTTTGACCTTGTTGGACCTGAAACAGAAAACTCAGCCAAGCCCGATTCAGATATATGAAGAATAGAGTGTTCTTTATTAGCTCCTAAGTGTGTGAAAATTGGTTACAGTAGTGATAGAAAACATCTACACATAGGCATAACTTGAACTGTAAAATAAAAATGAGACAGTACAAACTTGGAAAATATTTAAGTAAAATAAAAATCCCCCTTAGTTGTCCCCAGTTGTGATCGCTTGATCTTTAGACCTAACAGCTGGTCAGTTTGAGGTGTACCCTCCTCCTCCTAAAATTTCAGAGTAGATGTGAAATTCCATTTGGAATTGTCTAACACACAGGCACTAAAATACTTTGGTGTTAATTGAGTGTCCATAAATATTGTCACATACTTCATTTAATTGTTTTCCTAAACCAATGCTATATGATGGCAGTGTTTTCCTGTTAGTATAAATGGATTTACTGCATTCCCAAAACATCATTTCCCGTGGTAATTGTCAATACGACACCCTTGGAGAAACACCCCTTTATGCAAATACGTAGTTACATGCATCTGTCTCCGGCTAGGACCCGCATCATGAAATGTCGATATTTGATTTGTACACAGGTGACTTAACTGTGTGGTTCTGGGACATGAGATTGTTGCACCGTCATGATTTTTTTTTTTTTAAGAATGTTTATTTGAGAGCAGGATTAGGTGGGAGGGCCAAAGATGGAGGGGGAAACTGACTTGCTGATGAGCTGGGAGCGAGAAGCAGGTCTCAAATCCAGGACCACACAACTCCTGACCTGAGCCTAAGACAGAGGTCTACCAAGTGAGCCACCCCGGCACCCTGTGACTGCGTTCTTACAGTGAGGGGACAATTGTTGACCTAGGCTTTCAAATCAAACACCAAAACAAAACAAACGTAATATCCTACCAACTGTGTTTCCACTGTTAAAGAAATTACAGGGAAGCCATTAGACTCCCGTGACTCTACTGTCTCTGTAGCGTCTGCAAGCAGCCCACATGTTCAGTCAATGCACTGGAATGGAGGAAAAGGAACTCAACCGATCCAGTCAAGTAGGCCTTCCAGAAAAAGGCAACTGATTCAGGCGCTGCCCATCAGATACTGGCCTTGCTTTCCTTCCGTAGTGTGTCTGTGAACACCTCACTGCAACCTCCCCCACGTGGAGCATGCCTAACCATGTGAAGAAACAATTCACTGGTCAAAATAAGTCTTGAAAACTTGAAGGTACGTCCGTTTATCTGTTACCACCACACAGGACCACGTTTCTTCTTGAGCACTTTCTCCTCTGGCGTAAACATCGCGCCCACGGTGTAAGAGGGTGGAAGACTCAACGTTACAGGTTTCCCTGTCCCGCTCCTCCCACTTTTGCACATGCGCACAGCACACCACTGCGACTCTGACAAGAGACCCCAGCCTTCACCGTTGGTGATGACCGCTCACCGCGCATGGGCAGGAGTGTTTCCACCGAGTGCTGCCCATGCGCACGAAGGACTTGTGACACACACAGCCCCTTTCAGGGCCGCAGTCGGCCGTCTTGTGCACCTCCCTTCACCACCTCAGGCCTCCGGAGGACCGCCTCCAGTGGCGTCTCAACCAAACACAGGCATCTGAGTTCCCAGTTCAGACAAGCTGGGGCCAGAGGCTGTGGACAGACTAGTCCCACTGAGCGACGTTTTTATCACACCCAGTTTTGGATGGCCTCTCCAGTTTCTGCCTTTCCTGGTACCCAAACTTCACACATGCACAGGAGCAGAACACAGGTGAGCCCTTCACGGTCCTGAGTCAGGCACCTGTTCAGATGCAGAGGACCCCGGAGCAGGTGGCAGTCAGAGACTGCATGTCCACCATCACGCTGTGGAATAGGAACTCACAAGGCGGCCATCAGTCCCACCTCTGCATCGGACCTTCTGAGGTCCCCGGGTTCCTGTTCTAGACTTTGGGCCCTAATATTGTGGGCACAGAGCTCAGCTACTCCAGAACTCCCAGTGGGAATAGTCCCTCTGGTAAAGGCGGCTGCCAGAGCCTCAGACAGATTTGTCAGTTCAGATTCTGTGGAAAATATCCTCAGACCACAGAATTGCCTTCCACGGCTCCACTGCCAATCCCTGATCCTCCCTCCAAAGAACAGTCTAGAGAACAGAGCTCCTTCTCTGGGTGGCCCGAGTTGGCATTCCCACTATCCTGATGTTGACACTCAGATCAAGGAGAAGAAAATACTTAGAACTGCATTTTCAGTTTTGCATTTCTAGTTAAAACAGTGCTTCCAAGAGAACATAGAGCACCCCACCTTCCATTCTTGGGATATGCCCTGATTGTCCACACATGAAAATTCACCAAATACATACATGCAGATGATGGATGCATCAGATTTCCCTCAGAGTCTCTCACCCACTCTTCTCACTCCCAGTCTGCTCTCTCTGTATGAGCCATCACATCCAACATTACTTTCAAGGTGACTGATGATGAAGAAGAAAGAAGGGAATTCTACTCCCACGGTGGCTCGTCCAGCACAGATCCTCCTGGAAAAATATGAACATAAGGTACCCAATTCCCAGGGCTTCCAAGAGATTAGCTTGTATCATGTATGTCAGATTCCCAGCACGGTGTCCTGGGCCCAGGGCCGCCTCCTATACCTGGTGCATGTAGTAGGTGCTCAATAAACAGTCCGTTGATGCATGAGCACATACCATTTCTCCCAAACAGCCGTGCACAGACACCACTGCCTCATCTAGTCCCTAACTGGCCTTCCAGGATCAGCAGAAAGTATCTTCATTGGAACTGTCAGTGGTGTTCACTGTGCATGGCAGTATGTGTGGTGACACACGATGGTTTGGTCTGAGGGGCTCGGGTGTGCTCTGCTTTCTCTAGCTCAGTGCTACTGGAAATGCAGTCTTTGGACCAGGATCTCAATGGTTGTTAGAAATATAAACTAGGGATGCCTGGTGGCTCAGTTGCTAACATGTCTGCCTCTGGCACAGGTCATGATCTCAGGGTCCTGGGAGAATCCCCTGTCTTGAGTCCATGCTCTGTAGGGAGTCTGCTTCTCCCCCTTCTGCTGCCCCTATCCACACTCATGCTCTCTTTCTGTCTCTCAGATAAAACAAATTCTTTTACAAAATAAAAACTCAAATTCATGGGTCTCATCCAGACCTAGGGATTCATGATATCTTGAGTATGGAGACCCAGAATCTGTTTTTAATGGAAATCCCGGGTGATTTGTATATACATGAAATTTTGACAAACACTGTTTAGAAAAGTCACCCTCAGGTAGGGCTTCCCATTGGAATCCCCTGTGTAGATTTTAGATCTACCATCTCCAGGGTCCCATCCCCAAGGATTCTGGCACTCTTAGCATCAGTTAGTTGTTGATGAAGGGGCCGAACTTACTCTACCGTGAGCCCAGGGCAAACAGTGACACTCCCAGGTACCTTTCTGGGAAAGGAGCAGAGAGTGGTCAGTGGGGACACCTCAATGCATAGGGCTGGTCTGCATAAGATTTGATAGGGGAGGGTCAGTCTACCCCACATTCCTGATGTTGAACCAGACGGTTTCTGTCTCCAGGAGATAAGTGCACTTAAAAATCAAGACGGAATAAATCACATGGGGGCCTCCACTGAGAATCTCCTTGGGAGTACAGATTTTCACATGCCTCCACTAGCAATGGAACAGCAATCATTCACATAGACCCTCGGTGGCCATGGGGAGGCTTTTGGATTTCACCGTGACTGCCCTGGAAGACACTAGAACAGAAGGTCAGTCCTTGAGGATGTAGGAGCATGTGAAGAATGAGACAGGAGCTGTCCCTCGGTGACCACCAGAGAATTAAAAGATGGGCTTTCAGAACCATTCCAATCAAGCAGGGCTTCCCAAACCCCATTTTAAGCTTTAGTTTTGTCCTTTGATCTTCAGCCTCCGTCTGTGTCGTCTGCTTCTGTCATCTGTCCTTACCTGGGTGTGTGGCTCCTGTCTCCTTTCTCTTCATGTGCCCAGGGCTCTTTCCTGTTATGAAAAAGATGACAAGATGCACACTAGAGATAACAAGTTCTGTTGATAAGAAAAAGGAACATGACTGTTGCTGGAAATTCTTCAATTTCAAATCCAGTACCATGCTCGGTAGATAGTACAGTAGAGAAGTTTATAGAATATCATTTCTCTAGATGCTATTTTTCTTTTTTTTTTTAAGATTTTATTTATTTTTGTCAGAGATCTCAAATGGGGAGCAGCAAACAGACCAGGCAGGGGGAGAAGCAGATTCCGTTCTGGGCAAGGAGCCCAACTTGGAACTTGATCCCAGGACCCTGGGATCATGACCTGAGTCTGAAGGCAGATGCTTAGTAGAACCATTGAAGGCAGGTGCTTAGTAGACTGAACCACTGTTTCTTGATGAATGCTTTAGAATACTTATGAAGCCTTTTCAATATTCAGCTCCTTAAGTCTACTTGCCAGTACTAGTGAATCAGAAATAAGGATCAGATATCTGATTTTAAGATGTGAGCAACAATACCTTATGCTGTTCAGTTTCCAGAATGATCACTAAAGTAAAGGTTACAAATAGCCTCAGTTAAGGAGAAAGTTAAAGTGGGGATGAAACATGAATACTTCCTTCCTTACTGCAACAAACACCTGATTGTTTCCTTGAAATGATGTCATTTGTCTTTTGTCCTCAGTTACCCTCTAGAATGTTAAGACCCTGAACATACAGTCATTATATGATCCTTGCTTGCTTTTGCTAAAACTTAAAAAGTAATAAAGGAGAGAATATCTGTAACACAGTACAGAACAAAATGGAAACTTGCCAGTCCAGGACTAATTTAGAACCTTTTTTTGCAAACGCCAGGATCCCCAGGAAACAGTGATGACAGCCTTTATTTTCTGGGGACTTCTGGCAGAGAGACCCTGAGGGAAGGGAAGGAAGTTAACATCAGGTGTCATGAGACACATTGATACCAGTGTCCTGAAGCACATGGAAGGACTCATCACTGCTGCCATATTGTTTAGGGAGAAAAAAGGCAATCCTGGGAAACAGGATTCTGTGTGAAAGGCTCATGAAGCACAGGATTTCATGATAAAAACAGCAATGAAGTCACTAAAATGTATAGTCCTTTACTCCCACATATCAGATTCTGGGTTTTGAAAATTGTGAGCACCAGCAACGCAAAATGTGATCGGTCGAATCTGTCTTGGGAAGGAGGAGACCCCAGAGGCAGGCCAGACCTGCACACAGCCTCAGAAGGGGTTGGATCTGGTTTGGGCTGGGGGGGAGCTGGTTGTGGGCTCTGATCTCCCTGCCTCTGGGGTACTTCCAGCTCTGTCATTCTTGAGCCCTTCCAAAGAAGATCAACACAGAGTTCATAGTATTTTCATCAATGTAGTTTCTTTCCATTCTGTTTCCTAAAAGAAAAGAAAAAACGAACTTCAACAGAATTTTCTGGGACAATTGTATTAGAAAGCTTTTCTTAAGAAGAATGTGAACTAAATGCTATGACTACTGCTACTAAAAACTCTTTGGTCCATGGATGACCCATCAGGGGTGACACCAGAGCTCACACCACAACACAGACAGGGAACTGGCCCAACTGATGCAAAGTCCCCCGTCTACCCTTGTTCTTCCTCACACTGACTCCACAGTCCTGAATTCAACCATGTACCCAAAGGCTCTCACTAAGTATTCGTGGATGATTTGGATCATGACTCTTCATCTGTTTGTCTAATGACCAGTTGCCATGGAAACAAGCAGTGTCTATCTGTTTGCATCTCTAGCCTTGTTCAGTGTTCTTTAGCACAGTCAGAGGAACCCAGGGGGACTCCCACCTGGCTACCCCGAAGGCGATTGCTTCTACGGAGGGAGGAGAGGGCCCTGGATGACTAATGCCTCTTTCTCTAAGATGGAAGGAGATTCAGATTCTTGTGCTAGTCTAAACCCAGTCTACACAGGACAGCCGCGAAGGTTAAAAGAGTCCCTGGTCCTGGAGAGTGTGCCCAAGTGAGATTGACCAGATGCCCCCATAGGGATTCAGTTACCAAGAAGGTGAGACTTAGGCTGGGTCATCAGGTAGAGCATGGATCTTTCCTGATGGAGCCTTATCCTCAGATGCAGGATATGTGTGTGCTGTTTCCTGTCCCTGAGCAGGGCTCCCTGAAGTAAGATGCCTCTACTCCAGTGAGTAAGGTTACAGCTAGCTATGCTTGTGGTCATGACTGTAGGTGTTTCAGTGGGTCTTAGCCTTGCACTGTGAATGGTCTTCTTCCCTCCTGAGTTTGCAGTAACGCAGGACCTAGTATGGCAAGTTTGAATCACTATTCCTGTCGCTTCTTAGAGATTCTGCAGTGAGCGTGAGGGGCACCAGCTTCTTGAAGGACCAACAAACTTGTTAACCATGTTTGTGGAGCCGTCTTCACAACCCACACCAAGTACATGTTTGACCAATGTAATATCTGATACTGAAATACACATTCAAATGTATTTTGAACATCTCATTCCTTCAGGAGACAATGTTACACTGCTGGTTAGATTCTGACCTTATCTCCTGGGACCATATATGCATCAAAATTATATGGATAATCATATAGTATTATAATAGGACTCATCGTATGTCTATGGTTTATTATTCATTGCTGGCATAGCTTCTCTATCTTACAGTTTTAGCTACAATTGACTGGCTTGTCATTGTACATAACCCTCTGTGAGGCATGAATATATACACGGTTGACATGGAGAAAAACAGTTCATTTTTCTCATGAGATGAGAAACGTTTGGAATTCCTCCAGGATACAGGGAAGAGCCTGAATGCACAGTGATTGTCACTCAAGAGAAAAAAGGGGCTGGCATTTGGGAAGTACGCATGAAGGCGGAGTTGTTCAGTTCCCTCTCACAGTCTAATGGAAAGAGAACAATCCCAGTGATGGCAGAGAGGGTCTAAAAAGTCCCAAAGGTGCTCCTGAAGAGAAGAGTGCTTGGGGTCGTAGCTGTGATCTCAGAGAGGATTTAGGGGAGATATTGTGTCTAGGAGAGGGTTGGCCCCTCAGCTTGTGCACCCACAGAGTAACAACCATAATGAGCCCTAAACACAAAACATCTGTGGCACGTCTGAATTCTGTACAGAGGAAGTCTGTGTGTTCCTCACCGCGTATATCAGAACAGAATCTGAAGCCTATAATGTTTGTGAAGTATTATCAGTTCTTCTTGTCTCGTACCTACGTAGGGACTGTGATATTTACCAGCTCAGGTAGAATCTGGCACAGGATGCTGGAGGGGCCGATGCAATGTGGGATAGGAGCTTCATGCTTCGCCCACCTGGAGTCCTAGGACTGACGGTAATGGCCTAGAAGCCACTCACGGGGCCAAGGTTGCCAGTGGAAACACCTCTGGACTCTCAGTGAAGCTTGAAAAGTCTCTATCCAGACCATGGAGAAAATGTTTCAAGCTGACAGCTGCCTAGGCATCTGGGATTCCGCTTAGAAACTATGACCTACGGGTGGCCACATTGGAATGACCGAAATAAAGCTCTCAAACTCATGCAGGTTCCTTTGTGTAAAGGGGAAAAAAATGATGACATAACATTTAGAATCCTGCAAGTTTCCACTGAGAATCCGGACCATATTACTATTGTAAAAGTGGTGCAGGCTTAGTCCATTCCGCTGTGACTCTCTGGTATTTATTTGGATTTCTTTTGTCATTACCTAGATTGCCACTTCGTTTTACACATTTCACGATTTTATGCTGTATGAACTGCACTCCGGCGGCTCCTTGTAGACATGAAGGAGGTGTTGAGCAGGGTGTGTTGGTGCCCAGGGCGAGCTCGTGCCGGAGAGTTCAGCCGCAAGGCCTTCTAAGGAACAAATGCGTCATCTGTAGATATACGAAAGGAGGATGTGATTCATCAGTGACCCAGGCTAAAGGTGCTTGCTACATATGAAGCCGACTAAGTTGGCTGGAAGGGCATTGGCAGGGCTTCAAAGGACTTTGACAAGGTGCTCTAGGTGTATTCTGTTACTGCAACTGCAAGGGTCTCATTGTTTTGTGAGGCTGATGATACACCATCAATAAGTGAGATGGGGGAACTCTATCCGGAAGAGCACGAATGACTCAGAATAACTCTGGTCCATACAGACTTGCCTGCCTGGTTGGGAAACTATTGTTGGACACACATTTGCTCTCCTTTCTCCTGTGCGTATCCTTGCCCCTTTCTGAAATGCTAAATCCCCAACCCCTTCTTAAGTCACAGTGGCCTGTAGGCATCAGTTGCCTGTCCTTGAGCCTCATGTCTCTGAGGCTCCCGTTGGTAAGAAAGCACTTTCTTTTTCCCTTGTGAATCTGTCTTATGTCCACTTACATATTAAAGTGGCCAAGGAATTGAGAATGGAGGAAGAAAAACGTGTTCCTCTTCTTCACATTCTGCTGTGAAAACCTGACCTCCCTGCTTCGGCCAAAATAGAACGTGAAGCCGGAGCTGGGGATCAAGAGGAACAACAGGTTAATTACTTCGCCAGCAAGAGAGGCTGCAGGATGTCAGGGCCTTCAAAACTGCAAGCCCCCCAGAGGCAGGGGTGGGGTATTTGTCGGGAAATCCCTACAGGATCTAGCCGGTTCCACCCGGAATTGTGTGTGCCTCCAGCTGTGTCCATCACCTTTTCAGGGTGGGACCCGGTGCTGGAAAGGAAAGGCTAGGAAGGGAGAGTGGAAGGTTGGAGAAGAGAGGGAAAAGGATCCCTAGTTTAATACCAAGGCTTGCTGACGTTTTAATGTAGCCATTTTGATTTTGTTTAGCTTTATGTGTTTACGTGGTTTCAGTTCAGTCACCAGGACAACTGCAGGAAGACCGCTTCATTTTTTGCAGAGAGAAATGACCCTGTATTTTCTAGAATGGGAAAGATAAAGAAAAAGGTTCACACCAAATTTCAGGGAACATGTTGAGGAATTAGAATGCTCATGTATTGCTGATGGGAGTGAACATCGTACATTCCCTTTGGAAAAGTCAGTGGCAGTTATGAAAGTAACCATTTACCTACTGACGGAGCACATGTTGTCACCCCAACATATGTCTCGTTAGCATAAGGATCCTTTTCGTCTGGTATTTTAGAGAATGAGCAGTCAGGGGTGCTTTGATGTGTCAGTCAGTTAAGCGCTTGTCTTTGGCTCTGTCGTGGTCCTGGGATCAAACCCCATGGTGGGTTCCATGCTCAGTGGGGAGTCTGCTTCTCCCTCTCCCTCTGCTACTCTTCCTGTCTCTGCTCTCTCACTCTCTCTCAAATAAATAAATAAAATCTTTAAAAAGAAGAAGAAGAAGAAAAAGGAGGAGGAGAAGGGGGAGGAGGAGGAGGTGGAGAAGGCAGAGAAGGAGGAGAAGAAGGAGAATAAGAAGAAATAGCAGACCAAAAAGAGCTCTGAAACCTGGCTGGGTATTTTTTAGCAGACATTTGCATCTCTAAGGGAAAGCTCCATTTGTGGGTGGCTTCCTCCCTGTAGCAGAAAGAAGGAGAAAGGCGAGGATTAAATCGGAATAACAACCACAGCCCCGATTAGTGCTTTTTGCCTGGTCACCTCCCCAAATGCTTCCCAGTAGGTTCAAGAAGGGATCAAATCCCGTGTCCCCCACCCCAGATTCTGTCAATCTGTGAGGGGGGAAACAACTGTGATGTTTTCATTAAATGCTCCAGGCGATTCTAGGTGAAGCCAGGGTTAAACAGGCTTAACCAGAGGGCAGGCTTGGCTCAAGGAGAGGTAGCACGGGCGCTGCCACAGGAATCTGGAAGCATCAGGTTCATGCAGGACACCTTTCTTCTTTCTGGTCTAGCCCTTGTGTGTGTCTGTGGTGGGGGAGGCCCTGTGAACCAGAGAAGGAAACTCCAATATTGGTCTCCAAGGAAGAATTCATTGTTTCTGAATAGCTCCTGACACAAAGGGCAGGAAAGTGGGCGTTTTTGTGCATTTGAAAGTCCTGCCTGCAGGCAAGACCTTTGCGGGTGGAGACGCCCTGTTGGGGGCTTTAAAGGCATTTTCTCCTGGTGCAGCTGTGATTTCTCCTGGGATCCTTCTGAGCCAGAAGTCTAGAGGATTTGGTGAAGAAGAAATGGCCAGTTCTCAGGTAAGTCTGGTGTGCAAGTTCTGAGGCCCTGTTGTCTTTTTCTCGAGAAATTCCTTACATTTAGAAATTGTTAATATTGATTTTTTTCTAGTTCTGATGTTTCTGCTCTATGTTTACACCCAGTTTTTAAACCTTTTCAGACATGATACTCAAATTCGGTCTTTAGAACCCTTCTCCCCTATGAGTCAGAGGCTTTTTTTTTTTTTCCTAAGGTTTTATTTATTTATTTGACAGAGAGAGACAGGCAGCGAGAGAGGGAAGACAAGCAGGGGGAGTGGGAGAGGAAGAAGCAGGCTCCCAGTGAAGGAGCCCAATACGGGTCTCGATCCCAGTACGCTAGGATCACGCCCTGAGCCGAAGGCAGAAGCTGAATGGCTGCACTACCCTGGCGCCCCGAACCAGAGCCTTCTATCCCTTCTCTCCAACCGGGCTTAGAGTAGGTCATCAACGGTTTTCACTTTGAATGAAAGACCTGCCTGCCAGTATTGCAAATAGTCCCTTGGTGACAGATGCTTGGGAAGGTGTTGAGTTAAAGATTCCTCTTGCTGAAGGGGTCTGGTCCTGGGATATCAGTGATGGAAAATGGTCTTATTTAGGCCCCATCTAGGTGCCTTATCCGTCTGTGTAGACCAGAAGTAAGAAAATGCACAGATAAACAGCGAATATGATACGATATCCAGAATCACTTGGAATATTCTCTGAAAAAAGAGGGGGTTCATATCCTATAGAATGTATCTAAAATAGACTAGGTGTTACCAGACCGGGAAAGTATATGTGGTTGAAGTTTGTATAAATCGACTGTATTCTCATAATATAATTGACATGCTGGTTTACTGTTTAGGGGTACAAGAATGTGGTCCCTAAATGGGGTGTCTCTTGAGCAGATGGGGATTTTGGGTGATGAGCAGGCATGGGCCACTGCCAGGGGAAGTGAGAGAATTCAGCCGAGGCAGAACAAAGGAGCCAGAAGCTCACTGAATGCACAGCAAGGGAGCGGGGATGGGGAGGACACCAGAGAGGCCTAGTGCCAGGAGGTAGTGGGTGGGGCCTGGTTTTAAAGGGGAAGATGAGGCAGTCTGGGGACAGATGGAATCTTCCCTTTTTGGGAACCGAATCTGGTTGTAAGTAGCCCATTGGTGAGTTAGGACCTATGGCTCTTTGGGGGTGGGTCGCTCCTGGGCCTGTCTGCATTCAGGCAGAGAGTCACCGGCCCCTCCCCCATTCCAGCACTCAAGCCAGTTTGCCTAAAAGGAGGCCTCTAGAAGGAACACGTGGTGCCGGGTTCTTGTGTGGTGTAGCAGAATGAGTATCAGGCACAAAAGGAGACAGTGATAGTTTATCACGTGAAGGTGAGAACAGAAAGCAAGCTTTCTAGAGTGAGCGGGGTCCCGAATGGTTGCTACCTAACGCCTTTATGGTTGGTCTTTTGTAGAAAATTGACCAGGGGCCTTCAATCTCCTTGAGGTCACTGCTGATAGCAGCATGATTACTTCTCCTTTGAATATGTCATCTCTGGTGTTTAAAACAAACGAGGTGGTCTCGTCACATTCCCTTGGCTCTTGTTTTCTTTATGTCCCTCTTTCCTGGGATTTTTGGTGACCCTGGTCACTTAGCCCCGTAGCTGTCCACCCCTCCCTAGCCCCACCTGTCCCTTACTCAACACCAAGCAACAGGTCCTTCAATGTGCCTAGGGGCCGATGATCAACGTTCCATTGCAGCTGATATTAACTTCTTGTAATGGCTTGAGTCTCTGCCAGATAGCTCCCCCTGTAAGGCTCAAACGTCCTTCTTACTTCCTAAGTGTCTTGGACGGATATACTGGGTGATGTGCAGAAACCATCCCATTTCACCTGGAAGCTTCTTTCCTTTGAGTTTCTCTTTGCTTGTAGTTTCTGATCAGGAGAACAAAGCAAAAGAAATGTAGAGAAGAAGGAAATGTCCTTGCAACTTGCAGCCCACAGATAGATACTTGGCACATGGAAAGTATGACTTTCCTCAAGGAATTCCCAAGTGCCTTAGTGTTAATGCTTTGCTGGAGGCAAAAGCAGCCTTAGCTTGATCATAGCCAGACCTCCAGGATCCTCTTGAACATAGGAAAATCCCCTCAGAGACTTCTGTTATCTCTACCCCTACATGAAGAGTTTATAGTCAGTACCTTCTCACAGTCACACTGCAGCTCTTCTGCCAACGGGTCCTGTCCCTGAGGTTTAATGAGAACGGATTTCTTTCATGAAAAATGTCTTCGGGAATACTTTCTTGACCATTTCCCCCAACGCCCATACATGAGTTTCCACTGCACAAATGAAGACTCTTACCTTCGTGTAGTTGGTAGTATTGTCTCCTGGGCCTGGGGGATCTAAGTCAGTCATACCGCCATCCTGTGAGTTTTTACTTTATTCCACACTCAAGTGGTAGACATTCTGTTTATTTTCAAAAAAGAAAAGAGTTCCTTTCTTCCTTCCTTCTTTCTTACTGTAGTGAGTGAGAGAACTAGTGTGTTTGTGTGAGAGGAGGAGAGGTGATCCCGTAGAGCCAGAGGGGGAGGGAGAGAATTTCATGCAGACTCTGTGCTGAGTGGATCCCAGGACCCCGAGACCATGACCTGAGCCAAAATCAAGAGTTGGACACCTGGGGCGCCTGGGTGACACAGCGGTTAAGCGTCTGCCTTCGGCTCAGGGCGTGATCCCGGCGTTATGGGATCGAGCCCCATGTCGGGCTCTTCTGCTGGGAGCCTGCTTCTTCCTCTCACACTCCCCCTGCTTGTGTTCCCTCTCTCGCTGGCTGTCTCTATCTCTGTCGAATAAAAAAAAAAAAAAAAAGAGTTGGTCACCTGAGCCATTGTGTCACCCAGGTGCCCTATTTCCTTCAGTGAATTTTCAGATGAAGAAAACAAAAATTCTATAATTAACATGTTTGAGTGTCTTAAACCCTGAATTATATCACAGATAATGATTGACAAAAAGCATCAATGAAATGCTCTGTTGTGGGATCCTTGAGCATGATGGTGAGGAACGAATTCTTGAGATGTGTTATGGTGCCCAAGAGTCGGTTTATTGAGTAGCTCGCGGACAGGAGCTGTGGGCAGAAAGAGCTGCACGTTGGCTGCATGAAGCGCGTGGTTTTATGCATAATCTTCAAGGGGGAGGGTAGGTGCACCGAGTATAAGATCAGAAAGGTTTCTTTGAATTTGTGCTTGTTACTTTTGCCCGATCTGTCCGATGCTTTCTCTCTGTTCGATGTTAATATCGGTGAAATGTACAGGCAGTTAAGAGACCGTAAGATAACAAGGAGCATGTATTTGACTCTTAGCAGAGCTATGCCGTCTGTGGGTCAGCCTTCTGAGTTAAAGGTGAACATTTTTCTGCCTCTATCCTTCATCATAGCAGACTCCTAAATAATAGCTGTTTTATGTGTATCATTCTCTGTGTTTGTGTTGATATCATGTGAATAAAATCCAGAAGCAGCATCATCCACAAAGTGATTTATAAATGTGACGTCATTGAAAATGGTTCTTGAATTACTGATCATGACAATTTGTACTCTATCATGTCTCATGTGTATTTAACTACTTCCTACATGTGTGGATGGGTGCATGAAATGTAAATGGTTAGATTGATTTTGTGGGGATAACTTTTTGTTTCCATCATTTTCTCACGTTTGACACCTGCTATGAACATTGGTGTAGCGTCTTCTCTATATCGGACCTGTGTGTCCTTTTCAGTGAACTCCAGGATCATAACCTGAGTTGAAACCTGATCCCTTTGCAACATTCAGTACATGAGGTTTCTGCTTCTCCATAGTTCGACAGTACTAGCTTTATATTGAGGTAAAGGTAACTAGATCACTCCATGGGTTACATCCGGGTCCCTCTGCCTCAAACTGGGTTAGCCCAAGCACTTCCGCTGGGCGGTCATTACGTTTCATTGGATAGTTTCTGTTTTCCCGCAGGAGACTCTGCCCACGGGGTGTTTTGGCTGAAGTAAAGGATAAGATGGACAGAAGAAGTGAAGTAAAATGTGGGATCTAATTTGGGGGGTACAGTCGGGTAAGCAGCGAAGGTCAGATGTTGGGGTCTAGCTGGTGACACTAACTCCCTCTTGATCTTAGGGACCACTGTGAACTCTGTCGATGGCCACTTGGTGACGGTGGTATTTCTTGCAGGGACTGCTGACATTCGGGGACGTGGCCATAGAATTCTCCCAGGAGGAGTGGCAATGCCTGAGCCACACGCAGCGGGAACTGTACAGGGACGTGGTGCTGGAGAACTACGGACACCTCCTGTTCTTGGGTGAGGATGACTCCTTCCAGATTTCCCAAGCCACTCTCGGGGTTTCGTTCTTCCTTTCAAGACTGTCTCTTGGATGATTCCTCTTTGCACGTGGAATTCAGGTCACTGCCCTAAGGAAGAAAAGTAAGGATTTGTAGATGGAGACAAAAATCTTCCTGGTGTTTCCTTTTCAGCTTTAGCTTCTGCTTCCTTTGGGTCATATCATTTCTGTGGAATAGCGATAGTTCTGAACCTGCCGTGGTGTGGAGCGCTACTGCCTGCGTTTAAACTCCAATTTTTACGCCGCCTTATTGTCTCAGTAGAACTTGGAAGTGCAAGTTAGGAAGTGAGTGTTTGAAACTCCTGCATGTTCTCTAGGGGCTGTTGGTGAACAGTGTTGGGGAAATCATCTTCTAGAATTCTACAATGTCCTCTCTTCCCTACTTAGCCCAGTAGTGGCTTGCAAGAATCCAGAGCCATACTTATATTCTGTTTCTCTATTAAGCAGGTCTCACTGTGTCCAAGCCTGATTTGGTCTCCTTTTTGGAGCAGAGGAAGGAACCGTGGGATGAGAAGAGGAACAAGACAGCAGGCTTTGATCCAGGTAGGTGGGAATGAATGAAGCTGATGACTGAGGACCTCCAAGTCTGAAGGAGGAGGAAGATAGAGCTTAAAATGCGGTTCCAGTAGCTCTGCTGGAATGAAAATCAGTTGGAGAAGCCCAGGTGTAGTGCCCCGTCCTTCACAGAAGGACATCTTTTCACAGTATTGTCATGCTTTCATATTCTCGAAGGCTTCTGCTTCAGCTCCAGTGATGGTCCATCATAGCCACAGTGAGGGTTCCGGGGTGTGGGAGGGCCTCCATAATCGGAGAGCTTTTCCATTGCTTTGAGGGCTTTTGAGAAATCTCTGTAGTCCTGAGGGCCTCTGCGCTAAGTCTCCTCTAAGTTCCATTTTGCCTCCTGGGAGAAAGTGTGCCGAGTTGTGTGGGGCATACTGGGGATTGGCTCAGGAATCCCCGCAACACTGAAGGCAGACATCACGTGTTTCTGGTTCATGCTTTCTAGTTTTCTGGAGGCTTCAGTCTTAATTGTACACAATGGAGACTCAGTAATGTCATCAGGCAACAGAGCACGTCCCTAACAGGAGAAAATACAATCCTTTATTTTACTCCGTATGTTCATTTTCCTTTGTATTAACAAGAAGACGACATTTCCCCTCCATGCGTTCCATTCCTCGGTGGTGAAATAAGGTAATGTCTCTGTATGTCCTTAGATTTCCTACATACAGTAATGTTATGCGGGATTTACCTCATTTGTAACCGGCAGCCTGTAGTAAAGTCTCATTTCTTGGCTTCTTAGTAAGTGCATCATTTACTAATTTTGTCTCATATAGTAAGAAGTTCCTGTGACGTTGTCATAAGTTTGCTCTGAGGCTCAGCTCTTATTTCTTAGATCAAAAGTTCTGATGCGACCCGGGCATGTGCTGTGTAAGAAGTGATGTAGATAGTAAAATTGCCCTAGTGACAAAAATGTCCCGTTGCTGTTGGAATTTTACTTCACGAAAAATTAATCATAAGGTTTTTTTTACTAGTTTCTCAGGAATGTATCTGGATTTACTCCCCGTATTTCTTTTTTATAAAATGATTGTCAGCATATTTTATAACTGTGATGGTGTTTGTTTATTTAGACAGGGAAGGTTTTTGCTTCTCTGCTTTGTTCTAAAGAATGGGTTATACCCTTGAATTCTGTGAAAGAGGAGGAATGTATGAGTAACAGTACATTTTTTCTTAAAGATTTTATTTATTTATTTGACAGAGATAGAGACAGCCAGCGAGAGAGGGAACACAAGCAGGGGGAGTGGGAGAGGAAGAAGCAGTCTCAGCGGAGGAGCCTGATGTGGGGCTCGATCCCATAACACCGGGATCACGCCCTGAGTTGAAGGCAGACACCCAACCGCTGTGCCACCCAGGTGCCCCCCAACCGCTATTTCATGAAACTAGAAGTCAGAGGTACAAATCTAGAAAATTCAGAAATAGGTGAAAAATAAACATGCAACTTTATGCATAATAGCCAAAAGAATGGAAAATTCCTTGTCCATTGTCAGATGAGCAGAGAATGTGGTGTATATATACAGTGTATACTTGATATAATTAACAATACAATTGAGAGTTGTTAAGAGAATAGCTCTTAAAAATTCTCACCACATGAAAAATTAGAACTCTGAGGTGATAATTATGTTTTGCAATATATACTTAATATAATGTTAATGTTAATTATATCTCAGTGAGACTGAGAAAAAATGAAATAAGCAGTTAGTGGTTTCCTAGCCACAGGGATAAGAGGATGGGGATGGGGATGGGGAAGGTGATGCATTGTAAAATTGACTATGGTTTGCTTGCACCTATGTGTGAATCACTTAAAAGCCTACCGTTTGTACATTTTAAGTGTATAAATTATACAGCACTTAAATTCAATGCAAATAAAGCTGTTTAAAAAGAACCCCAAAGAAGGAATGCCTGTATAAGAAGGCCTAGTATTATAACATACCACGACTACATAAATTGAACCATGACACGCGTACATGTGTAAGATTTCAGGGGGAATTTAGGATTTAAGTTTTTCCTGTGTTTTCGATTTTGTGAAAATACAAAAAGAATTTGTAAGAAGCGCATGGGAAGGAAGTTTGTCAAATTATATATATTTAATTATTAGTGTGAGTTATGTTCAACACTTTGATGTTGAAGAAAATGTACAGGTGCTAAAATCTGGGTTTCTCCAAGGCAACAAACAATAGAATGGATATCTATGTATCTCTTTTTGTATTTTCGGTATCTCTATTTGCATAGACCTATAGATACAGAAGAAGATATAGGCATATGATAAATTGGAAGCAATCTCTATTTCTCTATAAATCTCTACATAGAGAGAGGGGAAAGATTTCTTTAATGAATTGGCTAACCCGATCGTGAGAGATGGCAAGAGTCACGTGTGCACGTCCAGCAGGCGAGAGGGCCAGGGAAGAGCTGATGTTGAAGCTGGAGAATCTCCAGACAGTCGAAACAGACGCAGGTCAGTAGGAAAGAGCCCCTTCGGAATACACAGCTAATTACTGTGTTCTCCAGAATACACTGTCTAGTAAGTGGTATGGTTTCATTTGCATAAATTTAATGTAAACTATTTGAAATGGGAAAAAATACAAATAATTTCTAAAGAGTTAAACATCATCTTCGACTATTTTGACTACACGGATGAGAATAGATAGCATTTAGAAGCATGCCTTAGTGTACGCCTTCCACCAGAAACAAATCAGAATTACGGTAGAGAGAGAACAATATAATCAAGAGCATATGCATTTTTCTGAGATGTATAAGTAAATAAAAATTAGTGAAGGAGAAAATATTTTAATTGTTAAACAGGATTAAAAGACAAAAAATAGCTCTGCAATTTAAAGCTTATTTTTCTAAGTATAGGAAAAGTTAATTGATCGAATAACTGGAACATTCAGTAATGAAAATTGCTCCAATTTCACAGCTGGTAAGTAGAATAGACATAAATACACGACATGACTTCTAGCCTCGTGATAGATGAAATTAAAATGAGTGGTAATAAAGAGTGTTGGTGAGGCCAGGAGGAAACACTACGTATAAAATAGGACATAAGTGCAACTTTGCGGAAGAGCTCCTGTCCGGTATCTATAAAAATTTCGAATTCATTCACCTTTGAAGCAGTAATTACAGTTCACATTCTACAACTCAATGAAATATATACAAATTTGTCTGAAACAGGAATCACAACATTCTTTATATGGAGGAAGTGAATCATGACATAGGTAATCAATAAGAAAATACATGGATCTTTTAAAGAATGTCCTAATTCCATTTTTACTAATAAAACATCTCTAGGGGCGCCTGGGTGGCTCAGTCAGGTAAGCGTCTGCCTTTGGCTCAGGTCATGATTCCAGGGTCCTCGGATGGAGACCGGAGTCAGGCTCCTTGCCTATGGGGGGCCTGCTTGTCGCTCTCCCTCTCCCTCTGCCCCCCCCCATTGTCTGTCTGTTGCTCTTTCCCTCTGCCCCCCCCCCATTGTCTGTCTGTTGCTCTTTCTCTCTCTCAAATCTTTAAAAAAAAAAACCTCTACAATAGATCTCTCTACAATAGAGGACATGAATGTTGAGAAAAGCTGCATCACGTTCTAGAACACAATAAGCAACAAAATGGTATGCATACCTTTAACTCAATATCTGTGTGTATATATTTATTTATACAGCTAGAAAATCTGAGTGTATGTTTCTGTAGAGAGGGAGTCATGATGCGTATATAATAGTAAAGAATAGAACTTATTTCTCATTCAGAAGTATTTGAAATATTTGCCCAAAAAAGCCATGTTGCATTGGTACAACTGTTGGAACCACACTTGAAACCGTCCATCTGATCACAAAGCCAAAGTTCTAGGTTGCTTCCTCTGTTGAATTGTAAGCATTTTTCTCTCGTTTATACTGAATGCTGCAGAGCAATTATTTGGTATACAGCTGGCCTTCAGTTCAATGCATGTGGTATCTATTAATAGATCTCCAATTTTCAGATATCTACATTGATTCTTATTGTAAAAACTAAGTCTTTAATAAATCAAGTTTGTCATATGATTTTAAAGGTAGTGTCACTAAGAACTGATTTCCGGTTATGGAATGATTTTATTCTATTCCCTATAACACCTCTGTTTGGTATTCAGTAATGCTCTCGTTCACTCTCCAAAGACCATTTTAAAATCTGGTGGAGCAAATTCCCCCTTAGTACTTGCTTTTTTCAGAATTTTGCACTTTATTGGGGCCATTGACCTCAACTGGATTACATGTGCAGTTTCTTTAATCCCAGTCTACACAGAGCAGCCCGAATTTCCAATGCCCACTAACACTACAGGCGGTCCCTCCTCTTTGATATCCAGAACTTGACCTCCAACTCCAAAAGGAATCTTGGCGTCAAAGCTGATCCACTCCCAACACAAACCTCAGAAGCTTTAGGTCATTACTTCATGGTGAAAATTGTTCAGGGCACGTAAAAAGCCTGAGGAGAAAGAAGTGAGAACTGACAGGGGCTTCTGTGATGTAGAAGAGAAATATTCAGAGAGCCAGCCTTCAGTAGAACAAGAAAATAAGGCAACATGTCAATGAAAAGAAGCCCATCGGGCAGGACACCTCAGAGGTAGAGAAGTAACAGGTTTCAAGTTGTACAAAATGGAATTGCGCAAAGACAGGAAACATCGTGGACCTGAGACATCCCATCCCTGAAAACCAGTGGGCAGTCTCCTTCTCCCTCTGCCTGCCCTGCTTGTGCTCTCTCTGTTGCTCTCTCAAATAACATCTTTTAAAAAAAATCAAACATTATCCTGTTTAAAAAAAATGTAGGCACAACAACAAAAACTCTCGGAACTACTAATTTACCCTTCCTTTCTGTATTTTTCTGTTCCTCCCTACTTCACTCCTGTAGAATACGAACATTTTTTTTCAATCAATAGGGAAACAGAAGATGAGGCCGATAGGTGGGGCGTGGTGTCCACCTCCTCATGGTTATTACAGGACACCTAGTGCCCAGCGCGCGGGGTATTATGGGGGTGACGTCACATCGTATGTGCAACACGGTGCACCATGACTTCCTGGGGAACAGAAAATCAGTGTCAGGCAACATTGCCGTAACCAACGTATGCACGCTGCTTACCACATAGAGACTTGCTCGGACATGAGCGCTCACTAGCCTTCTTTCTGTAAACTGTAAAGTGCTGTGAAAGCATGTGGTCCTTCAGGATGGCGATGGTGGTCTTTGCTGGGAACCGACTGTAAACTCACAATAGTGAGAAGTAAATAGTAAACTATTTCCTGGGAACTCAGCAGGAGTTGTTTGTGTTGACATAAGGTGGCGGGTGTGGGGGGCTCAGATGTGCTGTGCCTGCGTTCTCCAGTGTGGCCACTAACCGTGGGTCTCCGGGAGCAGAGTCCCCACTAAGAAGGAACTCGTGACAGATGCCAATTCTCAGACCCCGTTACAAACCTGCAGAATCACCATTTCTTCTATGGAACTTGGACACCAAATGATTTCTATGCACATTCAAGCTCGAAAACACATCATTGCTTATCAGCCTGGGTTTACAGTAAAGGGTGAGTTTTCAGAACCACCATCACCTGCGCCCTCTGCCAGAGTCTGTCTATTGGTCAGGGCGAGAGCGTCAGTGCTGCGTTACCTCTGTGCTCCAGGTGCTTCTCAGGTAGACCAGGGTGAAGCACAAGGAGTCACGGATACAGTTGTGAGAGCTGCTTTCAGTTGAAGAGAAGATACCAGAGTGTTCGGCCTTCCCTTGGAAGGCGCAGGTCAGTGCAGCCCACGTTCCCCGTGCTGTGGCAGGATCTGTGGCTGTCTGTGGGAGGGGAGGACATCTGAAACCGGGACGGAGAAACTCACGCAAGTGTCCGTGTAGGACCTCTTTTCTTCTGAATCTTTCCTGTGACAGAGGGCAGCCTCTTGTGCATTTCGAGATCCTTCTGCCTCTGACCTGATGATAGCAGGTGAAGAAGCTGTGCTGAGGCCTTTAAAGGCTTCCAGGTGTGATTTCTCGATATAATCTCACCCATGGAAACAATGAAGAGCAGGAGGGAGAGGAAGAAATGGCCGCTTCTCAGGTAAATTTGTCTTGCCTTAGCTTAGGGCAGTGTCCTCATTTCTTCCCCAAATGCCGTGTATTTAGAATTTGCACATTCAGTTCTCTACCTCTGGTTGTCCTTCCTAGCAAATTTGTTTTGCTATTTATCCTTTTAATGAGAGTGAGAGTGAATTCTTAGGGTATTTCTCTCTTGCATCGCTGGGGCCGTCTCTCCATTCTCTCCGACTGTGCTTTCTAAGCAGCGTAGGGAATTCCTACCATGAATTCATTCCCTGGAGTATGAAAATATTCCCCCTATGACAGATCAACAAGGGGCTTGTTGCTACCCAAGATTCTCACCTGGGGACGTGTTGGGTTTCAGGACCCCAGTGAAGGGGGAGAATATATAATATTTATGGTTCTGTCTGGGTGTGGCCTCAGTCTTCAGAAACTAGATGAACATGAAAAAACAATCCAGATGGCTATTGGGCCCAGATCAAGTCAGTGCTCTGAAAAAGAGAGCCTTGCTGTCTACATTGCTTCAAAGATGGACTTAGTATTTGAAATATATTAAAGATTACAGGACACTGGAGCAATCTGTGGCTTGACATTTCATAACTGCTGTATTTTCACAATTGGAATCCTAGGATTTGTTTCTCTTTTTGTTTTTTTTTTTGTTTTTTGGGGGGGTTTTTTAGTTTTTTTGTTTTCTTGTTTTGTTTTTTTAGTAAATATCACAGCAGTGATGAGTCCTACGTGCTCAAGGGCAGTAATTATAATTTTTCTCATTACAGCTGATGTTAACTTTGTTCACTTGGCTCAGGGTCTCTCTGCCTGATTCCCCCAGAAAATGGAGGCTATCACGTTTGTTTCCTGGAGATCCTGGCCTTTGCAAATAAAGGTTCTAAATTAGTGCTGGACCTTGAAGTTTCCATTTTATTGTGCACAGTGTCACAAACATTTTCTTTATTTTTGTATTTTTAGCAAAAGGAAACCAGTATCATGCAATTCGTATATGTTCACATGTCTTAAAATTCTATAGTGTATCTCATCCCAAATAACATCATTGCAAGGAAATAATCAGGCGTTTGTTGGCGTTCGGAAGGAAGTCTTCATGATGTTTTATCTTGGCTTTAACTTTCCCTTCCCTGAGGTTATCTGCAACCTTCCTTTTCTATTTGTGATAATTCTAGAACCTAAGTGGCATAGAATACTGTTATCCACATCTTCAAATGAGGTATCTATTCCTTATTTTTGATTCAGTAGTACTTGGAAGTGGAGGTAAGGAGCTGAACATTGAAGAAGCTTCCTCGGTATTCTAAAGAGGCCATTAGAAAATAGCATTTTGAGAAAAAAAATTTCTATATCGTTCTGTAATATGCTCTCTTCTCTACCGAGCGTAGTACATAGTACAATTTGAAATTGTACATTCTCCATCAAGTCCTGTTTCTTTTCTTATAAACAGGGCTTGCTGTCTCTAGACTGTGTCCGGTCAACTTCTTTGGAAAAGGAAAGAGTCCCGGGCACATGAAGAGAAAGGAGACAGTAGCCACACACCCAGGTAGGTGGGAATGAATGAAGCAGATGACACAGGTGGGGGCCAAAGGAGAAACCTCAGTCTTAAAATGTGGTTTAGGATGCTGTGCTTGAATGGAATGATTCTGGAAGCCCATCTTTAATTCTCTGGTGGTCACAGAGGGACATCTCCTGTCTCATTCTTCACATGCTGCTACATTCTCCAAGGATTTCCCTTCTCTTCCAGTGTCTTCCCTGGCATTCACAGTGAAATCCAAAAGCCTCCCCTTGGCCAGTGAGAGTGCATGTGATTGCTATTCCATTGCTTGTGGAAGCATGTGAACAAAGGTACACATCGGTAATCTCAAAGTGGGAGCTCCAATGTGATTTGCTCCTCTCTCATTTTTGGGTGCACTTGTCTTCTGCGGACACACACAAAGTCTGGTACAAAATGAGGAATGTGGGGTAGACTGCCCCTCCCCTGTCAAATGTTCTGCAGAACAGCCCTCGCCATGGAGGCTTCCCCACTGACTAGACCCTGTGCTCTGTCCTCAGAAATGTACTTGAGGGGGTGTCTGGGTGGTGCAGACAGTTGGGTGTCTGACCCTTGGTTTCAGCTCAGGTTTTGATCTCCGGTTCTGGGATCGGGCTCCGTGTTGGGCTCCGCACTCCTTGTGGAGTCTGCCTAAGACTCTGTCTGCCCCCCTTCAAAATAAATGAATAAATCTTAAAAAGAAAAAAAAGAAATGATATGTACTTGAGAGCCTCCATGTTTACATTGGTGTCACAGTGGAAAGTGTTGGGCCACTTCATGAAGACCTAATTAATGTTAGGTTCCATCAAGGACAACGTGCCAGAACCTCTGGGGCTGGGACACTGGAGATGGTAGTTCTAAAAACTACACAGGGGATCCCAATGTGAAGCAAAACCTGAGACCGACTTTTCTAAACATTGCTTGTCAGAATTTCCTGTAGATACAAACCGTTTGAGGTTCCCACGAGAAACAGACTCTGGGGACCCACCCTCGGATATCACAAATCCCTGGGTCTGGATGAAGCCCGTTAATGTGTACTTTTAACAACCATTGAGGTTGCTGTTCCCAGACTTTGTTTCCAGTAGCCCTAGTCCAGAGACAGCAGAAGAGCACACCCGAGTCCCTTCTACCAAACCATCCTATGTCAGTACAAATACTGCCATTCCCAGTGAAGGCGACTAGCAGCTCCACGGAGATGAGATTCTCTGCTCATCCCCAGCAAGTGGGGAAGGGACTAGATGAGGCAGTGGTGTCTGTGCACGGCTGTTTGGGAGAAATGGTATGTGCTCATGCATCAAAGGGCTGTTTATTGAGCACCTACTACGTGCTTCACGTATAGGAGGCGGCCCTGGGCCCAGGACGCTGCTGGGAATCTTCCATATGTTATGCATGCTAATCTTTCTAAAGGTCTGGGAATTGAGTACTCTGATCGTTTTTCCCAGGAAGGTTTGCATACTGGGTGTGCCTTCTTGGGAGTAGAGATTCTCTTCTTTTTCATGATCAGTAGTCTTAAAAATAATGCTGGATATGATGGCACATATATAGAGAGCAAACTGGGAGACAGGAAGGAAGGGTGGATCATTTGCACTTTGTCTTTGGTTATCATTAATGTGTGGACTATGAATGGACATCCCAGGAATGGAAGGTGGGATGCTCTGTGTCATCTTGGAAGCAGTGTTTTCACCAGAAAGGTGAAACTGACCAGCAAATTGTAAGTCCTTTGTTCTCCTTTATCTGAGTCTGAGCCTCAGAAAAGTGTGAATGCTAACTTGGGCCTCCCAGGAGATGGAGCTGCCAGGAACTCTGTGTTCTGAACCGTTCTGAGGAGGAAGGATCAGGAACTGGCAGAGGAGTGTGGAGGGCAGTTTTGTGGTCTCAGGTTGAATAACTGGCAGAATCTGAACTGACAATTTACTTAGGCTCCGCAAGCCCCCTTTACGCAGAGGGACTATCTCCTATGGAAATTCGGGGGCAGCTGAGCTCTGTGCCCGCCATGTTAGGCCCGAAGTTTGAAACAGGAATCCAGGGGCGTCAGCAGGTCTGCAGGGACAGGTGGAGCTGATGGGCGCCTTAGGTGTTTGTATTGCACAGGGTGATCAGGGAAGACCAACCCCTGTCCCCATGCGCTCTGGTGTCCTCTGCATTGTGGCAGGTGCCTGACTCAGGACCTCGAGGGGTTCACCTGTGTGCTTGCTCTGCACGTGTGAAGTTTTGGCCCTAGGAAGGGCAGACATGGGAGAAGGCATCAAGAACTCTGAACCTGATAACACCACCAGAGGGAGGACTGGTCTGTCGTAGCTCTGGTCCCAGCTTGCCTGAAGGGTGACCTCCGATGTCTGGGCCGGGTTGAGGTTGGATTCAAGGCCGGTGTTCTGGAGACCAGGGCAGGTGAAGGGAGGAGCATGTGCCTGCGGGTTTTGGCCCTGAGGAGGGCCGTGTGTGCCGCACGTCCTCTGTGGGCATGTGTAGCACGTGGTGGGAAAGTTGTGGGGAGCCGTTACCAGGAGTGAAATCTGGGGAAGTGAGAAGGAGTCGTGTTAGTTTCTTGTGTGCATGTGTGAAGGTGAGTGAGGAGAGGCAAGAAAAGCTGTCACACTGAGTCCTGAGCCTGCGTTGCAAGCCAGTGAGACAAGGCGGTAGTGTGTGGTGTTAAAAGATGAAGTGATATGGGGCACCTGGGTGGCTCAGTCGGTTAAGCGTGGGACTCTGATTTTGGCTAAGGTCAAGATCTCGGTGGTGAGATCGAGCCCCCAGTGTGGGCTCTGAGTTCAGTGCAGAATCTGCTTGAGACTCTGTCGTTCCCTCTCCATCTGCCCGTCCCCCTGCTCGCTCTGTCTCTCTCAATAAGTAAATAAAATCTTTAAAAAGAGATGAAGCGATACACATTCAAATTTTCAAGAGTTAATTTGTCTCTTCAAATGACGAGGCATGCTCCACCTGTAGGACCTAGCGAGGAGGTTTTTATAGAGAGGATATGGAAGGAAAGCAAGGACACTGATTGAATATACCTAAAGCAGTTGCCTTATTTTTGGAAGGTCTAGTTGGCAGTAATTGCTTGTTCTTAAGTTCATTTTCTTCCACTCCGGCGCATTGACTGTGAAGTAAGTTGTTTGCTTACAGAGGCTACCGAGGCGTTAAAGCCACTTGAGTCTAATGGTTTCCCTGTTGAATTTCTTTCACAGTGGAAACAGTTGGTAGGATATGTTGGTTGTTGTGGTTGTTTTTATCTATTTGCAAGGTTAGTTCAGCAATTGTCCACTTATTGTAAGAATGCACACTCATGATGGTGCAACAGCCTCATGCCCAGAACCACCCAGTGAAGGCACATGTGTACAGATCAAAGATCCACTTTTCACGATGTGCGTCGTAGCGGGAGAGTGATACGTTTAACTATGTAAGTGTATAAACAAGGAGGTGTTTCAACAAGGGTGTTATATTTCCTATTACTGTGGGGTATGGTATTTTAGGAACGGAGTAAATCCATTTCTACTGGTGTGAAACTGCCACCCTCATACTACGTTGGTTAAGGAAAGCAATTTGATTCATAGTAAGTTAGATATGAGAATATTTATGTAAACATTGAACCAAGTGCGAAATAGTTTGTGTTCTACAGTTTCAAATGGAACTTCACATATGCTCTAAAATTGCACAAGAAAGAGGGTACAGCTCAAACTGCTGAGCTCTTACATCCGAAGATTAAACTATTACTGATTGGTGGCAATTAAGAAGGATTTTTATTTTATTTAAATATTTTGAACACTTATATTGTCTAATTTTTATTTTACAATTAAAGTTCTGCCTATGTGTAGGTGTTTTCTGTCTCTACCATCACCAATTTTCACACATTTAGGAGCTCAAAAAGAAAACTCTGCTCTTTGTATGTCTGAATTGCAGACATACAAGACATGGGCTTGGTTGGGTTTTCTCTTTGGGGTCCAACAAGGTCAAAAGCAAGGTTTCGTGAGGGATTGGACTTTCTGTGCAGCCTCTAGCAGTGAATCTACTTCTGGGACCATTCAGATGTTGACAGCATCCATCTCCTTCTCCTGGTTGCCACGTGCCCTCTCCATGTCACACCTTGTCCATAGTATCCCCAAAAAAGAGAAAATATCAACTCTCGTTGACTCACAATTTTACCTGTAGTCCTTTACCGTATATTCCATTGAAAAGCTTACTGAGTATTTTATAAAAATAAGGGTATTGCCTCATGGACCGAAATTAGAAACTGTTGACAATTGTGAATCAAATGCAGATCAGGGAATTAGTGAGGAGGAGGATGAATTAGTGACCTCCAAGAGAACTCCTGGAACTCCATCACCCCCAGCTCCACCCCTCCTCACCCTCCACCTCTATCCCCCATGGTGACCTGAATCTTTGCATGACCTGTAGATACCGCGAACCCTAGCACTCTCCCTCCAAATGAGCTTCTAGGCTTCCTCCTGCTCTTCTACATTCATCTTGAGCACGTTAGACTTCTACACCAGTAAACCCCTCTTCACCTAATTCTAGAGCCCTCAGTTCAAACTTCCTTCCATTGTCCCCGAATCTCCATTCTTTCCTCCTCTCCCATGGTCATTTATCTCCCCCTCCCACCATCATTCTAATAACTTCAGCCCATTTATTGTGTCTTTTATGTCCACTACCCTCAATGTCTCAGCCATCATTTATCAGGAGTCCTTAGATTCCTCATGACCCTGCACCCGTTATCCCCAACCCTACACTCCCTAACACTTTCTCACGGGTCCTTAAACCTACTGATGTCAGCTGTTCTCCCAGCTCCAATGATCCCCCTCCACCCACATTAACTACGTGTGTCATTATGTTCCCCAGGCATCGGCTTTCTTGCCACCATTCATCTCTGGTTAGAGCACTCAACCACCCCCCCCCCCAGGCCTCCACTCACAAGCAACTATCCCCCTTCCACCCATATGTTCTTTCACCCTTCCCAGGCAGTAAGGTTTGTCTGCCTTTTACCCACCATTCCTTGCCTTTGAACTCTCTTTTGCCAATGAATTCATCACCCATAATCCCCTTCCTTCCCATGATTTCCTTCACCCTCTTATTCCCTCAGGACATCTATGCCTCATATCCTTTTTTTTTTTTTTTTCTTAAAGACTTTTTTTAAAAGACTTTATTTGAGAGAGAGCACAAGAGAACCCAAGCAGGGGGAGCAGCAGAGGGAGAGAGAGAGAAGCAGGCTGCCAGCTGAGCAGGGAGCCCTGTGTGGGACTTGCTCCCAGGATTCTGAGATCATGACCTGAGCTGAAGTCAGGTGTTTAACTGACTGAGCCGCCCAGGCACCCCTGCCTCATATCCTTAATATCCCTGCATGGTCCCACTCCCAACCTTCAGACCTGTCGTGCGCTTCAATCCCTCAGTGACAGTTAACTCCCTAGTGCCCGTTAGGCCTGTGGAGGGTTACACAGCGTGCCTCAAACCTGCGCAAGTCCTCCTCCTCAGTGCCTGTACTTGTAACCTCCTTGGGCAATAGGATCTCTGCAGACGTAGTCCAGCCGAAATGAGGTCGTACTGGATTCAGGTAAACCCGAATTCAATGCCTGCTGTCCTAATGAGACGAGGGAAATGAGACACACACACACAACAGTGTGTGGTGATGAGGGCAGAGACTGAGCGATGCAGCTGCCAGCCGATGAAGGCCGAGGAGAGCTGACGGTCCCCAGAAGTGAGAAAGAGGGAAGACTCAATTCTTGAGATGAAGTGTGGCCCTGCCAACAGGTTGGCTTCAGGTTTCTAAGAACCTCCAGAACTGTGAGACAGTAATTTTTCAGGTTGTTCAGCTCCCATAGAAACCCCACCGTCACAAACGCCCCATAAACAAACACAAACTGCCTCTCCTTAAATGCCTTTTTCTAACCTACTCCAAATGTAATGATTACTTCATTATAGACTTTGTCACTTTGAAGACCATGCGGGTGAACCCCTAAAAGTCATAAGACCAGCAGGGTCAATTGATATAATCACTAAAAAAAAAGAAACAGAATTAATTGCCTTTTATAGATCCCCAAATTATGCCTTTGTCCAAGCGTGTGTGTATATAAACTTTTCATATTCACCAGAGATCTTTACAAGATTAGCAAGTACGTCTTTTTTTGCCCTCCCTGAACATACATTCAAGTTCATATATGCACATTTTCACATGAATTTAAATATACTAAGTTTCTTCTGTAATGTCACGTTTCAAATGAATACCATCTCCGTAGGATGGATTGTGCAAAGTTGGTAAGCTGACCCACCACTTCCCTGCTGCCCTAAATGAATTTGCCCCCAACCGCACCACAGCCTACTTCATTATTCTGTACGTCCATTGTTTTCTTCAGCTTCTTGAATGAGCATCATATTTACTTCCTTATTGATAAAATTGTCCTAAATTCCCATGCCTGCTTGACATCTGGAAATCTTCATTTGTCACGTTGGAAGTTGCACAGTCAAATATTTCTCTATAATTTACAGACTGTTTTAGCACGTTAACATTTCGTTAACTCATAGACTCTAATCTTTCTCCTTTAAACATTAATAAATTTGAAAGCTACAAGTCCACAATACATGGCAATCCCCTTACATTCCCTTAAATTGCTATTACAGTTTGCTTTTAATTGGGCAGGGCTCTGTCTGTCTGTCTTGGTCACTACTTGTCTGTAATGTGTTGAATAATAGAGCTTAGGCTTGGCAGGGGATGAATGAATAAATATCTGAACGTTGTTAAAACCCAGAATTTACATCTCTCTCATTATATTGAGGGACTTGAGTTCCTATCCAGTCCCAGCAGAGCCAAGGTAGACTGGAGTCATGACTCATGAGAAGAAAGGGGCAGACAGTTGGGAAACAGGCAGCAGAAATAGTGCAGGGATGGTCACCATCACCCAGCTGGGGTTATTCCCAAGAGCACTGCACACCTGGCAGCTGGAGGGGAGCGTGTTCGAGGATACAGAAGTGCTCCGCACGACAAGAATGTTCTGGGTGACTGTGGTCTCCTGGGAGGATCTGGGGAAAACCCACTTTCTATGAACGTGTTGGACCCCTGCTGCTTTTGCCTGGGCAGCCTGAAAACCAGGGAGCCGCTGGCCCAGACCATCAGCCCCGAAGGTAAAACACCAGGCAATGATAGCCATGCACTGTGATTTCTCCTTGAAATGTAGCAGAACAGTATCCAAAATCTTTCTTCTTTGTGACGTGTAAGCTGTTCGATTTGGCCTCCCATGCTTAGGAAAAAGCAGATTAATCCGTGTATATAGCATCCAATAAGGGAGCATAGAGGGCTCCATGTACTTGGGAGTTTGACTTTCGGTTCTGCCCACCTGCAGTTCCGGGACTGACCGTGTTCCCCTGAAGTGCACGCAGGGGGCGGCTGGTGCCACCAGACGGACCCCTGCCCTCTTCGTGAGCGTACAACACAAGTTTGCATCCAAGATCACTGAGACAGTTTTCCAACCCCAGACCTGCCATCGTCTGGGTGACTCCTTTATTTACTAATTTGTGAAGATTTTATTGACAGAGGGAGACAGTGAGAGAGGGAACACAAGGGGAGTGTGGGAGGGAGAAGCAGGCTTCCCGCTGAGCAGGGAGCCCAATGTGGTGCTCGATCCCCGGCCCCTGGGATCATAACCGGAGCTGAATGCAACCTTCACAGCTGAGCCACCCAGGCGCCCCAGGGTGACTCCTTTAGAAAGAAGCAGCAAGGAGCTGGCTGTGGTCCGGTGTTTGAGAATCAGGTCTGTGGACCTCCCTGGTCCCAGTGGAGAGAAAAGGCAGGTACAATGGTAAAGGAGAGAGAAATTTCTCAGGATTTCAACTATACTAGAAATGTTACTCCTATTGTCAAGTGTCCCGAGGCTATTCTGCTGGTTTCCAGATGACGGCTTATGCACCTTTGTTGCCAGATTCCTGTTGGAAATATGAGGCAGGAGTTATAGGGAGCATGTCAGCTGAGAGCCAATAGTTTCCATTTATGACTAGTTCCTACTCAAAGGAAATTACTAAAATATAGGTGCTTTGTTTAGAGGCTTCCAGAGTTTACCATAGTAGCCTTTATATAACCATTTGCATGGATCACTGGTATGGACACTGTACATGCATTGATTTTTAAAATCTTAACAAGTCTTTAGTAAGGGCCCATACATCGTTTTCATTTTCAGAGGAAAACAAAGGAGGCACAGAATGGTTAGCCTGTACGTGAACATGCAGACACTGCGTAGGGGGCGGAGTGCTGGGGTGGAGCAAAGATGATCTTCTTAGCTGTCCTACGCTAATAAATTATGACCCTGGGCTTTCAGATAAATTAGATCTCTATTTAGTGTTGCTTCCTATACCCTGACATTTTAATTTAGATTGAGAGATTTTTTTTTCAATAATTCTGGTTTTCACAGGTTTTTTTTTCCTTGTATAAATATTCTACAGGCCAATATCGAGTATGAAAAATGATTTGGGGTTCTTATTACGTTAGGTGAACTGCTGAGTATGATAGAAAAAAGACTCTCCCCTGTGACTAACCTGGTTTTAAGGAAAACAGAATGACTCCCTTATCAGACAGGACTTCTTTGCTTGTGTGCCAGTGCCAGTGTGCAGTGTCAGGTGTCCCAGTGAGTGACCAGTAATATCACGTTATGAAACCATTGACGTGATACCCCGACTATGAAACTTCAGTCATGGACATAACAGTGTGTAGAAATGAATGTTTACTATTTTCAGATCACGTATTTCTCTATTCACACCTGAGATTAATGAAACTATTGCCAATAAAGTGAGACGGGTGAAATCTTGTGCATGGTAGAAAGTTGTGGAGAAATTCATGTTGAGCTTAGGCTGGATACTAAAATATTTGTAAACCAGGGAAAATGTCACAACGTGCATTTGATCCTGACAGCTGCTCTCTAAAACACACGATGCAAAGGTTTACTACTCTACTTCCTCAGTTCCGCAGTCTCTCCATCATCATCAGACAGCAGGTGTTCTAGGAGACACAGAATCAGTGTCTCCCTTACGTACACCATACTCCATAGTTAAAAAAAAATGTATCTGTGTTAGAAACTGTCCCTCAGAGGCTGTTCTCGTGTAGGATTACGGGATTCCGAGGACCCACCTGCTCATCATGACAAGCCAGGCACCCTGCAGTGATCCTGAAAGGTTAGTCTAGAGAAATTCCAGCGAGAGCCATCAGGGATTGGTGTGGCGTCAGAAGCCTCACTTCTCTCTGCCAGCTCAGCTCAGGCCTCAGGAATTTTCCTCATTCCTGTGTCGCTTTGAACTGGAGCACCGTCCACCCCAGAATTCCATCGACTCACACGATCACTACCCAGACTGTTGACACGCCTCCTGCCCTTACGGACTGTGTCCCTCCCACTGGAGCAGAAAATACACGATGCTTTTCTGCTGCCAGGACGGTGGGTGGAGTGTGAAGGTTGTAACAGCTGTTGCATGTGTGACAGGGAGGCAGCCAGACCCTGCCCTATGGATCTGTGATTCTATGACCTCACCTCCCTTCCGAACTGCAAAGTAGTATTTTCCCTGGAGTGGCAGTGACCGTGCAGCCTTGGGGACCTGGGAATCGTTATGGGGTGGAGGGAGTCACTGTTACTGCCTACTAAAAACAATCACAACCTTCTGTTAGCATCTCTGAAGAGACCATGTTCGTGGAGTTTAGGAGAAGCCCCCCTTTTGCATGATCCCTGGATGCAGATAGGAACTCATAGAGAGGAAGCTGGAAGTTCTGAGCCCTGACAGGAGATGGCCTGACAAGGTAGCAATAGAGCTCATTGACTCAGTGGATTCTCTCTTTGCTGAGTTGTTATTCTGCCTGAAAATGCATTTTTTTTTTTTTTTTACTAAGTCATAGGCACAGAGATATACCATCTCACGATTTATGAGCAGAAATTTGGAATCTGACAACATACTTGCTATGGATATTCACTGAGATACAAGTAAAAAAGAACTTGAAGCCACTAATGTGCGTTAGAAATGATTAGATTCATTGCACAACTCGATTCCAATGAATGTGAAGGTTAGATAATGAGGAACTTTTGTGGGAAAACGTGATTGAGCAATATTGACCCCAATCCTGCAGGAAGTCTAAATAAAACCATATCCAAAGATTTGTAAGTAAACCAAAGCACCATCATCCGATGCTTTCACAGGCAGATTCTCCCCTTTAAAGAATGTCGGGGGTGCCTGGGGGGCTCAGTCATTTAAGTGTCTGTGGCTCGAGTCATGATCTCAGGGTCCTGGGATCGAGTCCCATATCAGGCTCCCTGCTCAGCGGGGAGTCTGCTTCTCCCTCTGCCCCTCCCCCTGCTCATGCTTGGGTGCTCGCACGCTCCCTCTCTCTCTCTCTCTCTCTCTCTCTCTGAAGTAAGTAAAATCTTTTTAAAATAAGTCAAATAATTCAATTCTCCTCACTCAGTTCAAGATCACTGAACAACTACCACACTCGTCTACTCGTTGTTGAATCTCATGTCATGGGCACGCATTACTTTTGTAAGCAATGAAGGAATTTAAATTTGAGTATATACCAATCCTTGATATTTCTAAACAAGAATTCCAGAATTTGCTTCTGGCTCACGATCTAATTATCATCCATTTCTAAGTGAGGGATTAGAGCTGTGATGGTGGAGAAACACAGACACACGTCACACACAAATGTAAACCCGTCATGTACGCATTTACACTTGCACACGGCCCTGTGCTCTCTACCAGCCCGATCATCCACACATTTACCACAACCTCAACTTGAGTCCTTCACACACACACACTCCTATGATCACAGTCACATTCACATGCCCACATACCACAACCACAGTGGTGTGTGTCATGATAGCATGTTCACATGTGGAAGAATAGTAATGCTTCCAGAACTCAGGATGACTGAGAAATGGGACCTTTTGTACCTTTTATACTTTCCAAACCCTTAACATCCCACCAGGTATGTGCGGTGACCTTTGCCTCTTCAGGATGAGGTGCGAGGCAGGAAAGCTGGAGTGTTTGTGTAACATTGTAAGTGTGAGAATGTGCAGAGTGAGAACGAGGACACAGAATGTACAGGGTAAGACGCAGGGGAGCATAGGGAGAGTTGGGACACAGGGAGCCTGGGGATGTGGGGAGAGAGGGTGCAAGGGGAGAGTGCGGATAGTTAGGTTGCCGGCCACAGATCTTAAAATCTATTGTGGGTTTAATGGTACAAGGGACAGTGTATGCAAAGAAGTTAAGGGATTGGGGGGTGGTGGATACTGAGGGCTATGGAAAAAAATGGAGAGAGTCATGGTAGCAAAGGCGATAACTGGGAATAGTTCAATAGTATGAAAGACAACAGCAAACTTCGTCTGTACAAGCCAAATTTTGCCACATAACCACACTTTTTTCCTCTCTGTGTATGTTTTTGTGTTTTCACGTGAGAATAATGTTGACCTTAAATCTGAAACAGCAAAAATGGGTTTATTTGGGAATGGCAGAGAATTGCAAATAGGGACAAGTAAGTGATGGCAAAGGAATAGCTTAGCATGGAGAACAAAGCAGAGGAACACGCTTTTCTAGTGGAAGATGTGGGGTTTGGAAGGGCTGCCATAAGCAAAAGCCCGTTGGAGGAACTGGGTGTTTGAGGTGTAGTGGCTTCTCATTGGTGAGCTGGGACGGTCTCTGGCTCGGCTGTTGCCAGGCAAGGAGAAGAGCTCTCTTCATCCTGCGGGGAAAGTCTAGTGGAAAGACTTCTTCCTGCTGAGGTCCGCGATCGCAGTGGTAGGGGGCTGGGAGCGCCCCCTTCTGGCCTCCCTACGCCATTGCAGTGAGGCTTCCGTTACTCCGCTTCACAGTAACGTGCGGGTATCCTGACATGCTGCCCCTTTCAGTATCAGAATGTTTACTCCCTAAGAAGATCATTGTCCTACATAACCACAGTACACTTGCCACACTTTGTGCACTACCAATTTTTTTAAGATTTATTTATCAGAGAGCAAGCAAGCGAGCGCACACAAGCAGGGGGAGTCCCAGACAGAGGGAGAAGCAGGCCCCCCACTGAGCAGGGGGCCCAATGTGGGGCTCAGTCTCAGGACCCTGAGATCATGACCCGGCCGAAGGCAGACACTTACCCAGCTGAGCCACCCAGGTGTCCCACCGCTGTTATATTACATGCACCTAGCCGGGAGTCTGTATACACGTTTCCTCCAGTGATGCAATCATGCCGTGTTTTCATTTCCAGGATTCAATCATGTTTCACAGATTGCATGAGTCATCTTGACTCTTTTGGCTCTAGTTTCCCCTGGAACAGTGGTCTCCATTTTTTTTTTCCATCCTGTAGGACACGATTTTGTGGAATGTGCATCAAGTTTCTCAGGACGTCCTGGAGTGTGAATTTCTCTTCTCTTCAGAATCCAGTCCCAAGGATGAGTCACGCTGACACACACATGAGCTTATAAGCCTCTTAGGCTATCACAGCACAGGTGGGTGTTACAGGTACTTTCCATTTTTGGTGATGTTTGGTTGTCATAGAGACAGCCTGTCTGAGTCTACAGGGCTTAACAGAAAACTGTCGGATCAGGTTTGCCCTAGCAAAACTCTGAGACCAGGCAGTAGCCCCACCCTGGCCCCTCGCCCACTCCCTCCTACTGCTCTGTGTTTCTGGAACAGCTCAGAGAACATGAGAGCTCATGGCAGCCACCCGTCCTACTGGTCCAGGGCTGGTACTATCTCCTGACACCTGCACTCAGATCTTAAATTTGATGAGCCAATGTCTGTCTTTCTGGTTAAAACATGGGCGTCAAGAGTAGCTTGCAGCACCCGCCTTCTATTTCTGGGGAGCGTATTGATCGTCCTTCATGGTGAAGACAAACAAAATACATGATGCAAGTGAATAATCTACCCAAATCTGTCAACTGCTCTATTCTCTCTCTTTCTCTTTTGAGACAGAAAGGCCCTGCTCCATCCTTCTCTTCTCACTTAGTTGTGCTCTCGTGCAGGACTCTTCGTAGGATCAGTAAGGTAAGGAAAGAGACAGAGAGAATCCGTGTTCCTAGAATTACCAGGCCCAGCACCTGTAAGCCCCTGGGAAAGATGTCACCACCTCCCAGGGTATTTCCAGGATTGGCTCACAGAATGCGAGGTTCCTAGCACAGTGTCGCACATGCATGCTCCCACCGCGCATGTGAGTACATAGTAGGTGTTCTAGAAACACTTCTCTACTTTTCTGAAGTACAGCTGACACACGACGTGGCATTAGTTTCAGGTGTTCCACACAGTGATTGTGCAAGTCTGTCTGTGAGCCTACACTCAGCGTAGGTGTAACTATTATCTGTCATCCTACAACGCTATGAAAATACCCTCGCCTCGGTTCCCTGTGCCGTACTTTCGTCTTCATGCCTTTTTCATTCTGTCCCGTGCACTCTGAAGACTCCACGTCCTACTCCCTTCATCCATTCTGCAATCCGCCCGCTCCTCTCCGTTCTGGCCACCAGTTGGTGTCTAGAGACATTTATCTCATAAATGAGTGAATGGATGTTGTTTCCCAAATACAGCCTTGTTCAAATACTGCTCTTGTCTCTAGTCCCCTCTCATGTTACAGAGAGACAACTGCAAACATGAGCTCTCAGGGAAGTCTATACTGGCAACAAATACTATTTGTATTGTGATATGCGTGTGGGCAAAAGAGGCTCTAGTTTTCTCTGCCTCCTTTCACTAGATCATAGCAACCAGAAGTGGGATTTGAGGGCCCAGCGTCAAACCATCTGAGGATGTGGACAAGTTCCTTAGATCTACTCCCGCAGTAAATTTATGTATGCACTGCGGTATTATTACGTATAGTCACTGTGCTGTATATTAGATCTCCAGAACTTACGGAAGTTTGTACCCTTGACAGACATCCCCATTTCCCCCCGTCTCCCAGCCCTCACCGTGCGTGTGCACACACACACACACACACACACACACACACACACGACATCTGTGTGCAGTGATGGATATGATAATTAGCTTGGTGCGGTAATCATATCATCGTGTATACATGTACAAAAAATCATTTGTATAGCTTACAGATATACAATTTTTCTGGTCAATCATAGTTCAGTAGAGCTGAAAATAAAATTACTTTCAAAGTTGCAACAGGAGAAAATATAAGTTCATAGGCCCCACCCTGGACCAGCTGATTCAGAATTTTTTTTTTTTTGGTTAAATATTTATTTGAGAGAGAGAGTGTGCAAAAAAGAGAAAACATGTAAGTGGGGGTGGGGGAGGAGAAGGGAGGCAGAGGGAGGGAGAGAAGCAGACTCCCTGCTGAGCCTGGAGCTCATGCTCAGGAACCTGAGATCATGACCTGAGCTGAAATCAAGAGCCCAGTGCTCAACCAGCTGAGCCACTCAGGTGCCCCTGAATCATAATTTCTAAGTGTGGAGCCTTATCATTTGTTTTATCAAACTCTTCAAGTGACTAGCATGCGTGTTACAGGTTGAGAAGCAATATATAATATTAATACCATAAATGCATGCTTTTCAGTCCAGTTTCTCTGGGGATCACATGGGTAGTTTTAAAAATTACCCTCATCTGTGACCATCTCTAAATTGCTCTGTCCTGGCATCTGCAGTGAAGCCCAATTTCTAAGTCGTTTTAATGAAATGTCCCAGGGGAACACCTGGGTGTTTCAGTCAGTTGAGCATCTGCCTTTGGCTGTGGTCACGATCCCAAGGTCCTGGGATCGAGCCCCACATTGGGCTCCCTGCTCAGTGGGGAGTCTGCTTCTCCCTCTCCCTCTGCTCCTCCCCTCCCTACTCATGTTCTCTCTTGTTCTCTCTCTCTCTCTCTCAAATAAATACATAGACAGACAGATAGTTAGATGATAAATAGATAAAATGTCCCAGGTAACTCCAATATGAAGAAAGGGTTGAGCACCAGGGCTCCCAGTTACATTTCAGAAAGTGGAGAACTTGCTCTGGTCCTGAGGTTACAGGATCTCTACTGTGTATGTTTGGGGAGGAACCTCAGTCTAGCCACATCCCCATTGCCGCAGCAGAATTGGGGGGCATTTGTAGGAGAGGAGGGCACGTGAAGACACAGAGAAGTTTGCATTTTGGCCTCCAGGTGGAAGCTGGTTGTCCCTGCATCTCTCCTGCGGCAAGGAAAGAGAGGGTGGCCCTTTGTCATCGAGGTGCTTCTGCTTGTGGGTGCGGCGGTGGCATGGGAAGGGGTAGCATGGGAACTGCGGTATGTTGGCATCTTAAACATGTACTCTGAAATGCAGGTGTGCTTCTGCAAGAGAATTTCATCTGGGAAAGAAGCCCAGAGAGGTAGGGAGAAGAGAGGAAATGACTGGTGCTCGGTGGTGGAATGAATGTCTCAGGGCCGTGGTTGGGTCCTGTCTTCATACAACACCATCTCTTCACAGTGTGAACACCTTTACTTCTCTTGCTCTGAGGTGTCCTGCCTAGTGGGCTTCTTTTCATCGACTGGTTTCCTTATTTTCCTTGTTCTGCTGAAGGCTGGCTCTCTGAGCATTTCTCCCCCATATCACAGAATCTCCTGTCAGTTCTCACTTCTTTCTCCTCGGGCTTTTTATGTGCCGTGAACAATTCATACCATGAAGTAATGACCTAAAGCTTTTGAGGGTTGCGTAGGGGGTTGATCAGCTTTGATGCCCAGGATTCCTTTTGGAGTTGGCGGTCAGGTTCTGGATATCAAGGAGCCTGTAGTGTTAGTGGGCATTGGATAGTCGGGCTGCTCTGTGTAGACCGGGATTAAAGGAACTGCACATGTAATCCCGATGGGGTCAATGACCTCAATAAAGTGCAAAGTCCTGAAAAATGCGGAGTACTAGGGGAATTCGCTCTGCCAGAATTTAAAAAGCTTATTAGAGGATGACCAAGAGCATTACTGAATACCAAACAGAGGTGTTAGAGGGAATAGACTAAATCATTCCATAACCTGAAATCAGTAACTATCAACAGTGCCCTTAAATCATATAACAAACTTAAGTTATTAAGCTATTAATTTTCGGGGGCACCTGGATGGCTCAGATGGTGAAGCGTTTGCCTTTAGCTCAGGTCATGATCTCCAGGTCCTGGGACTGAGCCCCGCATTGGGCTCACGGTGCAGCGGGGAGTCTGCTTCTCCCTCTCTCTCTGCTTCTCCCCCTGCTCATGCTCTTTCTTTCTCTCTATCTCTCTGTCTCAAATGAATAAATAAAATGTTTTTAAGAAATTAATTTTTAAAAAATAGAGTCAACCTAGATATGTAAAAATTAGAGGTCTGTGAAACAATCCTTGCCTTATCCATTGAACTCAAAGCTAGTTATATACTGAGTAACTGGTTACCGGGTGACTCAGTTAAACGTGACTCTTGATTTCAGCTCAGATCATGATCTCAGGATGGTGAGATTGAGATCCGTGTCTGGCTCTGCACTGAGTGTGAAACCTGCTTGAGATTCTCTCTCTCCCTCTCTCTGTGTTCCTCCCCCAGCCCCTTTTGCACTCTGGAAGGAAGGAAGGAAGGAAGGAAGGAAGGAAGGAAGGAAGGAAGGAAGGAAGGAAAAAGAAAGAAGAAAAACATGCTTACAATTCAATTGAAAAAGTAGAAAAGCAGTTTGTGTTTTTGATCAGTTTCAAGTGTGGTTCCGACATTTGTTACCCATGTAACATTTCTGTTTTGGGGAAATAGCTTAAAGACTTCTGAATGAGAAGTACATTATATTCTTCACTTTTATATACCCAATATAAATCCCTCTCTTTTAGAAACATACATTCCTATTTGTCCCTGGCTGTATAGTTTTAATCTCTTATAAATACACGTATTGATATTGAGTTGAAAGTTTGTATGTCGGGGCACCTGGGTGGCTCAGTTGGTTAAGCGTCTCCCTTCGGCTCAGGTCATGGTCCCGGTGTCCTGGGATCGAGCCCTGCATCGGGCTCCCTGCTCAGCGGGGAGTTGGCTTCTCTCTCTCCCTCTGCTGCTCCCCTTGCTTGTGGGCTGCTCTCTCTCTCTCTCTGTCAGTTTAATATATAAAATCAAATATTAAGTTTGCATGTCATTTATGTACATATTGTGTTTTATATAATGTTACGCAGCTGCTCTCAACATTTATGTGCTGTATTGTGGAGACGTTTTATCCGTAGTAAAAATAGAATTAGTACATAAAATATTCATGTAATCATTTGCTTATTGGTCACATATACATTTTGTAAGGTTTCTTTCATAGAAAGAATGTTAACATTTGTTTCAGACAGCTGTGTGTGTGTGGATTTCTATGGGTGATAGGGTGTGAACTGTGATCACTGGTTTAAAGGTGTATGCGTGTAATCTTTTGATAGATGCTCTAAGGCATCCTTGAATTGAGGCATCTTTGATATTTATCACAATACTGAGTCTATTTATTTAGGAATTATTAAGTCGTTATTGTTTTCTTAAAAACAGCTTTATTGGAGGGGGACCTGGGTGGCTCAGTTGGTTAAGCATCTTCCTTGGGCTCAGGTCATGGTCCCAGGGGTCTGCTTCTCAATCTCCCATAGCCCCTACCCTACCCCTCTACCCCCGCCTCGTGCTGTCATCCTCTGTCTCTTTTTTCTTTCTCAAATAAATAAATAAATAAAGTATTTTAAAAAACAGCTTTAGGGGCGCCTGGGTGGCTCCGTTGGTTATGTGTCTGCACAGTACTGTTAACTATAGTCATCATACACTCTGTATACCCCACTGTCTGTATTGACTCGTCTTACAGTCGACACTTAGGTTGTACCCATGTCTTGGCATTGTAGATGCAATGACCATGGGGGTGTCCAGAGATCTCTTAAAGACAGGGATTCCCTTTTCTTTGGATATATACCCAGAAGTAGGATTGCCTGATGATAGGATAGTTGTATTTTAATTTTTTGAGGGACCTTCATACTGTTTTTGACAGTGGCTGCACCAATTTCCATTCCCACCAACTGTGCACAAGGGTTCTGTTTTCTCTACATCCTTGCCAACACTTGGTATCCTTTGTCTTTTTGATGATAGCGATCTGACAGGGAGAGTGTTTAGGGTTTTCTGTATATGATATCATGCCATCTGCAAATGGAGACCACGTTACTTCTACCTTTCCAGTATGTCTACTTTTAATTTCTGTTTTTTTTTTTTTAAAGATTTTATTTATTCGACAGAGACAGAGACAGAGACAGCCAGCGAGAGAGGGAACACAAGCAGGGGGAGTGGGAGAGGAAGAAGCAGGCTCATAGCAGAAGAGCCTGATGTGGGGCTCGATCCCAAGACGCTGGGATCACGCCCTGAGCCGAAGGCAGACGCTTAACTGCTGTGCCACCCAGGCGCCCCTAATTTCTGTTTTATACTTAATTTTTCTGGCTAAAACTTCCAGGAGTAATTTGACTGAAAAGGGCAAGAGTGGGCATCCTTGTTTTGTTCCTGATCTTAGATGGAATGACTTTCAGCGTTTCGCCATTGAGTATTATGTTAGCTGTGGCCTTGTGATACATGGCCTTTATTATATCGCGCTACCTTCTCCCTGTACCCAGTTTGTTCAGAGTTTTTATCATGAATAGATGTGACTATTGTCAGAGGCTTTCCTGCATCTGTTGGGGGGATACGATTTTCATCCTTCACATTGTTAATGAGGGGTATCACATTGGTTGCTTTATGGATATTGAGCCATCCTTACATCCCTGAAATAAATCCCACTATATCATCGTGGATGCTCCTTTTAATGCCCTGTTGAATTTGACATGCTAACATTTTCTTAAATATTTTTTTGCAGCTATGTTCATCAGCGATGTAATTTTATTTTCTTGTAGTATCCTTATCTTGTTTTGGTATCAGGGTAATGCTGGCCATGAAAGTGAGTTTGGAAATGTTCTGTCCTCTGTGATATTCTGGAAGGAGTTGGAAAAGAGTTGGTATTTTCTCAACGTTTGGTTGAATTCACCAGTGAGCCATCTAGGCCTCTGGGCTTTCGTTTGATGAGAGGTTTTTGATTACTTTTTCAATATCCTTGCTCGTAAGTGGTCCATTTAGATTTTTTTTTTGTTCTTCATGCTTCAGTCTTGGTAGGTTGTAGGTTTTTAGGAATTTATTTCTAATACAGTCTCCAGTTTGTTGACATAATTGTCCATAGTGGTCACTCTTGATCATTTAAATTTGTGTGCTACCAGTTGTAATGTCTCCTCTTCCATTTCACATTTTATTTACGTTCTCTCTCCTTCTCCTCCCCCCTCTGGTTAGTCTAGCTAAAGTTATATCAACTAAGTTCTTCTTTTCAAAAAAAAAAAAAAAAAGATTTTCTTTTCACCGAACTTTTCTATTGTCTTTAAAAAAATTTTTTTTATTATGTTAGTCACCATACAGTACACCCTTAGTTTTTGATGTAGCTCCATGATTCATTGTTTGCATATAACACCCAGTGCTCCATGCAGTACATGGCCTCCTTAATACCCATCACCGGCCTATCCCAAGCCCCCACCCCTCTCCCTTCTGAAGCCCTCAGTTTGTTTCCCAGAGTCCATAGTCTGTCTTGGTTCATTCCCCTTCTGTTTACCCCCCCTTCATTCTTCCCTTCCTTCTACCGATCTCCGTATTTCTTATGTTCCATTAATGAGTGAAACCATATAATTGTCTTTCTCTGCTTGATTTATTTCACTTAGTGTAATCTCCTCCAGTCCCGTCCATGTTGCTGTAAATGTTGGCTAATGGTTCTTTCTGATGGCTGAGTAATATTCCATCGTATATACGGACCACATCTTCTTTATCCATTTGTCTTTTGAAGGGCATCTCGGCTCCACAATTTAGCTACAGGGGACAATGCTGCTATGAACATTGTGGTGCATATGACCCTTCTCTTCACTATGTCCATATCTTTGGGGTAAATACACAGTAGTGCAATTACTGGGTCATAGGGTAGCTCTGTTTTTAACTTTTTGAGGGACCTCCACACTGTTTTCCAAAGTGGCTGTATCAACTTGCGTTCCCACCAACAGTGTAAGAGGGTTCCCCTTTCTCCACATCCTCTCCAACATTGGTTTTTTCTTGACTTCTCCATTTTTGCCATTCTAACTGGCATAAGGTGGTATCTCAATGTGGTTTTGATTTGAATTTCCCTGATAGCTAATGATGTTGAACATTTTTTCATGTGTCTGTTAGCCATTTGTATGTCTTCATTGGGAAAGCGTTCATATCTTCTGCCCATTTTTTGATTTGATTATTTGTTTCTCGTGTATTGAGTTTGAGATGTTCCTTATAGATCTTGGATACCAGTCTTTGATCTGTAGTGTCATTTGCAAATATCTTCTCCTGTTCTGTGGGCTGCCTCTTAGTTTTTTTGACTGTTTCCTTTGCTGTGTGGAAGCTTTTTATCTTGATGAAGTCCCACAAGTTCATTTTTCTTTTGTTTCTCTTGCTTTTGGAGATGTGTCATGAGAGAAGTTACTGTGGCCGATGTAAAAGAGGTTACAGCCTATGTTCTCCTGTATGATTTTGGTGGATTCCTGTCTCACATCGAGGTCTTTCATCCATTTGGAGTTTATCTTTGTGTATGGTGGGAGAGAGTGGTCAAGTTTCATTCTTTTGCTTAAAGCTGTCCAATTTTCCCAGCACCATTTATTGAAGAGACTGTCTTTTTTCCACCGCATGTTTTTTCCTGCTTTGTGAAGATTAGTTGCCCATAGAACCGAGGGTCCATTTCTGGAGTCTCTATTCTGTTCCATTGATCTATGTGTCTGTTTTTGTGCCAGTACCATGCTGTCTTTGTGATCACAGCTTTGTAGTATAGCTTGAAACCGGGCAATATGATGCCGCCAGCTTTGTTTTTCCTTCTCAACATTTCCATGGCTATTCGAGGTCTGTTCTGGTTCCACACAAATTTAAAGGCTGTTTGTTCCAGCTCTTTGAAAAAGGTCAGTGGTAGTTTGTTCAGGGTGGCATTGAAAGTGTAGATTGCTCTGGGTAGAATAGACACTTTAACTATGTTTATTCTTCCGATCCATGAGCATGGAATATTCTTCTATCTTTGTGTGTCGTCTTCACTGTCTTTCAAGAGTGATTTGTAGTTTCTCGAATATAGATCCTTTACGTCTCTGGCTAGGTTAGTTCCGAGATAACGTATAAGTTTTGGTGCTATTGTAAATGGAATGCATTCCCTAATTTCTCTTTCTTCAGTCTCATTGTTCATGTATAGAAATGCAACTGATTGCTGAGCATTGATTTTGTATCCTGCTACATTACTGAATTGCTCTATAAGTTCTAGTAATTTGGGGGTGGAGTCTTTTGGGTTTTCTATATAGAGTATCATGTCATCTGTGAAGAGAGACAGTTTGACTTCTTCTTTGCCAATTTGAATACCTTTTATCCCTTTTTGTCGTCTGATTGCTGTTGCAAGGACTTCTAATACTATGCTGAATAATAATGCTGAGAGTGGGCATCCATGTCATGTTCCTGATCTTAAGGGAAAGGCTTTCAGCTTTTCTTCATTGAGACTGATATTGGCGATAGGCTTTTCATAGGTGGTTTTTACGAAATTGAGGAATGTACCCTCTATCCCTACACTCTGAAGGTTTTAATCAGGAAAGGATGCTGCATTTTGTCAAATGCTTTTTCTGCATCATTTGAAAGGATCGTATGGTTCTTGACTCTTTTCTTGTTGATGTGGTCTATCACACTGATCGATTTGCGAAAATTGAACCACCCGTGCATCCCAGGGATGAATCCCACTTGGTCGTGATGTATAAATCTTTTAATGTACTGTTAGATCCTATTAGTTAGGATCTTGTTGAGAATTTTGGCATCCATATTCATCAGGGGTATCAGTCTGTAATTCTCCTTTTTGATGGGGTCTTTGCCTGGTTTGCTGATCAAGGTAATACTGGTCTCATAGAATGAGTTTGGTAGTTTTCCTTCTGTTTCTATTTTTTGAAACAATAGCTTCAGGAGAATAGGTATTATTTCTTCTTTGAATGTTTGGTAGAATTCCCCGGGGAATCCGTCAGGCCCTGGACTCTTATTTTTGGGGAGGTTTTTGATCACTGCTTCAATCTCTTCATAATTAATCGGTCTGTTTAAATAATCAGTTTCTTCCTGTTTCAGTCTTGGTAGTTTATAGGTTTCCAGGAAGGCATCCATTTCTTCCAGGTTGTTTAATTTATTGGCATAAAGGTGTTGATAAAAGTTTCTAATGATCCTTCCTATTTCATCAGTGTTGGTTGTGATCTCTCCCCTTTCATTCATAATTTTACTAATTTGGGTCCTTTCTCTATTCTTTTGAATAAGACTGGCCAGTGGCTTATCGATCTTATTTACTCTTTCAAAGAACCAGCTTCTAGTTCTGTTGATCTGCCCTACTGTGCTCCTGGGTTCTAATTCATTGATCTCTGCTCTAATCTTGATCACCTGCCTTCTCGTGGGTGGGTTAGGCCTGTTCTTCTCTTCCAGCTCCAGCTTCTTGGGCTGAGAATATAAAAACTGCACTTTAGATTTTTCTGTTCTCTTGAGTCAGGCTTGGACGGCTATGTATTTTCCCCTTAGGACTGCCTTTGCAGTGTCCCATAGGTTTTGGACCGATGTGTTTTCATTTTCATTGGTCTCCAAAAATTGTTTAAACTGATTTTTAATTTCCTGGTTTACCCAGTCATTCTTGAGCAGGATGGTTCTTCGTTTCCAAGTGTTTGAGTTTCTTCCAAATTTTTCCTTGTGGTTGAGTTCCAATTTCAAAGCATCATGGTCTGAGAATGTGCAGGGAATACTCTCAGTCTTTTGGTATCAGTTGAGACCTGTTTTGTGACCCAGTATATGGTCTATTCTGGAGAAAGTTCCATGTGCATTTGAAAAGAATGAGTATTCTGTTGTTCTGGGGTGTAGTGTTCTATATATATCTATGAGGTCCATCTGGTCTAGTATGTCATTCAAAGCTCTTGTTTCTTTGTTGATTTTCTGCTTAGGTGATGTGTCTATTGCTGAGAGTGGAGTGTTGAGGTCCCCTACTATTAACGTATTATTATCTATATGTCTCTTTATTCTGGTTACGAGTTTGCTTGTGTATCTTGCTGCTCCCCTGTTGGGGGGATAGATATTTATAATTGTCATATCCACCTCTTGAATACATCCTTTAAGAATAGTCTAATGTCCTTCTGTATCTCTAACAACAGTCTGTAGTTTAAAATCTAATGTGTCTGATATGAGAATTGCTACCCCAGCTTTCTTTTGAGGTCCATTGGTGTGAAAAAATGGTTTTCCATCCCTTCACTTTCAGTCTGGATGTATCTTTAGGTTGAAAATGAGTCTTTTGTAGACAGATAATGGATGGGTCATGTCTTTTTATCCAATCTGCAACCCTGTGGCTTTTATGGGAGCATTTAGGCCATTCACATTGAGAGTGATTATTGAGAGAGATGATTTTAATGATGTCATGTTGCCTGTGAAGTCTTTGTTTCTATAGATTGTGACTTTCTGTTCTGTATCACTCTTGGGGCCTTTTTACTTTTATAGAACCACGTCTCTGTAGACAGGTCTGACATTATTCTGATATTCCTACCTCTGTAGGTTAGGATTTTCTTTCCCCTGGCTGCTTTCAATACTGTATCCTTGGATCTAACATTTGAGAAATGAACTATGATGTGACGTGATGTAGGTTTGCTGTGATTGACCTTGGGAGGGGTCCTCTCTGCCTATTGGACACAGAATGCTTGTTTCCTTTGCCAGATTAGGGAAGTTTTCAGCTGCAGTTTGTTCATCCATCCCCTCGGGGATGCCAATGATTCTGACATTGGAATGTTTCATTGAGTCAGTAATCTCCTGAAATCTACATTCTTGAGCATGTATTTTTTTGAGCCCAGTTTCTGTTTTCACTTTCTCTTCTACCATCCCATCCTCCAATTCACTCATTCGTTCTTCTGCCTCATTTACCCTGGCCATCAGAGTGTCTAGTTTAGACTGCATTTGATTCATAGCATTTTTCATTTCTGCCAGATTTGCTTTCATTTCTGCCCTTAGTCTATATTCTCATTAATATTGTCGTTAACATTTTTTCCAAGTCTATACATCATCTTGACCGTTGTTACTCTGAACTCCATTTCTAACAATTTGGTCATATCCATATCCATCAGTTCTGTGGCAGAGGCCACAGACTCATTATCTTTTCCTTGCTGGAGGGGGTTTTCTCCTCGTCATTCTGATGAGGAGAGGTTGCGGGGATGCCCAGAGCCCCAATTATTGACCAGGACCCAGGCAGTGTGCACTTGTTTTATAGGGACCTTAGGGATGTGGGCTTCTTGATTTGTCAGGCTGCCTTCTGGGGGAGGGGCCCGCCACGCTGATACTCAGGCAAACTTGTTTGGGTAGAGTCTCCCTGTCCCCTGGGAGGGGGGATGGAGATTAGCACAATGTGAGCTGGTATTTCCAGGGTTTTGTTCTCTGGCGACTTTCCCTGGTGGTTTTTCTGTGACCCTTCTGAGAGTCAGAGCAGCAGTGGCCGTATCCTAGCCTCTGTCTCAGAACAGAGGGATCGCAGTCCACTCTCACTGAGCTCTCCTGGCCACATTAACTCTGTTTCTGTCTGTGCTGCTAAAAACCCTGCAGTGTCCTGGGCTGTGCGCCCCACAGTCGCTCTCCCAGCCCTCACTTCCAGGCCTGGCACGTCTCTGTCCTTTGTAGTTCTAATACCGCCGGCCGCCAGCTGCCCCGGTTCCTGCGCATGCTCCCGAGCTCCAGTTCAGTGTGGTCCCTGCGCATGCGCTCTCCGGAGCGCCGGTTTTCAGTCAGCTCACCTGCGCTCCCAAGCTCCCGGTTTCAGTCCGGTTGCAGTGAGTGCTCCGGAGCGCCGGTTTTCAGTCTGGTCGCGCGTTCCCAGGCTCACGGTCTCCGTGTGCTTTCCCGAGGGTGCCGGTCCGCGAGTCCGCCCGCTCCCCAGTGCAGGTGGCTACCGCTTCCCGGCGCCTGAACACGGCAGCTCCCTCCCCCTTCCGTTTATCTTCTGATATCTGTGCGAGGATTCATGGCTCCCCGTTTTGTACCTCAATACTCAGCGCTGGAGATGTTCCTTTGTAGAGATCCAGATGTATCTTCCTGCATTTCAGGCTGATTCCGTGGGTGTTCAGGATGGTCTGGTATGTATCCAGCTCGACTCAGGACCAGCTGAGAAAGGGGTCCCCTGCTCCTCCACCATCTTTTCTCCTCCTTGCAGAAAGTGGTCACTTTTCTGTTCATAGAGTTTCTGCTACTCTTTTCTTCGTTCTCCGGTTGCGCTCATAGGTATTCAGAATGGCTCGGTAGCTCTGTAGCTGAATTCCAGGGACCAGAGAACGTTAGGTCTCCTGCTCCTCCGCCATCTTGGAACCGCCCCTCACCGTGGATATTTTTTTCTTGTCTAATTTTTGTGGCTAGGACTTCAGGTACTATGTTGAATGAAAATGGTGGGAATCTGATTCCTGACCTTAGGGGAAAAGCTTGCAGTTTTCCCCCACTGAGTATAATGTTCACTGTGGGGTTTTTCATATATGGCCTTAATTATGTTCCCTTTTACTTTATTGAGGTCTTTTATCATGAATGGATGTTGTACTTTCTCAGGTGCTTTTTCTGGGTCTATTGAAATGATCATATGGTTTTTATCCTTTCTCTTATCGATGTGACGTATCACATTGATTGATTTGAGTATTGAGCCACTCTTGTGACCCAGGATTATATCCCCCTTGATCATGGTAAATGGTTTTTTAATATATTGTTGGATTCGTTTTGCTACTATTTTATTGAGGATTTTTACATCTATGTTCATCAGGATGTTTCCCTATAGTTGTCTTTCTCTATGGTGTTTTGGTTTTGGTATCAGGCTAATGCTGGCCTTATAGGATGAATTGGGAACTTTTCCTTCCGTTTCTATTGTTTAGAATAGTCTGAGAATAGATATTAACTCTTCTGTCTGTTTTTGGTAGAATTCATCCATGAAGCCATCTAGTCTTGAACTTTTGTTATTTGAGTGGTTTTTTTTTTGTTTGTTTCTTTTTTTACTGATTCCTTCTCCATTCTGATAATTGGTCCATAAATTTTCTATGTCTTCATGCTTCTGTTTTAGTAGGTTATACGTTTCTATGAATGTAACCATTTCTTCTAGGTTGTCTGATTTGTTGGCATGTAGTTTTTCATAATATTCAGAAACCTGTAGTGTTGGTTGCTATTTCTCTTCTTTTATTTGTGATTTTGATTCCTATCGATCTCTCTCTGATGAGTCTGTCTAGAGGTTTATCAATTTTGTTGCTCTTTTCAAGGAACCAGCACCTGGTTTCATTGATCTGATTTTTTAAAAAATTTTCTTTATTATTTACTTCTGCTCTAATCTTTATTATTTCCTTTCTTCTGCTTTGGGGTTTTGTTTTTCTTTTTCTGGCTCCTATAGGTACAAAGTTAGGTTGTCTATTTGACATGCTTCTTGCTTGTTGAGGTTGGCCCATATTACTCTAAACTTCCTCTCAGAACCCTTTTTGCTGCATCCCTAAGATTTGGGACCATTTTTTTTCAATGTAATTTGTTTCCATGTACTTGTTTATTTCTTCTTTGATTTCTTGGTTGACTCATTCATTGTTTAGTAGCATGTTATTTTAGCTCCGTGTTTTTGTGGTATTCCTAGGTTTTTTTCTTCTTAACTTCGAGTTTCATAGCAGTGAGGTTAGCAAAGATGCACGGTGTGACTTCAGTCTTTTCTAATTTGTTGAGGCTTTTTTTGTGGCCTAATATGTCCTCTATTCTGGAGAATATCCTGTATGTACTTGAAGAGATTATGTATTCTGCTGTTTTAGGATGGAATATTCTGAATATATCTGTTAAATCCACCTAGTCCAGTGTGTCATTCAAAGCCACTGTTTCGTTGTTGATTTTCTGTTTGGATGATCTGTCCGTTGACGTTAGTGAGGTATGAAAGTCCTCTCCTATTATTGTATTACTACTGATCAGCCCTTTTATGTTTCTTATTAACTGTTTTATGTATGTGGGCGCACCCATGCTGGGTCCATGAGTATTTACAATTGTTATATTTTTTTTGTTGGATTGTCCCTTTTATTACTACATAGTGTCCTTCTTTGTCACTTTTTGCAGACATTGTTTTAAAGTCTAGCTTGTCCAATATAAGGATTGCTACTCCAGCTTTCTTTTGACATCTATTTGCATGAAAAATATTTGTCCATCCCTTCACTTTCAGTCAGCAGGTGTCTTTACGTCTGAAATGAATCTGTTGTAAACAGCATGTAGATGGGCCTTTTTTTTTTTTTTTTAAATGCACTGTCACAGTATGTCTTTTGATTGGAGCGTTTCCTGCATTTACATTCAAAGTAATTATTGATAGAGGTGTTTCTATTGCAGTACTGTTTTAGTTTTGTCGCTGTTTTGTAGTTTACTCTTCTCTGTCTCTTTCATGGCTGGCTGGTTTTCTTTAGCGCTATACTTGGATTCCTTACTCTGTTTTTTGCGTATCTGTGACTTTTTTGATTTGTGGTTACCATTCAGTTTATATATAACATCTCTGCCGTCTATATTAGCTAGAGAGCAGTGTATATTAAGCTAAAACATCTTAATATAACAATCTGTTTTAAGCTGAGAACAACTTTGAATGTGTACTAAAACTTTGCAATCTGTCCCCCCTACATTTTGTTTTCGATGTCACAATTTACACCCTTTTACCTTGTGTATCAATTTACAAATCAGTATAGTTCTAATTACAGAAACACATTTGTCTTTTACCTTTTCTGCTAGAGTTAAGTGATTTACCTACCAACAGTCTAGAGTTCTGAATTTAGCTATGTGTTTACCTTGAGCAGTGAGATTTATACTTTTGTAAGTTTTACTGTACTAATATCCTTTTGTTTCAACTTGAAGTGCCTTGAACATTTCTTTAAGGCCAGTTTAGTACTGATGAGCTCCTTCAGTTTCCTCTTGTATGGAAAACTCGTTATGTCTCCTTCCGTGTTGAAGGACAGTTGTCCAAGTAGAAGATTCTCGGTTTGCAGTCCTGTCTGTTCAGCAGTTTGACTACATCATGCTACCTGCTCTGGCCTGTGACGTTTCTGGAGAAAATCTAATGGTCCTATGGGGGTTTCCTTGTATGTAGCAAGCTGCTCTCCTCTGGCTTTCCTTTTCCTTAAGTTGGACGATTATGCTGTGTGTCAGCGTGGGTCTCTGTGGACTCCTCTTCCTGGAAGAGGAAATTCTCACTTCGCTTGGGCCTTGTGCTCCTTGCCTTGGTGAACATGTTTAGGAACATTATTTCGAACTCTGTCTCCGTTTCATTATAGCTTGTTTTGGGGGTTTTATCACGTCCTTTGTAACATTTCTCTGTCTCTTCACTTTCCTTGCCTCTCTGTGTTGTTGCGTATGCATTAGATAAAACAGCTTCCCCTCCAGTCCTGATGCAGTGGTCTCAGGAAAATAATGTCGTTCAGCTCTTTCCAAGCTCTTGATTGTCTCTCAGATGTTTGGGGTATTTTCGTTTTTCCTTTTGCATGAGACACAAAAGCTTTCATGTTATTTGTTTTTTCAAATTCTCATGACTGAGCTCCCTTCTTTGTTCCACGTGTCTCCACATGGCGGAGGGTGCGCCAGGTCCCATTTTAATGTGAGTATCTTCTTGTTTACTTGATGTGTAGGTATCACTCGTCTAGTATCTGGAATTTCTTTCAGAGGGAGCTGCTCCCTGCATAGATTCCGTACGTCTGTGGGAAAAGATGAGTTCAGGAGTCTTTTTCAGTGTCATTCTGCAGTGGAACATGCACAGACACTTTTAACATCCTACATCCTACATACGCGGGCCCGTCAGTGCGCCCAGGAGTCCTGTGGGGAAAGTCCTCCATGGTGGCCAAGCACCGATTCCCCCAGGGAATTTATTTCAGTGGCTGGTGGTGGTGGGAGGAACCACAGGAGGTTAAATGGGAGGGAGGTGTCTGCCCGCTGAGGGTCAGTGCAGAGCTGCTCAGAGAAGGAGAAGAGGAGAACAACTAAGCGCTGGGCTGTTCTACTGGAGGGGGACATATTTGAGGAAGAAAAGGAGGGTGAGTGAGATGGGTGGGAAAGAATTGCCCATGGCCCTGTGCGTCTGCTGCGCTTGGAAGAACTGAGCCAGGAGCGCAGGCAGCTGAGGGAGCAGGAGCATGACAATCTGTCCCCTGACTGCACCTGTGTCACCTGCTTAAGAGACAAAACGTTGGGAAGAACATTTAGGGGCCGGGAGAGCCAGAGCAGCAGGAAATGTGAACAGCTGGGAGAAGAGGGAGGAAGGAGCCGTGCCAGTGGGCATGGACAGAGCAGGCAGCGGTGGCCTGGATCCCCGCCCCCCCATCCCCAGTCCTGCTTATTTAACCTTTAAAGTGATTTACGTACATCTCAAAGGAGCAGAGAAAGACATTTTAAGTTTACATTTTCTTAAAGTTTTTTCACAAAAAAGGGAGAAAATGGAAGTCTCCTTCCCTTTTTGCACTAGATGATTTGTTGTTTGTATTTACTCTCATATGAGTCAGAATATATTAAATTTCAGAATAGATTTTTGGGGGCACCTCAGTGGCTCAGTCGGTTAAGTGTTTGACTCCTGATCTCAGCTCAGGTCTTGATCTCCAGTTCATGAGTTCAAGTCCTGTGTTGGGCTCCTGAGCATGGAGCCTACTTAAAAAAAAAAAATAGATGTTTTTGAAGTTTGTGTCCTAACGCAAGCAAGGATGCATGTGTAAGATTTGTTCCCAGTGTAATTTATCTGACGCTGATTTAGGGATGAGTTCTGACTTAGCGCTCTGGTTCTCAAACCGGGTCTGCAACAACCCCAGGGAGGGGTGGTAATACATGATTTCTGGGCCCCTCTGCAGTTTACTCTTTTCGCAGTTCTGGGATTGTGCCCGAAATTCTCCTTTTTTACAGTCAGGGTAATGCTACTCATGGTGGTCAAGAGATTATACTTTGGGACCAGTGCCTAGGGGCACATTTATTGTTTTCTTCTCCAGTAAGAGTGTAGACCCGTGTGGAAACAGACAGGTAATATACAAGTCTTCTGGTTGACCTGGATGTTGGGAGTGACTATCCAGGTGTCTGTGTGGGAGTAATTGCGGGCTGGGTCGGTTTTCTTCCCTTTTCAGCTTTACGTCTGAGGACTGACCCTGGTCCAGTAAGATCAGAAAAGGGTCCACTAAAATTCTATATGGGCAGGCCAAGCCAAAACCCTAAACTCAAGGCCCATGCCGTGGTCTTGTCTGTGTCATCACTGCAACCCCGTCTTACATATATTAACTAATTTGGTTTTCATCACAGCCCTGAAAGATAGATTATACTATTATTGCTATATTATAGATGAAAACACTGAGGTAGTGTGATTTGGCCAGTGTCAATAAATCTGTTTCTATGAGTTTGAATTGTTTTTTTTTTAATATTCCCTGTATAAGTGATATCATATAATATGTATGTTCTCGAGTTATTTCATTTAGAATAGTTCCCTCGAGTTCCATCCACGTGGTTGCAGTGACAGGATTTCTTTCTTTCTCGTGGCGGAATAATGTTCCTGTGTGTCTGTGTGTATCTTAAATCTTCTTTAACCATCACGCATAGATAGGTGCTTAGATTGTTTCCATGTCTTGTCTATTGTAGATAATGCTGCAATGAACATGGGGGTGAAGAGATCTCTTTGAAATCTTGATATTATTTTTATTGGATATATATCCAGAAGCAGGGTTGTGGAATCACATGGTAGCTCTATTGTTAGGCTTTAGAAAGCCTCCGTATTATTTTCCACAGTGGCTACACCAATTTGCATTCTCACTAACAGTGAGAATTTTCTCCCCATTTTCTCCCCAACCTCCTCCACACTTGTAATCTCTTGTCTGTTTGAAGGTAACCATTCTATCATGCATGAAGTGATATCTCACTGTGGTTTGCATCTGCTTCTTTTTTAAAAAATTTAAGTAAGCTCTACACCCAACGCGAGGCTCAAACTCATGATCCCAAGATCAGATTGCATGCTCTCCCAACTGAAGCAGGCAGTTGTCCCTTATTTGCATTTTCTCAATGATTTGTATTGTTGAGCATTTTTTCCTATACCATTTTTCATATATGTATGTTGGCAATTTATGTGTCTGCTTTGGAACATGTCTATTCAGTTCCTCTGACCGTTTCTTAGCCAAATTGTTCGGTTTATACTACTGAGTTTTAGGAGTTCCTTATATAATTTGGATAATAATGCCTTTTCTGATGTGTTTTGCAAATATTTTCTTCCATTCCATATGTTTTTTTTTGTTATTTTAAATTTTTAAAGAATTATTATGATATGTTAGTCACCATACAGGACATCATTAGTTTTTGATGGCGTGTTCCATGATTCATTGTTTGCGTATAACACCCAGGGCTCCATGCCATACGTGCCCTCCTTACTACCCATCACTGGGCTGGCACATCCCCCGACCCCCACCCACAGAACCCTCAGTTGGCAGCAATGTCCACAATAGCCAAACTGTGGAAGGAGCCTGAGATGCCCTTCAATGGACGAATGGATAAAGAAGATGTGGTCCATTTATACAATGAAATATTATTCAACCATCAGAAAGGAAGATTATCCAACATTCCATATGTTTTTTATTGGGTTGTTTCTTTGACTGTGCAGAAGCTTTTTAGTTTGATGTAGTCATGCTTATTATTTTTGTTTTAGTTTCTTGCGCTTTTGTATTCATACGCAAAAAGTCATTGCCACAACCAATGTAAAGGACCTTTATCCCTATATCTTCTTCCAGGAGTTTTACACTTCCAGGTCTTATGTTTACATCTTTAGTAATTTTTAGTTATTTTTTGTGAATGGTGTAGGATAGGGTTGCAATTTCATTTTTCTGCATGTGGTTATCCAGTTTTCTCAGAACCATTTCTTGAGGAAACTCTTCTTTCTCCAGTGAGTATTTTTGGTTCCCTCATGAAAATATTAGTTGACTGCATATGGAAGGGCTTACTTCTGTCTCTTCATTCTGTTCCATTGGTCTATGTGCCTGTTTTGATGCTAGTACCATACTGTGTTAATTATGACAGCTTTGTAGAATTTGAAAACAGAAAGTGTAATGCCTCCAGCTTTATTCTTCATTCTCAAGGTTGCTTTGCCAATTTGTGTTCTTTTGTGGAAAAAAAATGTATATCCATTTTCTTTCTATGCAGAATGCCGTTGGAATTTTGATAGGGATTGCATTGAATGTACAGATTGCTTTGGGCTTTTTTTTTTTTTTTTAAGATTGACTTATTTTAGGGAGATAGAGAGAGTGTGTGTCGGGGCGAGGGCCAGATGGAAAGAATCTCAAGCCGACTCTCCGCTGAATGCGGAGCCTAACAAGGAGCTTGATCTCACAACTCCGAGATCATGCCCCAAGCTAAACCAAGAGTTGGACACTTAACCAGCTGAGCCACCCCGGTGTCCCAGGTAGTGTGGACATTTTAACAGTATTAATTCTGATCCATTAACATGGAATAGATTTCTTCTTCTTTGTACCCTGGTCAGTATTGTTTTGCTTGATCAGTCTTATCCTTTTCAATGTACAGATCTTTCACCTCTTGGGTTACATTTATTCCTAAGAATTTGATTCTTTTTCATGAGATTGTATATGGGATTAATTTAAGTCTTTCAGATGTTTTGTTAGTAGTGTATGGAAATACAACTTGTTTGTTGAGTTTGTATCCTGCAACTTTACTGAATTTGTTGTTTAATTTGAACAGTTTTTGGTGGTGTCTTTAGAATTTTTTATATGTAAGATCATAACATGTAATTTTACATGTATGTGGGATCTTAAAAAAAACACAACTGAATAAGCAAACAAATGAAAAGGAGAATCAGACATATCAATACAGTGAACAAATTGATGGTTGCCAAAGGGAATGAAGGTGGAGGGATGGACCAGATGGGTGAAGAGCAGTGGGACATACAGGCTTCCAGTTATGGAATGAATACGTCATGGGAATAAAAGGTACAGCATGGGGAATGTACACTTGTGAGCATAGCACAATGTAGAGAGATTGAATCACTATGTCGTGCACTTGAAACTAATGGAACATTGGGTGTCAACTCTACACACAAGAAATTGAAAAGATCATCTCTTCAAACAAAGAAAATTTACTCCTTTGTTTCTGATTTTGGGGACTTTTCTCTTTTTCTCACATACTTGGTCTGGTTCAGACTTCCAGTACTATGTCGAATAGGAGTGGTAGGATTGGTGACTCTTGCTTGTCTCCTGTTATTAGAGGAAAATATCTTTCAGCATTGAATACGACGGTTAGCTGTGGGCTTATTGTATATGGCCTTTACTATGTTGAGATACATCCCTTCTATACCCAATGTGCAAATGGTTTTTTCCACGAAAGCATGTTTTGTCAGATGCTTTTTGTGATCTCTTGAGATGATCATATAATTTCTTCTTTCATTCTATCAATGCGGGGTATCACATGTATTGATTTATGTGTGTTAAAGCCTAAATGGGATTTGGTCATGGCAGATAATGTTTTCAATGTGCTGTTGAATTTACTTTGTGAATATTTTGTTGAGAATTTTTGTATTTATATTCATCACAGATGAATATAGTAGCTTAGTTTTCTTGTCCTTATCTGGCTTTGGTATCATATAATGTTTGCTTCATAAAATGAATTTGGGAGCATTCCTTCCTCTTGAGATTTTTGGAAGAGTTTGAGAAGGATTGTTGTCAATCCTTTGCCTGGTAGAATTCATCAGGGAGACGAACTGGTGCTTTGGTTTTCTTCATTGGAAGATTTTGATTGCTAATTTGGTCTCCTTATTCATTACTGGTTCAGATTTTCTACTTCTTCATGATTCAATCTTGGTTGATTGTAGGTTTCTAGGAATGTATCTATTTCTTCTAGGTTCTTCTAGTTGGCATATCATTGTTCATTGTTGTCTCTTCTGATCCTTTGTATTTCCTTGGTAAATGTTACGTTTCCCCTTTCACTTCTGAATTTATTTAGGTCTTGTCTTTTAGTCTTGCCAAAGAGTCGTCAATCTGTTTTTGCAAAACACCATCTCTGAATTTCATTGATTCTTTTTATTGTTCTTCTGTCTCAATTTAATTTCTGTCTTTCTTCCTGCTCTGATCATTGCTCTGTCCTTTTCTCAGTTAACTTTTGGCTTAGTTTGAGGGTTTTTTTCCAGTTTTTTTTTTTAGGTATAAAGTTAGATTCTTTATTTGAGTTCTCTCTTCTTAATGTAGGCATTTATTGTTATTAAATTCTTAGAACTGCTTTTAATGTGTACTATAGGTTTTAATATTTTGCTTCTATTTTCATTTGTCTTGGTGTTTTATTCTTTATTTTTAAATTTCTTCTCTGGCCATTGGTTCTTCAGGAGTGTGTTGTTTGGTTTCCATAGATTTGTATATGTGCCTCAGAAATCTCTCCTTACTGATGTCTGGTTTCATACCATTGTGACTGAGAAATACTATGATATCAACCTTCCTAAATTTCCTAATGCTTGTTTTGTGGCCCATGCTATGATTTATCTTGGAGAATATTCAGTGTGAACTTGAGGGAATATGTATTCTGCTGCTGTGAGGTGGGCTGTACTGTTTATGTCTGTTAGGTACATTTGGTCTAGAGTATAGTTCAAGTCCAAAAGTTCCTTACTGATTTTCTGTCTGGATGATTTATTCATTTTTTTCAACTTTTTTTAAAAATAATTTTTTAGTATGTTAGTCACCATACAGTACATCCCCAGTTTTTGATGCAGTGTTCCACGATTCATTACTTGCGTATAACCCCCAGTGCACCATGTAATACGTGCCCTCCTTACTACCCACCACCGGCCTATCCCATCCCCCACCCCCTCCCCTCTGAAGCCCTCAGTTTGTTTCCCAGAGTCCATAGTCTCTCGTGGTTCATTCCCCCTTCTGTTTAACCCCCCTTCATTCTTCCCTTCCTTCTCCTACCGATCTTCCTATTTCTTATGTTCCATGAGTGAGATTTATTCATTTTTAGAAATCTTTTGTATCGTCTGTTTCTCCTCTCCAGTCTGATGGTATTTGCTTAATACACTGCGGCCCCACACGCAGTGCGTGTCTGTGATCACGGTCTTCTTGATGAGCTGGCAACTTTAGCATCAATAGTTTTATATTTCCCCTGTTGCAGCTTTTGCCTGAAAGTCTACTTTTCTAATAAAAGTATAGCTAACACTGCTTTCTTGGGTTTCTATGTGTATGAAATATCCTTTTTCAAGGCTTCATTTTGAGCTTCTGTGAATCTGGGGTGAGTCTTTTGTAGGCATCATATAGTTGGTCTGGTATTTTTATCCATGCAACCACTCTATGACTTGTGAGTGGAAAATGTAATCTATTTATATGTAACTATTGATAGGTAAGGACTTGCCAATGTCATTTTATTTGTTTTCTGGCTGTTTTGTGGTTTCTTTCATCTTTCTTCCTCTCTTGTTGTTTTTGAATTGATTTTCTATAGTGGTATGCTATGATTCTCTTGTCTTTGTATTTTCTTGAATCCATGTAGGTTTTTTGTGGTTCTATGAGGCTTACATGAAACATCATATAGATGTAATAGCCTATTTTATGCTGATAAAAATTTAACTTTAGTTAGACACAAAAACTCTACCCTTTTACTCCTCCCTTACCCCCATTATTTGTATATAATCACAATTTACCTTTTTGTATATTGTTTATATGTTAAAAATTATTATAGCTAAAACATAATAATAGCTCTATTTATTTTTAATCTTTTAACCTCTATACTCCTGTTAACTGGCTAATGTACCACCTTATTATATTACTAGAATACTCTTAATTAACTACATGCTTATCTGTGAGTCTGCTGTGTATTCTCATGTTTTTATATTACTAATGGTAATATATGGTCTTTTTATTGCAGCTTGAGAAACTCCTTTTAGCATTTCTTGTAAGGCAGGCCTAGTGATGATGAACTCCCTCAGCTTTTGTTTCTTTCGGATATTGTTGCTCTCTATTATTTATCTTGAAATATATTTGACTTGTAACAGTGTGTAAATGTAAGCTGTACAACATGTCAGTTTGATATACTTATATATTTAATATGATTGCCATTGTAGCAAATAGCATCTCTATCATGTCACATAATGATGTCTTTCCTGTGATTAGGAAGATTAAGATGTAGTCTTTTCAGAAGTTTATTATCATACAGTGTTGTTGTCTATACTCACTGCACTGTGTGTTAGATCTCCAGGACTTATTTACTTCTAGTTTCAACTTTCTACCCTTGAACAGCATCTGTCCTATTCCCCAACCCCCTGCAACTGGTAATTACCACTCTGCTCTTTGTTTTATGAGACTGGCTGTTTTAGATGCCACCTGTAGCTGATATCATACAGTATTTCTCTTTTTCTATCTGACTAACTCAGCAGAATATCTTTGGGTCCATGTATGTCACAAACGGCAGGATTTCCTTTTTTATGGCTGAATAATATTCCATTGTATATGTACACTGCATTTTCTTTACTCCTTCGTTGACATACACTTTAATAGTTTCCATATCTTAACTGTTATAAATAATGCTGGAATGAACATGGGGGTGCCGCTATCTTTTGAAGACAGCAGTTTCATTACCTTTGGGAAAATACCCAGAAGCACATCTGCTGGGTTATATGGTAGTTCAATATTTAAGGTTTTGAGGAACCTCCATATGGTTTTCCATAGCGGCTGCACCTATTTGCCTTTGCACCAATTGTGTACAAGTGTTTCTTTTTTCCCACATTCTCAGCAACACTTGTTATTTCTTGTGTTTTCAATAATCGCCATCGTAATTGGTGTGAGGTGATCTCATTGTGGCTTTCAATTGCATTTCCCTTATGGTTAGGAATGTTGGGCACCTTTTCATGTACCTGTGGGCCATTTGAAGGTCTCCTGGGAAAAATTTTTATTCATATTTTCTGTCCATTTTTAAATTGTTTTGGGGATTTGAGGTTTATAAATTCTTCATATATTTTGGATATTAACCACTCCTTATCAGATATGATTTGCAAATATTTTCTCTCATTTCACAGATTCTCTTTTCATTCCATTGATGATTTCCTTTGCTGTATAGAAGCATTTTCTAGGTTTAAATATTTGAGGTATTCTGAAAAATTTATTTTTGCAATAATTTACCTTGAAAAAACCAATATGGCCTTTATTATACCAATTTTTTACCTACTGTATAGTCGACAACAAATTGCATGTATTTAAAGTGAACAATGTGATGTTTTGATATACAGTGTGAAAAGAGTCTCACAATTAAGCTAATTAACATATTCACCACCTCACATACTTACCCTTTGCAGGGGTTGGGGGTGGAGGGGGGGGTAAAAACAATTAACATCTCTCTTAACAAATATCAGCTATGCAGTATAGCATTGTTAACTGTAGTCAAGAGGTTGAACATTAGATCTCCAGAACTCATTCAGCCTGTACCAAAACTTCCCCATATCCCTCAGCTCTGTCTCTTGATAACCATTCTGTTCTCTACTTCTAAAAATTTCACTCTTTTAGGTTCTACATAGGAGTGAGGTCATCTAGTACCTTTCGGTGTTTGGCTTATTTCATTAGCATAATGCATCCATGTAGTTGCAAATGAGGAGATTACCTCATTTTTTTTAAAGCTGAGTAATATTTTAGGGCGTGTGTGTGTGTGTTCAGGACCCTCGATAGTGTCTTCATAGTGGCAATACCTATTTACATTCTCACCAAAAGTACACAGTGACTTCCTTCTTTTCCCTACACCTTTGAGAACACTTATTATCTTTTATCTTTCTGATATTAGCATTTTTCCCAAGTGTGAAGTGATATCTCCTTCTCATTTGAATTTGCATTTTCATGATTAGTGGTGTTGAGCACTTTTCATATACCCGTTTGCCATTTGTAGGTCTTCTTTTGAGAAATGTCTCTTCAGGTCCTTGCCCATTTTTCAAACAGGTTGTTTTTTTGCTGTTGAGTTCCCTATATGTTTGGATATTAGTCCTACGTGAGATACTGGTTTGCAGACATTTCCTCCCATTACATAGTCTCTTGCCTCTTGATTTTTTCCTTTGCTGTTCAGAAACATGTTAGTTTGATGCAATCTATTTTTTTCCCTCTATTTGCTTTTGTTTTCTGTGCTTTTGGAGTTGTACCCAAAAATACGTTGTCCATACCAATGTCAACAATTTTTCCCCTATATCTTGTAATACTTTTACAGTTTCAGATCTGACATTTAAGTCTCCAATCCATTTTGAGTTAATTTTTGTATATAGTGTGAGATAAGGGCCAATTTCTTCTTCGTGGATGTGGATATCCAATTTCCCCCATCATTTATCAAAGAGATCATCTTTTCCCCATTGAATTTTTCTGGCATCATTGTCAATGATCAGTTGACCATAAATGTGTGGATTTATGTCTAAGCTCTTTATTCTGATCCATTGTTCAAATGTCTGTTTTTGTGCTACGACCATACTGCTCTGATTACTATACCTTTGTAGGATAATTTGAAACCCTGCAATGTGATGCTTCCGCTCTGCTCTTTATGCTCAAGATTGCTTTGGATATTTAGGTCTTTTGTGGTTCCTCATGAATTTGATTTATTTTTTTGACATGAGTTTTAGGACTGCCTTTTCTATTTTATGTGAAAACTGCCAGTGGAATTTTCATCAGGATGGCACTGAATTTGTAAGTTGTTTTGGGTAGTATGGACATTTTAACAATATTTCTTTCTTTTTTTTTAAAGATTTCTTTTTAGCGAGAGGGGGTGTGTGGGCGTGCGCGCACGTACACAAGGTGGGGGAAGGGGCTAAAGGATCTTCAAGCAGACTCCCTGCTGAGCGCAGAGCCCCATGCAAGGCTCCATCTCACAACCTCTGAGTCATGTGCTTAACTGACTGAGCCGCCTAGGCGCCCCTTAACAATATTTTTTTTTCAGTTCATTAAAAGAGGTTATCTTTCCATTCATTTGTGTCTTCTTCAATTTCTTTCAGTATTTTATAGTTTTCAGTGTACACTTTTACATTCTTAATTTTTTTCCTTTTTTTTTTTTTTTTTTAGTGCTATCATATATGGGAGCTTTTTCTTCTTTTTCTGAGAGTCTCTTGTCAGTGTGTAGAATCACAACTGATCTTTGAATGTTCGTTTTTTATCCTGCAACTTACTGAATTCATTTATTTTAACAGTTTTTTGGTGCATGTTTAGAAGCTTCTGAATATAGGATGATGTCATCTTCAAACAGGGACAATTTAACTCCTTCGTTTATGATTTGGATTTTATTTCTTTTTCTTGCCATTCTGCTCAGGCTAGGTCTTCAAGTACTATATTGAATGGAAGTGTCAAGAATAGGCAACCTTGGCTTGTTGACCTCAACTTAGAAGAAAAGCTTTCAGGGGCGCCTGGGTGGCACAGAGGTTAAGCGTCTGCCTTTGGCTCAGGGCGTGATCCCAGCGTTATGGGATCGAGCCCCACATCAGGCTCCTCTGCTATGAGCCTGCTTCTTCCTCTCCCACTCCCCCTGCTTGTGTTCCCTCTCTTGCTGGCTGTCTCTATCTCTGTCGAATAAATAAATAAGAATCTATAAAAAAAAAAAAAGAAGAAGAAAAGCTTTCAGCTTCCACCATTCAATAGGACGTTAGTTTGGGGCTTGTCATAGAAGGCTTCTATTATGTGAGGGAAATTCCTTCTATACCTAATTTGTTGAGTGTCTTTATCATGAAAGGAAATTTTGTTTCATCAAATAATTTTTCTGTGTCTGTTAATATGATTGTATGATTTTTCACCTTCATTCTGTTAATGTGTATCACATTTGATTTGTATACGGTGAGCTATCTTTGAACCTCACAGATCAGTCCCACTTGATCATGGTGTGTGATCCCTTTAATGTGATGTGGAATTTTATTTGCTAGTATTTTTTGAAGATACTTGCATCTAGGTTTTTCAGGGCTATTGACCTGTAATGTTTTATAGTACCCTTGTCTGGTTTTGCTATCAGGGGAATGATGGCCTCATGAGTTTGGAAATGTCCCCTCCTCTAATTTTTTAGAAGAGTGAGAAATTTTGGCTTTAATTACTCAAATGTTTGGTATAATTCACCAGTAAAGCATCTGGTTCTGGGATTTTCCTTATTGAGAGGTCTTTTGAATACTAATTCAATATCTTTACTCACTAGTGATCTGTTCAGATTTTCTATTTATCCAGTATTCAGTCTTGGTAGGTTGTATGTTTCTAGGAATTTGTCCATTGTTTTCTAGGTAATCCAGTTTGTTGGCATGTGATAGTTAATACTTGTCTCTTACGGTGTTTTATATTTCTGTGGTATCATTGTAATGATACACCTTTATTACTGTTAGTCTTTTTTCTTATTCTAGCTAATTGTCAATTTGGGTTATTAAAAAAAAAACAATTCTATTGATCTTTTCTACTATCTTTATGGTCTCTATTGCTTTAACTTCTGCTTTTATTATTTACTTCTGCTAACTTTGGTCTTAGTTTGGTCTTTTTCTGGTTTCTTGAGTTGTAAAGGTAGATTGTTTAATGGAGATCTTTTTTTAATTTTTTATTTAAGATATAGTGTATTATTAACATCTAGTGTATGATTAGTTTTAGGGGTAGAATTTAGTGATTCATCAGTTGCAAAAAACACCCAGTGCTCATTCCATCAATTACCCCATCCCCCCCTCACCTCCCCTCCAGCAGCCCTCAGTTTGTTCCCTATAGTTAAGAGTCTCTTATGGTTTGCCTCCGTTTTGTTTTCCCTTCCCTTCCCCTAGGCTCATTTGTTTTGTTTCTTAAATTCCACTTATGAGTTTTTTTTTGTCTTTATGTATTTATCACTTTCAGGATCCCTCTTTGAGGTGCTTTTGCTGCATCCCTGAGTTTTGGTATACTGTGTTTCCATTCTCATTTGTTTCAAGATATCTTTTGATTCTCTCTACAACTACTTCTCTGACACACTTGTTCAGAACTGTGTTGTTCAAGTCCCATGTATTTGTGAATTTTCCAGCATTCTTCTTGATAGTGCTTTCTGGTTTCACATCATCATGGTTAGAAACAATCCTTGATATGATTTCAGTCCTTTTGTATTTTTGAAGGCTTGCTTTGGGCTTAGCCTATGATCTATCTTAGGGAATGTTCTCTGTGTACTTGAGAAGAATGGGCATTTTACTGCTGTTGGATAGAATGTATTATATATGTCTGTTAGGTACACTTGATCTGAAGTGTAATTTCAAGTCCAGTATTACCTGACGGATATTCTGTTTGAGCGACCTACCCAGTGTTGAAAATCAGGTATTAAAGTTCCCTACTACTATTGTAGATCTGTTATTTCTCCCTCGATAGCTCTTAATATTTGATTTATATATTTAGGGACTCCAGTGCTTGGTGCATAACATTTATAATCGCTTAATGAATTAACCCATTTATCATTATAATAACCTTCTCTGCTCCTTTGATAGGTTTTCACTTAAAGTCTAATTGTCTGAGACTAGTCGGGCTTGCTCTCTTTTGATTATCATTTGTGTGGAATAACATTTTCCAAGCCTTCAACTTTATCCTATAGAGTTGTATACACAGCATAGGATTGGATTTAAAAATTCATTCAACCACTCTGTGTGTTTTACTTGGGAAATTTCATCTATCATTAAAGTGTAAATGGACCAAGACTCAGTAACAAAGGAACTACAATACAGGTAGAAAGAACTTTCTCTCTTACTACCTTCGTTTGTGGTTTATTCTTAGTGGTATCCTTGGATTCCTTTTTCTTGGTATATTGTGTACTTAGGACAAGATTTTTGTTTCCCATGAGGCTTACATAAAACTACTTGTAACAGTCTAGTTTAACCTGGAAACAACTTAATTTTGATTACGTACTAAAATTTTATGGTTGTATTTCTCCCTTCTCCCAATACCTTGTTTTTGATGTTACAATTTACGTATTTTAAGTGTGTATCCACTAACAAATTATCATAGTGGTCATTTTAAAATCTTTTCACTTTCAAATTGGAGTAGAAAGTGGCTTATGCACCACCACTACAGTATAAGACTATGCTGTGTTTGACTCTGTGCTTGCCTTCACTAGTGAGTTTTCATGTGTCCTTTTGCTTCCGTATGAACAACTCCTTTTAACATTTCTTGTATGGCAGCTCTAGTGGTTAAAGAAATCCCTCAACATTTACTTGTCTGGGAACATCTTTCTCTCTCCTTTATTTCTAAAGGACAGCTTTACTGATATAGTATTTTTGGTTCATAATTTTTCACTTGCAACAGTTTGAATATATTATTCCACACTCTTTATCTGCAAGGTTCTTGTGGGCTCCCTTGTATGTTATAGGTCTCTTCTTTTGCTAACAAAATTTTTACTTTGACTTTTTAATGTGTCTTGATGTAGAGTGCAACTTGCAAACTATTTGGGGTCCTTTGGACTGACTTCATGGATACACATTTGGATTTCTTTCCCCAGATGTGGGATGTTTTCCAGCAATTATGTCTTTACACACATTTTCTGCCCCTTTCTCATTCTCTTCTCCTTCTGACTTCCATAATTCATGAGACTACATGTGAAACGATGTACAGGCCTTTAAATCTTTCTTCACACACTTATTTTTTCTTTTTTGCTCCTCTGAGTGGATATCAAATGTTCTCCTCAAGTTTGCTGATTCTTGGTTCAGCTTATTCAAGTCTGCTTTTGAAAGCCTATATTAAAATTTTCAGATCAGGGATGCCTGGGTGGCTCAGTCAGTTAAGCATCTGACTTCAGGTCCAGTCATGATCTCAGGATCATGGGATTGAGCCCCATGTTGGGCTCCCCACTCAGCAGGGAGTCTGCTTGTCCTTCTTCCCCTCCCCTCAGTCATGCTCACTCTCCCTCTCAAAATCTTTATCAGGGAAAAAAAATATCAGGGTAAATGAAAGGGATATATGGTTTAATCTGAAACCAGTTGCAATTTGCTCCCAGTTGCAAAAGCTGAAACAATTTGAGCAACAAAGTAAATACCAGTGTTGGATTAAAAGTTACAATGTAAGATATTGTGTGTGTGTGTGTGTGTGTGTGTGTATACACACACACACTATTTATATCATGTAAAGTCTCTCTATAGATGATAGATAGATAGAAACAATCAAATAGATGAGAAATCTTCCTGGTAGAAAAATACAAAACACTATGGGAGGATATTCCTGTTCCCAGGAGATGGAGATTAATTTATTCCTTCCCCTGTGACTGGGCTGGACACATAGTAACTTTATAATGTAGATACCTGGAAAACACTAGCTTAACCAATGTTCAAGGTTAATACCTCCAGTGATATATCCTTTATCATGAATCTAATGATGAGAAAACAGACCCCACTTAACTTTAACTTCTCAATTATTCTGGCAAGGACATTTGGTACTATGTTGCAGAAAAGTGGTGAGAGTGAGGCATCCTTGTCTCAGTCCTCCTCTTAGAGAAAAAGCAGTCACCTTTCACTGTTGAGTATGTTAGCTGTGGGCTATGCTGAGGTACATTCCCCTTGTACCCATTTGGTTGAGAGGTTTTATCATGAATGGATATTGAATTCTGTCAAAGGCTTTTCCTGCCTCTATTGAGATGATTGCAGGAGTTTAATCCATTATTTTGTTCATATGCTGTATCACATTGATTGATTTGTGGATATCGAACCATCCTGCATCCCTGGAATAAATCCCATTTGCTAATAGTGTATAATCCTTTTAATGCCCTGTTGAATTCAATTTGCTACTGTTTTCCTGAAGATTTTTACATCTCTGTTCATCAGGTAATTGGCCACTAGTTTCCACTCCTTGTAGTGTCCTTGTCTGGTTTTGGTATCAGGGTAATGCTGGCCTCATGAAAGGAGTTTGGAAGTGTCCCCTCCTCTTCCTTTGTGTGTGTGTGGAATACTTTGAGAAGAATTGGTAGTCTTTAAATGTTTGGTAGAATTTGCCATTGAAGTCTTCAACTTTTGTTAGGTTTTTGATTACTGTTTCAGTCTTCTTACTAGTAATTGTTCTCTTCAGGTTTTCTATTTATGATTCAATCTTGGTAGGCTGACTAGTTCTAGGAGAGTTCCATTGCTAGGTTGTCCAATTTGCTGGGGTATAATTGTAGCAGTATTTTAGGTCCTTTGTATCTGTGTGATGTCAGTTGTAATAGTTCCTATTTCTATTTTTATTTCTGCTCTGCTTTTCTTCTGACTTTGGGCTTAGTCTGAATTTCCATTTTCATTTGCCTCAAGATATTTTTTATTTCCTTTGATGGCTTCTTTGTCCTTTCGGTTGTTCAATTACAAAATGTTAAATCCACAAATATGTGGAAATTACCAGCCGCCTTATCCTTCATTTCCAGTTTTAACCACTGTGTTTAGAAAAGAGGCTTGATACGGTTTTCTGGCCTGGCATATGCTATATCCTGGAGAATGTTCCACAACTGTCTGTTGATGCCATCTGGTCTCAAGTCCAAAGTTTCCTTATTCTGTCCAGATGAAGTCCCCTACTATTATTACTGTGTCTCTTAATACTTACTTGCTTTATGTATTCAGGTGTTCTTACCCTAAGTATTTATAAATGTTGTATGCTCTTGTTTGATACCTTTATCATTATACAATGACCCTCTTTGTCTTAGACTTTCAGCCAAAGAACATAACTCCAGCCACACTTGCATGGAAGATATTTTTCCAACCTTTCATTTTCAGTCTGTGTCCTTACAGCTGAAGTCAGTCTCTTATAGGGAATATATACTTGGGGCTTGTATTTATACCCCTTTAGCCACTCTGTCTTTTTAGTCCATTTACATAATGTAATTCATAGGTATGTACTTACTACTGCCATTTTGGTTTGCTGTCTGGCATACCTAGATCTAATACAAATTTTTGCTTTGTGGTTACCACGAAGATTGAAGAAACTTCACACTTTTTGGTTTTGATATCACAATTTACATATTTTTTACTTTATGTATCCATGAACAAATTATTTTTAATACTTTTGTAGCTTTCACAGTAGAGTTAGGTGATTTACCCACCACTAACACAACATGAGGGTATTCTGAATTTAAGTATTTACCTTTACTAGTGACAGGAAAACATGTGAAAGTATAGATCAAATTAGGTGTCCTTTCATTTCAGCTTGAAGAAGTTCCTGTAACATCTCTCCAAAATCCAGTCTTAACTCCTTCAGCCTACACTTGCCTGGGAATCTTCCTTCCACTTTGAAGGACAACTGTGCCAGGTAGAGTATTCTTGGTTGGCAGTTTTCTTCTTTCAGCACTTTTGGAGACTTTGGGTTTGTGATTCGGTGACCTCAACTCCTGGCAGCAGTGCAGTCATCACTTCACCTGTAGTTTCAGAGATACTAAATATCAAAAACAAAAGAACAACTTTCCCAATCCCCATAAATGATTAGATTTTCTATTTACTCAAAGTTGAGTGTATGGGAAAAGCTTTCCTTTTTCCGTAATAACTATAAGCAGACAAGGTCTGACATGATGGGAGCAGACAAGATGCTGTGATCTTCTAGGTGAAGACCCACAGCAGTGCATGTGCATTTAACTGAGAAGTTCACCGTCCCCAACATATCATTATCTGTTCATCGTCAGGCTCCTGAACTTACGTTAGCAACAGAAACAAGGAAGGATACAAAGGACTTGAAAAAATTTCCAACAAGAGTGGGGGGAACAGGGGGTGGCATGCCATGAACTTGTACAAATCATCTCTGGTGATTTTTAGTAAAACTGCTGCAAATAGGAAAAGTCTAAGAATACGAATTTCCCAGATCTTACAAAGATTCTCATATATGCCTTAATATCCAAAATCATTAAATATAGTTTTAGCAAATACTGGCAAATTTAAGAATTTCTAGCAAGGTTAAGTGAATTTTATACCAGGACTACCAGGACTACCACAGTTTTTCATTGTTAAGAAATATCATTTTTATAACTTTACAAGTGACTATATGGATGCATATATATTCAACTTAAAGATGTCACTGACCCCCAATGTTAGTTTACCTATTGAGAGAGAGAGATTAATTCCCTCTAAGGTCAAAAAGAACCCTAGGAAATCCCAACACCCTATATTATTTAGCACCTTGAGGTATTAGTAAAGAATTAACCACTGGAAAAGAAGGGTTCAAATAATCTCTGTTTACAGAGTATGGTCAAAGTGTCAGACAAAATATTATAAAGATTATGTCAAGCATAGTACATATTTTATGCACATTCTAAGCAGCTGGAAGATAGTGAGGCTGCAGTTTAAAATAGGAGTAAATCTGACAAGACATGTGAAAAGCCTGTATTAATAAAATTGTGCGCTCCCTATACAGGTAGTACAGATTTGAGGTGAAATCTAACCACTTCCTTGGGTAGGAAAATAAATATTACATAGAGACACCTAAATATGTGTGTGTATTCTACAGAAGAATAAAAAGTGGTAACCTTCAGGAGTTATTTACAATACATGTGCACAAAAAGATTTTCAACCTAACTAATCACCAGAGAATGTAAAACCGCAATGAGATACCACCTCACACCTAAAACATACACTCACACACACACGAAAATAGCAACTGCTGGTAAGGATGTAGAAAAACTAGAGCCCTGTGTACTGTTTATAGGAACATAAGTTGGTGTTCCTGCCATAGAAAACAGTATAGATACCCAAAGTAATTGAATGCAGGGTCTCAACGAGGTATTTGCAGACCTATATTCTTAGCAGCATTATTCACAGCAGCCAAAAGATGGGAAAAAATCCAAGTGTCACTGTTACATAAATGGATATTGTGATATATACTTATGATAAATTATTGAGCCTTAAATAGGAAGAAATTCTGGCACCTGCCACAACCTAGATGAAGTTTGCAGACATTAAGCCAAGGAACATACATCAGTCACAAAAATCATTCTACTCATATGAGACACCTAGAATAATCAAATTAATGGAGGCAGTAAATAGAATGGTGGTTGATGGGGAGGGTAGGAAATGGAGTTAGTGTTTAATGGGTGCAGTTTTTAAGTGATTCAGTTCAGCCTTTTCTATAAGTCAAATCATTCCTGTTTTAAAAACATGTATTTTCCCATTAACAACAATAATTCAGCATCCATCTACTTATGAAAGTGCATTCCTGGGAGCTTTGGGACCCAGGTAGGAAAGTGTGAAATCCCTGGACAGTCTAAGACCAAGGAGAGCCCTTTTGAGAAAGCAGGCTTTCACCCAGGCAGCTCACTGGCTAACCAGAGTCCCAGATACAGAAACATTTCCACACTCCTGAGGACTTACCCACCGCCCCATTTGGCTCTGGGGCTGTCACCAGTACCATACACCAAGGGCCTTGGGAGCAGTCACACCCATCCGTAGGTCTGGTAATAGAGACCTTGGTCTTGGCTGTGGACCCTGAAGTAGCCATGCATACTGGAGCTCGGGCCCTGTAAGCTGTGTCCAGCCCATCCCAGTTGTAGCCAACCACTAGTCCTTCCTGGCCCAGGGACATAGTAGGAGAGTCTCATTTCTCAGGTCCTAGCTATAGATCTGAAAATAGCTCTGTACCCTTGAGGACTTGGCTATAGTCCTGTTTGGCTTGGTTGTGTCACTTGTGCGTTGGATAATAGACATTCAGACCTCAGTGCAGGCTGTGGACCCTGAAACTGCAGTTCCCCACCATGGTACATAAATAGTCTTGTTGACACAGAGCAGGCAGGAGAAATGCTCCTCCATGCCTCCTGAGAAACCGAAAGGGCCCTATTAGTGACTGCAGCGTCCTCCCAGCCACAGTCTGTGAGCAGTTGGAGGGTCTCCTATCTATAACACTGGAGATCCCGAAAGTGCCCTATATTGGAAATCGGTAACCAAAGGGTTAACAGCACTAATAAGTACAACTGTAACTTTTACACAAATTGTTTGTCCCCAGAATGCACTGTGAGCTAACACAGGCCCTATGGCCTGCCATGCCACAGTGTTTCCACAGGTAGGATTATGTCAGACAAGAATGTTAACAAAACCTTGACTTAAACTGTTTTGCAGAGACTCAAGAGTTTCACCAAGGACCTGGCCAGAACCACCAACCTTCTCGCCGAGCAAGTGTGAGTGTCCGGTGGATGACCTTGCAATATAGAAGGGCCTAAAATTCCACCCTTGGCTCATGCTAAGGACCCAGCTTTCTAGTCACGAATTGCATGACAACATATACAGAAGACCCACGCAAGTCCAGATAACACAATGACTTTGGTACTTCCCTACTTATAAACCTCCTGTAAGTAATGTGGCTCCTCTCCCCATACTACTTGCTTCTCAATATTATCCCTGACTCTTCCCCCCTTGGGGAGGCAGATTTGAGGCTTGCCTTCCCATCTCTTTATTGGCTGCCTCTTGAATAAATCCTTTCCCAGCTGCATGCTCCATGCCTCAGGTTCAGTAACATCCTCAACGCCAGCCCCTTCACACTCATAGTCTGCCAGTAGTCCTGAGGGGCCAAGGTCCCAGCAGGAGATGTTCCCATCCTATAATTCCTGCCCTATACTCAGGTCCCCATCCATCACAGCTGCACTAGCAGCTAGCAGATACCCAGTGGGAAACATACCCATGCCTCAGGAATCTAGAAAGCACCCTATCTTCAGTTCCAGGCTTTCCCAACGGTGTCCACTGACAGTCATGCATGCACAGGAGTGAGGCAGGAGACACAATTGCACCTAAGGAGATGCTGAAAGGGCCCTATACTCAGGTACATACCCTCCAGTCATGGTCAGGGACCAGCCCACCTAGGGACCTACCAAGAAACATCATCCATTTGTGCCTCCAGAGCTAGGTCCGCTGACAACACACATGACTGTACAAGTTGTAACAGACCTGGAGCACAGTTCCCGTCCCTCTCAACCATGGCCCGTCCTATCTACCTAGGGACCTACCCACTCACAAGAGAGCACCCCTCTCAGAAACCATGGGGGAGTCACAGTTGCCATGTACCTGATAATGGGCTCACTGGTGGAGGACCCAACTGTGGTCCCACAGTGTATGCTCAGCCTAGTGGCACTCTACTGAGCAAGGTAATGGAGGCAGTCCCACCCACTCAGGGACCAGACAGGATCCATGCCCACCAACCACAGACCCACCAGCAGTCTCAGAACTGGCTCCATCCCAGCGTGATTGCGATTTTGAAGGTAATCCCACCAACCCAGAGAACAGATAGGAATCTACAGAAATCCCGGAGCTGAGGAATACAATGAGAAGTGAAACATTCAGTAGATTGCGCAACAGATTTGATCATGTAAGTGTAAGTGAACTTACAAATTAATAAAAGTTACCTAGCTAGAGGAACCAAGAGGAAAAGTGAAGAAAGACTACATGAATTGGGGGACACTGTCTTGTTAATATTAGCATCACGGGAGTCCCAGGAGGAGATGAGAATAATTATCTGGGGAGAGATATGGATATTTGGGTACGGAATGTTGAAAGGACCCCAACCAAGATCAACACAAGATTCAGGTACATTATAATAAAAATATTAAAAGACAAGGAGAGAATTGCTAATGCAGCAAGAAAAAAAACAACTTGCTGTATTCAAGGGCCTCCCTATACGAATAACAGTGGATTTCTTTGCAGAAACCTTGTAAACAAGGAGGAAGTGGATAATATATTCAAAATGCTGAAAGAAAAAAAACACAAACCTGCCACTGAGAATACTATATACAGCAAATCAAGCCTCCAGAAAAACAAACGCTAAGAGCTCATCACCACTAGAGCTGCCTTAGAGAGTTCTTTAGGCTGAAATAAAAGGATGTTAAATGACAGGAACTATGAATGTATAAAACTCACTGGCAAAAGTAAATATATATAAATTCATAATACCCTGGCACTGTAATAGTGGTATGTAGGTCACCTGTTTCTCTACTATAAAAGTTTGTAACTCAGAAGACCATGACACTTGATCTCAGAGCCATGAGTTCAAGCCCCACATTGGGCATAGAGCTTAAATAAAAATAAAAATAAATAAAAATACAAATGACCATAACTACATTGATTTACTAATGGCTGTGCAAAGAAGTGACATCAACAGTATAAAACATGAAAGTAAAAGTGTAGAATTGTGCAAAATTGATAACTTATCAATTTAAAGTACCTTTTATACACACAAGATATTTTAAGTATGCCTCATAGAAACCACCAGTAAGAAAGCTAGTGTGGTTTCCACAAAGATTAAAAAAAGGAATTCATTTGTACCACATCAGGAAAAACAAAAATGAAAACCCACAAAGGAACACTGCAAGAGGAGGAGAGAGGGGAAAAAAGGAACTAAAACAGCAGCAGCAACAGCCACCACCAGAAAACACTGAAAGGGCAAGTTTAAGTCCTTACAAGTTAAACAAATGGTCTAAACTCTCATATTGAATAACACAAAGTAATTGAATAAATTTTAAAACGTCCAACAATATGCTATAAAATATACCCTAACTTTAAAGACACATAAGTGAGGGAGTGAGAAAACCAATATTCCATGCAATCGGTGACCCAAAGAGAGCTGAAGTGACCATACTCACCAGACAAAATAGACTTTCAGTCAAAATTGGTAACAAGAGACAAAGGTCATTCTACATCGATAAAGGATCAATTCATCAAGAGACTATAACAATAAAAACTTTATACACACTCATTATAAGAGGACCTAGATATTTAAACCAAATATTAGCAAAACTAAAGGAAGAAATAATAAAAGTAGGGAATGTCAGTATTCCACTTTCAACATTGGACAGAGCATCCAGAAAATTAATAACCAGTGCACCTACATAACACTATAGACAAATGGACCTAACACATATATACAGAACATTCCATCCAACAGCACCAGAAAACATTCTTCTCAAGTGCACATGAAACCATCACCAGGATAGATGATATGCTGAGCCACAAAGCCAATCTTACCACATATAATATTAAAACCATAACTCAAAACTTTCCAACCAAAATGGTACGGAACTAGAAATCATTGCAGGAGGAATATTAAATTCATAAATATATAGAAATAAAATAGCCTGAAGTTAGCAATAGAAAATATTAAAGATTAGAGCAAAAATTTTAAAAAGAGAACTGAAAATGAGAAGTGCAAACAAGAAATTAAAACTAAACATTGTTTCTTTAAAAAAAATAAAATTGATAAACACTTAGCTACACTAACCAAGCGGGGGAAAGGACCCGAATCAACAAAATTGTGAATAAAAAAGGAAACATTACAACTGATACCACAGAAATACAAAAGACCGTGAAAGTACTATGAACAACCATGTGCCAACAAACTGGACAACCAAGAAGAAATAGAAAAATCCCTAGAAACATTCAACCTATAAAGATTGAATCAGGAAAAAAAAAATCTGAACAGACCTATTACTAATAAGGAGATTGAATCCATTAACGAAAATCTCTTAACAAAAACACAGGATCAGATGGCTTCACTGGTGAATTTTACCAAATATTTAATTAAGAATTCTCAAATTTTATGAAAAATTTTAAAAATGATCATTTCACAAGACCAACATTACCCTGATAACAAACCCAGAAAGGGACATAAAGAAAACTACAGGCAAATACCCTATTAACATAGATGCAAAACTCCTCAAGGAAATAAATTGAACACAGCAGCATATTAAAAGAAGCATTCAGCACAATCTGCTGGGATTTATCCCTGGGATGCAAGGATAATTCGATATACAGAAGTCAATCAATGTGATACATTAATAGAAAATTCTTATCATCTCAATAGATGCAGAAAAAACATTTGAAAAAATTCACCCATTCATGATAAAAATTCAACAAATTAGGTATAGAAGTAATATACATATGCATAATAAAGATCATATATAACAAGCCTACCACCAACCTCATACTCAATGATGAAAGGATAAAAGCTTTTCCTCAAATATTGGGAACAAAACAAGAGTGTCCACCTTTACCAATCCTATTCAACATAGCCCTAGGCATCCTACCCAGCTCAGTCAGGCAAGAAAAAGAAATAAAAGTAACAAAATGAATAGAACTAGAAGATATTATGCTTAAGTGAAATAAAGAAATACCATATGATTTCCCTTTTACGTGAAGTCTAAAAAACAAACAGAAACAGACTCATAGATACAGGAAAGAAACTTGGTTACCAGAGTGGAAAGGTTTTAGGAGTTGAAATAGGTGAAGGAGATTGAGAGTTAAAAACTTCCAGTTATAGGGGGGAGGAGTTAAGATGGCCGAGGAGTAGGGGTCCCCTTTTTCAGCCAGTCCCATGAGTCAAGCTGGATAGGTACCAGACCATCCTGAACACCCACGGAATCAGCCTGAGACGCAGGAAGATACATCTGATCTCTACAAACGAACATCTCCAGCGCTGAGTATTGAGGTACGAAGCGGGGAGCCGTGAAACCGCAAACAGATATCAGAAGATAAACGGAAGGGGGAGGGAGCCGCCGCGCTAGGGCGCTGGGAAGCGGTAGCCACCTGCACGGGGGAGCGTGCGGACTCGCGGACCCGGCACCCTCGGGAAAGCAGACAGACTGTGAGCCTGGGAACGAGCATGACCAGACAAAACTGGAGCTCCGGAGCGTGTGAACCACACTGAAATGGAGCTCGGGAGCACACAGGGGCAGCTGGCGGCTAGCAGTGTTAGAAACACAAAGGACAGAGATGTGCCGGCTCTGGGAGTGAGGGCTGGGACGCTGGCTGTGGGGTGCACATCCCGGGACACTGCAGGGTTTTTAGCAGCACCGACAGAAACAGAGTTAAGGCCAGAAGAGCTCAGTGGAGAGCAGACTGCATACTCTGTTCTGAGACAGAGGCTGGGATTTGGCCACTGCTGCTCTGACTCTCAGAAGAGCCACAGAAAACCACCAGGGAAAGCCACCAGAGAATAAAACCCTGGAAATACCAGCTCACAGTGTGCCCATCCCCCATCGCCTCTCGCAGGGGACACGGAGACTCTTCCCAAACAGGGTTGCCTGAGTATCAGCGTGGCGGGCCCCTCCCCCGGAAGGCAGGCTGACAAATCAAGAAGCCCACATCCCTAAGGTCCCTAAAAAACAAGTGCACACTGCCTGGGTCCTGGTCAATAATTTGGGCTCTGGGCAACCCCACAAACTCTCCTCATCAGAATGAGGAGAAGGAGAAGTCCCCCCCAGCAAGGAAAAGATAATGAGTCTGTGGCCTCTGCCACAGAACTGATGGATATGGATGTAACCAAATTGTCAGAAATGGAGTTCAGAGTAACAATGGTCAAGATGATATGTAGGCTTGAAAAAACTATTAATGAAAATACTAACGAGAATATAGAATCTCTAAGGGCAGAAATGAGAGCAAATCTGGCAGAAATTAAAAATGCTACGAATCAAATGCAGTCTAAACTACAGGCTCTGACGGCCAGGGTAAATGAGGCAGAAGAACGAATGAGCGAACTGGAGGATGGGTTAGTAGAAGACAAAGCTAAAACAGAAACTTGGCTCAAAAAAATCCAATCTCAAGAATGCAGGTTATGGGAGATTACTGACTCAATGAAACGTTCCAATGTCAGAATCATCGGCATCCCTGAGGGGGTGGAGAAAGAGAGAGGTCTAGAAGAGATATTTGAACAAATTGTAGCTGAAAACTTCCCTAATCTAGCAAAGGAAACAAGCATTCGTGTCCAAGAGGCAGAGAGTACCCCTCCCAAGCTCAACCACGACAAACCTACGCCACGTCACGTTATAGTGCAATTCGCAAATATTAGATTCAAGGATACAGTATTGAAAGCGGCCAGGGCAAAGACATTTCTCATGTTCCAAGTCAAAAGTATCAGGATTACATCAGACCTGTCTACACAGACCTGGAATGAGAGAAAGGGTTGGGGGGAGGCATTTTTAAAGCTCTTTCAGAGAAAAACATGCAGCCAAGGATCCTTTATCCAGCAAGGCTGTCATTCAGAATTGATGGAGAGATGAGGACCTTCCAGAATCGCCAGTCACCAGTTTTGTAACCACGAAACCAGCCCTACAGGAGATATTAAGGGGGGGTTCTCTAAAAGTAAAAAGGCCCCAAGAGTGATACAGAACAGAAAGTTACAATCTATAAAAACAAAGACTTTACAGGAAACATGACATCATTAAAATCATATCTCTCAATAATTACTCTCAATGTGAATGGCCTAAATGCTCCCATAAATGCCACAGGGTGGCAGATTGGATAAAAAGACATGACCCATCCATTTACTGTCTACAAGAGACTCATCTTGAACCTAAAGATACATCCAGACTGAAAGTGAAGGGATGGAAAACCATTTTTCATGCCAATGGACCTCAAAAGAAAGCTGGGGTGGCAATTCTTACATCAGACAGATTGGATTTTAAACTAAAGACTGTAGTTAGAGATACAGAAGGGCACTATATTATTCTTAAAGGACGTATTCAAGAGGTGGATATGACAATTATAAATATCTACGCCCCCAACAGGGGAGCAGCAAGATACACGTGCCAACTCTTAACCAGAATAAAGAGACATATAGATAATAATACGTTAATAGTAGGGGACCTCAACACTCCGCTCTGAGCAATAGACAGATCACCTAAGCAGAAAATCAACAAAGAAATGAGCTTTGAATGACATACTAGACAAGTTGGACCTCATAGATATATATAGAACACTACACCCCAGAACCAAAAAATACTCATTCTATTCTAAAGCCCATGGAACATTCTCAAGAATAGACCATGTTCTGGGTCACAAAACAGGTCTCAACTGATACCAAAAGACTGAAATTATTCCTTGCATATTCTCACACCACAATGCTTTGAAATTGGAACTCAACCACAAGGAAAAATTTGGAAGAAACTCAAACACTTGGAGACTAAGAACCATCCTGCTCAAGAATGAGTGGGTAAACCAGGAAATCAAAAATCAATTTAAACAATTTATGGAGACCAACGATAATGAAAACACAATGGTCCAAAACCTATGGGACACTGCAAAGGCAGTCCTAAGGGGAAAATACATAGCCATCCAAGCCTCACTCAAAAGAATAGAAAAACCTAAAAGGCAATTTTTATATTCTCACCTCAAGAAGCTGGAACAGCAACAGAGAAACAGGTCTCATCCACCCACAAGAAAGAAGTTGATCAAGATTAGAACAGAGATCAATGAATTAGAAACCAGGAGCAGAGTAGAGCAGATCAACAGAACTAGAAGCTGGTTCTTCGAGAGAATAAATAAAATTGACAAACCACTGGCAAGATTATCCAAAAGAATAGAGAAAAGACCCAAATTAATAAAATTATGAATGAAAGGGGAGAGATCACAACCAACACCGATGAAATAGGAAGGATCATTAGAAACTTTTATCAACAGCTTTATGCCAACAAATTAAATAACCTGGAAGAGATGGATGCATTCCTGGAAACCTACAAACTACCAAGACTGAAACAGAAAGAAATTGATTTTTTAAACAGACCAATTAATTATGAAGAGATTGAAGCAGTGATTAAAAGCCTTCTGAAAAACAAGAGTCCAGGGCCTGATGGATTCCCCAGGGAATTCTACCAAGCATTCAAAGAAGAAATAATACCTATTCTCCTGAAGCCGTTTCAAAAAAAAGAAACAGAAGGAAAACTCCCAAACTCATTCTATTAGGCCAAAATTACCTTGATCCCCAAACCAGGCAAAGACCCCTTCAAAAAGGATAATTACAGACTGATATCCCTGATGAATATGGACACCAAAATCCTCAACAAGATCCTAGCTAATAGGATCCGACAGTACATTAAAAGGATTATCCATCATGACCAAGTGGGATTCATCCCTGGGATGCAAGTGTGGTTCAACATTCGCAAATCTATCAGTGTGATAGATTATATGAACAAGAAAAAAGTCAAGAACCATTTGATCCTCTCAATAGATGCAGAAAAAGCATTTGACAAAATGCAGCATCCTTTCCTGATTAAAACCCTTCAGAGTGTAGGGATAGAGGGTACATTCCTCAATTTCATAAAAAACCATCTATGAAAAGCCTACAGTGACTATCATTCTCAATGGGGAAAAGCTGAAAGCCTGTCCCTTAAGATCAGGAACTCGACAAGGATGCCCACTCTCGCCATTATTATTCAACATAGTACTAGAAGTCCTTGCAACAGCAATCAGACAACAAAAAGGAATAAAAGGTATTCAAATTGGCAAAGACGAAGTCCAACTGTCTCTGCAGATGACATGATACTCTATATAGAAAACCCAAAAGACTCCACCCCCAAAATTACTAGAACTTATAGAACAAATCAGTAATGTGGCAGGATACATAATCAATGCTCAGAAATCAGTTGCATTTCTATACACGGACAATGAGACTGAAGAAAGAGAAATAAGGGAATCCATTCCATTTACAATAGCACCAAAAATCATACAATATCTTGGAATTAACTTAAACAGAGACGTAAAGGATCTATATTCTAGAAACTACAGATCACTGTTGAAAGACATTGAAGAAGACACAAAAAGATGAAAAAACATTCCATGCTCATGGATCGGAAGAACAAACATAGTTAAAATGTCTATGCTACTCAGCACAATCTACACTTTCCATGCCATCCCGATCAAAATACCAATGACATTTTTCAAAGAGCTGGAACAAACAGCCCTTAAATTTGTGGGGAACCAGAAAAGACCCTGAATCACCAAGGAAATGTTGAAAAGGAAAAACAAAGCTGGGGGCATCACATTGCCTGATTTCAAGCTATACTACAAACTGTGATCACAAGACAGCATGGTACTGGCACAAAAACAGACACATAGACCAATGGAACAGAATAGATACTCCAGCAATGGACCCTCGGCTCTATGGGCAACTAATCTTTACAAAGCAGGAAAAAACACCCAATGGAAAAAAGACAGTCTCTTCAATAAATGGTGCTGGGAAAATTGGACAGCTCCATGCAAAAGAATGAAACTTGACCACTCTCACAGAACATACACAAAGATAAACTCCAAATGGATGAAAGACCTCGATGTGAGACAGGAATCCATCATAATCATAGAGGAGAACATAGGCAGCAACCTCTACAACATCAGCCAAAGCAACTTTTTTCATAACATATCTCCAAAGATGAGAGAAACAAAAGAAAAAATGAACTTATGGGACTTCATCAAGATAAAAAGCTTCCTCACAGCCAAGAAAACAGTAAAAAAAACTAAGAGGCAGCCCACGGGATGGGAGAAGATATTTGCAAATGACACTACAAATAAAAGAGTGGTATCCAAGATCTACAAAGAACTTCTCAAACTCAATACACGAGAAACAAATAAAAAAATTGGCAGAAGATATGAACAGACACTTTCCCAATGAAGACATACAAATGGCTAACAGACACATGAAAAAAATGTTCAACATCATTAGCCATCAGGGAAATTCAAATCAAAACCACATTGAGATACCACCTTATGCCAGTTAGAATGGCAAAAATGGAGAAGTCAAGAAAAAACAAATGTTGGAGAGGATGTTGGTGGGAATGCAAGTTGATACAGCCACTTTGGAAAACAGTGTGGTGGTCCCTCAAAAAGTTAAAAATAGAGCTATCATATGACCCAGCAACTGCACTACTGTTTACCCCAAAGATACAGACATAGTGAAGAGAAGGGCCATATGCACCCCAATGTTCATAGCAGCATTATTCCCAGTAGCTAAATTGTGGAAGGAAAAAATATGCCTTCAAAAGATGAATGGATAAAGAAGATGTGGTCCATATATACAATGGAATATTTCTCAGCCATCAGAAAGAACAATTACCCAACATTTGCAGCAACATGGACAGGACTGGAGGAGACTATGCTGAGTGAAATAAGTCAAGCAGAGAAAGACAATTATCATATGGTTTCACTCATTTATGGAACATAAGAAATAGCAGGGAGATCGGTAGGAGAAGGAAGGGAAGAATGAAAGGGGGGTAAACAGAAGGGGGAATAAACCACGAGAGACTATGGACTCTGGGAAACAAACTGAGGGCTTCAGAGGGGAGGGGTGTGGGGGAATGGGATAGGCTGGTGATGGGTAGTAAGGAGGGCACGTATTGCAGGGAGCACTGGGTGTTATACGCAAACAATGAATCGTGGAACACGACATCAAAAACTAAGGATGTCCTGTATGGTGACTAACATAATAAAAAATTTTTAAAAGAAAACAGAAAAGTTCTGTGAAAGAAAATCTGTCGGTTTTGTTGTTTGTTTGTTTGTTTGTTTTGGAAAAGAAGAACTTAGTTGATATAACTTTAGGTTGACTAACCAGAAGGGGGAGGGGAGAGAGAGAGAGAACGTAAATAAAATGTGAAATGGAGGAGGAGACATTACAACTCATAGCACACAAATTTAAATGATCAAGAGAGACCACTATGGACAATTATGTCAAGAAACTGGAGAATCTGGGGCGCCTGGGTGGCACAGCAGTTAAGCATCTGCCTTCGGCTCAGGGTGTGATCCCGGCGTTATGGGATCAAGCCCCACATCAGGCTTCTCCACTATAAGCCTGCTTCTTCCTCTCCCACTCTCCCTGCTTGTGTTCCCTCTCTCACTGGCTGTCTCTATCTCTGTCAAATAAATAAATAAAATCTTTAAAAAACAAAAACAAAAACAAAAAAGAAACTGGAGAATCTATAAGAAATAAATTCCTAAAAACCTATAACCTACCGAGACTGAAGTACGAAGAAGAAAAAAAATCTAAATGGACCACTTACGAGCAAGGATATTGAAAAAGTAATCAAAAACTTCTCATCAAACAAAAGCCCAGAGGCCTAGATGGCTCACTGGTGAATTCAACCAAACGTTGAGAAAATACCAACTCTTTTCCAACTCTTTCCAGAATATCACAGAGGACAGAACATTTCCAAACTCACTTTCAGGGCCAGCATTACCCTGATACCAAAACAAGATAAGGATACTACAAGAAAATTACATCGCTGATGGACATAGCTGCAAAAAAATATTTAACAAATTATTAGCATCTCAATTTCAACAGGGCATTACAAGGAGCATGCACCATGATCAAGTGGGATTTATTTCAGGGATGCAAGGATGGCTAAATATCCATTAAGCAACCAATGTGATACCCCTCGTTAACAATGTGAAGGATGAAGATCGTATCCCCCCAACAGATGCAGGAAAGCCTCTGACAATAGTCACATCTATTCATGATGAAAACTCTGAACAAACTGGGTACAGGGAGAAGGTAGCTCGATATGATAAAGGCCATGTATGACAAGGCCACAGCTAACATTATACTCAATGGCGAAACGCTGAAAGTCATTCCATCTAAGATCAGGAACAAAACAAGGATGCCCACTCTTGCTCCTTTCAGTCAAAATACTCCTGGAAGTTTTAGCTAGAATAATTAGGTACAAAACAGAAATTAAAAGTAGACATATTGGAAAGGAAAAAGTAAAGTGGTGACATGTAAATTATATTCCAATAAAGCTGGGTTTTTAAAAGATTTTATTTATTTACTTCTCAGAGAGAGTGAGAGAGCACAAGCAGGGGGAGCAGCAGAGGGAGAGGGAGAAACAGGCTCCCCACTCAGCAGGGAGCCCGATGTGGGGCTCCATCCCAGGACCCGGGATCATGACCTGAGCTGAAAGCAGACACATAACCAACTGAGCCACCTAGGCACCCCTAAAGCTGTTTTTTGGAAAGATTTTATTTATTTGAGAAAAAGAGAGAGCATGACAGCAAAAGGTGGGGGGGAGGGGGTACGGGAGGGGCCATGGGAGATTGAGAAGCAGACCCCTGGGACCATGACCTGAGCCCAAGGCAGAAGCTTAACCAACTGAGCCACCCAGGTCCCCCTCCAATAAAGCTGTTTTTAAGAAATCAAAAACGACTTAATAATTCCTAGATAAATAGACTCAGTATTGTGATAAATATCAAAGATGCATCAATTCAAGGATGCCTTAGAACATCTATCAAAAGATTACATGCATACACCTTTAAACCAGTGATCACAGTTCACATCCTATCACCCATAGAAATCCACACACACACAGCTGTTTGAAACAAATGTTAACATTCTTTCTATGAAAGAAACCTTACAAAATGGATATGTGACCAATAAGCAAATGATTACATGAATATTTTATGTACTAATTCTATTTTTACTACGGATAAAACATCTCCACAATACAGCACATAAATGTTGAGAGCAGCTGCATAACATTATATAAAACACAATATGTACATAAATGACATGCAAATTTTTAAAGATTTATATATTTATTAGAGAGAGAGAGAGAGAGCCCACAAGCGGGGGAGCAGCAAAGGGAGAGAGAGAAGCCAACTCCCCGCTGAGCAGGGAGCCCGATGGGGGGCTCAATCCCAGGACCCTGGGACCACGACCTGAGCCGAAGGGAGACGCTTAACCAACTGAGCCACCCAGGTGCCCCGACATAGAAACTTCCAATTCAATATCAATACGTGTATTTATTACAGATTAAAATTATACAGCCAGGGACAAATAAGAATGTATGTTTCTAAAGAGAAGGATTTATATTGGGTATATAAAAGTGAAGATAACTTACTTCTCATTCAGAAGTCTTTAAGATTTTCCCCAAAAATGAAACATTACATAGGTAACGAATGTTGGAACCACACTTGAAACCTATCAAATAAACAAACTCTTATTCTACTTTTTCAGTTGAATTATAAGTGTGTTTTTCTTCTTTCTTTTTCCTTCCTTCCTCCCATCCTTCCTTCCTTCCTTTTAGAGAAAAAGAGCACAAAAGGGGCTGGGGGAGGAACACAGAGAGAGGGAGAGAGAGAATCTCAAGCAGGTTTCACACTCAGTGCAGAGCCAGATGTGATCTCAATCTCACCATCCTGAGACCATGATCTGAGCTGAAATGAAGAGTCAGATGTTTAACCGACTAAGTCACCCAGTAACCAAAAGGTTACTTGATACATAAGTAGCTTTGGGTTCAATGGATGAGGCATGGATTGTTTCACAGACCTCTAATTTTTACATATCTAGGTTGACTCTTTTTAAAAAATTAATTTTTTAAAAGATTTTATTTATTCATTTGAGACAGATAACAGAGAGAGAGAGGGAGAGAGCGCATGAGCAAGGGGAGAAGCAGAGAGAGAGGGAGAAGCAGACACAATGCGGGGCTCAATCCCAGGACTTGGAGATCATGACCTGAGTTGAAGGCAGACGCTTAACCTTATGAGACACCCAGGTGCCCCCCAAAATTAATTGTTTAATAACTTAAGTTTGGGGGCACCTGGGTGGCACAGCGGTTAAGCGTCTGCCTTTGGCTCAGGGCGTGATCCCGGTGTTGTGGGATTGAGTCCCACATCGGGCTCCTCCGCTGTGAGCCTGCTTCTTCCTCTCCCACTCCCCCTGCTTGTGTTCCCTCTCTCGCTGGCTGTCTCTATCTCTGTCGAATAAATAAATAAAATCTTTAAAAAAAAAACCTTAAATTTGTTATATGATTTAAGGGCACTGTTGATAATAACTGATTTCAGGTTATGGAATGATTTAGTCTATTCTCTCTAACACCTCTGTTGGTATTCAGTAATGCTCTTGGTCATCCTCTAATGAGCTTTTTAAATTCTGGCAGAGCGAATTCCCCTAGTACTCCGCATTTTTCAGGACTTCGCACTTTATTGAGGTCACTGACCCCATCGGGATTACATGTGCAGGTCCTTTAATCCCGGTCTACACAGAGCAGCCCGACTATCCAATGCCCACTAACACTACAGGCTCCTTGATATCCAGAACCTGACCGCCAACTCCAAAAGAAATCCTGGGCATCAAAGCTGATCAACCCCCAACGCAACCCTCAAAATCTTTAGGTCATTACTTCATGGTGAGAATTGTTCACGGCACATAAAAAGCCCGAGGAGAAAGAAGTGAGAACTTATAGGAGATTCTGTGATATGGGGGAGAAATGCTCAGAGAGCCAGCCTTCAGGAGAACAAGGAAAATAAGGAAACCAGTCGATGAAAAGAAGCCCACTAGGCAGGACACCTCAGAGCAAGAGAAGTAAAGGTGTTCACACTGTGAAGAGATGGTGTTGTATGAAGACAGGACCCAACCACGGCCCTGAGACATTCATTCCACCACCGAGCACCAGTCATTTCCTCTCGTCTCCCTACCTCTCTGGGCTTCTTTCCCAGATGAAATTCTCTTGCAGAAGCACACCTGCATTTCAGAGTACACGTTTACGCTGTCCACATACCGCAGTTCCCATGCTACCCCTTCCCATGCCACCGCCGCACCCACAAGCAGAAGCACCTCGATGACAAAGGGCCACCCTCTCTTTCCTTGCCGCAGGAGAGATGCAGGGACAACCAGCTTCCACCTGGAGGCCAAAATGCAAACTTCTCTGTGTCTTCAGGTGCCCTCCTCTCCTACAAATGCCCTCAAATTCTGCTGCGGCAATGGGGATGTGGCTAGACTGAGGTTCCTCCCCAAACATACACAGTAGAGATCCTGTAACCTCAGGACCAGAGCAAGTTCTCCGCTTTCTGAAATGTAACTGGGAGCCCTGGTGCTCAACCCTTTCTTCATATTGGAGTTACCTGGGACATTTTATCTATTTATCATCTAACTATCTGTCTGCCTATCTTTGTATTTATTTGAGAGAGAGAGAGCGAGAGAGAACATGAGTAGGGAGTGGAGGAGCAGAGGGAGAGGGAGAAGCAGACTCCCCGCTGAGCAGGGAGCCCAATGTGGGGCTCGATCCCAGGACCTTGGGATCATGACCACAGCCAAAGGCAGATGCTCAACTGACTGAGGCACCCAGGTGTCCCCCTGGGACATTTCATTAAAACAACTTAGAAATTGGGCTTCACTGCAGATGCCAGGACAGAGCAATTTAGAGATGGTCACAGATGAGGGTAATTTTTAAAACTACCCATGTGATCCCCAGAGAAACTGGACTGAAAAGCATGCATTTATGGTATTAATATTATATATTGCTTCTCAACCTGTAACACGCATGCTAGTCACTTGAAGAGTTTGATAAAACAAATGATAAGGCTCCACACTTAGAAATTATGATTCAGGGGCACCTGAGTGGCTCAGCTGGTTGAGCACTGGGCTCTTGATTTCAGCTCAGGTCATGATCTCAGGTTCCTGAGCATGGGCTCCAGGCTCAGCAGGGAGTCTGCTTCTCTCCCTCCCTCTGCCTCCCTTCTCCCCCCCACCCCCACTTACGTGTTTTCTCTTTTTTGTGCACGCTCTCTCTCTCTCTCTCAAATAAATAAATATTTAACAAAAAAAATAATTCTGATTCAGCTGGTCCAGGGTGGGGCCCATGAACTTATATTTTATCCTGCTGCAACTTTGAAACTAATTTTATTTATTTTCAGCTCTACTGAACTATGATTGACCAGAAAAATTGTATATGTGTAAGCTATACAAATGATTTTTTGTACATGTATACACGATGATATGAGTACCGCACCAAGCTAATTATCATATCCATCACTGCACACAGATGTCGTGTGTGTGTGCGTGTGCACGGTGAGGGCTGGGAGATGGGGGGAAATGGGGAATGTCTGTCAAGGGTACAAACTTCCGTAAGTTCTGGAGATCTAATATACAGCACGGTGACTATACGTAATAATACCGCAGTGCATACATAAATTTACTGCGGGAGTAGATCTAAGGAACTAGTCCACATCCTCAGATGGTTTGACGCTGGTATTCCACTTCTGGTTGCTATGATCTAGTGAAAGGAGGCAGAGAAAACTAGAGCCTCTTTCGCCCACACGCATATCACAATACAAATAGTATTTGTTGCCAGTATAGACTTCCCTGAGAGCTCATGTTTGCAGTTGTCTCTCTGTAACATGAGAGGGGACTAGAGACAAGAGCAGTATTTGAACAAGGCAGTATTTGGGAAACAACATCCATTCACTCATTTATGAGATAAATGTCTCTAGACACCAACTGGTGGCCAGAACGGAGAGGAGCGGGTGGATTGCAGAATGGATGAAGGGAGTAGGACGTGGAGTCTTCAGAGTGCACGGGACAGAATGAAAAAGGCATGAAGACGAAAGTACGGCACAGGGAACCGAGGCGAGGGTATTTTCATAGTGTTGTAGGATGACAGATAATAGTTACACCTACGCTGAGTGTAGGCTCACAGACAGACTTGCACAATCACTGTGTGGAACACCTGAAACTAATGCCACGTCGTGTGTCAGCTGTACTTCAGAAAAGTAGAGAAGTGTTTCTAGAACACCTACTATGTACTCACATGCGCGGTAGGAGCATGCATGTGCGACACTGTGCTAGGAACCTCGCATTCTGTGAGCCAATCCTGGAAATACCCTGGGAGGTGGTGACATCTTTCCCAGGGGCTTACAGGTGCTGGGCCTGGTAATTCTAGGAACACGGATTCTCTCTGTCTCTTTCCTTACCTTACTGATCCTACGAAGAGTCCTGCACGAGAGCACAACTAAGTGAGAAGAGAAGGATGGAGCAGGGCCTTTCTGTCTCAAAAAAGAAAAAGAGAGAACAGAGCAGTTGACAGAGTTGGGTAGATCATTCACTCGCATCATGTATTTTGTTTGTCTTCACCATGAAGGACGATCAAAATTAACTCAAAATGGACTAGAGACTTAAACGTCAGATCTGAAACTGTAAAATGATTACAAGATATAGGGGAAAAATTGTTGACATTGGTATGGGCAATGTATTTTTGGACACAACTCCAAAAGCACAGAAAACAAAAGCAAATAGAGGAAAAAAATAGATTGCATCAAACTAACATGTTTCTGAACAGCAAAGGAAAAAATCAAGAGGCAAGAGACTATGTAACGGGAGAAAATATCTGCAAACCAGTATCTCACGTAGGACTAATATCCAAACATATAGGGTAATCAACAGCAAAAAAACAACCTGTTTGAAAAATGGGCAAGGACCTGAAGAGACATTTCTCAAAAGAAGACCTACAAATGGCAAACAGGTATATGAAAAGTGCTCAACACCACTAATCACGAAAATGCAAATTCAAATGAGAAGGAGATATCACTTCACACTTGGGAAAAATGCTAATATCAGAAAGATAAAAGATAATAAGTGTTCTCAAAGGTGTAGGGAAAAGAAGGAAGTCACCGTGTACTTTTGGTGAGAATGTAAATAGGTATTGCCACTATGAAGACACTTTCGAGGGTCCTGAACACACACACACACACACACACACACGCCCTAAAATATTACTCAGCTTTAAAAAAATGAGGTAATCTCCTCATTTGCAACTACATGGATGCATTATGCTAATGAAATAAGCCAAACACCGAAAAGTACTAGATGACCTCACTCCTATGTAGAGTCTAAGAGAGTGAAATTTTTAGAAGTAGAGAACAGAATGGTTATCAAGAGACAGAGCTGAGGGATATGGGGAGATGCTTGCACCCTTGACCAAGTTTTGGTACAGGCTGAATGAGCTCTGGAGATCTAATGTTCCAACCTCTTGACTATAGTTAATGCTATACTGCATACCTGATATTTGTTAAGAGAGCAGATTTTAATTGTTCTTAACCCCCCGCCCCCACAAAGGTAAGTATGTGAGGTGGTGAATATGTTAATTAGCTTGATTGTGAGGAACTTTTCACACTGTATATCAAAACATCACATTGTTCACTTTAAATACATGCAATTAGCCATCAGGGAAATTCAAATCAAAACCACAGTGAGATACCACCGTACACCAGTTAGAATGGTATAAATTGACAAGGCAGGAAACAACAATTGTTGGAGAGGATGTGGAGAAAGGGGATCCCTCCTACATTGTTGGTGGGAATGCAAGTTGGCACAGCCACTCTGGAAAACAGTGTGGAGGTCCCTTAAAAAGTTAAAAATTGAGATACCCTATGATCCAGCCATTGCACTACTGGGTATTTACCCCAAAGATACAGACGTAGTGAAGAGAAGGGCCATATGCACCCCAATGTTCATAGCAGCAATGTCCACAATAGCTACATTGTGGAAGGAGCCGAGATGCCCTTCAACAGATGACTGGATTAAGAAGTTGTGGTCCATATATACAATGGAGTATTACTCAGCTATCAGAAAGAATGAGTTCTCAACATTTGCTGCAACATGGACGGCACTGGAGGAGATAATGCTAAGTGAAATAAGTCAAGCAGAGAAAGACAATTATCATATGATTTTTCTCATCTATGGAACATAAGAACTGGGAAGATCGGTAGGGGAAGAAAGGGATAAAGAAAGGGGGGGTAATCAGAAGGGGGAATGAAACATGAGAGACTATGGACTATGAGAAACAAACTGAGGGCCTCAGAGGGGAGGGGGGTGGGGGAATGGGATAGGCCGGTGATGGGTAGTAAGGAGGGCACATATTGCATGGTGCACTGGGTGTTATACGCAACTAATGAATCATCGAACTTTACATCAAAAACCAGGGATGCACTGTATGGTGACTAACATAATAAAAAAAATTATTATAAAGAAAATAAATAAATAAATAAATACATGCAATTTGTTGTCAGTTATGCAGTAGGTAAAAAATTGGTATAATAAAGGTCATATTGGTTCTTTAAAAGGAAATTATTGCAAAAATAAATTTTTTAGGATAGAAAATTTTTCAGTATAGAAAATGCTTCTATACAGCAAAGGAAATCATCAGTGGAATGAAGAGAGAATCTGTGAAATGAGAGAAAATATTTGCAAATCATATCTGATAAGGAGTGGTTAATATCCAAAATATATGAAGAATTTATAAACCTCAAACCCCCAAACCAATTAAAAAATGGACAGAAAATATGAATAAAAATTTTTCCCAGGAGACCTTCAAATGGCCCACAGGTACATGAAAAGGTGCCCAACATTCCTAACCATAAGGGAAATGCAATTGAAAGTGACAATGAGATCGCCTCACACCAATTACGATGGCGATTATTGAAAACACAAGAAATAACAAGTGTTGCTGAGGATGTGGGGAAAAAAAAGAAACACTTGTACACAATTGGTGCAAAGGCAAATAGGTGCAGCCGCTATGGAAAACCATATGGAGGTTCCTCAAAACCTTAAAAATTGAACTACCATATAACCCAGCAGATGTGCTTCTGGGTATTTTCCCAAAGGTAATGAAACTGCTGTCTTCAAAAGATAGCGGCACCCCCATGTTCATTCCAGCATTATTTATAACAGTTAAGATATGGAAACTATTAAAGTGTATGTCAACGAAGGAGTAAAGAAAATGCAGTGTACATATACAATGGAATATTATTCAGCCATAAAAAAGGAAATCCTGCCGTTTGTGACATACATGGACCCAAAGATATTCTGCTGAGTTAGTCAGATAGAAAAAGAGAAATACTGTATGATATCAGCTACAGGTGGCATCTAAAACAGCCAGTCTCATAAAACAAAGAGCAGAGTGGTAATTACCAGTTGCAGGGGGTTGGGGAATAGGACAGATGCTGTTCAAGGGTAGAAAGTTGAAACTAGAAGTAAATAAGTCCTGGAGATCTAACACACAGTGCAGTGAGTATAGACAACAACACTGTATGATAATAAACTTCTGAAAAGACTACATCTTAATCTTCCTAATCACAGGAAAGACATCATTATGTGACATGATAGAGATGCTATTTGCTACAATGGCAATCATATTAAATATATAAGTATATCAAACTGACATGTTGTACAGCTTACATTTACACACTGTTACAAGTCAAATATATTTCAAGATAAATAATAGAGAGCAACAATATCCAAAAGAATCAAGGAAATAATTAATCTGTGAATTAGAAGATAAGAACTTGAAAATACCCAGAGAACAAAGAAAAAAATATAAAAGAGTGAAGAAAGACTGTGTGATATCATCAAAAGAAAGAATTGGCAAATGACTGAAGTCTCAGAGGATATATAGAAAGAAGAGGGCAGAGAGATTATTTAAGGAAATGATGGCTGAGACTTACCAAATCTGGGCAGAGATGTGAATATTCAAGTTCATGAAGCTCATTGGTCACCAGACAAACTCAGAGGTCTTCTCCAATATATATTACGATAAAACTGTCAAAAATCAAAGACAGATTTGTAAAAGCAGTAGGAGAAAAGTAGCCCTTTTTTTTTTTTAAGATTTATTTATTTCACAGAGAGACAGCCAGCGAGAGAGGGAACACAAGCAGGGGGAGTGGGAGAGGGAGAAGCAGGCTTCCCGCTGAGCAGGGAGCCCGATGCGGGGCTCCTGGGATCACGCCCTGAGCCGAAGGCAAACGCTTAACGACAGCCACCCAGGTGCCAAAGAAAAGAAGCTTTTAACTTACAAGCAACCCCCCCTACAGCTATCAGTGGACATTTCAGCAGAAAACGTCAGGCCAGCAGAGAACAGGATGATCTATTCAAAGTGCTCAAAGAAAAAAACTGCCAACCAAGAATATTCAGCAAAGTAGTCCTGCCTAAGGGAGGACATGATAAAGACTTTTCCCCAAAAATCAAAAGCTGAGGGAGTTCATCATCACTAGGCCTGCCTTACAAGAAATGCTGAAAGGAGCTCCTCAAGCTGAAATAAAAAGACAACCATTAGTAATATAAAAACATGAGAATACACAGCAGACTCACAGATAAGTATGTAGTTAATTCAGAGTATTCTAGTAATATAGTAAGGTGGTACATTAGCCAGTTAACAGTAGGATAGAGGTTAAAAGACAAGATTAAAAATAAATAGAGCTATTGTTATGTTTTAGCTATAATAATTTTTAACATACAAACACTATACAAAAAGGTAAATTGTGATTATATACAAAAAATGGGGGGAGGGGAGGAGTAAAACGGTAGGGTTTTGGTGTCTAACGAAAGCGAAATTTTTATCAGCATAAAGTAGGCTATTATATCTATAAGATGTTTCATGTAAGCCTCAAGGAACGACATAACAAACTGAGGGCTTCAGAGGGGAGGGGGATAGGCCAGTGACGGGTAGTAAGGAGGGCACGTATTGCATGGTGCACTGGGTGTTATATGCAAGTAATGAATCATGGAACATTGCATCAAAAACTGGGGATGTACTGTATGGTGACTAACATAACAAAATAAAAATTATTTTAAAAAAGCCTAATGGAACCACAAAAAGCCTACATTAGATTCAGAAAATATAAAGAGAAGAGAATCATAGCATACCACTATAAAAAATCATTTCAAAAACAAGAGAGGAAGAAAGATAGAAGAAACAACAAAACAGCCAGAAAACAAATAAAATGGCACTGGCAAGTCCTTACCTATCAATAGTTACATATAAATAGATTACATTTTCCACTCACAAGTCATAGAGTGGTTGCATGGATAAAAATACCAGACCAACTATATGATGCCTACAGAGACTCACCCCAGATTCACAGAAGCTCAAAATGAAGACTTGAAAAAGGACATTTCATACACATAGAAACCCAAGAAAGCAGTGTAAGCTATACTTTCATTAGAAAAGTAGACTTTCAGGCAAAAGCTGCAACAGGGGAAATATAAAACTATTGATGCTAAAGTTGCCAGCTCATCAAGAAGACCGTGATCACAGACACGCACTGCGTGTGGGGCCGCAGTGTATTAAGCAAATACCATCAGACTGGAGAGGAGAAACAGACAATACAAAAGATTTCTAAAAATGAATAAATCTCACTCATGGAACATAAGAAATAGGAAGATCGGTAGGAGAAGGAAGGGAAGAATGAAGGGGGGTTAAACAGAAGGGGGAATGAACCACGAGAGACTATGGACTCTGGGAAACAAACTGAGGGCTTCAGAGGGGAGGGGGGTGGGGGATCGGGATAGGATGGTGGTGGGTAGTAAGGAGGGCACGTATTGCATGGTGCACTGGGGGTTATATGCAAGTAATGAATCATCGAACTTTGCATCAGAAACCAGGGGTGTACTGTATGGTGACTAACATAATAAAAAATTATTTTTAAAAAAAGTTGAAAAAAAATGAATAAATCATCCAGACAGAAAATCAGTAAGAAACTTTTGGACTTGAACTATACTTCAGACCAAATGTACCTAACAAACATAAACAGTACAGCCCACCTCACAGCAGCAGAATACATATTCCCTCAAGTTCACACTGAATATTCTCCAAGATAAATCATAGCATGGGCCACAAAACAAGCATTAGGAAATTTAGGAAGGTTGATATCATAGTATGTTTCAGTCACAATGGTATGAAACCAGACATCAGTAAGGAGAGATTTCTGGGGAAAATTTACAAATCTATGGAAACCAAACAACACACTCCTGAAGAACCAATGGCCAGAGAAGAAATTTAAAAATAAAGTAAGAATAAAACACTGAGACAAATGAAAATAGAAGCAAAATATTAAAACCTATAGTACACATTAAAAGCAGTTCTAAGAATTTAGTAACAATAAATGCCTACATTAAGAAGAGAGACCTCAAAGAATCTAACTTTATACCTAAAAAAACTGGGGAAACAAAAAACCAAACTAAGCCAAAAGTTAACTGAGAAAAGGACAGAGCAATGATCAGAGCAGGAAGAAAGACAGAAATTAAATTGAGACAGAAGAACAATAGAAAGGATCAATGAAATTCAGAGATGGTGTTTTGCAAAAACAGATCGACGACTCTTTGGCAAGGCTAAAAGACAAGACCTAAATAAATTCAGAAGTGAAAGGGGAAACGTAACATTTACCAAGGAAATACAAAGGATCAGAAGAGACAACAATGAACAATGATATGCCAACTAGTTGGACAACCTAGAAGAAATAGATACATTCCTAGAAACCTACAATCAACCAAGATTGAATCATGAAGAAGTAGAAAATCTGAACCAGTAATGAATAAGGAGACCAAATTAGCAATCAAAATTCCAACGAAGAAAACCAAAGCACCAGTTCGTCTCCCTGATGAATTCTACCAGGCAAAGGATTGACAACAATCCTTCTCAAACTCTTCCAAAAATCTCAAGAGGAAGGAATGCTCCCAAATTCATTTTATGAAGCAAACATTATATGATACCAAAGCCAGATAAGGACAAGAAAACTAAGCTACTATATTCATCTGTGATGAATATAAATACAAAAATTCTCAACAAAATATTCACAAAGTAAATTCAACAGCACATTGAAAACATTATCTGCCATGACCAAATCCCATTTAGGCTTTAACACACATAAATCAATACATGTGATACCCCGCATTGATAGAATGAAAGAAGAAATTATATGATCATCTCAAGAGATCACAAAAAGCATCTGACAAAACATGCTTTCGTGGAAAAAACCATTTGCACATTGGGTATAGAAGGGATGTATCTCAACATAGTAAAGGCCATATACAATAAGCCCACAGCTAACCGTCGTATTCAATGCTGAAAGATATTTTCCTCTATAACAGGAGACAAGCAAGAGTCACCAATCCTACCACTCCTATTCGACATAGTACTGGAAGTCTGAACCAGACCAAGTATGTGAGAAAAAGAGAAAAGTCCCCAAAATCAGAAACAAAGGAGTAAATTTTCTTTGTTTGAAGAGATGATCTTTTCAATTTCTTGTGTGTAGAGTTGACACCCAATGTTCCATTAGTTTCAAGTGCACGACATAGTGATTCAATCTCTCTACATTGTGCTATGCTCACAAGTGTATATTCCCCATGCTGTACCTTTTATTCCCATGACGTATTCATTCCATAACTGGAAGCCTGTATGTCCCACTGCTCTTCACCCATCTGGTCCATCCCTCCACCTTCATTCCCTTTGGCAACCATCAATTTGTTCACTGTATTGATATGTCTGATTCTCCTTTTCATTTGTTTGCTTATTCGGTTGTGTTTTTTTTAAGATCCCACATATATGTAAAATTACATGTTATGATCTTACATATAAAAAATTCTAAAGACACCACCAAAAACTCTGTTCAAATTAAACAACAAATTCAGTAAAGTTGCAGGATACAAACTCAACAAACAAGTTGTATTTCCATACACTACTAACAAAACATCTGAAAGACTTAAATTAATCCCATATACAATCTCATGAAAAAGAATCAAATTCTTAGGAATAAATGTAACCCAAGAGGTGAAAGATCTGTACATTGAAAAGGATAAGACTGATCAAGCAAAACAAAACTGACCAAGGTACAAAGAAGAAGAAATCTATTCCATGTTAATGGGTCAGAATTAATACTGTTAAAATGTCCACACTACCTGGGACACCGGGGTGGCTCAGCTGGTTAAGTGTCCAACTCTTGGTTTAGGCTTGGGGCATGATCTCGGAGTTGTGAGATCAACTCCTTGTTAGGCTCCGCATTCAGCAGAGAGTCGGCTTGAGATTCTTTCCATCTGGCCCTCCCCCAGACACACACTCTCTCTCTCCCTAAAATAAGTCAATCTTAAAAAAAAAAAGCCCAAAGCAATCTGTACATTCAATGCAATCCCTATCAAAATTCCAATGGCATTCTGCATAGAAAGAAAATGGATATATATATATATATTCCACAAAAGAACACAAATTGGCAAAGCAACCTTCGGAATAAGGAACAAAGCTGGAGGCATTACACTTTCTGGTTTCAAATTCTACTACAAAGCTGTCATAATTAACACAGTATGGTACTAGCATCAAAACAGGCACATAGGGGCACCTGGGTGGCTCAGTCGTTAAGCGTCTGCCTTCGGCTCAGGGCGTGATCCCGGCGTTCTGGGATCGAGCCCCACATCAGGCTCCTCCGCTGGGAGCCTGCTTCTTCCTCTCCCACTCCCCCTGCTTGTGTTCCCTCTCTTGCTGGCTGTCTCTGTCTGTCATATAAATAAATAAATAAAATCTTAAAAAAAACAAAAACAAAAAACAGGCACATAGACCAATGGAACAGAATGAAGAGACAGAAGTAAGCCCTTCCATACACAGTCACCTAATATTTCATGAGGGAACCAAAAATACTCACTGGAGAAAGAAGAGAATCCTCAAGAAATGGTTCTGAGAAAACTGGATAACCACATGCAGAAAAATGAAATTGGAACCCTATCCTACACCATTCACAAAAAATAACTCAAAATATATTAAGGATGTAAACATAAGACCTGGAAGTGTAAAACTCCTGGAAGAAAATATAGGGATAAAGCTCCTTTACATTGGTTGTGGCAATGACTTTTTGCGTATGAATACAAAAGCGCAAGAAACTAAAACAAAAATAATAAGCATGAGTACATCAAACTAAAAAGCTTCTGCACAGTGAAAGAAACAACCCAATAAAAAACATATGGAATGTTGGATAATCTTCCTTTCTGATGGTTGAGTAATATTTCATTGTATAAATGGTCCACATCTTCTTTATCCATTCGTCCATTGAAGGGCATCTCAGGCTCCTTCCACAGTTTGGCTATTGTGGACATTGCTGCAAACTGAAGGTTCTGGGGGTGGGGGTTGGGGGATGTGCCAGCCCAGCGATGGGTAGTAAGGAGGGCACGTATGGCATGGAGCCCTGGGTGTTATACGCAAACAATGAATCATGGAACACTACATCAAAAACTAATGATGTCCTGTATGGTGACTAACATCATAATAATTCTTTAAAAATTTAAAATAACAAAACAAAACATATGGAATGGAAGAAAATATTTGCAAAACACATCAGAAAAGGCATTATTATCCAAATTATATAAGGAACTCCTAAAACTCAGTAGTATAAACCGAACAATTTGGCTAAGAAACGGTCAGAGGAACTGAATAGACATGTTCCAAAGCAGACACATAAATTGCCAACATACGTATATGAAAAATGGTATAAGAAAAAATGCTCAACAATACAAATCATTGAGAAAATGCAAATGAGGCACAACTGCCTGCTTCAGTTGGGAGAGCATGCAATCTGATCTTGGGATCATGAGTTTGAGCCTCGCGTTGGGTGTAGAGCTTACTTAAATTTTTTTAAAAAGAAGCAGATGCAAACCACAGTGAGATATCACTTCATGCATGATAGAATGGTTACCTTCAAACAGACAAGAGATTACAAGTGTGGAGGAGGTTGGGGAGAAAATGGGGAGAAAATTCTGTTAGTGAGAATGCAAATTGGTGTAGCCACTGTGGAAAATAATACGGAGGCTTTCTAAAGCCTAACAATAGAGCTACCGTATGATTCCACAACCCTGCTTCTGGATATATATCCAATAAAAATAATATCAAGATTTCAAAGAGATCTCTTCACCCCCATGTTCATTGCAGCATTATCTACAATAGACAAGACATGGAAACAATCTAAGCACCTATCTATGCGTGATGGTTAAAGAAGATTTAAGATACACACAGACACACAGGAACATTATTCTGCCACGAGAAAGAAAGAAATCCTGTCATCTGCAACCACGTGGATGGAACTCAAGGGAACTATTCTAAATGAAATAACTCGAGAACATACATATTATATGATATCACTTATACAGGGAATATTAAAAAAAAACAATTCAAACTCATAGAAACAGATTTATTGACACTGGCCAAATCACACTACCTCAGTGTTTTCATCTATAATATAGCAATAATAGTATAATCTATCTTTCAGGGCTGTGATGAAAACCAAATTAGTTAATATATGTAAGACGGGGTTGCAGTGATGACACAGACAAGACCACGGCATGTGCCTTGAGTTTAGGGTTTTGGCGTGGCCTGCCCATATAGAATTTTAGTGGACCCTTTTCTGATCTTACTGGACCAGGGTCAGTCCTCAGACGTAAAGCTGAAAAGGGAAGAAAACCGACCCAGCCCGCAATTACTCCCACACAGACATCTGGATAGTCACTCCCAACATCCAGGTCAACCAGAAGACTTGTATATTACCTGTCTGTTTCCACACGGGTCTACACTCTTACTGGAGAAGACAACAGTAAATGTGCCCCTAGGCACTGGTCCCAAAGTATAATCTCTTGACCAGCATGAGTAGCATTACCCTGACTGTAAAAAAGGAGATTTCGGGCACAATCCCAGAACTGCGAAAAGAGTAAACTGCAGAGGGGCCCAGAAATCATGTATTACCACCCCTCCCTGGGGTTGTTGCAGACTCAGTTTGAGAACCAGAGCGCTAAGTCAGAACTCATCCCTAAATCAGCGTCAGATAAATTACACTGGGAACAAATCTTACACATGCATCCTTGCTTGCGTTAGGACACAAACTTCAAAAACATCTATTTTTTTTTTTAAGTAGGCTCCATGCTCAGGAGCCCAACACAGGACGTGAACTCATGAACTGGAGATCAAGACCTGAGCTGAGATCAAGAGTCAAACACTTAACCGACCGAGCCACTGAGGTGCCCCCAAAAATCTATTCTGTAATTTAATATATTCTGACTCATATGAGAGTAAATACAAACAACAAATCATCTAGTGCAAAAAGGGAAGGAGACTTCCATTTTCTCCCTTTTTTGTGAAAAAACTTTAAGAAAATGTAAACTTAAAATGTCTTTCTCTGCTCCTTTGAGATGTACGTAAATCACTTTAAAGGTTAAATAAGCAGGACTGGGGATGGGGGGGCGGGGATCCAGGCCACCGCTGCCTGCTCTGTCCATGCCCACTGGCACGGCTCCTTCCTCCCTCTTCTCCCAGCTGTTCACATTTCCTGCTGCTCTGGCTCTCCCGGCCCCTACATGTTCTTCCCAACGTTTTGTCTCTTAAGCAGGTGACACAGGTGCAGTCAGGGGACAAATTGTCATGCTCCTGCTCCCTCAGCTGCCTGCGCTCCTGGCTCAGTTCTTCCAAGCGCAGCAGACACACAGGGCCATGGGCAATTCTTTCCCACCCATCTCACTCACCCTCCTTTTCTTCCTCAAATATGTCCCCCTCCAGTAGAACAGCCCAGCGCTTAGTTGTTCTCCTCTTCTCCTTCTCTGAGCAGCTCTGCACTGACCCTCAGCGGGCAGACACCTCCCTCCCATTTAACCTCCTGTGGTTCCTCCCACCACCACCAGCCACTGAAATAAATTCCCTGGGGGAATCGGTGCTTGGCCACCATGGAGGACTTTCCCCACAGGACTCCTGGGCGCACTGACGGGCCCGCATATGTAGGATGTAGGATGTTAAAAGTGTCTCTGCATGTTCCACTGCAGAATGACACTGAAAAAGACTCCTGAACTCATCTTTTCCCACAGACGTACGGAATCTATGCAGGGAGCAGCTCCCTCTGAAAGAAATTCCAGATACTAGACGAGTGATACCTACACATCAAATAAACAAGAAGATCCTCACATTAAAATGGGACCTGGCACACCCTCCGCCATGTGGAGACACGTGGAACAAAGAAGGGAGCTCAGTCATGAGAATTTGAAAAAACAAATAACATGAAAGCTTTTGTGTCTCATGCAAAAGGAAAAACGAAAATACCCCAAACATCTGAGAGACAATCAAGAGCTTGGATAGAGCTGAACGACATTATTTTCCTGAGACCACCGCATCAGGACTGGAGGGGAAGCTGTTTTATCTAATGCATACGCAACAACACAGAGAGGCAAGGAAAGTGAAGAGACAGAGAAATGTTACAAAGGACGTGATAAAACCCCCAAAACAAGCTATAATGAAATGGAGACAGAGTTCCAAATAATGTTCCTCAACATGTTCACCAAGGCAAGGAGCACAAGGCCCAAGCGAAGTGAGAATTTCCTCTTCCAGGAAGAGGAGTCCACAGAGACCCACGCTGACACACAGCATAATCGTCCAACTTAAGGAAAAGGAAAGCCAGAGGAGAGCAGCTTGCTACATACAAGGAAACCCCCATAGGACCATTAGATTTTCTCCAGAAACGTCACAGGCCAGAGCAGGTAGCATGATGTAGTCAAACTGCTGAACAGACAGGACTGCAAACCGAGAATCTTCTACTTGGACAACTGTCCTTCAACACGGAAGGAGACATAATGAGTTTTCCATACAAGAGGAAACTGAAGGAGCTCATCAGTACTAAACTGGCCTTAAAGAAATGTTCAAGGCACTTCAAGTTGAAACAAAAGGATATTAGTACAGTAAAACTTACAAAAGTATAAATCTCACTGCTCAAGGTAAACACATAGCTAAATTCAGAACTCTAGACTGTTGGTAGGTAAATCACTTAACTCTAGCAGAAAAGGTAAAAGACAAATGTGTTTCTGTAATTAGAACTATACTGATTTGTAAATTGATACACAAGGTAAAAGGGTGTAAATTGTGACATCGAAAACAAAATGTAGGGGGGACAGATTGCAAAGTTTTAGTACACATTCAAAGTTGTTCTCAGCTTAAAACAGATTGTTATATTAAGATGTTTTAGCTTAATATACACTGCTCTCTAGCTAATATAGACGGCAGAGATGTTATATATAAACTGAATGGTAACCACAAATCAAAAAAGTCACAGATACGCAAAAAACAGAGTAAGGAATCCAAGTATAGCGCTAAAGAAAACCAGCCAGCCATGAAAGAGACAGAGAAGAGTAAACTACAAAACAGCGACAAAACTAAAACAGTACTGCAATAGAAACATCTCTATCAATAATTACTTTGAATGTAAATGCAGGAAACGCTCCAATCAAAAGACATACTGTGACAGTGCATTTAAAAAAAAAAAAGGCCCATCTACATGCTGTTTACAACAGATTCATTTCAGACCTAAAGACACCTGCTGATTGAAAGTGAAGGGATGGACAAATATTTTTCATGCAAATAGACGTCAAAAGAAAGCTGGAGTAGCAATCCTTATATTGGACAAGCTAGACTTTAAAACAATGTCTGCAAAAAGTGACAAAGAAGGACACTATGTAGTAATAAAAGGGACAATCCAACAAAAAGATACGACAATTGTAAATACTCATGGACCCAGCATGGGTGCGCCCACATACATAAAACAGTTAATAAGAAACATAAAAGGGCTGATCAGTAGTAATACAATAATAGGAGAGGACTTTCATACCTCACTAACGTCAATGGACAGATCATCCAAACAGAAAATCAACAACGAAACAGTGGCTTTGAATGACACACTGGACTAGATGGATTTAACAGATATATTCAGAATATTCCATCCTAAAACAGCAGAATACATAATCTCTTCAAGTACATACAGGATATCCTCCAGAATAGATGACATATTAGGCCACAAAAAAAGCCTCAACAAATTAGAAAAGACTGAAGTCACACCGTGCATCTTTGCTAAACTCACTGCTATGAAACTCGAAGTTAAGAAGAAAAAAACCTAGGAATACCACAAAAACACGGAGCTAAAATAACATGCTACTAAACAGTGAATGAGTCAACCAAGAAATCAAAGAAGAAATAAACAAGTACATGGAAACAAATTACATTGAAAAAAAATGGTCCCAAATCTTAGGGATGAAGCAAAAAGGGTTCTGAGAGGAAGTTTAGAGTAATATGGGCCAACCTCAACAAGCAAGAAGCATGTCAAATAGACAACCTAACTTTGTACCTATAGGAGCCAGAAAAAGAAAAACAAAACGCCAAAGCAGAAGAAAGGAAATAATAAAGATTAGAGCAGAAGTAAATAATAAAGAAAATTTTTTAAAAAATCAGATCAATGAAACCAGGTGCTGGTTCCTTGAAAAGAGCAACAAAATTGATAAACCTCTAGACACACTCATCAGAAAGAGATCGATAGGAATCAAAATCACGAATAAAAGAAGAGAAATAACAACCAACACTACAGGTTTCTGAATATTATGAAAAACTACATGCCAACAAATCAGACAACCTAGAAGAAATGGATACATTCATAGAAACGTATAACCTACTAAAACTGAAGCAGGAAGACATAGAAAATTTATGGACCAATTATCAGAATGGAGAAGGAATCAGTAAAAAAACAAACAAACAAACAAAAAAAAAACCACTCAAATAATAAAAGTTCAAGACTAGATGGCTTCATGGATGAATTCTACCAAAAACAGACAGAAGAGTTAATATCTATTCTCAGACTATTCTAAACAATAGAAACGGAAGGAAAAGTTCCCAATTCATCCTAGAAGGCCAGCATTAGCCTGATACCAAAACCAAAACACCATAGAGAAAGATAACTATAGGGAAACATCCTGATGAACATAGATGTAAAAATCCTCAATAAAATAGTAGCAAAACGAATCCAACAATACATTAAAACACCATTTACCATGATCAAGGGGGATATAATCCTGGGTCACAAGAGTGGCTCAATACTCAAATCAATGTGATACGTCACATCGATAAGAGAAAGGATAAAAACCATATGATCATTTCAATAGACCCAAAAAAAGCACCTGAGAAAGTACAACATCCATTCATGATAAAAGACCTCAATAAAGTAAAAGGGAACATAATTAAGGCCATATATGAAAAACCCCACAGTGAACATTATACTCAGTGGGGGAAAACTGCAAGCTTTTCCCCTAAGGTCAGGAATCAGATTCCCACCATTTTCATTCAACATAGTACCTGAAGTCCTAGCCACAAAAATTAGACAAGAAAAAATATCCACGGTGAGGGGCGGTTCCAAGATGACGGAGGAGCAGGAGACCTAACGTTCGTCTGGTCCCTGGAATTCAGCTACAGAGCTACCGAGCCATTCTGAATACCTATGAGCGCAACCGGAGAACGAAGAAAAGAGTAGCAGAAACCATATGAACAGAAAAGTGACCACTTTCTGCAAGGAGGAGAAAAGATGGTGGAGGAGCAGGGGACCCTTTCTCAGCTGGTCCTGAGTCGAGCTGGATAGGTACCAGACCATCCTGAACACCCACGGAATCAGCCTGCGACGCAGGAAGATACATCTGGATCTCTACAAAGGAACATCTCCAGCGCTGAGTATTGAGGTACAAAACGGGGAGCCATGAATCCTCGCACAGATATCAGAAGATAAACGGAAGGGGGAGGGAGCTGCCGTGTTCAGGCGCCGGGAAGCGGTAGCCACCTGCACTGGGGAGCGGGCGGACTCGCGGACCGGCACCCTCAGGAAAGCACACGGAGACCGTGAGCCTGGGAACGCGCGACCAGACTGAAAACCGGCGCTCCGGAGCACTCACTGCAACCGGACTGAAACCGGGAGCTTGGGAGCGCAGGTGAGCTGACTGAAAACCGGCGCTCCGGAGAGCGCATGCGCATGGACCACACTGAACTGGAGCTCGGGAGCATGCGCAGGAACCGGGGCAGCTGGCGGCCGGCGGTATTAGAAATAGAAAGGACAGAGACATGCCGGCCCTGGAAGTGAGGGCTGGGAGAGCGACTGTGGGGCGCACAGCCCAGGACACTGCAGGGTTTTTAGCAGCACAGACAGAAACAGAGTTAATGTGGACAGAAGAGCTCAGTGAGAGTGGACTGCGATCCCTCTGTTCTGAGACTGACGCTAGGATACGGCCGCTGCTGCTCTGACTCTCAGAAGGGTCACAGAAAAACCACCAGGGAAAGTCGCCAGAGAACAAAACCCTGGAAATACCAGCTCACATTGTGCTAATCTCCATCCCCCCTCCCAGGGGACAGGGAGACTCTACCCAAACAAGTTTGCCTGAGTATCAGCGTGGCGGGCCCCTCCCCCAGAAGGCAGGCTGACAAATCAAGAAGCCCACATCCCTAAGGTCCCTATAAAACAAGTGCACACTGCCTGGGTCCTGGTCAATAATTGGGGCTCTGGGCATCCCCGCAACCTCTCCTCATCAGAATGACGAGGAGAAAACCCCCTCCAGCAAGGAAAAGATAATGAGTCTGTGGCCTCTGCCACAGAACTGATGGATATGGATATGACCAAATTGTTAGAAATGGGGTTCAGAGTAACAATGGTCAAGATGATGTACAGACTTCGAAAAAATGTTAACGAAAATATTAACGAGAATATAGACTCTCTAAGGGCAGAAATGAGAGCAAATCTGGCAGAAATGAAAAATGCTATGAATCAAATGCAGTCTAAACTAGACACTCTGATGGCCAGGGTAAATGAGGCAGAAGAACGAATGAGTGAATTGGAGGATGGGATGGTAGAAGAGAAAGTGAAAACAGAAACTTGGCTCAAAAAAATACATGCTCAAGAATGTAGATTTCAGGAGATTACTGACTCAATGAAACATTCCAATGTCAGAATCATTGGCATCCCCGAGGGGATGGATGAACAAACTGCAGCTGAAAACTTCCCTAATCTGGCAAAGGAAACAAGCATTCCGTGTCCAATAGGCAGAGAGGACCCCTCCCAAGGTCAATCACAGCAAACCTACATCACGTCACATCATAGTTCATTTCTCAAATGTTAGATCCAAGGATACAGTATTGAAAGCAGCAGGGGGAAGAAAATCCTAACCTACAGAGGTAGGAATATCAGAATAACGTCAGACCTGTCTACAGAGACGTGGTTCTATAAAAGTAAAAAGGCCCCAAGAGTGATACAGAACAGAAAGTCACAATCTATAGAAACAAAGACTTCACAGGCAACATGACATCATTAAAATCATCTCTCTCAATAATCACTCTCAATGTGAATGGCCTAAATGCTCCCATAAAAGCCACAGGGTTGCAGATTGGATAAAAAGACATGACCCATCCATTATCTGTCTACAAAAGACTCATTTTCAACCTAAAGATACATCCAGACTGAAAGTGAAGGGATGGAAAACCATTTTTTCACACCAATGGACCTCAAAAGAAAGCTGGGGTAGCAATTCTCATATCAGACACATTAGATTTTAAACTACAGACTGTTGTTAGAGATACAGAAGGACATTAGACTATTCTTAAAGGATGTATTCAAGAGGTGGATATGACAATTATAAATATCTATCTCCCCAACAGGGGAGCAGCAAGATACACAAGCAAACTCATAACCAGAATAAAGAGACATATAGATAATAATACATTAATAGTAGGGGACCTCAACACTCCACTCTCAGCAATAGACATATCACCTAAGCAGAAAATCAACAAAGAAACAAAAGCTTTGAATGACATACTAGACCAGATGGACCTCATAGATATATATAGAACACTACACCCCAGAACAACAGAATACTCATTCTTTTCGAATGCACATGGAACTTTCTCCAGAATAGACCATATACTGGGTCACAAAACAGGTCTCAACTGATACCAAAAGACAGAGTATTCTCTGCACATTCTCAGACCATGATGCTTTGAAATTGGAACTCAACCACAAGGAAAAATTTGGAAGAAACTCAAACACTTGGAAACTAAGAACCATCCTGCTCAAGAATGACTGGGTAAACCAGGAAATTAAAAATCAGTTTAAACAATTTTTGGAGACCAATGAAAATGAAAACACATCGGTCCAAAACCTATGGGACACTGCAAAGGCAGTCCTAAGGGGAAAATACATAGCCATCCAAGCCTCACTCAAGAGAACAGAAAAATCTAAAGTGCAGTTTTTATATTCTCAGCCCAAGAAGCTGGAGCTGGAAGAGAAGAACAGGCCTAACCCACACACGAGAAGGCAGGTGATCAAGATTAGAGCAGAGATCAATGAATTAGAACCCAGGAGCACAGTAGGGCAGATCAAAAGAACTAGAAGCTAGTTCTTTGAAAGAATAAATAAGATCGATAAGCCACTGGCCGGACTTATTCAAAAGAATAGAGAAAGGACCCAAATTAATAAAATTATGACTGAAAAGGGAGAGGTCACAACCAACACTGATGAAATAGGAAGGATCATTAGAAACTTTTATCAACAGCTTTATGCCAATATATTAAACAACCTGGAAGAAATGGATGCCTTCCTGGAAACCTATAAACTACCAAGACTGAAACAGGAAGAAATTGATTATTTAAACAGACCGATTAATTATGAAGAGATTGAAGCAGTGATCAAAAACCTCCCCCAAGGGGCGCCTGGGTGGCACAGCGGTTAAGCGTCTGCCTTCGGCTCAGGGCGTGATCCCGGCGTCATGGGATCGAGCCCCACATCAGGCTCCTCCGCTATGAGCCTGCTTCTTCCTCTCCCACTCCCCCTGCTTGTGTTCCCTCTCTCGCTGGCTGTCTCTATCTCTGTTGAATAAATAAATAAAATCTTTAAAAAAAACAAAACAAAACAAAAAAAACCTCCCCCAAAATAAGAGTCCAGGGCCTGACGGATTCCCCGGGGAATTCTACCAAACATTCAAAGAAGAAATAATACCTATTCTCCTGAAGCTGTTGTTTCAAAAAATAGAAACAGAAGGAAAACTACCAAACTCATTCTATGAGACCAGTATTACCTTGATCAGCAAACCAGGCAAAGACCCCATCAAAAAGGAGAATTACAGACTGATACCCCTGATGAATATGGATGCCAAAATTCTCAACAAGATCCTAACTAATAGGATCTAACAGTACATTAAAAGATTTATACAACATGACCAAGTGGGATTCATCCCTGGGATGCACGGGTGGTTCAATTTTCGCAAATCGATCAGTGTGATAGACCACATCAACAAGAAAAGAGTCAAGAACCATACGATCCTTTCAAATGATGCAGAAAAAGCATTTGACAAAATGCAGCATCCTTTACTGATTAAAACCTTCAGAGTGTAGGGATAGAGGGTACATTCCTCAATTTCATAAAAAACCACCTATGAAAAGCCTATCGCCAATATCAGTCTCAATGAAGAAAAGCTGAAAGCCTTTCCCTTAAGATCGGGAACAAGACAAGGATGCCCACTCTCAGCATTATTATTCAACATAGTACTAGAAGTCCTTGCAACAGCAATCAGACAACAAAAAGGGATAAAAGGTATTCAAATTGGGAAAGAAGAAGTCAAACTGTCTCTCTTCACAGATGACATGATACTCTATATAGAAAACCCAAAAGACTCCACCCCCAAACTACTAGAAGTTATAGAGCAATTCAGTAATGTGGCGGGATACAAAATCAATGCTCAGCAATCAGTTGCATTTCTATACACGAACAAGGAGACTGAAGAAAGAGAAATTAGGGAATGCATTCCATTTACAATAGCACCAAAAATTATACGTTATCTCGGAATTAACCTAGCCAGAGACGTAAAGGATCTATATTCCAGAAACTACAAATCACTCTTCAAAGACAGTGAAGATGACACACAAAGACAGAAGAATATTTCATGCTCATGGATCGGAAGAATAAACATAGTTAAACTGTCTATTCTACCCAGAGCAATCTACACTTTCAATGCCACCCTGAACAAACTACCACTGACCTTTTTCAAAGAGCTGGAACAAACAGCTTTAAATTTGTGTGGAACCAGAACAGACCTCGAATAGCCATGGAAATGTTGAAAAGGAAAAACAAAGCTGGCAGCATCATATTGTCTGATTTCAAGCTATACTACAAAGCTGTGATCACGAAGACAGCATGGTACTGGCACAAAAACAGACACATAGACCAATGGAACAGAATAGAGACTCCAGGAATGGACCCTTGGTTCTATGGGCAACTAATCTTCACAAAGCAGGAAAAAACATCCAGTGGAAAAAAGACAGTCTCTTCAATAAATGGTGCTGGGAAAATTGGACAGCTATAAGCAAAAGAATGAAACTTGACCACTCTCTCACACCGTACACAAAGATAAACTCCAAATGGATGAAAGACCTCGATGTGAGACAGGAATCCACCAAAATCATACAGGAGAACATAGGCTGTAACCTCTTTTACATCAGCCACAGTAACTTCTCTCATGACACATCTCCAAAAGCAAGAGAAACAAAAGAAAAATGAACTTGTGGGACTTCATCAAGATAAAAAGCTTCCACACAGCAAAGAAAACAGTCAAAAAAACTAAGAGGCAGCCCACAGAACAGGAGAAGATATTTGCAAATGACACTACAGATCAAAGACTGGTATCCAAGATCTACAAAGAACTTCTCAAACTCAACACACAAGAAACAAATAATCAAATCAAAAAATGGGCAGAAGATATGAACAGACACTTTTCCAATGAAGACATACAAATGGCTAACAGACACATGAAAAAATGTTCAACATCATTAGCTATCAGGGAAATTCAAATCAAAACCACACTGAGATACCACCTTATGCCAGTTAGAATGGCAAAAATTGACAAGGCAGGAAACAACAAACGTTGGAGAGGATGTGGAGAAAGGGGAACCCTCTTACACTGTTGGTGGGAATGCAAGTTGATGCAGCCACTTTGGAAAACAGTGTGGAGGTCCCTCAAAAAGTTAAAAATAGAGCTACCCTATGACCCAGCAATTGCACTACTGTGTATTTACTCCAAAGATATGGACATAGTGAAGAGAAGGGCCATATGCACCCCAATGTTCATAGCAGCATTGTCCACAATAGCTAAATTGTGGAGCCGAGATGCCCTTCAACAGACAAATGGATAAAGAAGATGTGGTCCGTATATACGATGGAATATTACTCAGCCATCAGAAAGAATCATTAACCAACATTTGCAGCAACATGGACGGGACTGGAGGAGATTACACTAAGCGAAATAAATGAAGCAGAGAAAGACAATTATCATATGGTTTCACTCATTAATGGAACATAAGAAATACGGAGATCGGTAGAAGGAAGGGAAGAATGAAGGGGGGGTAAACAGAAGGGGAATGAACCAAGACAGACTATGGACTCTGGGAAACAAACTGAGGGCTTCAGAAGGGAGAGGGGTGGGGGCTTGGGATAGGCCGGTGATGGGTATTAAGGAGGCCATGTACTGCATGGAGCACTGGGTGTTATATGCAAACAATGAATCATGGAGCTACATCAAAAACTAAGGGTGTACTGTATGGTGACTAACATAATAAAAAAAAATTTTAAAAAGACAATAGAAAAGTTCGGTGAAAAGAAAATCTTTTTTTTTTTTTTTTTTTTGAAAAGAAGAACTTAGTTGATATAACTTTAGCTAGACTAACCAGAGCGGGGAGGAGAAGGAGAGAGAACGTAAATAAAATGTGAAATGGAAGAGGAGACATTACAACTGGTAGTACACAAATTTAAATGATCAAGAGAGACCACTATGGACAATTATGTCAACAAACTGGAGAATGTATTAGAAATAAATTCCTAAAAACCTACAACCTACCAAGACTGAAGCATGAAGAACAAAAAAAAAAAATCTAAATGGACCACTTACGAGCAAGGATATTGAAAAAGTAATCAAAAACCTCTCATCAAACGAAAGCCTAGAGGCCTAGATGGCTCACTGGTGAATTCAACCAAACGTTGAGAAAATACCAACTCTTTTCCAACTCTTTCCAGAATATCACAGAGGACAGAACATTTCCAAACTCACTTTCATGGCCAGCATTACCCTGATACCAAAACAAGATAAGGATACTACAAGAAAATTACATCGCTGATGGACATAGCTGCAAAAAAATAATTAACAAAATGTTAGCATCTCAATTCCAACAGGGCATTACAAGGAGCATGCACCATGATCAAGTGGGATTTATTTCAGGGATGCAAGGATGGCTAAATATCCATAAAGCAACCAATGTGATACCCCTCATTAACAATGTGAAGGATGAAAATCGTATCCCCCCAACAGATGCAGGAAAGCCTCTGACAATAGTCACATCTATTCATGATGAAAACTCTGAACAAACTGGGTACAGGGAGAAGAAGGTAGCTCGATATCATAAAGGCCATGTATGACAAGGCCACAGCTAACATAATACTCAATGGCGAAACGCTGAAAGTCATTCCATCTAAGATCAGGAACAAAACAAGGATGCCCACTCTTGCCCCTTTCAGTCAAATTACTCCTGGAAGTTTTAGCTAGAATAATTAGGTACAAAACAGAAATTAAAAGTAGACATATTGGAAAGGAAGAAGTAACGTGTTCTCCATTTGCAGATGGCATGATATCATATACAGAAAACCCTAAACACTCTCCCTGTCAGATCGCTATCATCAAAAAGACAAAAGATACCAAGTGTTGGCAAGGATGTAGAGAAAACAGAACCCTTGTGCACAGTTGGTTGGAATGGAAATTGGTGCAGCCACTGTCAAAAACAGTATGAAGGTCCCTCAAGAAATTAAAATACAACTATCCTATCATCAGGCAATCCTACTTCTGGGTATATATCCAAAGAAAAGGGAATTTCTGTCTTTAAGAGATCTCTGGACACCCCCATGGTCATTGCATCTACAATACCAAGACATGGGTACAACCTAAGTGTCGACTGTAAGACAAGTCAATACAGAAAGTGGGGTATACAGAGTGTATGATGACTATAGTTAACAGTACTGTGCAGACACATAACCAACGGAGCCACCCAGGCGCCCCTAAAGCTGTTTTTAAAATATTTTATTTATTTATTTATTCGAGAAAGAAAAAAAGAGAGAGAGCATGACAGCGCGAGGCGGGGGTAGGGGGGTAGGGTAGGGGCTATGGGAGATTGAGAAGCAGACCCCTGGGACCATGACCTGAGCCCAAGGAAGATGCTTAACCAACTGAGCCACCCAGGTCCCCCTCCAATAAAGCTGTTTTTAAGAAAACAATAATGACTTAATAATTCCTAGATAAATAGACTCAGTATTGTGATAAATATCAAATATGCCTCAATTCAAGGATGCCTTAGAACATCTATCAAAAGATTACATGCATACACCTTTAAACCAGTGATCACAGTTCACATCCTATCACCCATAGAAATCCACACACACACAGCTGTTTGAAACAAATGTTAACATTCTTTCTATGAAAGAAACCTTACAAAATGGATATGTGACCAATAAGCAAATGATTACATGAATATTTTATGTACTAATTCTATTTTTACTACGGATAAAACATCTCCACAATACAGCACATAAATGTTGAGAGCAGCTGCGTAACATTATATAAAACACAATATGTACATAAATGACATGCAAACTTAATATTTGATTTTATATATTAAACTGACAGAGAGAGAGAGAGAGCAGCCCACAAGCAAGGGGAGCAGCAGAGGGAGAGAGAGAAGCCAACTCCCCGCTGAGCAGGGAGCCCGATGCAGGGCTCGATCCCAGGACACTGGGACCATGACCTGAGCCGAAGGGAGACGCTTAACCAACTGAGCCACCCAGGTGCCCCAACATACAACCTTTCAACTCAATATCAATACGTGTATTTATAAGAGATTAAAACTATACAGCCAGGGACAAATAGGAATGTATGTTTCTAAAAGAGAGGGATTTATACTGGGTATATAAAAGTGAAGAATATAATGTACTTCTCATTCAGAAGTCTTTAAGCTATTTCCCCAAAACAGAAATGTTACATGGGTAACAAATGTCGGAACCACACTTGAAACTGATCAAAAACACAAACTGCTTTTCTACTTTTTCAATTGAATTGTAAGCATGTTTTTCTTCTTTCTTTTTCCTTCCTTCCTTCCAGAGTGCAAAAGGGGCTGGGGGAGGAACACAGAGAGAGGGAGAGAGAGAATCTCAAGCAGGTTTCACACTCAGTGCAGAGCCAGACACGGATCTCAATCTCACCATCCTGAGATCATGATCTGAGCTGAAATCAAGAGTCACGTTTAACTGAGTCACCCGGTAACCAAACAGTTACTCAGTATATAACTAGCTTTGAGTTCAATGGATGAGGCAAGGATTGTTTCACAGACCTCTAATTTTTACATATCTAGGTTGACTCTATTTTTTAAAAATTAATTTCTTAAAAACATTTTATTTATTCATTTGAGACAGAGAGAGAAAGAGCATGAGCAGGGGGAGAAGCAGAGAGAGAGGGAGAAGCAGACTCCCCGCTGCACCGTGAGCCCAATGCGGGGCTCAGTCCCAGGACCTGGAGATCATGACCTGAGCTAAAGGCAAACGCTTCACCATCTGAGCCATCCAGGTGCCCCCGAAAATTAATAGCTTAATAACTTAAGTTTGTTATATGATTTAAGGGCACTGTTGATAGTTACTGATTTCAGGTTATGGAATGATTTAGTCTATTCCCTCTAACACCTCTGTTTGGTATTCAGTAATGCTCTTGGTCATCCTCTAATAAGCTTTTTAAATTCTGGCAGAGTGAATTCCCCTAGTACTCCGCGTTTTTCAGGACTTCGCACTTTATTGAGGTCATTGACCCCATCGGGATTACATGTGCAGGTCCTTTAATCCCGGTCTACACAGAGCAGCCCAACTATCCAATGCCCACTAACACTACAGGCTCCTTGATATCCAGAACCTGACCGCCAACTCCAAAAGGAATCCTGGGCATCAAAGCTGATCAACCCCCTACGCAACCCTCAAAAGCTTTAGGTCATTACTTCATGGTGAGAATTGTTCACGGCACATAAAAAGCCCGAGGAGAAAGAAGTGAGAACTTATAGGAGATTCTGTGATATGGGGGAGAAATGCTCAGAGAGCCAGCCTTCAGCAGAACAAGGAAAATAAGGAAACCAGTCGATGAAAAGAAGCCCACTAGGCAGGACACCTCAGAGCAAGAGAAGTAAAGGTGTTCACATTGTGAAGAGATGGTGTTGTATGAAGACAGGACCCAACCACGGCCCTGAGACATTCATTCCACCACCGAGCACCAGTCATTTCCTCTCTTCTCCCTACCTCTCTGGGCTTCTTTCCCAGATGAAATTCTCTTGCAGAAGCACACTTGCATTTGAGTACACGTTTACGCTGTCCACATACCGCAGTTCACATGCTACCCCTTCCCATGCCACCGCCGCACCCACAAGCAGAAGCACCTTGATGACAAAGGGCCACCCTCTCTTTCCTTGCCGCAGGAGAGATGCAGGGACAACCAGCTTCCACCTGGAGGCCAAAATGCAAACTTCTCTGTGTCTTCAGGTGCCCTCCTCTCCTACAAATGCCCCCCGATTCTGCTGTGGCAATGGGGATGTGGCTAGACTGAGGTTCCTCCCCAAACATACACAGTAGAGATCCTGTAACCTCATGACCAGAGCAAGTTCTCTGCTTTCAGAAATGTAACTGGGAGCCCTGGTGCTCAAGCCTTTCTTCATATTGGAGTTACCTGGGACATTTTATCTATTTATCATCTAACTATCTGTCTGCCTATCTATCTTTGTATTTATTTGAGAGAGAGAGAGAGCGAGCGAGAGAGAACATGAGTAGGGAGTGGAGGAGCAGAGGGAGAGGGAGAAGCAGACTCCCCGCTGAGCAGGGAGCCCAATGTGGGGCTCGATCCCAGGACCTTGGGATCATGACCACAGCCAAAGGCAGATGCTCAACTGACTGAGGCACCCAGGTGTCCCCCTGGGACATTTCATTAAAACGACTTAGAAATTGGGCTTCACTGCAGATGCCAGGACAGAGCAATTTAGAGATGGTCACAGATGAGGGTAATTTTTAAAACTACCCATGTGATCCCCAGAGAAACTGGACTGAAAAGCATGCATTTATAGTATTAATATTATATATTGCTTCTCAACCTGTAACACGCATGCTAGTCACTTGAAGAGTTTGATAAAACAAATTATAAGTCTCCACACTTAGAAATTATGATTCAGGGGCACCTGAGTGGCTCAGCTGGTTGAGCACTGGGCTCTTGATTTCAGCTCAGGTCATGATCTCAGATTCCTGAGCATGGGCTCCAGGCTCAGCAGGGAGTCTGCTTCTCTCCCTTTTTCTGCCTCCCTTCTCCTCCCCCACCCCCACTTACATGTTTTCTCTTTTTTGCACACTCTCTCTCTCAAATAAATATTTAACCAAAAAAAAAAAAATTCTGAATCAGCTGGTCCAGGGTGGGGCCTATGAACTTATATTTTCTCCTGTTGCAACTTTGAAAGTAATTTTATTTTCAGCTCTACTGAACTATGATTGACCAGAAAAATTGTATATCTGTAAGCTATACAAATGATTTTTTGTACATGTATACACGATGATATGATTACCGCACCAAGCTAATTATCATATCCATCACTGCACACAGATGTCGTGTGTGTGTGTGTGTGTGTGTGTGTGTGTGTGTGCGTGTGCACGGTGAGGGCTGGGAGATGGGGGGAAATGGGGGATGTCTGTCAAGGGTACAAACTTCCGTAAGTTCTGGAGATCTAATATACAGCACGGTGACTATATGTAATAATACCGCAGTGCATACATAAATTTACTGCGGGAGTAGATCTAAGGAACTTGTCCACATCCTCAGATGGTTTGACGCTGGACCCTTGAATCCCACTTCTGGTTGCTATGATCTAGTGAAAGGAGGCAGAGAAAACTAGAGCCTCTTTCGCCCACACGCATATCACAATACAAATAGTATTTGTTGCCAGTATAGACTTCCCTGAGAGCTCATGTTTGCAGTTGTCTCTCTGTAACATGAGAGGGGACTAGAGACAAGAGCAGTATTTGAACAAGGCTGTATTTGGGAAACAACATCCATTCACTCATTTATGAGATAAATGTCTCTAGACACCAACTGGTGGCCAGAACGGAGAGGAGCGGGCGGATTGCAGAATGGATGAAGGGAGTAGGACGTGGAGTCTTCAGAGTGCACGGGACAGAACGAAAAAGGCATGAAGACGAAAGTACGGCACAGGGAACCGAGGCGAGGATATTTTCATAGTGTTGTAGGATGACAGATAATAGTTACACCTACGCTGAGTGTAGGCTCACAGACAGACTTGCACAATCACTGTGTGGAACACCTGAAACTAATGCCACGTCGTGTGTCAGCTGTACTTCAGAAAAGTAGAGAAGTGTTTCTAGAACACCTACTATGTACCCACATGCGCTGTAGGAGCATGCATGTGCGACACTGTGCTAGGAACCTCGCATTCTGTGAGCCAATCCTGGAAATACCCTGGGAGGTGGTGACATCTTTCCCAGGGGCTTACAGGTGCTGGGCCTGGTAATTCTAGGAACATGGATTCTCTCTGTCTCTTTCCTTACCTTACTGATCCTACGAAGAGTCCTGCACGAGAGCACAACTAAGTGAGAAGAGAAGGATGGAGCAGGGCCTTTCTGTCTCAAAAGAGAAAGAGAGAGAATAGAGCAGTTGACAGAGTTGGGTAGATTATTCACTTGCACCATGTATTTTGTTTGTCTTCACCATGAAGGACGATCAATACGCTCCCCAGAAATAGAAGGCAGGTGCTGCAAGCTACTCTTGACGCCCATGTTTTAACCAGAAAGACAGACATTGGCTCATCAAATTTAAGATCTGAGTGCAGGTGTCAGGAGATAGTACCAGCCCTGGACCAGTAGGACGGGTGGCTGCCATGAGCTCTCATGTTCTCTGAGCTGTTCCAGAAACACAGAGCAGTGGCGGGGAGTGGGCGAGGGGCCAGGGCGGGGCCACCGCCTGGTCTCAGAGTTTTGCTAGAGCAATCCTGATCCGACAGTTTTCTGTTAAGCCCTGCAGACTCAGACAGGCTGTCTCTATGACAACCAAACATCACCAAAAATGGAAAGTACCTGTAACACCCACCTGTGCTGTGATAGCCTAAGAGGCTTATATGCTCGTGTGTCTGTCAGTGTGACTCATCCTTGGGACTGGATTCTGAAGAGAAGAGAAATTCACACTCCAGGACATCCTGAGAAACTTGATGCGCATTCCACAAAATCGTGTCCTACAAGATGGAAAAAAAAAAAATGGAGACCACTGTTCCAGGGGAAACTAGAGCCAAAAGAGTCAAGATGACTCATGCAATCCATGAAACATGATTGAATCCTGGAGATGAAAACACGGCATGATTGCATCACTGGAGGAAACGTGTATACAGACTCCCGGCTAGGTGCATGTAATATAACAGCGGTGGGACACCTGGGTGGCTCAGCTGGGTAAGTGTCTGCCTTCGGCCGGGTCATGATCTCAGGTCCTGAGACTGAGCCCCACATTGGGCCCCCTGCTCAGTGGGGAGCCTGCTTCTCCCTCTGTCTGGGACTCCCCCTGCTTGTGTGCGCTCGCTTGCTTGCTCTCTGATAAATAAATCTTTAAAAAAAAAAACAGCGGTAGTGCACAAAGTGTGGCAAGTGTACTGTGGTTATGTAGGACAATGATCTTCTTAGAGAATAAACATTCTGATACTGAAAGGGGCAGCATGTCAGGATACCCGCACGTTACTGTAAAGTGGAGTAACGGAATCCTCGCTGCAATGGCGTTGGGAGGCCAGAAGGGGGCGCTCCCAGTCCCTACCACTGCGATCGCGGACCTCAGCAGGAAGAAGTCTTTCCACTAGACTTTCCCCGCAGGATGAAGAGAGCTCTTCTCCTTGCCTGGCAACAGCCAAGCCAGAGACCGTCCCAGCTCACCAATGAGAAGCCACTACACCTCAAACACCCAGTTTCTCCAACGGGCTTTTGCTTATGGCAGCCCTTCCAAACCCCACATCTTCCACTAGAAAAGCGTGTTCCTCTGCTTTGTTCTCCATGCTAAGCTATTCCTTTGCCATCACTTGCTTGTCCCTATTTGCAATTCTCTGCCATTCCCAAATAAACCCATTTTTGCTGTTTTAGTTTTAGGGTCAACATTATTCTCACGTGATAACACAAAAAAAAATACACAGAGAGGAAAACGATGTGGTTATGTGGCAAGATTTGGCTTGTACAGACGAAGTTTGCTGTTGTCTCTCATACTATTGAACTATTCCCAGTTATCGCCTTTGCTACCATGACTCTCTCCATTTTTTTCCATAGCCCTCAGTATCCACCACCCCCCAATCCCTTAACTTCTTTGCATACACTGTCCCTTGTACCATTAAACCCACAATAGATTTTAAGATCTGTGGCCGGCAACCTAACTATCTGCACTCTCCCCTTGCACCCTCTCTCCCCACATCCCCAGGCTCCCTGTGTCCCAACTCTCCCTATGCTCCCCTGCGTCTTACCCTGTACATTCTGTGTCCTCGTTCTCACTCTGCACATTCTCACACTTACAATGTTACACAAACACTCCAGCTTTCCTGCCTCGCACCTCATCCTGAAGAGGCAAAAGTCACCGCACTTACCTGGTGGGATGTTAAGGGTTTGGAAAGTATAAAAGGTACAAAAGGTCCCATTTCTCAGTCATTCTGAGTTCTGGAAGCATTACTATTCTTCCACATGTGAACATGCTATCATGACACACACCACTGTGGTTGTGGTATGTGGGCATGTGAATGTGACTGTGATCATAGGAGTGTGTGTTGTGTGAAGGACTCAGGTTGAGGTTGTGGTAAATGTGTGGATGATCGGGCTGGTAGAGAGCACAGGGCCGTGTGTAAGTGTAAATGCGTACGTGACGGGTTTACATTTGTGTGTGACGTGTGTCTGTGTGGTTTCTCCACCATCACAGATCTAATCCCTCACCTAGAAATGGACGATAATTAGATCGTGAGCCAGAAGCAAATTCTGGAATTCTTGTTTAGAAATATCAAGGTTTGGTATATACTCAAATTTTACATTCCTTCATTGCTTACAAAAGTAATGCGTGCCCATGACATGAGATTCAACAACGAGTAGAGGAGTGTGGTAGTTATTCAGTGATCTTGAACTGAGTGAGGAGAATTGAGTTATTTGACTTATTTTGATTTTACTTACTTCAAAGAGAGAGAGAGAGAGAGCACGCACGAGTGCCCAAGCATGAGCAGGGGGAGGGGCAGAAGGAGAAGCAGACTCCCCGCTGAGCAGGGAGCCCGATGTGGGCCTCGATCCCAGGACCCTGAGATCATGACCCGAGCCACAGACACTTAAATGACTGAGCCCCCCAGGCACCCCCGACATTCTTTAAAGGGGAGAATCTGCCTGTGAAAGCATCGGATGATGGTGCTTTGGTTTACTTACAAATCACTGGATATGGTTTTATTTAGACTTCCTGCAGGATTGGGGTCAATATTGCTCAATCACGTTTTCCCACAAAAGTTCCTCATTATCTAGCCTTCACATTCATTGGAATCGAGTTGTGCAATGAATCTAATCATTTCTAACGCACATTAGTGGCTTCAAGTTCTTTTTTACTTGTATCTCAGTGAATATCCATAGCAAGTATGTTGTCAGATTCCAAATTTCTGTTCATGAATCATGAGACGGTATATCTCTGTGCCTACAAATTAGTAAGAAAAATGCAGTTTCAGGCAGAATAACAACTCAGCAAAGAGGGAATCCACTGAGTCAATGAGCTCTATTGCTACCTTGTCAGGCCATCTCCTGTCAGGGCTCAGAACTTCCAGCTTCCTCCCTATGAGATCCTATCTGCATCCAGGGATCATGCAAAAGGGGGGCTTCTCCTAAACTCCACGAACATGGTCTCTTCAGAGATGCTAACAGAAGGTTGTGATTGTTTTTAGTAGGCAGTAACAGTGACTCCCTCCACCCCATAACGATTCCCAGGTCCCCAAGGCTGCACGGTCACTGCCACTCCAGGGAAAATACTACTTTGCAGTTCGGAAGGGAGGTGAGGTCATAGAATCACAGATCCATAGGGCAGGGTCTGGCTGCCTCCCTGTCACACATGCAACAGCTGTTACAACCTTCACACTCCACCCACCGTCCTGGCAGCAGAAAAGCATCGTGTATTTTCTGCTCCAGTGGGAGGGACACAGTCCGTAAGGGCAGGAGGCGTGTCAACAGTCTGGGTAGTGATCGTGTGAGTCGATGGAATTCTGGGGTGGACGGTGCTCCAGTTCAAAGTGACACAGGAATGAGGAAAATTCCTGAGGCCTGAGCTGAGCTGGCAGAGAGAAGTGAGGCTTCTGACGCCACACCAATCCCTGATGGCTCTCGCTGGAATTTCTCTAGACTAACCTTTCAGGATTACTGCAGGGTGCCTGGCTTGTCATGATGAGCAGGTGGGTCTCTCGGAATCCCGTAATCCTACACGAGAACAGCCTCTGAGGGACAGTTTCTAACACAGATACATTTTTTTGTAACTACGGGGTATGGTGTACGTAAGGGAGACACTGATTCTGTGTCTCCTAGAACACCTGCTGTCTGATGATGGAGAGACTGCGGAACTGAGGAAGTAGAGTAGTAAACCTTTGCATCGTGTGTTTTAGAGAGCAGCTGTCAGGATCAAATGCACGTTGTGACATTTTCCCTGGTTTACAAATATTTTAGTATCCAGCCTAAGCTCAACATGAATTTCTCCACAACTTTCTACCATGCACAAGATTTCACCCTTCTCACTTTATTGGCAATAGTTTCATTAATCTCAGGTGTGAATAGAGAAATACGTGATCTGAAAATAGTAAACATTCATTTCTACACACTGTTATGTCCATGACTGAAGTTTCATAGTCGGGGTATCATGTCAATGGTTTCATAACGTGATATTACTGGTCACTCACTGGGACACCTGACACTGCACGCTGGCACTGGCACACAAGCAAAGAAGTCCTGTCTGATAAGGGAGTCATTCTGTTTTCCTTAAAACCAGGTTAGTCACAGGGGAGAGTCTTTTTTCTATCATACTCAGCAGTTCACCTAACGTAATAAGAACCCCAAATCATTTTTCATACTCGATATTGGCCTGTAGAATATTTATACAAGGAAAAAAAAACCTGTGAAAACCAGAATTATTGAAAAAAAAATCTCTCAATCTAAATTAAAATGTCAGGGTATAGGAAGCAACACTAAATAGAGATCTAATTTATCTGAAAGCCCAGGGTCATAATTTATTAGCGTAGGACAGCTAAGAAGATCATCTTTGCCCCACCCCAGCACTCCGCCCCCTACGCAGTGTCTGCATGTTCACGTACAGGCTAACCATTCTGTGCCTCCTTCGTTTTCCTCTGAAAATGAAAACGATGTATGGGCCCTTACTAAAGACTTGTTAAGATTTTAAAAATCAATGCATGTACAGTGTCCATACCAGTGATCCATGCAAATGGTTATATAAAGGCTACTATGGTAAACTCTGGAAGCCTCTAAACAAAAGCACCTATATTTTAGTAATTTCCTTTGAGTAGGAACTAGTCATAAATGGAAACTATTGGCTCTCAGCTGACATGCTCCCTATAACTCCTGCCTCATATTTCCAACAGGAATCTGGCAACAAAGGTGCATAAGCCGTCATCTGGAAACCAGCAGAATAGCCTCGGGACACTTGACAATAGGAGTAACATTTCTAGTATAGTTAAAATCCTGAGGAATTTCTCTCTCCTTTACCATTGTACCTGCCTTTTCTCTCCACTGGGACCAGGGAGGTCCACAGACCTGATTCTCAAACACCGGACCACAGCCAACTCCTTGCTGCTTCTTTCTAAAGGAGTCACCCTGGGGCGCCTGGGTGGCTCAGCTGTGAAGGTTGCATTCAGCTCAGGTTATGATCCCAGGGGCCGGGGATCGAGCACCACATTGGGCTCCCTGCTCAGCGGGAAGCCTGCTTCTCCCTCCCACACTCCCCTTGTGTTCCCTCTCTCACTGTCTCCCTCTGTCAATAAAATCTTCACAAATTAGTAAATAAAGGAGTCACCCAGACGATGGCAGGTCTGGGGTTGGAAAACTGTCTCAGTGATCTTGGATGCAAACTTGTGTTGTACGCTCACGAAGAGGGCAGGGGTCCGTCTGGTGGCACCAGCCGCCCCCTGCGTGCACTTCAGGAGAACACGGTCAGTCCCAGAACTGCAGGTGGGCAGAACCGAAAGTCAAACTCCCAAGTACATGGAGCCCTCTACGCTCCCTTATCGGATGCTATATACACGGATTAATCTGCTTTTTCCTAAGCATGGGAGGCCAAATCGAACTGCTTACACGTCACAAAGAAGAAAGATTTTGGATACTGTTCTGCTACATTTCAAGGAGAAATCACAGTGCATGGCTATTATTGCCTGGTGTTTTACCTTCGGGGCTGATGGTCTGGGCCAGCGGCTCCCTGGTTTTCAGGCTGCCCAGGCAAAAGCAGCAGGGGTCCAACACGTTCATAGAAAGTGGGTTTTCCCCAGATCCCCCCAGGAGACCACAGTCACCCAGAACATTCTTGTCGTGCGGAGCACTTCTATATCCTCGAACACGCTCCCCTCCAGCTGCCAGGTATGCAGTGCTCTTGGGAATAACCCCAGCTGGGTGATGGTGACCATCCCTGCACTATTTCTGCTGCCTGTTTCCCAACTGTCTGCCCCTTTCTTCTCATGAGTCATGACTCCAGTCTACCTGGGCTCTGCTGGGACTGGATAGGAACTCAAGTCCCTCAATATAATGAGAGAGATGTAAATTCTGGGTTTTAACAACGTTCAGATATTTATTCATTCATCCCCTGCCAAGCCTAAGCTCTATTATTCAACACATTACAGACAAGTAGTGACCAAGACAGACAGACAGAGCCCTGCCCAATTAAAAGCAAACTGTAATAGCAATTTAAGGGAATGTAAGGGGATTGCCATGTATTGTGGACTTGTAGCTTTCAAATTTATTAATGTTTAAAGGAGAAAGATTAGAGTCTATGAGTTAACGAAATGTTAACGTGCTAAAACAGTCTGTAAATTATAGAGAAATATTTGACTGTGTAACTTCCAACGTGACAAATGAAGATTTCCAGATGTCAAGCAGGCATGGGAATTTAGGACAATTTTATCAATAAGGAAGCAAATATGATGGTCATTCAAGAAGCTGAAGAAAACAATGGACGTACAGAATAATGAAGTAGGCTGTGGTGCGGTTGGGGGCAAATTCATTTAGGGCAGCAGGGAAGTGGTGGGTCAGCTTACCAACTTTGCACAATCCATCCTACGGAGATGGTATTCATTTGAAACGTGACATTACAGAAGAAACTTAGTATATTTAAATTCATGTGAAAATGTGCATATATGAACTTGAATGTATGTTCAGGGAGGGCAAAAAAAGACGTACTTGCTAATCTTGTAAAGATCTCTGGTGAATATGAAAAGTTTATATACACACACGCTTGGACAAAGGCATAATTCGGGGATCTATAAAAGGCAATTCTGTTTCTTTTTTTAGTGATTATATCAATTGACCCTACTGGTCTTAGGACTTTTAGGGGTTCACCCGCATGGTCTTCAAAGTGACAAAGTCTATAATGAAGTAATCATTACATTTGGAGTAGGTTAGAAAAAGGCATTTAAGGAGAGGCAGTTTGTGTTTGTTTATGGGGCGTTTGTGACGGTGGGGTTTCTATGGGAGCTGAACAACCTGAAAAATTACTGTCGCACAGTTCTGGAGGTTCTTAGAAATCTGAAGCCAACCTGTTGGCAGGGCCACACTTCATCTCAAGAATTGAGTCTTCCCTCTTTCTCACTTCTGGGGACCGTCAGCTCTCCTCGGCCTTCATCGGCTGGCAGCTGCATCGCTCAGTCTCTGCCCTCATCACCACACACTGTTGTGTGTGTGTCTCATTTCCCTCGTCTCATTAGGACAGCAGGCATTGAATTCGGGTTTACCTGAATCCAGTACGACCTCATTTCGGCTTGACTACGTCTGCAGAGATCCTATTGCCCAAGGAGGTTACAAGTACAGGCACTGAGGAGGAGGACTTGCGCAGGTTTGAGGCACGCTGTGTAACCCTCCACAGGCCTAACGGGCACTAGGGAGTTAACTGTCACTGAGGGATTGAAGCGCACGACAGGTCTGAAGGTTGGGAGTGGGACCATGCAGGGATATTAAGGATATGAGGCAGGGGTGCCTGGGCGGCTCAGTTAGTTAAACACCTGCCTTCAGCTCAGGTCATGATCGCAGAATCCTGGGAGCAAGTCCCACACAGGGCTCCCTACTCAGCTGGCAGCCTGCTTCTCTCTCTCTCCCTCTGCTGCTCCCCCTGCTTGGGTTCTCTTGTGCTCTCTCTCAAATAAAGTCTTTAAAAAAAAGTCTTTAAGAAAAAAAAAAAAAGGATATGAGGCATAGATGTCCTGAGGGAATAAGAGGTGAAGGAAATCATGGGAAGGAAGGGGATTATGGGTGATGAATTCATTGGCAAAAGAGAGTTCAAAGGCAAGGAATGGTGGGTAAAAGGCAGACAAACCTTACTGCCTGGGAAGGGTAAAAGAACATAGGGGTGGAAGGGGGATAGCTGCTTGTGAGTGGAGGCCTGGGGGGGGTGGTTCAGTGCTCTAACCAGAGATGAATGGTGGCAAGAAAGCCGATGCCTGGGGAACATAATGACACACGTAGTTAATGTGGGTGGAGGGGGATCATTGGAGCTGGGAGAACAGCTGACATCAGTACGTTTAAGGACCCGTGAGAAAGTGTTAGGGAGTGTAGGGTTGGGGATAACGGGTGCAGGGTCATGAGGAATCTAAGGACTCCTGATAAATGATGGCTGAGACATTGAGGGTAGTGGACATAAAAGACACAATAAATGGGCTGAAGTTATTAGAATGATGGTGGGAGGGGGAGATAAATGACCATGGGAGAGGAGGAAAGAATGGAGATTCGGGGACAATGGAAGGAAGTTTGAACTGAGGGCTCTAGAATTAGGTGAAGAGGGGTTTACTGGTGTAGAAGTCTAACGTGCTCAAGATGAATGTAGAAGAGCAGGAGGAAGCCTAGAAGCTCATTTGGAGGGAGAGTGCTAGGGTTCGTGGTATCTACAGGTCATGCAAAGATTCAGGTCACCATGGGGGATAGAGGTGGAGGGTGAGGAGGGGTGGAGCTGGGGGTGATGGAGTTCCAGGAGTTCTCTTGGAGGTCACTAATTCATTCTCCACCTCACTAATTCCCTGATTTGCATTTGATTCACAATTGTCAACAGTTTCTAATTTCGGTCCATGAGGCAATACCCTTATTTTTATAAAATACTCAGTAAGCTTTTCAATGGAATATACGGTAAAGGACTACAGGTAAAATTGTGAGTCAACGAGAGTTGATATTTTCTCTTTTTTGGGGATACTATGGACAAGGTGTGACATGGAGAGGGCACGTGGCAACCAGGAGAAGGAGATGGATGCTGTCAACATCTGAATGGTCCCAGAAGTAGATTCACTGCTAGAGGCTGCACAGAAAAGTCCAATCCCTCAGGAAACCTTGCTTTTGACCTTGTTGGACCCCAAAGAGAAAACCCAACCAAGCCCACTGCAATTCAGACATACAAAGAGCAGAGTTTTCTTTTTGAGCTCCTAAATGTGTGAAAATTGGTGATGGTAGAGACAGAAAACACCTACACATAGGCAGAACTTTAATTGTAAAATAAAAATTAGACAATATAAGTGTTCAAAATATTTAAATAAAATAAAAATCCTTCTTAATTGCCACCAATCAGTAATAGTTTAATCTTCGGATGTAAGAGCTCAGCAGTTTGAGCTGTACCCTCTTTCTTGTGCAATTTCAGAGCATATGTGAAGTTCCATTTGAAACTGTAGAACACAAACTATTTCGCACTTGGTTCAATGTTTACATAAATATTCTCATATCTAACTTACTATGAATCAAATTGCTTTCCTTAACCAACGTAGTATGAGGGTGGCAGTTTCACACCAGTAGAAATGGATTTACTCCATTCCTAAAATACCATACCCCACAGTAATAGGAAATATAACACCCTTGTTGAAACACCTCCTTGTTTATACACTTACATAGTTAAACGTATCACTCTCCCGCTACGACGCACATTGTGAAAAGTGGATCTTTGATCTGTACACATGTGCCTTCACTGGGTGGTTCTGGGCATGAGGCTGTTGCACCATCATGAGTGTGCATTCTTACAATGAGTGGACAATTGCTGAACTAAACTTGCAAATAGATAAAAACAACCACAACAACCAACCTATCCTACCAACTGTTTCCACTGTGAAAGAAATTCAACAGGGAAACCATTAGACTCAAGTGGCTTTAACGCCTCGGTAGCCTCTGTAAGCAAACAACTTATTTCACAGTCAATGCACCGGAGTGGAAGAAAATGAACTTAAGAACAAACAATTACTGCCAACTAGACCTTCCAAAAATAAGGCAACTGCTTTAGGTATATTCAATCAATGTCCTTGCTTTCCTTCCATATCTTCTCTATAAAAACCTCCTCGCTAGGTCCTACAGGTGGAGCATGCCTCGTCATTTGAAGAGACAAATTAACTCTTGAAAATTTGAATGTGTATCGCTTCATCTCTTTTTAAAGATTTTATTTACTTATTGAGAGAGACAGAGCGAGCAGGGGGACGGGCAGATGGAGAGGGAACGACAGAGTCTCAAGCAGATTCTGCACTGAACTCAGAGCCCACACTGGGGGCTCGATCTCACCACCGAGATCTTGACCTTAGCCAAAATCAGAGTCCCACGCTTAACCGACTGAGCCACCCAGGTGCCCCATATCACTTCATCTTTTAACACCAAACACTACCGCCTTGCTCACTGGCTTGCAACGCAGGCTCAGGACTCAGTGTGACAGCTTTTCTTGCCTCTCCTCACTCACCTTCACACATGCACACAAGAAACTAACACGACTCCTTCTCACTTCCCCAGATTTCACTCCTGGTAACGGCTCCCCACAACTTTCCCACCACGTGCTACACATGCCCACAGAGGACGTGCGGCACACACGGCCCTCCTCAGGGCCAAAACCCGCAGGCACATGCTCCTCCCTTCACCTGCCCTGGTCTCCAGAACACCGGCCTTGAATCCAACCTCAACCCGGCCCAGACATCGGAGGTCACCCTTCAGGCAAGCTGGGACCAGAGCTACGACAGACCAGTCCTCCCTCTGGTGGTGTTATCAGGTTCAGAGTTCTTGATGCCTTCTCCCATGTCTGCCCTTCCTAGGGCCAAAACTTCACACGTGCAGAGCAAGCACACAGGTGAACCCCTCGAGGTCCTGAGTCAGGCACCTGCCACAATGCAGAGGACACCAGAGCGCATGGGGACAGGGGTTGGTCTTCCCTGATCACCCTGTGCAATACAAACACCTAAGGCGCCCATCAGCTCCACCTCTCCCTGCAGACCTGCTGACGCCCCTGGATTCCTGTTTCAAACTTCGGGCCTAACATTGCGGGCACAGAGCTCAGCTGCCCCCGAATTTCCATAGGAGATAGTCCCTCTGCGTAAAGGGGGCTTGCGGAGCCTAAGAAAATTGTCAGTTCAGATTCTGCCAGTTATTCAACCTGAGACCACAAAACTGCCCTCCACACTCCTCTGCCAGTTCCTGATCCTTCCTCCTCAGAACGGTTCAGAACACAGAGTTCCTGGCAGCTCCATCTCCTGGGAGGCCCAAGTTAGCATTCACACTTTTCTGAGGCTCAGACTCAGATAAAGGAGAACAAAGGACTTACAATTTGCTGGTCAGTTTCACCTTTCTGGTGAAAACACTGCTTCCAAGATGACACAGAGCATCCCACCTTCCATTCCTGGGATGTCCATTCATAGTCCACACATTAATGATAACCAAAGACAAAGTGCAAATGATCCACCCTTCCTTCCTGTCTCCCAGTTTGCTCTCTATATATGTGCCATCATATCCAACATTATTTTTAAGACTACTGATCATGAAAAAGAAGAGAATCTCTACTCCCAAGAAGGCACACCCAGTATGCAAACCTTCCTGGGAAAAACGATCATAGAGTACCCAATTCCCAGACCTTTAGAAAGATTAGCATGCATAACATATGGAAGATTCCCAGCAGCGTCCTGGGCCCAGGGCCGCCTCCTATACGTGAAGCACGTAGTAGGTGCTCAATGAACAGCCCTTTGATGCATGAGCACATACCATTTCTCCCAAACAGCCGTGCACAGACACCACTGCCTCATCTAGTCCCTTCCCCACTTGCTGGGGATGAGCAGAGAATCTCATCTCCGTGGAGCTGCTAGTCGCCTTCGCTGGGAATGGCAGTATTTGTACTGACATAGGATGGTTTGGTAGAAGGGACTCGGGTGTGCTCTTCTGCTGTCTCTGGACTAGGGCTACTGGAAACAAAGTCTGGGAACAGCAACCTCAATGGTTGTTAAAAGTACACATTAACGGGCTTCATCCAGACCCAGGGATTTGTGATATCCGAGGGTGGGTCCCCAGAGTCTGTTTCTCGTGGGAACCTCAAACGGTTTGTATCTACAGGAAATTCTGACAAGCAATGTTTAGAAAAGTCGGTCTCAGGTTTTGCTTCACATTGGGATCCCCTGTGTAGTTTTTAGAACTACCATCTCCAGTGTCTCAGCCCCAGAGGTTCTGGCACGTTGTCCTTGATGGAACCTAACATTAATTAGGTCTTCATGAAGTGGCCCAACACTTTCCACTGTGACACCAATGTAAACATTGAGGCTCTCAAGTACATATCATTTCTTTTTTTTCTTTTTAAGATTTATTCATTTATTTTGAAGGGGGGCAGACAGAGTCTTAGGCAGACTCCACAAGGAGTGCGGAGCCCAACACGGAGCTTGATCCCAGACCCGGAGATCAAAACCTGAGCTGAAACCAAGGGTCAGACACCCAACTGTCTGCACCACCCAGGCACCCCCTCAAGTACATTTCTGAGGACAGAGCACAGGGTCTAGTCAGTGGGGAAGCCTCCATGGCGAGGGCTGTTCTGCAGAACATTTGACAGGGGAGGGGCAGTCTACTCCACATTCCTCATTTTGTACCAGACTTTGTGTGTGTCCGCAGAAGACAAGTGCACCCAAAAATGAGAGAGGAGCAAATCACATGGAGCTCCCACTTTGAGATTACCGATGTGTACCTTTGTTCACATGCTTCCACAAGCAATGGAATAGCAATCACATGCACTCTCACTGGCCAAGGGGAGGCTTTTGGATTTCACTGTGAATGCCAGGGAAGACACTGGAAGAGAAGGGAAATCCTTGGAGAATGTAGCAGCATGTGAAGAATGAGACAGGAGATGTCCCTCTGTGACCACCAGAGAATTAAGGATGGGCTTCCAGAATCATTCCATTCAAGCACAGCATCCTAAACCACATTTTAAGACTGAGGTTTCTCCTTTGGCCCCCACCTGTGTCATCTGCTTCATTCATTCCCACCTACCTGGGTGTGTGGCTACTGTCTCCTTTCTCTTCATGTGCCCGGGACTCTTTCCTTTTCCAAAGAAGTTGACCGGACACAGTCTAGAGACAGCAAGCCCTGTTTATAAGAAAAGAAACAGGACTTGATGGAGAATGTACAATTTCAAATTGTACCATGTACTACGCTCGGTAGAGAAGAGAGCATATTACAGAACGATATAGAAATTTTTTTTCTCAAAATGCTATTTTCTAATGGCCTCTTTAGAATACCGAGGAAGCTTCTTCAATGTTCAGCTCCTTACCTCCACTTCCAAGTACTACTGAATCAAAAATAAGGAATAGATACCTCATTTGAAGATGTGGATAACAGTATTCTATGCCACTTAGGTTCTAGAATTATCACAAATAGAAAAGGAAGGTTGCAGATAACCTCAGGGAAGGGAAAGTTAAAGCCAAGATAAAACATCATGAAGACTTCCTTCCGAACGCCAACAAACGCCTGATTATTTCCTTGCAATGATGTTATTTGGGATGAGATACACTATAGAATTTTAAGACATTTGAACATATACGAATTGCATGATACTGGTTTCCTTTTGCTAAAAATACAAAAATAAAGAAAATGTTTGTGACACTGTGCACAATAAAATGGAAACTTCAAGGTCCAGCACTAATTTAGAACCTTTATTTGCAAAGGCCAGGATCTCCAGGAAACAAACGTGATAGCCTCCATTTTCTGGGGGAATCAGGCAGAGAGACCCTGAGCCAAGTGAACAAAGTTAACATCAGCTGTAATGAGAAAAATTATAATTACTGCCCTTGAGCACGTAGGACTCATCACTGCTGTGATATTTACTAAAAAAACAAAACAAGAAAACAAAAAAACTAAACCCCCCCCCCAAAAAACAAAAAGAAAAACAAATCCTAGGATTCCAATTGTGAAAGTATAGCAGTTATGAAATTTCAAGCCACAGATTGCTCCAGTGTCCTGTAATCTTTAATATATTTCAAATACTAAGTCCTTCTTTGAAGCAATGTAGACAGCAAGGCTCTCTTTTTCAGAGCACTGACTTGTTCTGGGCCTAATAGCCATCTGGATTGTTTTTTCATGTTCATCTAGTTTCTGAAGACTGAGGCCACACCCAGACAGAACCATAAATATTATATATTCTCCCCCTTCACTGGGGTCCTGAAACCCAACACGTCCCCAGGTGTGAATCTTGGGTAGCAACAAGCCCCTTGTTGATCTGTCATAGCGGGAATATTTTCATACTCCAGGGAATGAATTCATGGTAGGAATTCCCTACGCTGCTTAGAAAGCACAGTCGGAGAGAATGGAGACGGCCCCAGCAATGCAAGAGAGAAATACCCTAAGAATTCACTCTCACTCTCATTAAAAGGATAAATAGCAAAACAAATTTGCTAGGAAGGACAACCAGAGGTAGAGAACTGAATGTGCAAATTCTAAATATATGGCATTTGGGGAAGAAATGAGGACACTGCCCTAAGCTAAGGCAAGACAAATTTACCTGAGAAGTGGCCATTTCTTCCTCTCCCTCCTGCTCTTCATTGTTTCCATGGGTGAGATTATATCGAGAAATCACACCTGGAAGCCTTTAAAGGCCTCAGCACAGCTTCTTCACCTGCTATCATCAGGTCAGAGGCAGAAGGATCTCGAAATGCACAAGAGGCTGCCCTCTGTCACAGGAAAGATTCAGAAGAAAAGAGGTCCTACACGGACACTTGCGTGAGTTTCTCCGTCCCGGTTTCAGATGTCCTCCCCTCCCACAGACAGCCACAGATCCTGCCACAGCACGGGGAACGTGGGCTGCACTGACCTGCCCCTTCCAAGGGAAGGCCGAACACTCTGGTATCTTCTCTTCAACTGAAAGCAGCTCTCACAGATGTATCTGTGACTCCTTGTGCTTCACCCTGGTCTACCTGAGAAGCACCTGGAGCACAGAGGTAAAGCAGCACTGACGCTCTCGCCCTGACCAATAGACAGACTCTGGCAGAGGGCGCAGGTGATGGTGGTTCTGAAAACTCACCCTTTACTGTAAACCCAGGCTGATAAGCAATGATGTGCTTTCGAGCTTGAATGTGCATAGAAATCATTTGGTGTCCAGGTTCCATAGAAGAAATGGTGATTCTGCAGGTTTGTAACAGGGTCTGAGAATTGGCATCTGTCATGAGTTCCTTCTTAGTGGGGACGCTGCTCCTGGAGACCCACGGTTAGTGGCCACACTGGAGAACGCAGGCACAGCGCACCTGAGCCCCCCACACCCGCGGTCTTATGTCAACACAAACAACTCCTGCCGAGTACCCAGGAAAGAGTTTACTATTTACTTCTCACTATTGTGAGTTTACGGTCGGTCCCAGCAAAGACCACCATCGCCATCCTGAAGGACCACATGCTTTCACAGCACTTTACAGTTTACAGAAAGAAGGCTAGTGAGCGCTCATGTCGGAGCAAGTCTCTATGTGGTAAGCAGCGTGCATACGTTGGTTACGGCAATGTTGCCTGACACTGATTTTCTGTTCCCCAGGAAGTTATGGTGCACCGTGTTGCACATACGATGTGACGTCACCCCCATAATACCCCGCGCGCTGGGCACTAGGTGTCCTGTAATAACCATGAGGAGGTGGACACCACGCCCCACCTATCGGCCTCATCTTCTGTTTCCCTATTGATTGAAAAAAAAATGTTCGTATTCTACAGGAGTGAAGTAGGGAGGAACAGAAAAATACAGAAAGGAAGGGTAAATTAGTAGTTCCGAGAGTTTTTGTTGTTGTGCCTACATTTTTTTAAACAGGATAGAGAAATGTTTTATTTTTTTTAAAAGATGTTATTTGAGAGAGAGCAAGAGAGAGAGCACAAGCAGGGCAGGCAGAGGGAGAAGGAGACTGCCCACTGGTTTTCAGGGATGGGATGTCTCAGGTCCACGATGTTTCCTGTCTTTGCGCAATTCCATTTTGTACAACTTGAAACCTGTTACTTCTCTACCTCTGAGGTGTCCTGCCCGATGGGCTTCTTTTCATTGACATGTTGCCTTATTTTCTTGTTCTACTGAAGGCTGGCTCTCTGAATATTTCTCTTCTACATCACAGAAGCCCCTGTCAGTTCTCACTTCTTTCTCCTCAGGCTTTTTACGTGCCCTGAACAATTTTCACCATGAAGTAATGACCTAAAGCTTCTGAGGTTTGTGTTGGGAGTGGATCAGCTTTGACGCCAAGATTCCTTTTGGAGTTGGAGGTCAAGTTCTGGATATCAAAGAGGAGGGACCGCCTGTAGTGTTAGTGGGCATTGGAAATTCGGGCTGCTCTGTGTAGACTGGGATTAAAGAAACTGCACATGTAATCCAGTTGAGGTCAATGGCCCCAATAAAGTGCAAAATTCTGAAAAAAGCAAGTACTAAGGGGGAATTTGCTCCACCAGATTTTAAAATGGTCTTTGGAGAGTGAACGAGAGCATTACTGAATACCAAACAGAGGTGTTATAGGGAATAGAATAAAATCATTCCATAACCGGAAATCAGTTCTTAGTGACACTACCTTTAAAATCATATGACAAACTTGATTTATTAAAGACTTAGTTTTTACAATAAGAATCAATGTAGATATCTGAAAATTGGAGATCTATTAATAGATACCACATGCATTGAACTGAAGGCCAGCTGTATACCAAATAATTGCTCTGCAGCATTCAGTATAAACGAGAGAAAAATGCTTACAATTCAACAGAGGAAGCAACCTAGAACTTTGGCTTTGTGATCAGATGGACGGTTTCAAGTGTGGTTCCAACAGTTGTACCAATGCAACATGGCTTTTTTGGGCAAATATTTCAAATACTTCTGAATGAGAAATAAGTTCTATTCTTTACTATTATATACGCATCATGACTCCCTCTCTACAGAAACATACACTCAGATTTTCTAGCTGTATAAATAAATATATACACACAGATATTGAGTTAAAGGTATGCATACCATTTTGTTGCTTATTGTGTTCTAGAACGTGATGCAGCTTTTCTCAACATTCATGTCCTCTATTTTAGAGAGATCTATTGTAGAGGTTTTTTTTTTTAAAGATTTGAGAGAGAGAAAGAGCAACAGACAGACAATGGGGGGGGGGCAGAGGGAGAGGGAGAGCGACAAGCAGGCCCCCCATAGGCAAGGAGCCTGACTCCGGTCTCCATCCGAGGACCCTGGAATCATGACCTGAGCCAAAGGCAGACGCTTACCTGACTGAGCCACCCAGGCGCCCCTAGAGATGTTTTATTAGTAAAAATGGAATTAGGACATTCTTTAAAAGATCCATGTAAGTATTTTCTTATTGATTACCTATGTCATGATTCACTTCCTCCATATAAAGAATGTTGTGATTCCTGTTTCAGACAAATTTGTATATATTTCATTGAGTTGTAGAATGTGAACTGTAATTACTGCTTCAAAGGTGAATGAATTCGAAATTTTTATAGATACCGGACAGGAGCTCTTCCGCAAAGTTGCACTTATGTCCTATTTTATACGTAGTGTTTCCTCCTGGCCTCACCAACACTCTTTATTACCACTCATTTTAATTTCATCTATCACGAGGCTAGAAGTCATGTCGTGTATTTATGTCTATTCTACTTACCAGCTGTGAAATTGGAGCAATTTTCATTACTGAATGTTCCAGTTATTCGATCAATTAACTTTTCCTATACTTAGAAAAATAAGCTTTAAATTGCAGAGCTATTTTTTGTCTTTTAGTCCTGTTTAACAATTAAAATATTTTCTCCTTCACTAATTTTTATTTACTTATACATCTAAGAAAAATGCATATGCTCTTGATTATATTGTTCTCTCTCTACCGTAATTCTGATTTGTTTCTGGTGGAAGGCGTACACTAAGGCATGCTTCAAAATGCTATCTATTCTCATCCGTGTAGTCAAAATAGTCGAAGATGATGTTTAACTCTTTAGAAATTATTTGTATTTTTTCCCATTTCAAATAGTTTACATTAAATTTATGCAAATGAAACCATACCACTTACTAGACAGTGTATTCTGGAGAACACAGTAATTAGCTGTGTATTCCGAAGGGGCTCTTTCCTACTGACCTGCGTCTGTTTCGACTGTCTGGAGATTCTCCAGCTTCAACATCAGCTCTTCCCTGGCCCTCTCGCCTGCTGGACGTGCACACGTGACTCTTGCCATCTCTCACGATCGGGTTAGCCAATTCATTAAAGAAATCTTTCCCCTCTCTCTATGTAGAGATTTATAGAGAAATAGAGATTGCTTCCTATTTATCATATGCCTATATCTTCTTCTGTATCTATAGGTCTATGCAAATAGAGATACCGAAAATACAAAAAGAGATACATAGATATCCATTCTATTGTTTGTTGCCTTGGAGAAACCCAGATTTTAGCACCTGTACATTTTCTTCAACATCCAAGTGTTGAACATAACTCACACTAATAATTAAATATATATAATTTGACAAACTTCCTTCCCATGCGCTTCTTACAAATTCTTTTTGTATTTTCACAAAATCGAAAACACAGGAAAAAGTTAAATCCTAAATTCCCCCTGAAATCTTACACATGTACGTGTGTCATGGTTCAATTTATGTAGTCGTGGTATGTTATAATACTAGGCCTTCTTATACAGGCATTCCTTCTTTGGGGTTCTTTTTAAACAGCTTTATTTGCATTGAATTTAAGTGCTGTATAATTTATCCACTTAAAATGTACAAACGGTAGGCTTTTAAGTGATTCACACATAGGTGCAAGCAAACCATAGTCAATTTTACAATGCATCACCTTCCCCATCCCCATCCCCATCCTCTTATCCCTGTGGCTAGGAAACCACTAACTGCTTATTTCATTTTTTCTCAGTCTCACTGAGATATAATTAACATTAACATTATATTAAGTATATATTGCAAAACATAATTATCACCTCAGAGTTCTAATTTTTCATGTGGTGAGAATTTTTAAGAGCTATTCTCTTAACAACTCTCAATTGTATTGTTAATTATATCAAGTATACACTGTATATATACACCACATTCTCTGCTCATCTGACAATGGACAAGGAATTTTCCATTCTTTTGGCTATTATGCATAAAGTTGCATGTTTATTTTTCACCTATTTCTGAATTTTCTAGATTTGTACCTCTGACTTCTAGTTTCATGAAATAGCGGTTGGGGGGCACCTGGGTGGCACAGCGGTTGGGTGTCTGCCTTCAACTCAGGGCGTGATCCCGGTGTTATGGGATCGAGCCCCACATCAGGCTCCTCCGCTGAGACTGCTTCTTCCTCTCCCACTCCCCCTGCTTGTGTTCCCTCTCTCGCTGGCTGTCTCTATCTCTGTCAAATAAATAAATAAAATCTTAAAAAAAAAAAAAAAGAAATAGTGGTTGGAAAAGATGCTTGGTAGGATTTTGATAATAAATTTATTAAGACTTGTTTTGTGGCCCAACATATACACTAGACCGGAGAATGCTCCATGTGCATGTGAGAACGTGTTTTCTGATACTGTTGGATGCACGTGCAGTCTGTCTGCTTCCTATTATTGTCGTCTCACGTCCCCGTACTGATTGTATCTGGATAACCTGGCCACTATTGAAGGCACAGTACTGAAGTCCCTCTCTAATGAACTGCTGTCTCTTCCTCTGTTCTTGTCTGTTAATAGTTGCTTTACGTGTTAAGTGCTTCTAAGTTGGGTGCATGAATAATTACAAAAGTTATATCCGTTTCTCAAACCGACCCCTTTATTTTGTATTATTTATTCTTTTAGGAAAAACAGGTTCTATTTATTTGAAAAATGTAAAAGATTACTATAGATCAAACAAAATTAGTTTTTAAAAGCAATGGAATATTACTCAGCTATCAAAAAGAACGATTTCTCAACATTTGCTGCAACATGGATGGCACTGGAGGAGATAATGCTGAGTGAAATAAGTCAAGCAGAGAAAGACAATTATCATATGGTTTCTCTCATCTATGGAACATAAGAACTGGGAAGATCGGTAGGAGAAGAAAGGGATAAATAAAGGGGGGGGTAATCAGAAGGGGGAATGAAGCCTGGGAGATTATGGACTCTGAGAAACAAACTGAGGCCTTCAGAGAGGGGGTGGGGGAATGGGATAGGCTGGCGATGGGTAGTAAGGAGGGCACGTATTACATGGTGCACTGGGTGTTATTTGCAACTAATGAATCATGGAACTTTGCATCGAAAACCAGGGATGTACTGTACAGTGACTAACATAATAAAAAAATATTATTATAAAAAAAAAGCAAGTGACTCCTATGTATCCAAATTGTAAACAACACAGCAATCCAATGCACAAGACTGTTTTTGTTTTTTTTTTCTGAGAGCGGAAAGCAATCACGAGAAATGTCACTACAGACTACATGAATATAGAATCCTACAGCTTTAATATAATGCAAATCATAAGCACATGTGTTACCTACATTTCTCCAACTTTAAAGGATTGAATGTTTTATATTTACTAAATGCATATATACTGTATACAACTGGTAGTCACCTGTAAGTTACGCTAAAAATTGTGAACTAACTAGAATGTACGGGGTTCCTATGGGAAGATGTACATTTCAGAAAAAACCCAGGTTGAACTAAATCCACTGTCACAACTATGGCCAAGGTGACCCAGACAAAGCCTATCACTTGCAGCCGTATATAAAGAAATACTGCCCAGAAATGATATCAGAAATCTTCCCGATATCCCGGATGAGCCCCCCCCACCAAAAAAAAAAAAGAAAAAAAGAAATCTTCCCGAAGGGCATTTTAGTAACCTCCCTGAAAGTACAATCATTTATTTTGGGACTTTAAATAGCAGATAACAATGTAAATTCAATAACATGTGAAAAACATAGGCAACGTTTAATAGCAAGAGGTTAGAAAACGGAATACTGTGGAAAAGATGTAGTAGCCTCAGCTACTTTTGATAAATTACTGGCTACTTGTTACAGGAAATTGCCAAGATTTTCACTGCAATCGTATTTTCCCACATACATCAAAATCTGAAAGCAATAGGTCTTTCTCACATTGTTCTTCAGAGGTTTTTTCCCCCCCAACCCTCAAAACACAGAAAAAGGTTTTTGAAAATCCACTACTTGTTTAGGGGACTCCTAAGATATCCATGTTCACAAAACTTACACAAGCTACAATTGGGGTACGTGGATCAACACCACCACCATTTCTGGGAAAAGGTATTGGTTTTGAAAGAGGGAAGTACTACACAAGTTACATCTTCATACTATTCCTGGCCTTCCGAAACCAAAATGGGGGAAATCCTATTTGACATCTGCCAAACACCATGAAAATAAAAACACGGCACAAAGTCAGCCCTTTATTTTAAATGACCTTTGCTGTGTTTTACTACTCTCTCTGGCTTAATGTTAATTTTGACAGACGTAAGCATAGCTAACCTGCACCCTTTTCTATTCCCTTTGCAGACAATATCTTTTTCCACACCTGCACGTTCAGTCTGACTGTGTTCTTAAAGCTGAAGTGAGGGCGCCTGGGTGGCTCAGTCGATTCAGTGTCTGTCTTCGGCTCAGGTCATGATCCAGGAGTCCCCGGATCGAGTCCAACATCAGGCACCTCGCTCATCAGGGAGTCTGCTTCTCCCTCTGACCCTGCCCCCTCTCGGGCTCTCTCAAGAAAAAAAAAATTTTTTTAAACCTGAAGTGAGTCTCTTGACTCTGTTGGGTCTTGTATTTCTTTCCATTCAGGCAATCTGTATCTTTGGATTGGAGAATTTAGTCCCTTCGTATTTAAAGCAAGTATCAACACAAGTATAGAGTTAATGTTGTCATTCTTTTCATTGTCTTCTGGCTGTTTAGAATTATTTGACCCTTTCTTATTCATTGGCTATCTTTGTGACTTGATGGTTTTCTTAAAGGATATACTTAGACTATTTTCGCCCTCTCTATTCTGTATTTATTACTACATTTTTATTTTGTGAGTACCATAAGGTTTAAAGAAGACATCTTATAGGAGTCTATTTTAACTTCTTTCCAGCTTAGTTTTGCATAGTAAAACACTTTAACAACTCCGGTGATTCTTATAAAAATGCCGATGTACAACCGTATCTTATTTTATAGAAGAGTTAGCTATTCTCTGATATCTATGAGGATTTCTTCATTTCAACCACATCAGTTTGTACTTTCCAACAATTAGTATTATAGAGATGTATCATCAGTTTACTGGAGTGCTGTCTCTTTTCCCTTAAAGAGCAATTAGTAAAACATTTAATAAGTCATAAATTTTTTTCATTTTAAAAAATGGAGAATGATGTTCTGAGCACAGACTTCATGATGACCTATATCAATGCTAGAACCACAAACAGAATATCCATTTCGATTTTTTCATATATTTTACGTTCTATTGTCCTTCATCTTCCACGGAAAATAGATATTCATGGATGCCACCTAAGGAAAAAGGGCATCTCTTATCTTTGACACAACAACAATACCCACAGAGTTTCACACACCCACTAGGAATAAATGAATTTTCTGAAGACTTGTGAGAGTAGAAACACACCGATATCCACAAGTCACAAATCTCATATAGAGTCAATGGAAACACACACACACTAAAATTCCACCCATGCAAAAATCCCTCCATCTTTTAAAGCAGAATACATATACGTTATCTAACTGACTAACCTGGTATGATTACTTCTGATGTCATCTCTAAAGTGACTGATGTACTTGTTTCTATTGTGAATTCTGTGACATATATTTGACATTTGATGTTCAATTCAATACATTTCTACATAATTCTATCTTCAAGTTACTTTTCTTCTCTGAACTCTCTGATGATGATTTCTAAACTGTAAGACAACATCGTTCCTCATTCATTGTGTTTTTACATCTTGAACCAAGACTGCATTTTTGGACACCAAATAAGGATTGTATTCCACTTAAACGCTTGGCCACTTTCTTGACATGTTACGGTTTTGCTCCTGTATGATTAAGGATGAGTTTGAGCAAGTTATGACTTCCACCTAGAAGTCTGCCACATTCTTTCATTTGTAGTATTCTTCCTCAGTATGAACTCTATGATGTTGATGTGGAGTTAGGGATCAACAATCCTTCCAAATTCTCTCACAGTCTTCAAATTTGTAAGACTAGCCTCACGATGAATTCTGTGATGTACAGTAAGACATGGTTTTTGCTTAAAAGCCGTGCCACATTCTGTACATTGGTAAGGTTTCTCTCCAATATGAATTCTGTGATGTTGAGTAAGGCCTGATTTTTGGATAAGCCTTGCGACATTCCTTACATTTCTAAGGTTTCTTTCCAATATGAATTCTGTGGTGTTGAGTAAGGTGTGAACGCTGATTAAAGGACTTGCCACATTCTTTACATTTGTAAGGTTTCTCCCCAGTATGAATTTGGTAATGGCGAGTAAGGTCTGAGCATGAACTAAAGGCGTTGCCACATTCTTTACATTTGAAAGTTTTCTCCCTGGTATGAATTCTGTGATGTTCAGTAAGGCTTGATGGATGGGTAAAGGCTTTGCCACATTCTTTAGATTTGTAAGGTTTCTCTCCAGTATGAATTCTGTGATGTTGCCTCATGCTTGATTTAAGGACAAAGGCCTTGCCACATTCCTTGCATTTGTAAATTTTTTATCCAGTATGAATTTTGTGACGTTCAGTAAGGACTGATTTAACCCCAAACACCTTGCCACATTCTTTACATTTCTAAGGTTTCTCTACAGTATGAATTTTCTCATGCCTGTTAAGGTTTGATTTATGGTTAAAGGCCTTGGCGCATTCTTTACATTTGTAAGGTGTCTCTCCAGTATGAATTCTGTGATGCCCAGTAAGGCTTCCTAGATTGTTGAAAGCTTTGCCACATTCTTTACATTTGTAAGGTTTCTCTCCAGTATGAATTTTCTCATGCCTGGTAAGGTTTGATTTCTTCTTAAAGGCCTTGCCACATTCTTTACATTTGTTAGGTCTCTCTCCAGTATGAATTCTGTGATGCCTGGTAAGGCTTGATGGATCGGTAAAGGCTTTGCCACAGTCTGTACATTTGTAAGGTTTCTCTCCCATATGAATTCTGTGATGCTGTCTAAAGTCTGATTTAACCTTACACACCTTGCCACATTTTTTACATGTGTAAGGTTTCTCTCCAGTATGAATTTTCTCATGCCTGGTAAGGTTTGATTTCTTCTTAAAGGCCTTGCCACATTCTTTACATTTGTAAGGTGTCTCTCCAGTATGAATTCTGTGATGCCCAGTAAGGCCTGATGGATCGGTAAAGGGTTTGCCACAGTCTGTATATTTGTAAGGTTTCTCTCCAGTATGAACTCTGTGATGCCCAGTAAGGCCTGATGGATCGATAAAGGGTTTGCCACAGTCTGTACATTTGTAAGGTTTCTCTCCAGTATGAATTCTCTCATGCCTGTTAAGGTTTGATTTCTTCTTAAAGGCCTTGCCGCATTCTTTACATTTGTAAGGTTTCTCTCCAGTATGAACTCTCTCATGCCTGCTAAGGTTTGATTTCTTCTTAAAGGCCTTACCACATTCTTTACATTTGTAAGGTTTCTCTCCAGTATGAACTTTGTGATGTCCAGTAAGGCCTGATGGATCAGTAAAGGCTTTGCCACAGTCTGTACATTTGTAAGGTTTCTCTCCAGTATGAATTCTGTGATGCACAGTAAGGTGTGATTTCTGGATAAAGGCTTTGCCACATTCTTTACATTTGTAAGGTGTCTCGCCAGTATGAATTCTCTCATGCCTGTTAAGGTTTGATTTCTTCTTAAAGGCCTTGCCACATTCTTTACATTTGTAAGGTTTCTCTCCAGTATGAACTCTGTGATGCCCAGTAAGGCCTGATGGATCGATAAAGGCTTTGCCACAGTCTGTATCTTTGTAAGGTTTCTCTCCAGTATGAACTCTGTGATGCCCAGTAAGGTGTGATTTCTGGATAAAGGCTTTGCCACATTCCTTACATTTGTAAGGTTTCTCTCCACTACAGACTGTCTTATGTATACGTATTCTTGATGACTCACTAGACATGTTCCCAGGCTTATGATATCTGTATGGGTTTTGTCCCACATGAATTCTCTGACGATCACCCACACTGGAGGACTGATTAAAATCTCTTTCACATTCGTTACCTTCATGAGGATTCTCTCTTATATGCATAGTGTTATATATAAGGTTGGACCTTTGATCAAAGATGTCCCCACATTTAATACGTTCAAAATGGTTCTCTAGAAAATGAGTCCTCAGATGTTTCTTAACATTTGAGTCTTGATGAAGTTTTTTCTCACATTCACTGCCTTGAGCAATTCTGTCTCCACTGAAAATGCACCAGTCATTTTGTAGGGTAGAGTCCTCGGTGAAGGACTTCTCAAGTGGACCCCACTTAGCGGTTGTTTCTTCATTTTTAAACCTCTGTAGTGTAGAAATATTTGACTGAGAGGTCAATGCAATCCTATTTTCAACACTGTTCAAATCATTATTTTCAGCATGGACTAGGTAACTTTCCAGATTTTCCACATTCTCTTTCCATGTATCTGTCCGTTCGAAGAGTTGATTGGAGCTCCTGCTTACAGAAACACCCTGCTTTGCAGAAAGAGTGGACTTAAAACGGAAGGTTTTACAAACTGTTTTATATCCCTCGCCATCTTGGGCAGTGAGAGTCTTATTATGGGCGGCAGTCTCAATTTGGACATATCCTTTACGATCATGATCCCAGTCTATCATTAAGTGTAACTTGTCAAGGACGCAATGTTTATATCGACCCACTGACACATTTTGAAATGAAGCTTCTTTGCAGGGCTCTGGCAGGAAGCTCAGGGCGCCATGTGAAGATACCGCTGAAAGATATTGAATAATAGAAAAGTCAAGTCATTCCACTTCCTACTTTCAGATAAATACACTGATGACATCTAACAACCAACCATAAAATCAATCAGAGAGCGTCAGCAAGACAGCTGAGAAGGAATCATCCAGACTTTATTCCTCCACGGACACATAAACTTGCACACAACACCCGGGCCACATAGCTAAGAGATAATTCTGTAGTACTGTCATGGTGTAACACAAATCCCTCTCCTCTCCCTCCAATAATCAGGAAAAGTACCATTATGAGTGAAAATCAAAGAAAGGAAGGTTTTTTTTTTTTCTAAGATTTTATTTATTTATGTGACAGAGAGACAGCCAGCGAGAGAGGGAACATAGTAGGGGAGTGGGAGAGGAAGAAGCAGACTCCCAGCGGAGGAGCCCAACGTGGGGCTCGATCCCGGAACGCCGGGACCACACCCTGAGCCGAAGGCAGACGCTTAATGACTGCGCTACCCAGGCGCCCCAGAAAGGAAGTTTTTAAAGACTTATTTGAGAGAGAGAGAGCGAGAGTATGAGCGAGAGGAGGCCCAAAGGAGAGGGGCAAGCACGTTCTCATCTGAGCAGGGAGCAGACACAGGATTCAGTCCCACAAACCTGAGATTGTGACCTGAGCAGAAGTCAAAGGCTTAACTGACTGAGCCATTGCGGCCAGTGGAAGAAAGAAAATTTACACATAAAACAGAAATGAACAAAACAGAATTCAGCAAAAATAGGAAAATATCAACAATAGGCAGATTTGGTTTTCAGAAAAAAACAAAAATCAAAATTGACAGACTTATAAATAAATCAAGTAAGAATGAAAGAGGAGACCAAATAAAATCGGAAGGCATGAAAGCAGACACAGTATCACTGATATCATAGAAATAAAAATAATTATGAGGTAGGGGCGCCTGGGTAGCGCAGTGGTTAAGCAACTGCCTTCGGCTCAGGGCGTGATCCCGGCGTTCCGGGTTCGAGCCCCACATCAGGCTCCTCCACCAAGAGCCTGCTTCTTCCTCTCCCACTCCCCCTGCTTGTGTTCCCTCTTTTGCTGGCTGTCTCTCTCTGTCAAATAAATAAAATAAAAAAAAAATTATGAGGCAACAATACATAATTATAGGCAAAGAAACAGATACCAAAAAATATCAAAAACATATAACCAACCAGGACTCCAACGTGAAGAAATATTTTTATTTTTATTTTATTTTTTTATAATAATTTTTTATTATGTTATATTAGTCACCATATCCTTAGTTTTGATAATGTTCCCTGATTCATTATTTCCGTATAACACCCAGTGCACCATGCAATATGGGCCCTCACCAGCCTATCCCAATCCCCCACCCTCCTCCCCTCTAAAGCCCTCAGTTTGTTTCCCAGAGTCCACAGTCTCTCATGGTTCATTCCCCCTTCTGTTTACCCCCCTTTAATCTTCCCTTCCTTCTCCTACCGATTTTCCTATTTCTTATATTCCCGAAATGAGTGAAACCATATGATAATTGTCTTTCCCTTCTTGACTTATTTCACTTAGCATTATCTCCTCCAGTTCCATCCATGTTGCTGCAAATGTGTAATCGTTCTTTTTGATGGCTGAGTAATATTCCATTGTATATACGGACCACATCTTCTTTATCCACTCGTCTGTCGAAGGCATCTCGGCTCCTTTCACAATTTGGCGATTGTGGACAATGCTGCTTTGAACAGTGGGGTAGATATGACCCTTCTCTTCACTACATCTGTATTTTTGGGGTAAGTACCGAGTAGTGCAATTGCTGAATCATAGGGTAGCTCAATTTTTAACTTTTTAAGGGACCTCCACACTGTTTTCCAAAGTGGCTATACGAACGTGCATTCCCACCAACAGTGTAAGAGGGATCCCCTTTCTCCACATCCTCTCCAACAATTGTTGTTTCCTGCCTTGTCAATTTTTACCATTCTAACTGGTGTAAGGTGGTATCTCAATGTGGTTTTAATTTGAATTTCCCTGAGAAAAATCACAGAGGAGAACATAGGCTGCAACCTCTTTGATATTGGCCACAGCAACTTTTTTCATGACACATCTCCAAAGGCAAGAGAAACAAAAGAAAAAATGAACTTGTGGGACTCATCAAGATAAAAAGCTTCTGCACAGCCAAGGAAACAGTCAAAAAAACTAAGAGGCAGCCCACGGAATGGGAGAAGTTATTTGCAAATGATGCTACAGATAAAAGACTAGTATCCAAGATCTACAAAGAACTTCTCAAACTCAATACATGGGAAACAAATAATCAAATCAAAAAAAGGGAAAGAAGATATGTACACTTTCCCAGTGAAGACATACAAATGGCTAACAGACACATGACAAAATGTTCAAAATCATTAGCCATCAGGGAAATTCGAATCAAAACCACATTGAGAAGAAATATTTTTACAAATCCTCCAATAATCTACAACTCTTTAGTAGATTGAAAAGTAATTTTTAAAAAGGCCCAACAAAGAAAACTCCCGGGCCAGAGGACTTCGCTGCATAATTCATACAAATATACAATGAGAAATTACTTCACATCTCCTCACACATTTCCAAGGAGTAAAGCGAAGGGAGCTGCTGAGAACACTGTCTGTGACACCAGCACTACCAGGTTACCGAAGCCAAAGCAGAGCTGCTACAAGGAAAGGCTGCAAGCTACCACCTGTGAGGAAGATTCCAGCAAAGTCGACAGTAAAGTACAGCCAACTGAATCAGAAGCACACTCCAGCATTTTACAACATAAACAAGTGAGGATTCTTCCGGGAATTCAAGGGTATTTGAACATAGGGAATACTATCAATTTGAGCCTGCATGTTAACAGAATGAGTGTCAAAAATGACACCATCAGGAGCAGCTGGGTGGCTCAGTTGCTTAAGGGTCTCACTCTTGATTTCAGCTCAGGTCATGATCTGGTGGTCAAGGGATGGAGCCCACGTTGGGCTCCATGCTCAGTGGGGAATCTGAGATTCTCTCTCTCCCGCTGTCCCTCCCTCTCTTTGGGAGCTCTCTCTCTTTGTCTCTATAAAGGAAATAAATCCATGTTTTTACAAATAGCACGACTGAGGCGCCTGGGTGGCTCAGTCAGTGAAGCGTCTGCCTTCGGGATCATGACCTGAGCCAAGGGCAGACACATCACTGGCTGAGCCGCCCAGATGCCCCTCTACTGTTTTTTCATAACATGACACCACAGGGAAATAGAAAAAGAACAAATTTAGCTGAAAATCACTAGGAGGAAATACCAAAGAGAAAGCAGGAACAAACAGACACCGAAATAAACAGTAATATTGAAAGCAATGCCCAGTTCTACAAAAAAAACAAACAAAACTTGCAATGCTTTAATGACACTGCCTAAAAAGAAAATGAGAGAAGACTCAAAAACCAAAATGAGAAATGGAAAAAAAAATGATACAATACATAACTACAGAAATATATACTATGATAACAGATTACTATAAGCGGTTATATACTAACAATTTAGGTAAATTAGGGAACAAAAGATAATTCCTAAGAAGCAGAAATAACCAAGTTTGAAATATGAACCTCGTACTGTGAAATAGCAAGTCTTCGTAGACCAATTACAAAATAAAAGTTGAAATTGGAATAAAGATCCCCCCACTACAGAAAAGTCCAAGACTATATGACTTCATTGGTCAATTCGAACAAATACATTAAAAAAAAAAAAGACAAACTTTAGAAATAGCAGAATAGAGGGGGCACAATCAAAATCATTCTATGAGGCCAGCTTTGTACCAGGTTAAAAATGACACGAACAAAAATGTCTACTTTGTCTGATAGAAGTATTGTTACTCGGTTTTCCTTTGACATCCATTTTCATCCCCTCCCTTCCAATCTGCAGGTGTCTTTCATTTGAAAATTAGTCTTCTGTAGGGCTGTCGTGGCAGCCTATTCAGTCTATTCAGCATCTAACTCACTCAGGTCATGATCTTGGGATCCTAAGAGTGAGCCCTGGATCAGGCTCCCCACGTAGCGTGGAGTCAGCTTCTCCCTCTCATTCAGACCCTCACTCTGGATACGCTCTCTGCTTCTCTCTCAAACAAATAAACTTTTAAAAAATAAAATAAAAATGAGGCTTTTGTATACAGCATATAGATGGGTGTGTTTTTTTTAATCTATTCAGATACCTTATGAGTCTTGATTGAATGAAAATGTACTATACACTCTGAAATAATTATTCAGACATACGTGTTTATTGCCATTTTAGTTCTTGTTTTGTCACTGTTTCTGGAGATTTTCTCTGCTGCCTTCTTGTCGGTATCACTTCTGCTGTCTCACCTGCACTCAAGATTCTGCTTTAACATTTCTTGCAGGGCTGGTTCCTTGGTCAAGCTAATTCCACCCCTCCACAGGGAATTTCAGCAGCCACTCTTCTGAGCCACCTTTTCCTTTCCCTCGTCCTGCCGCCATCAAACATATTCTCGGAAACAGCTCCCTCGTTGACAAGCAGTGCAGGGACAATCTGCTTGTGGCTGCAAGGCTAGATTTCTTAGTTTGGACTCCAGTCAAACCACAGCCTTCAAAAATATCCAGTGTTCCCTCTACCTTACTTGTTCCCACTGTTTCATGGTACAGGCGCTCTTCTGTGTTTAACTCAGGCTGCCTCCTAAAATCTGACTTTGCCTAATAGGAGCACGTACATAAAAATCTGATGCACTTACCAGTATTCCTCAAAGAAATGCCTTATAAAGAGAAGACATAATGAGCCATGTGGCCATTATCACATACATGTTAAAGGTGAGACAGGAGAGAGAGCCCACTGCAGGGGAAACATCTTAAGAAGCTCTCACAGAAATGACTCTTCTTCACGTGTCTTCTGGACTCTCAGCCTGTGACGACTCCAGCATTCACTTCTGAATCCTGGGTTCCTCCTGGGAACTCTCACCTCTCTCCCATGTCCTCTCCTTTCTCTAGCACTGTGTTACAGATAAATTCACTTTGCAAAGTTTATATCCTACCATGAACACATAGGATTCCCTTGATGTGTAGAGTTGGTTGGCTTTCGTTTACATGCAACGTCGTAAAAAGTAGTTTAAGTGATACATGTTTAGGCATATCTGTATCTAGTTCTCTTTCTTTTCTATTAAACTACAACTGACATTCAATGTTACATTAGTTCAGGTGTACCACACAGTCATTTGACAACTCTCTAGGTTCTCCTATGCTCACCCCAAGTGTAGCTACCAGTTGTCACCCTAGGACACGATCACAACACCACTGACCATCTTTGCTATGCTGTACCCATTATCCCCATGACATATTAATTCCCTAACTGGAAGGCTGTACTTCCCATTCCCCTTTACCCACATTGCCCATCCTCTGTCCCATTCCACTCTGGAAAACAGCAGCTGGTTGATTGTATTTATGGGTCTATTTTGCTTTGTGGTTGTTCTTCCCTGCCATTTGAGACAATGGGAAGAGACCTAGAAAAGGTATTATGCTAAGTGAGAGAAGTTGGACAGAGAAGACATACCATATGATGTCACTTTTAAGTACAATCTAAAAAACAAAACAATGAACAAACCAAAGCACAAAATGGCCCATAAACACCTATTTTGTTTTGACTAAGGTCCATGGATAGTCTCAAGAAGGCCAAAAATTCCAAGATTCCACACATTCTATAATGTCACAAGTTGGCCTGTAACAACCTTGCAATGCTGCTTGGAGACAGAGGACTCCCCGGTCACAGTCCGAAGGACCTCGTGGCTCATGACACAACAAACACCATGAGCTTCTTCGTCACACTGATGTCACGTGCCCGCTGCGCAGCCCAAATCCTACACGTAGATGCCGCACATGCGGACAGTCTGTATCACAGCTTTGTGACCCTGTGCGAACGAAACCCAGTGTCTTAAAGGATCGTCTAGCCTATCTACCTGAACTCTGCCACGGAAGGAGAGATCTCTACTTCCCTATATGATAAAACAATCATGCTCTATCCATGGGCACTATCACTATATTCCAAAGCGTTGTTATACACAAACTTCAATGGAAAGACAAGAAGAAAAATGCTCAACGCCTCCATCCATAAGACAAGGAGAAACAGAAGCCCACAGAGAATCATCTTCCAACAATATCCATCACTCAGGTTGACGCTGGTTCGTTCCTCCCTCATTTTCCCATGTGTACAACACCTTGTCAAATACTCCTTAATCTGACCCAAGATCTGGGAGAAAATCTATTCACTTTACATCATGAAACACTGTTAAAGATTATGATCTGCAGGATGCAATACAGTAGAATCCCATGAGCTGTAACATTCTCTTGTCAAGATCCCCATAGCTCTTGTATTTGAACAGGTAAAAAAAATCCCAATACCCATGAGAGTCTTCCTTCAATTTCTGCTGTGAGCTTTCTAAAGGAGAGGTGAGGAAACAACTTTGCAAAAGCATACAGTTTACATGCATCTGAAAAGATGAGAGGATTTTACATTTCTTCCCGGGAACAGTAAGCCCTGCATGTAGTCGAATCACGGCACATTATAGTAAAAGGGCTGAGGATTGGGAAACACATAAGAATTGGCGCAGGGTGTTCAGGAAGTATCAATGGGGAATAGTAACAACAGCCATGTAGACATAAAAGATGCAGGAGGTTGAGTCAAATGAAACCGAAGTGCCTCAATGACAAAAGCACTTTGGGTGGCTCTGAACTTAGGTGAAGACCTGGAGGAAATGTTGATCTTATGAATAGACTTGACCTACTGTTGTGCCTCTACGAGATGCAAATGAAGGAACGGCGGGTGTACATCAAGAGCTCACAACATGATTTCAAGTTGTAACGATGATGCTGGAGAGAGCAAATGTATAATTTTCCTCTGACATCCACAATACTATGCCTAATAGGATTCCCTTCAGGATGTTCTGCTGCTCATTCGGCACTGACATACAGAGGAAAATGAGAAACTCGTGCACGTGGAAGCTTTGACTTGATCTCCTTCCAAGCAGAGTACATATGGCTAATCTTAATGGTCTAGAAGACACCCAAGACCCCCACTGCACTACAATGGACATACTCCTGGCCAGTCCCTAAAGATACCAAGGAAGCTGACATCCAAAATCATGACAGAAATCTCGTCACCCAAAAGCCATCACTCTTGGTGGGACTCCACTGGAGAAGATGACCAGTGGGTTGACCATACTCATGTTTGGCAGTAAAATCTGTAAAACTTAACCTAAGCCCAGGGAAGTAAAGGGAGAGAGATCATGGTAAAAACAGCCATCAGTTTGCCAAGATTCCAGCTACACTCAATGATAACTACATTATCGCTACTGCCAAGCCCTGAGAAGGCATTCTGCTGTGGGAACATGGGCATCATCATTCACTGAGCAGCTGGATGGCTCAGTCGGTAGTCCATGCGACTCCTGAGCTCAAAGTTTTAAGGTTAAACCCCATGTTGATTACAGAGATTACTTAAAAATAGAATCTTAAACAAGAGAAAACCTCAGTCACTACACAAACCAAAGAAGACGTTGTTTAATGCATTTCTGAGCAAAACTGAAAGTGAATTAATGATGTTATTAGAAAAACAGAAAAGAGTGTATTTCTGTGGTCTTGGTATAAGAGACTATTTCTAAAAATGGTAAAAACCACAAACCATGGGATGTCTGGGTGGCTCAGTCGGTGAAGTGTCTACCTTCAGCTCAGGTCATGATACTAGGGGCTGGGATCGAGTCCCGAACGGGGATCCTCGCTCTTCGGGGAGCCTGCTTCTCCCTCTGCATGCTGCTGCCCCTGCTTCCCCCCACCGACAAATAAAATATTTTTTAAAAAAGAATGTATCCATTTATTTAGAGAAGGAGCATGTGAGAGCATAGCAGGGGAGGGCCAGACGGAGAAGGAGACAGAGAAGCCCCAGCGGACTCCACGGAGCCCGAGCCCACTCTGGGGCTCCATCCCCAGACCCTGAGATCCTGACCTGAGTCGAAATGAAGACATGGATGCTTCACTGACTAAGTCACCACGCACAGCTCTCTATCTTACATTAATGTAGATAATGATTCCCTGAAGACTTACTCCACCCTGACTTCTATCACTCCTCTACGTCAACCACAAACGGCATCTCCATGTGCACTTTCCTCACACACCGTACACCACAGCTTTGCCACGTTTTTGACATTTGTAGGATTTCTATCATTGTACACTCTCTGATGTTTAGGAAGCTGTAGTTCTGCTTAAAGATTTGCCACATGTTTTTCTTTTATTTACATTTGTCAGCCTTCTCACCACTATGTACTACCTTCTGTTGATACGTTTTGAGTGGTAGTCAAAGGCTTTGCCACATTGTTTACATGTGTAAGATTTGTTTCCCATATGAAATCTCTGTCGTTGACCAAGTTCTGAAGTTAGTTCAGATGTTTGCCAGAGTTACTACATTCAGAAGTCTTCTCTCCAGTGAGGACACAATGAGGTACGCTAAGATTGGAGCTTCCATCAAAGACATTCCCACATGTATTACTGTTACACTAGTTCTCTGGAAACTGAGTTCACTGAGGCTTCTTAAGATTTGACCCTTGATTCATGTTTTTCCAACATTCATTCCATTGATATGTTCTGTCTCCATTACAAACACCTCAGTAATTCTGGAAGCTAGAAAGGCCTTTAGTGAGGACTCCCAGTGCACAACACGTAACAAGAAAATTGCTCCACATTACGCATACCTATTGAACAGTGACTTTTCCATGAAGACCCCCCACCATGTTCATCAAAATCAGAGACATTGGAAAAGGACAGATGATGTGTTCGTTGAAGAATAATGAACATTCTACAAGACTTCTCAAATCAATCCCATTTAGAATTTTTATCTTCCTTTTTCCATGCCTCACTTTCACAGATGTTCCTGTGCATGACTCATCCAAACTTATGTTTGAAGTGGTTCCAATGATTATCTTCACCATGGACTAGGGTTTTTTCTAGAATTTACAAACGCCCATTCAAAGAAGATGTATGTATACAAATAGATTTGGGTCCTTGGGTTCAAAGACATCGTTCTGAACATATAACTGACTTAGGTGAGGTTCAAACTCTATGCCCCACAGAATGTTTTACCCTTGATCTCTTCTGGTAGGAGGGAGTTCATTACATGTAACTGTCCCACTTTGCTTTGATTCGTCATAACACCCTTCCTGCCCTTCCCTCCCCCATCACATTACCAGGCATTCATAAGTATAGATACTCAGGGCTCAGGGCTAGAGCTTCCATATGTTCCCATATCACAATATTCTTTGCCTCTCTTTGCTAACAGGCCTAGAGTATTACGGAAACAAACAACTAAGAGATACAAAATTAGTTATCCCACTCACTATGCTCACACGCATATACATTAAAGTGCTAACATGCCCCATTAATACCTACCCTAGGGCATCAGCAAAGGAGGAATTCGAAGCACTTGGCCTTTGCTCTTCCATGGAGACAAAAATGGACCGATTTACCTTTTAGAGTGCTCCAGAAGCCAGCTGGGAGAACCCAACACACCCAGCAAGTACCAATGCAGAAGAGCCACATCAAAGAGACAAGGGAAGGCTTTGATGCTTGCCCACGGCAGCTGCTCACCCTCCCTGACACTCCATGGCCACACTGTGAGAAAACTCCTACATGTGAGTGACCTGTGTGTTCAATGATCTGACCTCTCTGCAGCTGCCTGAGGAACGGAAGGCACTTCTGTCATGCACAACATGGAAAAAAGAGGGAAGGAGCGCGCCCTCTGGAAGCACGGTGGTAGGTGCTCAGACCAAACGGACTATTTGTTCAGACACAGAGAGATAATAGAGCTGAAGGGAAACAGAGGAAGGTATCACGGGCTGTAAAGTAACTGCACTTTCGTAACCTGGGAAATTACAAGAATCTTGACACGACAAATACCCAGAATATGTGTGACACGCACCATAATTACTATGATCTGTGTGCTTTTCTGCAGAGCAAGTCCAGAAACCTGGGCCCAGAGGCTCTTTTTCTTTTTTAATCCTGAAATGTCAACAAAAGATCACAAGGCTACAAAAGATATAGAAAAATGTGTTCCAACCACAAGAACAAATTAAATATCACAAAGGGACCCTCAAATATGAAGAACTCTGCATTGCATGACAAAGGTGTAAGCATCATAAAGCTGTGCATGGAGACAGGAGGAGACAACAGATAGGGAACTAGATGGTACCAGCAAACTGGGCACGACCAAAATGTAACCCAAAGAGACAAAGTATATAAACCAACCACCCAGGAATTGGGAGCTGAAGAATACAATCACTGAACTTAAAAACACACCAATGGGTCACCCACAGACTTTATCAAGCAGAAGAAAGAATCAGACAAGCTAAAAACCCCTTGTTTTAAACTGTCTACTAAGAAGACCAAGGAAAAATGCGGGAACAGACACAGTCTGGGGACTCAGGGGACACCTTAAGTGGACCGATATGTACATTAAGGGGACCCCATGAGGGGAGTGAAAGGGGGCAGAGAGTTGACACGAAGAACTAAAGGCTTCTACTTTACATATATGTGCCAAAGAGAGACCCATTCAACAAAATCTCAGGAATTCACAGTAGGATCAATGTCAAGACATGAACACAGTGACTCATTATAAATAACCTATCAACAATCAGAGGTGAGGGCACCCGGGTGGCTCAGTCGGTTTGGTGTCCCCTTTGGCTCATGTCATAATCCCAGGAGCCTGGGATCAAGCCCCACATAGCGCTCCCTGCTCACCACTCCCCCTGCTTGTGTATCTGATTGCACTCTCACTCTCTCTCTCCATCATATAAAGAAATAAAACCTTAAAAAAAAATCACACATGAAAAGAGAATTTTGAAAAAGCCTGACAAGAGCAACTCCTCTTCTGCAGAAGAGCCCCTGTAAGATGATTACTGCAGTTCTCAGCAGACCCTACAGGAAGAAGGGAATGGGATCGTGTATTCGAGTACAGAAAGATTCAACAGTCTGCACCAAGAGTCATCTACCTGGCATAATCTACCTGTTTTCCACGAAGGGAAAATGAGGACTATGCCTAGTAAAAGACCCTTCAATTTACTAGTAAACCTGTCCTACAAGAAATGTGAAAGGAAGTCTTTCTGGTTGGAAACGAAGGATTCTAAAGGGTAACTGGAACCACAGGACAACATAAAACTCCTGCTCATGTCAGTACGTACCCAATTCTAGAAACCTGCAGTGCTGTAATGAGGTAGCACAATCACTTGTATTTCTGCTACAGAATTGTCTTAAACAGAAGCGTAAAATGCACAAATCTGCATAATAAATAAACTACACCACATAAAAGATAGAACTTGTGATAGTGGTAACATCCAACAGGTTCAGGGATGGAGAGGATGAAGGAGAAAAGTTGCCTATAAAATTGACGACAGCAGTTGAAAATGGTTTCTTATACCTGTAAGATGTTTTAAGGAATCTCTAAGGCAACCAGAATGAAAATACAGACAGAAGACAGAAAAGTGAATAACAATGGTGTCAAACCATATCATGCATAGAACAGCAGAATTAAGATAAAATATAGGACCTACACAATATACAGATGTACAAAAATCGTAAAATTGCGTTCAATTCACCAAAAGTGCTTCTCATGCCAAGAGAATATAAATTCAACAATAAATGTTGGAATTATTGTGAGTATTATAACAACTCTCCTAGATATGCTAGAACATTCACCACCACCAGAAATACACAAGACGAGTTACACACTCTGTAGGGGTGATATTTCATAGACACATACATAATGTTCCTGGGAAAGGACACAAACCTGATTCACATTTGAGTCACACATTGTTCAAAAGTGTACAGGGCTGAAAACTGTCATCATATCACAAAATACATCGGTAAAGAAAAAAAAAAAGGCCACAATTAACTAACATTGAGGAAAGTCTCATACAAAAAGAAGCCCGTTATTAAGGAATTCCAAAATGAGAACAAGCCAAAATTGAACTGAAAAAATGCCACATAATGCAATATACGAATTATTGAAAAGAAAACCTTCAATACAGGTAGAATTTTAAACCTGTGTATCCATGAAAAACAGGCATTGTCTATTTTGGCATAAGTTCACTGACAGTAAAACTGTAAGGATTATTCATTACAATCAACCATGAAAAGCTGTAATGAAAAATATTATGAATAAGGACATAAGTGACATCAAAAAATGTATTGTTACTCATATATTCCTCCTCTTACACAGAATTCAAGGGTATAACCCATTCCTTAAAACAAAGCAGAGAAGCAAAAACCTTCCCTCTCTAAATAAACACCGTCACAGTTATAAAATATGCTGACAATCATTTTATAAGAAAGAAATACAGGGGAGTAAATCCAGATACATTCCTGAGAAACTAGTAAAAAAACCTTATGATTAATTTTTCGTGAAGTAAAATTCCAACAGCAATGGGACATTTTTGTCACTAGGGCAATTTTACCATCTACATCACTTCTTACACAGCACATGCCCGGGTCGCATCAGAACTTTTGATCTAAGAAATAAGAGCTGAGCCTCAGAGCAAACTTATGACAACGTCACAGGAACTTCTTACTATATGAGACAAAATTAGTAAATGATGCACTTATTAAGAAGCCAAGAAATGAGACTTTACTACAGGCTGCCGGTTACAAATGAGGTAAATCCCGCATAACATTACTGTATGTAGGAAATCTAGGGACATACAGAGACATTACCTTATTTCACCACCGAGGAATGGAACGCATGGAGGGGAAATGTCGTCTTCTTGTTAATACAAAGGAAAATGAACATACGGAGTAAAATAAAGGATTGTATTTTCTCCTGTTAGGGAAGTGCTCTGTTGCCTGATGACATTACTGAGTCTCCATTGTGTACAATTAAGACTGAAGCCTCCAGAAAACTAGAAAGCATGAACCAGAAACACGTGATGTCTGCCTTCAGTGTTGCGGGGATTCCTGAGCCAATCCCCAGTATGCCCCACACAACTCTGCACACTTTCTCCCAGGAGGCAAAGTGGAACTTAGAAGAGGCTTAGCGCAGAGGCCCTCAGGAATACAGAGATTTCTCAAAAGCCCTCAAAGCAATGGAAAAGCTCTCTGATTATGGAGGCCCTCCCACACCCTGGAACCCTCACTGTGGCTGTGAGGGACCATCACTGGAGCTGAAGCAGAAGCCTTCGAGAATATGAAAGCATGACAATACTGTGAAAAGATGTCCCTCTGTGACAGACGGAACAATACACGTGGGCTTCTCCAACTAATTTTCATGCCAGCAGAGCTACTGGAACCACATTTCAAGGTCTGTCTTCCTTCTCCTCCTTGGACGTCCCTCAGTCATCAGCTTCATTCATTCCCACCTACCTGGATCAAAGACTACTGTCTTGTTCCTCTTCTCATCCCACAGCTCCTTCCTCTGCTCCAAAAAGGAGACCAAATCAGGCTTGGACACAATGAGACCTGTTTAATAAAGAAACAGAATATAAGTATGGCTGTGGATTCTTGCAAGCCACTACTGGGCTCAGTAGGGAAGAGAGGACATTGTAGAATTCTAGAAGATGATTTCCCCAACACTGTTCACCAACAGCCCCTGTAGAACATACAGGAGTTTCAAACACTCACTTCCTAACTTGCACTTACAAGTTCTACCGAGACAATAAGGCGGCGTAAAAATTGGAGTTTAAACGCAGGCAGTAGCGCTCCACACCACGCCAGGTTCAGAACTACCGCTATTCCACAGAAATGATGTGACCCTAAGGAAGCAGAAGCTAAAGCTGAAAAGGAAACATCAGGAAGATTTTTGTCTCCATCTACAAATCCTTACTTTTCTTCCTTAGTGCAGTGACCTGAGTTCCACGTGCAAAGAGGAATCATCCAAGAGACAGTCTTGAAAGGAAGAACGAAACCCCGAGTGTGGACTGGGAAATCTGGAAGGAGTCATCCTCACCCAAGAACAGGAGGTGTCCATAGTTCTCCAGCACCACGTCCGAGTAGAGTTCCCGCTGCGTGTGGCTCAGGCATTGCCACTCCTCCTGGGAGAATTCTATGGCCACGTCCCCGAATGTCAGCAGTCCCTGCAAGACATACCACCGTCACCAAGTGGCCATCGACAGAGTTCACAGTGGTCCCTAAGATCAAGAGGGAGTTAGTGTCACCAGCTAGACCCCAACATCTGACCTACACTGCTTACCACTGTACCCCCCAAATTAGATCCCACATTTTACTTCAGTTCTTCTGTCCACCTTATCCTTTACTTCAGCCAAAACACCCGTGGGCAGAGAATCCTGCGGGGAAAATAGAAACTATCCAATGAAATGTAATGACCGCCCAGCGGAAGTGCTTGGGCTAACCCAGTTTGAGGCAGAGGGACCCGGATGTATCCCATGGAGTGATCTAGTTACCTTTACCTCAATATAAAGCTAGTATTCTCCATCCCTGGAGAAGCAGAAACCTCATGTACCGAATGTGCAAAGGGATCAGGTTTGAACTCAGGTTATGATCCTAGAGTTCACTGAAAAGGACACACAGGTCCATAAAGAGAAGACTCTACACCAGTGTTCATAGCAGGTGTCAAACGTGAGAACAATGATAGAAACAAAAAGTTATCCCCACAAAACCAGTTTATCTATTTACATTTCATGCACCCATCCACACATGTAGGAAGTAGTTATACACACGTGAAAAGTGATAGAGTAGAAAGTTCTCATGATCAGTAATTCAAGAACAATTTTCAATGACTTCACTCTTATAAATCACCTTGTGGATGATGATGTTTCTTTTATTCACACTATCAACACAAACACAGAGAATGATACACATAAAACAGCTATTATTTAGGAGTCTGCCATGATGAAGGATAGAGGCAGAAAAATGTTCACCTTTAACTCAGAAGGCTGACCTACAGACGGCATAGCTCTGCTAAGAGTCAAATACATGCTACTTGTTATCTTACGTTCTCTTAACTGCCTGTACATTTCACCGATATTAACATCGAATGGAGAGATAGCATCGGACAGATGGGGCAAAAGTAACAAGCACAAATTCAAAGAAACCTTTCTGATCTTATACTCGGTGCACCTACCCTCCCCCTTGAACACTAAGCATGAAACCACCCGCTTCATGCAGCCAACGTGCAGCTCTTTCTGCCCACAGCTCCTGTCCGCGAGCTACTCAATAAACCTACTCTCGGGCACCGTAACACATCTCAAGAATTCGTTCCTTACCATCATGCTCAAGGATCCCACAACACAGCATTTCATTGATGCTTTTTGTCAATCATTATCTGTGATATAATTCAGGGTTTAAGACACTCAAACATGTTAATTAGAGAATTCTTGTTTTCTTCATCTGAAAATTCACTGAAGGAAATAGGGCTTCTGGATGATGCAATGGCTCAGGTGTCCAACTCTTGGTTGGTTCAGGTCATGGTCTCAGGGTCCAGGGATCCACTCAGCACAGAGTCTGCATGAACTTCTCTCCCTCCCCCTCTGGCTCTACGGGATCACCTCTCCTCCTCTCACACACACTAGTTCTCTCACTCACTACAATAAATAAATACAGTACTCTTCTTTTTTTTAAATGAAGAGAATGTCTACCACTTGAGTGTGGAATAAAGTAAAAACTCACAGGATGGCGGTATGACTGACAGATCCCCCAGGCCCAGGAGACAATACTACCAACTACACGAAGGTGAGAGTCTTCATTTGTGCAGTGGAAACTGATGTAGGGGTATTAGGGGAAATGGTCAAGAAAGTATTTCTGAAGACATTTTTCATGAAAGAAATCCGTTCTCATTAAACCTCAGGGACAGGACCCGTTGGCAGAAGAGCTGCAGTGTGACTGTGAGAAGGTACTGACTATAAACTCTTCATGTAGGGGTAGAGATAACAGAAGTCTCTGAGGGGATTTTCCTATGTTCAAGAGGATCCTGGAGGTCTGGCTATGGTCAAGCTAAGGTTGCTTTTGCCTCCAGCAAAGCATTAACACTAAGGCACTTGGGAATTCCTTGAGGAAACTCAATCTTTCCATGTGCCAAGTATCTATCTGTGGGCTGCAAGTTGCAAGGACATTTCCTTCTTCTCTACATTTCTTTTGCTTTGTTCTCCTGATCAGAAACTACAAGCAGGGGCGCCTGGATGGCAAAGTGGTTAAGCGTCTGCCTTCGGCTCAGGGCGTGATCCCGGCGTTATGGGATCGAGCCCCACATCAGGCTCCTCCGCTATGAACCTGCTTCTTCCTCTCCCACTCCCCCTGCTTGTGTTCCCTCTCTCGCTGGCTGTCTCTATCTCTGTCAAATAAATAAATAAAATCTTTAAAAAAAAAAAAAAGAAAGAAAGAAAAAAAAGAAACTACAAGCAAAGAGAAACTCAATGGAAAGAAGCTTCCAGGTGAAATGGGATGGTTTCTGCACATCACCCAGTATATCTGTCCAAGACCCTTAGGAAATAAGAAGGACGTTTGAGCCTTACAGGGGGAGCTATCTGGCAGAGACTCAAGCCATTAAAAGAAGTTAATATCAGCTGCAATGGAACGTTGATCATCGGCCCCTAGGCACATTGAAGGACCTGTTGCTTGGTGTTGAATAAGGGACAGGTGGGGCTAGGGAGGGGTGGACAGCTACGGGGCTAAGCGACCAGGCTCACCAAAAATCCCAGGAAAGAGGGACATAAAGAAAACAAGAGCCAAGGGAATGTGATGAGACCACCTCGTTTGTTTTAAACACCAGAGATGACATATTCAAAGGAGAAGTAATCATGCTGCTATCAGCGGTGACCTCAAGGAGATTGAAGGCCCCTGGTCAATTTTCTACAAAAGACCAACCATAAAGGCGTTAGGTAGCAACCATTCGGGACCCCGCTCACTCTAGAAAGCTTGCTTTCTGTTCTCACCTTCACGTGATAAACTATCACTTTCCCCTTTTGTGCCTGATACTCATTCTGCTACACCACACAAGAACCCGGCACCACGTGTTCCTTCTAGAGGCCTCCTTTCAGGCAAACTGGCTAGAGTACTGGAATGGGGGAGGGGCCGGTGACTCTCTGCCTGAATGCAGACAGGCTCAGGAGCGACCCACCCCCAAAGAGCCATAGGTCCTAACTCACCAATGGGCTACTTACAACCAGATACGGTTCCCAAAAAGGGAAGATTCCATCTGTTCCCAGACTGCCTCATCTTCCCCTTTAAAACCAGGCCCCACCCACTACCTCCTGGCACTAGGCCTCTCTGGTGTCCTCCCCACCCCCGCTCCCTTGCTGTGCATTCAGTGAGCTTCTGGCTCCTTTGTTCTGCCTCAGCTGAATTCTCTCACTTCCCCTGGCAGTGGCCCATGCCTGCTCATCACCCAAAATCCCCATCTGCTCAAGAGACACCCCATTTAGGGACCACATTCTTGTACCCCTAAACAGTAAACCAGCATATCAATTATATTATGAGAATACAGTCGATTTATACAAACTTCAATCACATATACTTTCCTGGTCTGGTAACACCTAGTCTATTTTAGATACATTCTATAGGATATGAACCCCCTCTTTTTTCAGAGAATATTCCAAGTGATTCTGGATATCGTATCATATTCACTGTTTATCTGTGTATTTTCTTTTTTTTTTTTTAAGATTTTATTTATTTATTTATTCAACAGAGATAGAGACAGCCAGCGAGAGAGGGAACACAAGCAGGGGGAGTGGGAGAGGAAGAAGCAGGCTCCTAGTGGAGGAGCCTGATGTGGGGCTCGATCCCACAACGCCGGGATCACGCCCTGAGCTGAAGGCAGACGCCTAACCGCTGTGCCACCCAGGCGCCCCAATCTGTGCATTTTCTTATTCCTGGTCTACACGGAGCTGATAGGCACCTAGATGGGGCCTAAATAAGACCATTTTCCATCACTGATATCCCAGGACCAGACCCCTTCAGCAATAGGAATCTTTAACTCAACACCTTCCCAAGCATCTGTCACCAAGGGACTATTTGCAATACTGGCAGGCAGGTCTTTCATTCAAAGTGAAAACCGTTGATGACCTACTCTAAGCCAGGTTGGAGAGAAGGGATAGAAGGCTCTGGTTCGGGGCACCTGGGTGGTGCAGTCATTAAGCTTTTGCCTTCGGCTCAGGGCGTGATCCTGGTGTACTGGGATCGAGACCCATATCAGGCTCCTTAACTGGCAGCCTGCTTCCTCCTCTCCCACTCCCCTGCTTGTCTTCCCTCTCTCGCTGCCTGTCTCTCTCTGTCAAATAAATAAATAAAACCTTAGGAAAAAAAAAAAAAAAAAGAAGCCTCTGACTCATAGGGGTAAATGGTTCTAAAGACCAAATTTGAGTATCATGTCTGAAAAGGTTTGAACACTGGGTGTAAACATAGAGCAGAAACATCAGAACTAGAAAAAAAATCAATATTAATTTCTAAATGTAAGGAATTTCTCGAGAAAAAGACGACATGGCCTCGGAACTTGCACGCCAGGCTTACCTGAGAACTGGCCATTTCTTCTTCACCAAATCCTCTAGACTTCTGGCTCAGAAGGATCCCAGGAGAAATCACAGCTGCACCAGGAGAAAATGCCTTTAAAGCCCCCAACAGGGCGTCTCCACCCATTAAAGTCTTGCCTGCAGGCAGGACTTTCAAATGCACAAAAAGGCCCACTTTCCTGCCCTTTGTGTCAGGAGCTATTCAGAAACAATGAATTCTTCCTTGGAGACTAATCTTGGAGTTTTTCCTTCTCTGGTTCACGGGGCCTCCCCCACCACAGAAACACACAACTTCTGCTAGACCAGAAAGGAGAAAGGTGTCCTGCATGAACCTGATGCTTCCAGATTCCTGTGGCAGCTCCCTTGTTTCCTCTCCTTGAGCAAGCCTGCCCTCTGGTTAAGCCTGTTTAACCCTGGCTTCACCTAGAATCGCCTGGAGCATTTAATGAAAACATCACAGTTGTTTCCCCCCTCACCAATAGACAGAATCTGGGGTGGGGGGCACGGGATTTGATCCCTTCTTGAACCTACTGGGAAGCATTTGGGGAGGTGACCAGGCAAAAAGCACTAATCGGGGCTGTGGTTGTTATTCCGATTTAATCCTCACCTTGGGGATCACTAGTTCTGGAGATTTACACTTTCACCCTCTTTCTGCTACAGGGAGGGAGCCACCCTTACAAATGGAGCTTTCCCTTAGAGATGCAAATGTCTGCTACAAAAATAGCCAGGTTTCAGAGCTCTTTCTTGGTCTGCTGTTTCTTCTTCTTCTCCTCCTTCTCTGCCTTCTCCACCTCCTCCTCCTCCCCCCCTCCTTTTTCTTCTTCTTCTTCTTTTTAAAGATTTATTTATTTGAGAGAGAGTGAGAGAGCAGAGACAGGAAGAGTAGCAGAGGGAGAGGGAGAAGCAGACTCCCCACTGAGCATGGAACCCACCATGGGGTTTGATCCCAGGACCATGACTGAGTCAAAGACAAGCGCTTAACTGACTGACACATCAAAGCACCCCTGACTGCTCTTTCTCTAAAATACCAGACGAAAAGGATCCTTATGCTAATGAGACATATGTTGGGGTGACAACATGTGCTCCATCAGTAGGTAAATGGTTACTTTCATAACTAACTGCCACAGACTTTTCCAAAGGGAATGTACGATGTTCACTCCCATCAGCAATACATGAGCATTCTAATTCCTCAACATGCTCCCTGAAATTTGGTGTGAACCTTTTTCTTTATCTTTCCCATTCTAGAAAATACGGGGTCGTTTCTCTCTGCAAAAAATGAAGCGGTCTTCCTACAGCTGTCCTGTTGACTGAACTGAAACCACGTAAACACATAAAGCTAAACAAAATCAAAATGGCCACATTAAAGCATCAGCAAGCCTTGATATTAAACTAGGGATCCTTTTCCCTCTCTTCTCCAACCTTCCTCTCTTCCCTTCTTAGCCTTTCCTTTCCAGCACCGGGTCCCACCCTGAAAAGGTGATGGACACAGCTGGCTGCACAGACATAATTCCGGGTGGAACCGGCTAGATCCTGTAGGGATTTCACGACAAATACCCCACCCCCTGCCTCTGGGGGGCTTGCAGTTTTGAAGGCCCTGACCTGCTGCAGCCTCTCTTGCTGGTGAAGTAATTAACCTGTTGTTCCTCTTGATCCCCAGCTCCGTCTTCACGTTCTATTTTGGCTCCGAAACACGGATGTCAGGTTTTGACAGCAGAATGTGAAGAAGAGGAACACGTTTTTTCTTCCTCCATTCTCAATTCCTTGGCCAATTTAATATGTAAGTGGACATAAGACAGATTCACAAGGGAAAAAGAAAGTGCTTTCTTACCTACGGGAGCCTCAGAGACATGAGGCTCAAAGACAGGTGACTGATGCCTACAGGCCCCTTCTTAAGAGAAGGGGTTGGGGATTTAGCATTTCAGAAAGGGGCAAGCATATGCACAGGAGAAAGGAGAGCAAATGTGTGTCCAACAATAGTTTGCCAACCAGGCAGGCAAGTCTGTGTGGTCCAGAGTTATTCTGAGTCATTCGTGCTCTTCCGGATAGAGTTCCCCCATCTCACTTACTGATGCTGTATCATCAGCCTCACAAAACAATGAGACCCTTGCAGTTGCAGTAACAGAATACACCTAGAGCACCTTGTCAAAGTCCTTTGAAGTCCTGCCAATGCCCTTCCAGCCAACTTAGTCGGCTTCATATGTAGCAAGCACCTTTAGCCTGGGTCACTGATGAATCACATCCTCCTTTCGTATATCTACAGATGACGCATTTGTTCCTTAGAAGGCCTTGCGGCTGAACTCTCCTGCACGAGCTCGCCCTGGGCACCATCATACCCTGCTCAGCACCTCCTTCATGTCTACAAGGAGCCGCCGGAGTGCAGTTCATACACCATAAAATCGTGAAATGTGTAAAACGAAGTGGCAATCTAGGTAATGACAAAAGAAATCCAAATAAATACCAGAGAGTCACAGCGGAATGGACTAAGCCTGCACCACTTTTACAATAGTAATATGGTCCGGATTTTCAGTGGAAACTTGCAGGATTCTAAATGTTATGTCATCATTTTTTTTCCCTTTATGCAAAGGAACCTGCATGAGTTTGAGAGCTTTATTTCGGTCATTCCAATGTGGCCACCCGTAGGTCATAGTTTCTAAGCGGAATCCCAGATGCCTAGGCAGCTGTCGGCTTGAAACATTTTCTCCATGGTCTGGATAGAGACTTTTCAAGCTTCACTGAGAGTCCAGAGGTGTTTCCACTGGCAACCTTGGCCCCATGAGTGGCTTCTAGGCCATTACCGACAGTCCTAGGACTCCAGGTGGGCGAAGCATGAAGCTCCTATCCCACATTGCATCGGCCCCTCCAGCATCCTGTGCCAGATTCTACCTGAGCTGGTAAATATCACAGTCCCTACGTAGGTACGAGACAAGAAGAACCACTAATACTTCACAAACATTATAGGCTTCAGATCCTATTCTGATATACGCGGTGAGGATCACACAGACTTACTCTGTACAGAATTCAGACGTGCCACAGAACTTCTGAGTTTAGGGCTCATTATGGTTGTTACTCTGTGGGTGCGAAGGCCGAGGGGCCAACCCTCTCCTGGACACAATATCTCCCCTAAATCCTCTCTGAGATCACAGCTATGACCCCAAGCACTCTTCTCCTTGGGAGCACCTTTGGGACTTTTTAGACCCTCTCTGCCATCACTGGGATTGTTCTCTTTCCATTAGACTGTGTGAGGGAAGTGAACAACTCGGCCTTCATGCGTGCTTCCCAAATGCCAGCCCCTTTTTTCTCTTGAGTGACAATCACTGTGCATTCAGGCTCTTCCGTGTATCCTGGAGGAATTCCAAACCTTTCTCATCTCATGAGAAAACTGAACTGTTTTTCTGCATGTCAACCGTGTACATATTCATGCCTCACAGAGGGTTATGTACAATGACAAGCCACTCAATTGTAGGTAAAACTGTAAGACAGAGAATCTATGTCAGCAGTAAATAATAAACCATAGACATACGATGCATCCTACTATAATACTATATGATTATCCATATGATTTTGTTGCAAATTAGTCCCAGGAGATAAGGTCAGAATCTAAACAGCAGTGTAAGATTGTCTCCTGAAGGAATGAAGAGATGTTCAAAATACATTTGAATGTGTATTTCAGTATCAGATATTACATTGGCCAAACATGTACTTGGTGTGGGTTGTGAACACGGCTTCACAAACATGGTTAACAAGTCTGTTGGTCTTAAAGAAGCTTGTGCCCGTCACAGTCACTGCAGAGTCTCTAAGTGGCAACAGAAATAGTGATTACGGGCGCCTGGGTGGCTCAGTCATTAAGCGTCTGCCTTGGGCTCAGGGCGATATTCCGGAGTTCTGGGATGGAGCCCCATGTCAGGCTCTTCCGCTGGGAGCCTGCTTCTTCCTCTCCTACTCCCTCTGCTTGTGTTCCCTCTCTCGCTGCCTGTTTCTCTCTCTCAAATAAATTAAAAAAAAAAAAAAAGAAATAGTGATTAAACTTGCCACACTAGGTCCTGTGTTACTGCAAACTCAGGAGGGAAGAAGACCATTCACAGTGCAAGGCTAAGACCCACTGAAACACCTACAGTCATGACCACAAGCACAGCTAGCTGTAACCTGTACTCACAGGAGTAGAGGCATCTTACTTCATGGGGCCTTGCTCAGGGACAGGAAACAGCACACACATATCCTGCATCTGAGGATAAGGCTCCATTAGGAAAGATCCATGCTCTACCTGATGGCCCAGCCTAAGTCTCACCTTCCTGGTAACTGAATCCCTATGGGGGCATCTGGTCAATCTCACTTGGGCACACTCTCCAGGACCAGGGACTCCTTTAACCTTCACGGCTGTCCTGTGTAGTCTGGGTTTACACTAGCACAAGAATCTGAATCTCCTTCCATCTTAGAGAAAGAGGCATTAGTCATCCAGGGCACTCTCCTCCCTCCGTAGAAGCAATCGCCTTCGGGGTAGCCAGGTGGGAGTCCCCCTGTGTTCCTCTGACTGTGTAAAGAACACTGAGCAAGGCTAGAGATGCGAACAGATAGACACTGCTTGTTCCCATGGCAACTGGTCATTAGACAAACAGATGAAGAGTCATGATCCGAATCATCCAGGAATTCTTAGAGCCTCTGGGTACATGGCTGAATTCAGGATTGTGGAGTTAGTGGGAGGAAGAACAGGGGTAGACGGGGGACTTTGCATCAGTTGGGCCAGTTCCCTGTCTGTGTTGTGGTGTGAGCTCTGGTGTCACCCCTGATGGGTCATCCATGGACCAAAGAGTTTTTAGTAGCAGTAGTCATAGCATTCAGTTCACATTCTTCTTAAGAAAAGCTTTCTAATACAATTGTCCCAGAAAATTCTGAGAAAGAATTTGGCTTTTTCTTTCCTTTAGGAAATAGAATGGAAAGAAACTACACTCATGAAAATACTATGAACTCTGTGTTGATCTTCTTTGGAAGGGCTCGGGAATGACAGAGCTGAAAGTACCCCAGAGGCAGGGAGATCAGAGCCCACAACCAGCTCCCCCCCAGCCCAAACCAGATCCAACCCCTTCTGAGGCTGTGTGCAGGTCTGGTCTGCCTCTGGGGTCTCCTACTTCCCAGGACAGATGCGACCGATCACATTCTGTGTTGACTCTTCCTTTCATCTCTTCAGGGCTGGTGGTCACAATGTTCAAAATCCAAAATCTCATACGTGGGAGTAAAGGACTATACATTTTAGTGACTTCATTGCTGTTTTTATCATGAAATCCTGTGCTTCATGAGCCTTTCACACAGAATCCTGTTTTCCAGGATTGCTTTTTTTCCCCCCCTAAACAATAAGGCAGCAGTGATGAGTCCTTCCATGTGCTTCAGGACACTGGTATCAATGTGTCTCATGACACCTGATGTTAACTTCCTTCCCTTGGCTCAGGGTCTCTCTGCCAGATGCCCCCAGAAAACAAAGGCTGTCACCAATGTTTCCTGGATATCCTGGCCTTTGCAAAAAAAGGTTCTAAATTAGTCCTGGACTGGCAAGTTTCCATTTGTTCTGTACTGTGTTACAGATATTCTCTCCTTTATTACTTTTTAAGTTTTAGCAAAAGCAAGCAAGGATCATATAATGACTGTATGTTCAGGGTCTTAAAATTCTACAGGGTAACTGAGGACAAAAGACAAATGACATCATTTCAAGGAAATAATCAGGCGTTTGTTGCAGTAAGGAAGGAAGTATTCATGTTTCATCCTGACTTTACCTTTCCCCTTCCCTAAGGGTATTTATAACCTTCCCTTTGGTGATAATTCTGGAAACTGAACAGGGTAAGGTATTGTTGCTCCCATCTTAAAATCAGATATCTTATCCTAATTTCTGATTCACTAGTACTGGCAAGTAGAGTTAAGGAGCTGAATATTGGAAAAGCTTCATAACTATTCTAAAGCATCCATCCAGAAACAGCATCTACAGATGCCTCAGTGGTTCAGTCTGCTAAAGCATCTGTCTTCAGACTCAGGTCATGATGTAAGGGTCCTGGGATCGAGTCCCAAGTCAGGCTCCTTGCCCAGAAGGGAGTCTGCTTCTCCCCCTGCCTGCTTTGTTTGGCACTCCCCGTTTGTGATCTCTGACAAAAATAAAATCTTAAAAGAATAATAGCATCTAGAGAAATAATATTCTATAAACTTCTGTACTGTACTATCTACCGAGCATGGTACTGGATTTGAAATTAAAGAATCTCCAGCAACAGTCATGTTGCTTTTCTTATCAACAGATCTTGCCATCTCTAGTGTGCATCCTGTCATCTTTTTCGGAACAGGACAGAGCCCTGGGCACATGAAGAGAAAGGAGACAGTAGCCACACACCCAAGTAAGGGCAGATGACAGAAGCAGACGACACAGACGGAGGCTGAAGATCAAAGGACAAAACTGAAGCTTAAAATGGGGTTTGGGAAGCTCTGCTTGAATGGAATGGTTCTGAAAGCCCATCTTTAATTCTCTGGTGGTCACCGAGGGACAGCTCCTGTCTCATTCTTCACATGCTCCTACATCCTCAAGGACTGACCTTCTGTTCTAGTGTCTTCCAGGGCAGTCACGGTGAAATCAAAAGGCCTCCCCATGGCCACTGAGGGTCTATGTGAACTGATTGCTGTTCCACTGCTAGTGGAGGCATGTGAAAAATCTGTACACACAGGGAGCTTCTCAGTGTAAGCCCCCATGTGATTTATTCCTTTTTGATTTTTGAGTGCACTTATATCGTGGAGACAGAACAGTCTGGTACAACATCAGGAATGTGGGGGAGACTGACCCTCCCCTATCAAATCTTATGCAGACCAGCCCTACCCATCGAGACTTACCCACTGACCACTCTCGGACCCATTCTCAGAACGGTACCTGGGAGCTTCACTGTTTGCACTGGACTCATGGTAGAGTAAGTTGGGCCCCTTCATCAATACCTAACTGATGCTAAAAGTGCCAGAATCCTTGGGGATGGGACCCTGGAGATGGTAGATCTAAAATCTACACAGGGGATTTCAATGGGAAGCCCTACCTGAGGGTGACTTTTCTAAACAGTGTTTGTGAACATTTCATGTATATACAAATCACCTGGGATTTCCACTAAAAACAGATTCTGGGTCTCTATACTCAGATATCATGAATCCCTAAGTCTGGATGAGACCCATGAATTTGCGTTTTTATGTTGTAAAGCATTTTATTTATCTGAGACACAGACAGAGAGAGCAGGAGTGGGGGTATTGGCAGCAGAAGGGGGAGGAGTAGACTCCCCAGGGAGTGTGGACTCAGACAGGGGCTTATCCCAGGACCCTGAGATCATGACCCGTGCCAGAGGCAAACAGTTTAGCAATTGAGCCACCCAGGCAACCCTAATTTATATTCTAACAACCGTCGAGGTCCCTGTCCACAGACTGCATTTCCATTAGCACTGAGCTAGAGAACGCAGAGCACACAGAGTCCCTCAGACTCAACCATCATGCGTCACCACACATACTGCCATGCGCAGTGAACACTACTGACAGTTCCAATGAAGATACTTTCTGCTGATCCTGGAAGGCCAGTTAGGGACTAGATGAGGCAGTGGTGTCTGTGTACGGCTGTTTGGGAGAAATGGTATGTGCTCATGCATCAACGGACTATGTATTAAGCACCTACTACATGCACCAGGTATAGGAGGCGGCCCTGGGCCCAGGACACCGTGCTGGGAATCTGACATACATGATACAAGCTAATCTCTTGGAAGCCCTGGGAATTGGGTACCTTATGTTCATATTTTTCCAGGAGGATCTGTGCTGGACGAGCCACCGTGGGAGTAGAATTCCCTTCTTTCTTCATCATCAGTCACCTTGAAAGTAATGTTGGATGTGATGGCTCATACAGAGAGAGCAGACTGGGAGTGAGAAGAGTGGGTGAGAGACTCTGAGGGAAATCTGATGCATCCATCATCTGCATGTATGTATTTGGTGAATTTTCATGTGTGGACTATAGGGCATATCCCAAGAATGGAAGGTGGGGTGCTCTGCGTTCTCTTGGAAGCGCTGTTTTAACTAGAAAGGCAAAACTGAAAATGAAGTTCTAAGTATTTTATTCTCCTTGATCTGAGTGTCAGCCTCAGGATAGTGGGAATGCCAACTCGGGCCACCCAGAGAAGGAGCTCTGTTCTCTAGACTGTTCTGCGGAGGGAGGATCAGGGATTGGCAGTGGACCGTGGAAGGCAGTTCTGTGGTCTGAGGTCATTTTCCACAGAATCTAAACTGACAAATCTGTCTGAGGCTCTGGCAGCCGCTTTTACCAGAGGGACTATTCCCACTGAGAATTCTGGAGTAGCTGAGCTGTTTCCACAATGTTAGGGCCCCAATTCTGGAAGAGGAACCCAGGGACCTCAGAAGGTCTGCTGCAGAGGTGGGACTAATGGCTGCCTTACGAGTTCCTATTCCACAGCGTGATGGTGGATGCCTAGTCCCTGATCCCTAGCAGTCCGAGGTCCTCTGCACTGGAACAGGCGCCTGACTCAGGACCGTGAAGGGCTCACCTGCGTTCTCCTCCTGCGCATGTGCGAAGTTTGGGTACCAGGAAAGGCAGAAACCGGAGACGCCATCCAAAACTCTGGGTGCGATAAAAATATCGCTCAGTGGGAGGACTGGTCTGTCCACAGCCTCTGGCCCCACCTTGTCTGAACTGGGAACTCAGATGTCTGGTTTTGGTTGAGAAGCCACTGGAGGCGGTCCTCCGGAGGCCTGAGGTGGTGAATGGAGGTGCACAAGATGGCGGACTTCGGCCCTGAAAGGGGCTGTGTGCGTCACAAGTCCTTCATGCGCATGGGCAGCACTCGATGGTAAACCTCCGGCCCATGCGCGGTGAGCGGTCATCACCAGGGGTGAAGGCTGGGGTCGCTTGGCAGAGAGTCGCACTGGTGTGCTGTGCGCATGTGCAAAAGTGGGCGGAGCCAGACAGGGAAAACTGTAACGTTGAGTCTTCCACCCTCTTACACTGTGGGCGCAATGTTAAGGCCACAGGAGAAAGTACTCAAGAAGAAACGTGGTTCTGTGTGGTGGTAACACTTGAACGGATGTACCTTCAAATTTTCAAGACTTACTTTGACCAGCGAATTGTTTCTTCACATGGTTAGGCATGCTCGATGTGTGGGAGGTTGCAGTGAGGTCTTCACAGACACACCACGGAAGGAAAGCAAGGCCAGTATCTGATGGGCAGCGCCTGAATCAGTTGCCTTTTTCTGGAAGGCCTAGTTGACTGGATTGGTTGAATTCCTTTTCCTCCATTCCAGTGCATTGACTGAACATGTGGGCTGCTTGCAGACGCTACAGAGACAGTAGAGTCACGGGAGTCTAATGGCTTCCCTGTAATTTAACAGTGGAAACATATTTGGTAGAATATTACATTTGTCTGTTTTGTTTTGGTGTTTGATTTGCAAGGCTAGGTCAACAATTGTCCCCTCACTGTTAGAATGCACGGTCAGAGGGTCTTGGGGTGACTCACTTGGTAGAGCTGTCTTAGGCTCAGGTCAGGATGCTGTGGTCCTGGATTCAAGACCCACTTCTGGCTCCAAGCTCAGCAGAAAATCTGCTTCTCCCTCCCGTTCTGACCCTCCCACCTAATCCTGCTCCTTCTCAAATAAACATTCAAAAAAAAAAAAAAAAAATCATGACGGTGCAACCATCTCATGTCCCAGAATCACGCAGATAAGTCACCTGTGTATAAAGATCGGCATTTCATGATGTGGGTCCTAGCCGGAGACAGATGCATTTAACTAGGCATGTGCATAAACAAGGGATGTTTCTCCAAAGGTGTTGTATTGTCAATTACTCAGGAAATGATGTTTTGGGAATGCAGTAAATCCATTTATAATAACAGGATATCACTGCCATCATATAGCGTTGGTTCAGGAAAACAATTCAATGGAGAGGAAGTATCTGACAATATTTACGAACACTGAAGCAACACCAAGGTATTTTAGTGCCTGTGTGTTAGACAATTCCAAATGGAATTTCACATCTACTCTGAAATTGCAGGAGGAGGAGGGTACACCTCAAACTGACCAGCTGTTAGGTCTAAAGATCAAGCGATCACTACTGGGGACAACTAAGGGAGATTTTTATTTTATTTAAATATTTTCAAAGTTTGTATTCTCTCATTTTTATTTTACAGTTCAAGTTATGCCTATGTGTAGATGTTTTCTCTCACTACCGTAACCAATTTTCACAAATTTAGGAGGCAAAAAAAGAACACTCTATTCTTTATATGTCTGAATTACAGTGGGCTTGGCTGAGTTTTCTGTTTAGGGTCCAACAAGGTCAAAATCAAGATTTCATGAGGGATGGAACCATCTGTGTAGCCTCTAACAGGGAATCTACCTCAAGACTCCTGAGACTGTTGATGGCATCCATCTGCTTCTCCCTGTTGATACTTACCCTCTCCATGGTCACACATTGTCCACAGTATCCCCAGAGATAGAAAACATCAACTCTCATTGTTGACTCACACTTTTACCTGTGTATTCCATCGAAAAGCTTACTGAGTATTTTATGTAAGTGTGGTTATTGCCTCATGAACTGAAATTACAAACAGCAGTGAATTGTGAATCAAATGCAAATCAGGGAATTAGTGAGAATGAATGAATGAGTGACCTCCTGGAACTCCATCACCCAGAGCTCTACCTGTCCTCGCCCTCTGCCTCTGCGCCACATGGTGACCTGAATCTCCACACCTGCCGATGTCCATGAACCCTAGCACTCTGCCTGCAATGACCCCTCTAGGCTGCCTCACGCTCTTCCACATTCATATTGTGCATTTTAGACTTTTACACCAGTAAACCCCTCTTCACCTAATTCTAGAGCCCTTAGTCCAAAATTTCATTGTCCTTGAATCTTCCATTCTTTCCTCCTCCTCTGTGGTCATTTATTTACCCTCCACCCCATCTTTCTAATAACTTCTGCCCATTTATTGTATCTTTTATATCGACTGCCCTCAGTATCTCAGCCATCATTTACCAGGACACCTTAGTTTCCTCATGGCCCCACACCCATTATGCTCAACCCTATGCTCCCTTTTTCCCATGGGCCCTTAAGCCTATTGATGCCCACCCGTCTCCCAGCTGTGAACATCCCCTCCACCCACATTAAACCCTGTGTCCATTATGTTCCCCTGGCATCAACTTTTTTCCCCACCATTCATCTCTGCTCACAGCACTGGGCACCCCCGGGCCTCCATTCACAAGCAACTATCCCCCTTACACCCCGATGTTCTTTTTTTTTTTTTTTTAAGATTTTATTTATTTATTGGACGGAGATAGAGACAGCCAGCGAGAGAGGGAACACAAGCAGGGGAATGGGAGAGGAAGAAGCGAGGAGCCTGATGTGGGGGGTCGATCCCAGACGCTGGGATCACGCCATGAGCCGAAGGCAAATGCTTTCTGACTGAGACACCCAAGGGCCCCCACCCCTATGTTCTTTCGCCATTACTAGGCAATAAGCTTTGGCTGCCTTTTACCCACCAGTGCATTTGATCTCCCTTTTGCCAAGTAATTCACCACCCATTATCCCCTTCCTCTCCATTTTTCCTCCACCCTTTCATTCTTTCAACACACATATGCCTCATCGCCTTAATATCCCTGCATACACCCACCCCCAACCTTCAAACCTGTAGTGCACTTTAATCCCTCAGTGACAGTTAACTCCCTACTGCCTTCCAGCCCTGTTGTGGGTTACACAGAATGCCTCAGATAAACATGCTCACCTCTTCATCCTCAGTACCTGTAACTGTAACCTCCTGGGGCAATAGGATCTTTGCAGATGTAGCAAGCTAAAATGAGGTCATACTGGATTCAGGTAAACCCGAATTCAATGACTGCAGTCCTACTGAGACGAGGGAATTTAGACACACACACAACACTGTGTGATGATGAAGCCAGAGACAGAGATCCATCTACCAGCCCAGGAAGATCAAGGAGAGCTGACAGTGCCCAGATGTCAGAAAGAGGAAAGACTCCATTGCACAGATAAAGTGTGGCTCTGCCAACAGCGTGACCTCAGCCACCTAAGAACTTCCAGAAGTGAGAACCAGAATTTGGGGGCTTGTTTAGCCCCCCAGTTGTGCTAATTTGTTCCAGGAACCCTAGAAAACTAACACAAGTTCTGTCCTCTTCCCCTGTGGCTATCCCCCAAGCCCCACACTCTGTGCACTCTGTTAATCCCTGTGGCTTCACCTGCCCCCACTGCATCACTATGCAATGTTTCATAGCAAGACGGTAGACAACTGAATACCATGGGACACATTTAAGAGCCTGGATGAGTTATGTCTGAGATACTACGGGCTACTTGGTACAGTCAATTGCCAAGATTTTCACTGCACCTGTTTTTCCAGACACGTCAGAATCTGAAAGCAATAGGTCTCTCTCAAGTTGCTGTCCACTGCTGTTTTTTCCAAACCCTAGAAAGACAGAGAAGTGGTTCTGAAAGTAACGAGTTGTTTTGAGGTATGTGGACTGTCACCACCAAGATTTATGGAAATAGGTGTTATATTGAACATGGTAAGTACCACCGAGTGACATCATCCTCCTCATCCTGTACTTCCAAAACCAAAATGAGCAAAAATCCCTTTTGACATTCTGCCAAACACCATATAATTAAAAACACACAGTACAAAGTCAGCCCCGTATTTTACAATGAACTTTGCCATGTTTTACTACTCTCTCTGGTTAAAGTTTACGTTGACTGATGGAAGCGTGGCTATCCTGCTTTCTTTTGGATTCCATTTGCATAGGATATCTTTCTCCACACCTGCACTTTCAGTCTGACTGTGTTCTTACAGCTGAAGTGAGGGCGCCTGGGTGCCTCAGTCGATTAAGTGTCTGCCTTCGGCTCAGGTCATGATCCAGGAGTCCCCAGATGGAGTCCAATATCGGGCTCCAAGCTCATCAGGGAGTCTGCTCCCTCTGACCCTGGCCCCTCTCAGGCTCCCTCTTGTTTTCTCTGTTCTCTTTCTCAATTAAAAAAAATAATAATAGTTTTTAAAAAATGAAGCGAGTCTCTTCATGACTCTATACCTTTGGGTCTTGTATTTCTTTCCATTCAGGCAATCTGTATCTTTGGCTTACAGAACTTAGTCCCTTTATAGGTAAAGGAAGGAACAACACAAGTATGAAGTTACTGCTGTCATTCTTTTGTTTTCTGGCTGTGTAGAATTATTTGACCCCTTCTTATTCATTGGCTATCTTTGTGATTTGATGATTTTCTGAAACGGTATACTTAGATCATTTTCTCCCTCCCCATTCTGTATCTACTATTACATTTTTCATTTTCTGAGTACCATGAGGCTTAAAGAAGACATCTTCTAGGAGTCTATTTTAACTTCTTACCAGCTTCATTTTGCATACTAAAACACTTTCACAACTCCAGCAACTCTTTAAAAAAGTGGCTGTACAACCGTATCTCATTTCATGGAAGAGATAGCACTTCTCTGATATCTATGACGATTTCTTCATTTCCACATCAATTCATACTTTCCCACGATTACTATTATGAACATGAATCACAGTTGACTGGACTGCCATCTCTTTTCCCTAAAGACCAATTAGTAACTGATTTAATTTGTAATAGTCACAAACTGTTTTAGTTCTAATAAACGGAGAATGACGTTTTGAACACCCACTTCATGATGACCTATTCAATGTCAGAAGCACAAATAGAATATCCATTTAGATTTCTTTCATATACTGTATGTTCTATTGTCCTTCATCTTCCATGCAAGAGAGATATGCATGGATCCCACCTAAGCAAGAAGGGCATCTCTTATCCTTGACCCAACAATCACCTACGTACTTTCACACATCCACCAGGAATAACTGAATTTTCTGAAGAGTTGAGAGAGTAGAAACACATTGATATTCCCAAGTCACAAATCTCATATAGGGTCAATGGAAATGCACGCACACTGAAATTACACCCATACAAATATCCCTCCCTTCCATCGTTTGAAGCAGAATAGCATACACATTATCTAACCGACTAACCTTGTATTATTCCTTCTGAGGTGATATCTGAAGTGAGTAACTCACGTACTGCTTTCTACTGTGAATTCTGTGACATACATTGGACATTTGATGTTCATTAAATACGTTTCTATGTTTCTACATAGTTCTATCTTTGAAGTTACTTTTCTTCTCTGAACTCTGATGATGATTTCTAAAATAAAACAACATCTTTCCTCATTCATTATCGTTGTACATCTTGAACCAAGACTACATTTTTGATACCAAATAAGGATTGAATTCCACTAAAAGGCTTTGCTGCTTTCTTGACGTATTACAGTTTAGCTCCTGTATGATTAGTGATGAGATTCAGCAAGTTATGACTTCCAGCTAGAGGTCTGTCACATTCTTTCATTTGTAGTATTTTTCCTCAGTATGAACTCTATGATGCTGACGTGGAGTTAGGGCTCAACAGTCCTTCCAAATTCTCTCACAGTCTTCAAATTTGTAAGACGAGCCCCACTATGAATTCTGTAATGTTCGGTAAGGCATGATTTCTGCTTAAAGGCCTTGCCACATTCTGTACATTTGTAAGGTTTCTCTCTGGTATGAATTCTGTGATGTCTAGTGAGTTTTGTTTTATGGGAAAAGGCCTTGTTGCATTCATTACATTTGTAAGGTGTCTCTCCAGTATGAATTCTCTCATGGCTTTTAAGGTTTCCTTTATTTTTAAAGTCCTTGCCACATTCTTTACATTTATACGCTTTCTCTTGAGAATGAGTATTTATATGCACACTAAGGTGTGGGAGCTGTTTAAAGGTTTTGCCACATTCTGTACATTTGTAAGGTCTCTCACCAGTATGAACTCTGTGATGTGTACTGACGTTTGCTTTGTGGAAAAAGGCCTTGCCACATTCTTCACATTTATACAATTTCTCTCGAGAATGAGTATTTATATGGTTAGTAAGGTGTGAGAGCTGTTTAAAGGTTTTGCCACATTCTGTACATTTGTAAGGTGTCTCTCCAGTATGAATCCTCTCATGGCTTTTAAGGTTTCCTTTATTTTTAAAGTCCTTGCCACATTCTTTACATTTATACGCTTTCTCTTGAGAATGAGTATTTATATGGTGAGTAAGGTGTGAGAGCTGTTTAAAGGTTTTGCCACATTCTGTACATTTGTAAGGTGTTTCTCCAGTATGAATTCTCTCATGTATGTTCACGTGTGATTTGTGCCGAAAGGCTTTGCCACATTCTTTACATTTGTAAGGTCTCTCACCAGTATGAACTCTGTGATGTGTACTGACATTTGCTTTGTGGAAAAAGGCCTTGCCACATTCTTCACATTTATACAATTTCTCTCGAGAATGAGTATTTATATGGTGAGTAAGGTGTGAGAGCTGTTTAAAGGTTTTGCCACATTCTGTACATTTGTAAGGTGTCTCTCCAGTATGAATCCTCTCATGGACGTTAACGCATGATTTGCGTCGAAAGGCTTTGCCACATTCTTTACATTTGTAAGGTTTCTCTCCAGTATGAATTCTGTGATGTGCAGTGAGGTTTGTTTTGTGGGAAAAGGCCTTGTTGCATTCATTACACTTGTAAGGTTTCTCTCCAGTATGAATTCTCTCATGGCTTTTAAGGTTTCCTTTATTTTTAAAGTCCTTGCCACATTCTTTACATTTGTAAGGTTTCTCTCCAGTATGAATTCTGTGATGTTTAGTAAGTTTTGGTTTCTGCTTAAAAGCTTTGACACATTCTTTACATTTGTAAGGTTTCTCTCCACTACAGATTGACTTATGTAAATGTATTCTCGATGACTCACTAGACACGTTCAAAGGCTTATCACTAGACACGTTCAAAGGCTTATCATATCCGTATGGTTTCTTTCCCACATGAATTCTCTGATGATCTCTCACGCTGGAGGACTGGTTAAACTCTCTTTCACAATCGTTACCTTTATAAGAATTCTCTCTTATATGCATAGTGTGATGTATAAGGTTGGATCTTGCATCAATGAATTCCGCACACTTAATACGTTCAAATTGGTTCTCTTGAAAATGAGTCCTCATATCTTTATTAACATTTGAGCCTTGATCAAACATTTTCTCACACTCACTGCCTTGAGCAACTCTGTCTCCATTGAAAATGCTCCAATAATTTTCTAGGGTTGCGTCCTCAGTGAAGGACTTCTCAAGTGGTACCCACTTAGCAGTCGTTTCTTCATTTTGAAATGTCTGACGTTCAGAAATATTTGACTGAAAGGCCAATCCAGTCCTCTCTTCAACACTGTTCAAATCATTATTTTCAGCATGGACTAGGTAACTTTCCAGATTTTCCACATACTCTTTCCATGCATATGTACACTTGAAGAGTTGACTGGAGCTTTTGCTTACACACACACCCTGCATTGCAGAAAGAGTGGACTTCAAAAGGAAGGGTTTACAAAATGTTTCATATCCCTCACCATCTTGGGCAGTAAGAGTCTTGTTATGGGCAGTACTCTCAATTTGGACATATCTGTTACAATCATGATCGCAGTCTATTGTTAAGTGTAAATTCTCAAGGACGCTATGTTGATAACGACCCACTGACACGTTTTGAAATGAAGCTTCTTTGCACGGCTCTGGCTGGAAGCTCAGGCTGCCATGGGAAGATACCGCTGAAAGATTGAATAACAGAAAAGTCAAGTCATTCCATGCTGCTACCTTCAGATGAATACACTGATGACGTCTAATATACAACCATAAAATCAATCAGAGAGTGTCAGCAAGACAGCTGACAAGGAATCATCAGGACTTCATTTCTCCATGGACACATAAACGTGCACACAACATACTGACCACATTGCTAAACAGATGATTCTGTAGTACTGTCATGATATAACACAAATCCTCTCCTCTCCCTCAAAGAATCAGAAAAACCATTCTGAGGCCACAAGCAGAGGAAGGATGAATTTTTTAAAACACTTATTTGAGAGAGAGAGAGACAGAGGGAGAGCATGAGAGGGAGGATACCCAAAGGAGAGGGCAAGCACATTCTCATCAGAGCAGGGAGTCAATACGGGATTCAATCCCATGACCCTGAGATCATGACCCAAGCAGAAGTCAAAGACTTAACTGACCGAGCCATCTGGGCCAGTGGAAGAAAGGAAATTTACACATAAAATGGAAATGAACAAAATACAATTCACCAAAAATAAGGAAATATCAATAGGCAGATATGGTTTTACGAATAAAACAAAAATAAAAATCAATAGACCTTTAAGTAAATCAAGTAAAAGTGAAAAGGAAGAACAACTAAAATCAAAAGCCTTGAAAGCAGATGCAGTATCACTGAAACAATAGAAATAAAAATAATTATGAGGCAACATTACATAATTGTATGCCAAGAAACAGATACCAAAAGTATCAAAAACATAACCAACCAGGATTACATCCTGAAGAAATATGTTAACGTTGGGTTGCTCTGAACTGAGGTGAAGATCCGGAGGAAATGTTGTCTCATGAATAGACTTGACCTACTGCTTGTGCCTCTACAAGATGGAAATCAATAAATCACAGGTGTAGATCAGGAGCTCACAATGTAATTTCAAGGAATAAAAACAATGCTGGATACACCAAATGTGTAATTTTCTTCTGACATTCACAGCAGTATCCATAATAGGTTTTCCTTCAGGATGTTCTGCTGCTCATTCGGCACTGACATACAGAGGAAAATGAGAAACTCGTGGACTTGGAAGCTTTGACTTGACCTCCTTCCAAGCAGCGTACATAGGGCTAATCTTAATGGTCTAGAAGACACCCAAGACCCACACTGCACTACAATGGACACACCCCTGGTCACTCTGTAAAGATACCAAAGAAGTCGACACCCAAAATCATGACAGAAATCTCGTCACCCAAAAGCCGTCACTCTTGGTGGGACTCCTTAGGAGACAATGACCAATGGGTTGACCATACTCATGTTTGGCAGTAAAATCTGTAGAACTTAACCTAAGCCCAGGGAAGTAAAGGGAGAGAGATCATGGTAAAGACAGCCATCAGTTTGCCAAGATTCCAGCTACACTCTATGACAATTACATTATCGCTACTGCCAAGCCCTGGGAAGGCATTCCGCTATGGGAGTAAGGGAATCACCATTCACAGAGCAGCTGGATGGCTAGTCGGTACTCTGTGTGACACCTGAGCTTTACTTTTAAGGTTAATCCCCCTGTTAATTACAGAGATTACTTAAAAACAAAATCTTAAACAAGAGAAAACCTGTCACTACAAAGTGAAGACATTCTTTGATACATTTCTCAGCAGAACTGTGAGAGAATTAAGGGTGTTATTAGAAAAACAGAAGACATTCTTTAATATATTTCTCAGCAGAAGTGTGGATTTAAAGAAGCCCCTTCGTGTCTCTGAGACAGCAAGGATCACATCACTTTGCAGGCATACAAGTAATAAAGGAACAGCATGACATCATTTAAGAGTCGAATAGTATCTTCCCTAAGAGTAAAATTTCTCAAATAGGGTCAAAAGAAAAAGAGAGACACTATTATCCCTTCCCAGACATCCATCCTCCCTCGATCCTTTAGGCATATTAACAAATGCAGCTGACAAATGAAGAACATGGGGTTGAACGACCTGGGTCCACTTATATACTTTTTTTGTGTGTGTGTGTGTGGATACGTACTATGCAGTACTGTGAAAATATTTTCTGTTCATTATGATTTCCTTAATACTGACTCTTCTGAAGCTTACATTATTATAAAAACACTTATACAAATACAGACAACATACTAAGAGTGGGACATTAACTGTTTATGTTTTAGGTAAGGCTTCCTCTCAACAACAGGCTATTTCCATGGAAAGTAGGTACGGTTTTACTTTTAGGGACCCAAAAGTGAAAACCAGATTGTCAATTGTGGAAGAGTTGACACCCCTAACGTCTGCATCGTCCAAAGCTAAAATGTAACTGATTTAAGTGTTTGAACCTTGGATTTTTCTCCGTAATAAATATCCTAATGGAGATCATGTCTGCAAAATGAGATGGGCTTACTGCTTCCTGCTGTGAATGCCTGATATTATAGAATTTGCATTCCATTACACAGTTTGCAACTGCTCATATCTGTAATATTTTTATCCTTCACGAAGACATTTTTTTGAAGTATATGTTAAAAATATAGGATTGTCATCAATCATCACATTTCAGGCATTTCTATCCAGTAGGCTTTCACTGAAGCTGAGGAAGAATGTGTTCATGGGAAAACATGGCCAACCTTCTTGACATGTGTACAGCATCTCCACAGGAGTATTATCTCATGTTGAAGAGTTCTGAGTATGAAATAATGGCTTTGCCACATTTTCGACATTTGTAGGGTTTCTGTCATCCTGCACTCTCTCATGGTTAGAAAATTGTACTTCTACTTAAAAGCTTTGCCACATTTTTTTCTATTTTTACATTCCTCAGCCTTCTCACCACTATGTACTACCTTATGTTGATAGGTTTTGAGTGATAATCAAAGGCTTTGCCACATTGTTTACATTCATTAGATTTCCTTCCAATATGAAATCTCTGCTGTTGACCGAGTTGTGAAGATGAGTCCAGATATCTGCCAGACTTACCACATTTAGTTGTCTTCTCCCCAGTGAGGGATAGGTTTTGAGTGATAATCAAAGGCTTTGCCACATTGTTTACATTCGCAAGATTTCTTTCCAATATGAAATCTCTGCTGTTGACCGAGTTGTGAAGATGAGTCCAGATATCTGCCAGACTTACCACATTTAGTTGTCTTCTCCCCAGTGAGGGTACCATGGCAGTGTGTACGCGAAGACTCGAGCTTGCATCGAAGACAGTCCACCATGCATTACTAAGTTACTACGATACACTAGTTCTCTGGAAACTGAGTTCCCTGAGGCTTATTACACTTGGACCCTTGATTCATGCTTTTTAGAGACTCATTTTATTAATACGTTCTGTCTCCATTCTAAACACCTCAGTAATTCTGGAAGCTAGAAGGGCCTTTACAGAGGACTCCCAGTGCACAACACATAAAAAAAAAATGCTCCACATTATGTATTCTACATAACTATTGACCAGTGATGAGTCCATAAAGAAACCCCCATGTTTATAAAAATCAGAGACATTGGAGGGCGCGTGGGTGGCACAGCGGTTAGGCGTCTGCCTTCGGCTCAGGGCGTAATCCGGCGTTATGGGATCGAGCCCCACATCAGGCTCCTCGGCTATGAGCCTGCTTCTTCCTCTCCCACTCCCCCTGCTTGTGTTCCCTCTCTCACTGGCTGTCTCTATCTCTTTCGAATAAATAAAAATAAAATCTTTAAAAAAAAATCAGAGACATTGGAAAAGCATAGATCATGTGTTGGTTGAAGAATAATGAATCTTCCGACAAGGACTTCTCAAATCAATCCCATTTAGAATTCTTATCTTCCTCTTTCGATGTCTCACTTTCAGAGATGTTCCTGTGCATGATTGATCCAAAATTACATTTAAAATGGTTTCAGTGATTATTTTCAGCATGGACTAGTGGGGGTTTCTAGAATTTACAAATGCACTTTTAGAGAATAGGAACCTATAAAAATTGGTTTGGGTCCTTGGGTTCAAAGACATTTTTCTGCAATTATAACTGACTAAGGGGCGATTCTCCCCCAATGACCCCCCAGAATGTTTTTGCCCTTGACCTCTTCCAGTAGGAGGGGTTTCATTATGGGTAACTGTCCCAAGTTTGGTTTGATCTGACATAACACCCGTCCTGTCCTTCCCTTCCCCCAAGATTCCCAGTCAGTTGTAACTAGAGATACTCAGGGCTCAGGGCCACAGCTTTTATACCTTCCATATCACAATCTTCTTTGCCTGTCTTTGCTAACAGGCCTAGAGTATTACGGAAACAAACAACTAAGAGATACAAAATAAGTTACCCCACTCACTATGCTCACATGCATATACATTAAAGTGCTAACATGGCCCATTAATACCTACCCTAGGGCATCAGCAAATGAGCAACTGGAAGCACTTGGCCTTTGCTCTTCAATGGAGACAAAAATGGACCAATTTACCTTTTAGAGTGCTCCAGAAGCCAGCTGGGAGAACCCAACACACCCAGCAAGTACCAATGAAGAAGAGCCATGTCAAAGAGACAAGGGAAGGCTTTGACACTTGCCCACGGCAGCTGCTCACCCTCCCTGACACTCCATGGCCACACTGTGAGAAAACTCCTACAACGGACTGACCTGTGTGTTCAGTGATCTGACCTCTCTGCAGCTGCCTGAGGAACGGACAGCACTTCTGTCATGCACGACATGGAAAAAAGAGGGAAGGAGCACGCCCTCTGGAAGCACTGTGGTAGCTTCTCAGACAAAATGGACTATTTGTTCAGACACAGACAGATAATAGAGCTGAAGGGAAACAGAGGAAGCTATCACGGGCTGTAAAGTAACTGCGCTTTCTTAACCTGGGAAATTACAAGAATCTTGACACGACAAATACCCAGAATATGTGTGACACGCACCATAATTACTATGATCTGTGTGCTTTTCTGCAGAGCAAGTCCAGAAACCTGGGCCCAGAGGCTCTTTTTCTTTTTTAATCCTGAAATGTCAACAAAAGATCACAAGGCTACAAAAGATATAGAAAAATGTGTTCCAACCACAAGAACAAATTAAATATCACAAAGGGACCCTCAAATATGAAGAACTCTGCATTGCATGACAAAGGTGTAAGCATCATAAAGCTGTGCATGGAGACAGGAGGAGACAACAGATAGGGAACTAGATGGTACCAGCAAACTGGGCACGACCAAAATGTAACCCAAAGAGACAAAGTATATAAACCAACCACCCAGGAATTGGGAGCTGAAGAATACAATCACTGAACTTAAAAACACACCAATGGGTCACCCACAGACTTTATCAAGCAGAAGAAAGAATCAGACAAGCTAAAAACCCCTTGTTTTAAACTGTCTACTAAGACGACCAAGGAAAAATGGGGGAAAGGACACGGACTGGGGACTCAGGAGACACCTAAGTGGACCGATATGTACATTAAGGGGACCCCATAAGGAAAGGATGGTGAAACGGAGAAGAGAGTTGACAGGAAGAACTAAAGGCTTCTACTTCACACATATGTGCAAAGGTAAGACCAATTCAACAATCTCAGGAATTCACAGTAGGATCAATGTCAAGACATGAACACAGTGACTCATTATAAATAACCTATCAACAATCAGAGGTGAGGGCACCCGGGTGGCTCAGTCGGTTCAGTGTCCCGTTCGGCTCATGTCATAATCCCAGGAGCCTGGGATCAAGCCCCACATAGTGCTCCCTGCTCACCACTCCCCCTGCTTGTGTGTCGGTTGCACTCTCTCTCGCTCGCTCTCTCTCCGATATATAAAGAAAAAAAACCTTAAAAAAAATCACAAATGAAAAGAGAATTTTGAAAAAGCCTGACAAGAGCAACTCCTCTTCTGCAGAAGAGCCCCTGTAAGATGATTACTGCAGTTCTCAGCAGACCCTATAGGAAGAAGGGAATGGGATCGTGTATTCGAGTACAGAAAGATTCAACAGTCTGCACCAAGAGTCATCTACCTGGCATAATCTACCTGTTTTCCACGAAGGTAGAAATAAAAACAATGCCTAGTAAAAAACCCTTCAATTTACTAGTAAACCTGTCCTACAAGAAATGTGATAGGACGTCTTTTGGGTTGAAAACCAAGGATTCTAAAGGGTAGCTGAAACCACAGGACAACATAAAACTCCTGCTCATGTCTGTACGTACACAATTCTAGAAACCTGCAGTGCTGTAATGAGGTAGCACAATCACTTGTATTTCTGCTACAGAATTGTCTTAAACAAAAGCATAAAATGCAGAAATCTGCATAATAAACTACACCACATAAAAGATAGAACTTGTGATAGTGGTAACATCCAGCAGGTTCAGGGATGGAGAGGATGAAGGAGAAAAGTTGCCTATAAAATTGACGACAGCAGTTGAAAATAGTTTCTTATACCCTTAAGATGTTTTAAGGAATCTCTAAGGCAACCAGAATGAAAATACAGACAGAAAACAGAAAAGTGAATGACAATGGTGTCAAACCATATCATGCGTACAACACCACAAGTAAGATAAAATATAGGACCTACACAATATACTGACATAGAAAATTTTTTAAATTGCTTTTGATTCACCAAAAAAGCTTCTCATGCCAAGAGAATATAAATTCAACAACAGATGTTGGAATTATTGCGAGTATTATAACAACTCACCTAGATATGCTAGAACATTCACCACCACCAGAAATACACAAGACGAGTTACAAACTCTGTAGGGGTGATATTTCATAGACACATACATAATGTTCCTGGCAAAGGGCACAAACCTGATTCACATTTGAGTCACACATTGTTCAAAAGTGTACAGGGCTGAAAACTGTCATCATATCACAAAATACATCGGTAAAGAAAAAAAAAAAGGCCACAATTAACTAACATTGAGGAAAGTCCCATACAAAAAGAAGCCTGTTATTAAGGAATTCAAAAATGAGAACAAGCAAAATTAAACTGAAAAAATGCCACATAATGCAATATACGAATTATTGAAAAGAAAACCTTCAATACAGGTAGAATTTAAACTGTGTATCCATGAAAAACAGGCATTGTCTATTTTGGCATAAGTTCAGTGACAGTAAAACTGTAAGGATTATTCATTACAATCAACCATGAAAAGCTGTAATGAAAAATATTATGAATAAGGACTTAAGTGACATCAAAAAATGTATTCTGTTACTCATATATTCCTCCTCTTACACAGAATTCAAGGGGGTAACCCATACCTTAGAACAAAGCAGAGAAGCAAAAACCTTCCCTTTCTAAATAAACAAACACCGTCACAGTTATAAAATATGCTGACAATCATTTTATAAGAAAGAAATACAGGGGAGTAAATCCAGATACATTCCTGAGAAACTAGTAAAAAAAACCTTATGATTAATTTTTCGTGAAGTAAAATTCCAACAGCAACGGGACATTTGTGTCACTAGGGGAATTTTACCATCTACATCACTTCTTACACAGCACATGCCCGGGTCGCATCAGAACTTTTGATCTAAGAAATAAGAGCTGAGTCTCAGAGACAACTAATAAGAAAGTGAAAACTTACGACAAAGTCACAGGAACGTCTTACTATACGAGAAAAATTAGAAAATGATGCATTTTTCAAAAGCTAAGAAATGAGACTTTACTATAGGCTGCAGGTTCCAAAGTTGTAAATCCCGAATAACATTACTGTATGTAGGAAGTCCAGGGAACAAATAGAGACATTACATTATTTCACCACTGAGGAATGGAACGTAAGGCGTGGAAACCTCTTCTTCTCGTTAATATAAAGGAAAATGAACATCTGAAGTGAAATAAAGGATTGTATGTTCTCCTGTTCGGGAAGTGCTTTGTTACCTGATGACATTACTGAGTCTCCATTGTGTACGATTAAGACTGAAGGCTCCATAACACTGGAAAGCATGAACCAGAAAACACATGATGTCTGCCTCCAGTGCTGCGGGGATTCCGCCCCAATCCCCAGTATGCCCCACACAACTCTGCACACTTTCTCCCAAGAGGCAAAACGGAACTTAGAAGAGACATAGTGCAGACGCCCTCAGGAATAGGGAGATTTCCCTAAGGCCCTCAAAGCAATAGAAAAGCTCTCTGATTATGGAGGCCCTCCCCCACCCCATGGCCCTCACTGTGGCTGTGGCGGCCCATCACTGGAGCTGAAGCAGAAGCCTTTGAGAATATGAAAATATGACAATATGTGAAAAGATGTCCCTCTGTGACAGACGGGGAAATACACCTGGGCTTCTCCAACTGATTTTCATTCCAGCAGAGCTACTGGAACCCCATTTTAAGGTCTATCTTCCTCCTCCTTCAAACTTGGACGTCCCTCTGTCATCGGCTTCATTCATTCCCACCTACCTGGATCAAAGACTACTGTCTTCTTCCTCTTCACATCCCACGGCTCCTTCCTCTGCTCCAAAAGGGAGACCAAATCAGGCTTCGACACAATGAGACCTGTTTAATAGAGAAACAGAATATAAGTATGGCTGTGGATCCTTGCAAGCCACTACTGGGCTGAGTAGGGAAGAGAGGACATTGCAGAATTCTAGAAGATGATTTCCCCAACACTGATCACCAACAGCCTCTAGAGAACATGCAGGAGTTTCAAACACTCACTTCCTAACTTGCACTTCCAAGTTCTACTGAGACAATAAGGCGGCGTAAAACTTGGAGTTTAAATGCAGGCAGTACTGCTCCATGCCACGCCAGGTTCAGAACTATAACTAATCAACAGAAACGATATTACCCTAAGGAAGCGGAAGCTAGACCTGAAAAGCAAACATCAAGAAGATTTCTGTCTCCATCTACAAATCCTTACTTTAGTCCCTTAGGGCAGTGACCTGAATTCCAATGTGCAAAGAGGAATCATCCAAGAGAAAGTCTTGAAAGGAAAGAAGAAACCCCGAGTGGGGCTTGGGAAATCTGGAAGGAGTCATCCTCACCCAAGAACAGGAGGTGTCTGTAGTTCTCCAGCATCACGTCCCTGTACAGTTCCCGCTGCGTGTGGCTCAGGCATCGCCACTCCTCCTGGGAGAATTCTATGGCCACGTCCCCGAATGTCAGCAGTCTCTGCAAGAAATACCACAGTCACCAAGTGGCCATCGACAGAGTTCATAATGGTCCCTAAGATCAAGAAGGAGTTAATGTCACCCGCTTGACCCCATCACCTGAGCTTCAGTGCTTACCACTGTACCCCCCAAACTAGATCCCACATTTTACTTCACTTCTTCTGTCCACCTTATCCTTTACTTCAGCCAGAACACCCCGTGGGCAGAGTCTCCTGCGGGAAAACAGAAACTATCCAATGAAATGTAATGACCGCCCAGCGGAAGTGCTTGGGCTAGCCCAGTTTGACGCAGAGGGACCCGGATGTAACCCATGGAGTAAACTAGTTACCTTTACCTCAATATAAAGCTAGTATTGTCCAACTATGGAGAAGCAGAATCCTTATTTACCGAATGTGCAAAGGGATCAGGTTTGAACTCAGGGTATGATCCTAGAGTTCACTGAAAAGGACACACAGGTCCAATATAAAGAGAACACTACACCAGTGTTCATAGCAGGTGTCAAATGTGAGAAAAATGATGGAAACAAAAAGTTATCCCCACAAAATCAATCTAACTATTTACATTTCATGCACCCATCCACACATGTAGGAAGTAGTTAAATACACATGAAACGTGATAGAGTAGAAAATTCTCATGGTGTTAATACAAGAACCATTTACAATGACGTCACACTTATAAATCACTTTGTGGATGATGATGCTTCTACCTTTTATTCACACTATCAACAAAAACACAGAGAATGATACACATAAAACAGCTATTATTTAGGAGTCTGCTATGATGAAGGATAGAGGCAGAAAAATGTTCACCTTTAACTCAGAAGGCTGACCCACAGACGGCATAGCTCTGCTAAGAGTCAAATACATGCTACTTGTTACCTTACGGTCTCTTAACTGCCTGTACATTTCACCGATATTAACATCGAACGGAGAGATAGCATCGGACAGATCGGGCCAAAGTAACAAGCACAAATTCAAAGAAACCTTTCTGATCTTATACTCGGTGCACTTACCCCGCCCCAACACTAAGCATAAAACCACCCGCTTCATGCAGCCAATGTGCAGCTCTTTCTGCTCACAGCTGCTGTCCCCGAGCTACTCAATAAACCGACTCTCGGGCACCGTAACACATCTCAAGAATTCGTTCTTGACCAACATTCTCAAGGACCCCACAACCCAGCATTTCATTGATGCTTTTGTGTCAATCATCATCTGTGATATAATTCAGCATTTAAGACAAACATGTTAATTATAGAATTCTTGTTTTCTTCATCTGAAAATACACAGAGGGAAAGAGGGCGCCTGGATGACGCAATGGCTCAGGTGTCCAACTCTTGATTTTGGTTCAGGTCATGGTCTCGGGGTCCAGGGAACCACTCAGCACAGAGTCCGCATGAACTTCTCTCCCTCCCCCTCTGGCTCTACGGGATCACCTCTCCTCCTCTCACACACACTAGTTCTCTCACTCACTACAATAAATAAATACAGTACTCTTCTTTTTTTTAAATGAAGAGAATGTCTACCACTTGAGTGTGGAATAAAGTAAAAACTCACAGGATGGCGGAATGACTGACTTAGATCCCCCAGGCCCAGGAGACAATACTACCAACTACAGGAAGGTCAGAGTCTTCATTTGTGCAGTGGAAACTGATGTAGGGGCCGAAGACATTTTTCATGAAAGAAATCGTTCTCATTAAACGTCAGGGACAGGACCCGTTGGCAGAAGAGCTGCAGTGTGACTGTGAGAAGGTACTGACTATAAACTCTTCATGTAGGGGTAGAGATAACAGAAGTCTCTGACGGGATTTTCCTATGTTCAAGAGGATCCTGGAGGTCTGGCTATGATCAAGCTAAGGCTGCTTTTGCCTCCAGCAAAGCATTAACACTAAGGCACTTGGGAATTCCTTGAGGAAACTCAATCTTTCCAAGTGCCAAGTATCTATATGTGGGCTGCAAGTTGCAAGGACATTTCCTTCTTCTCTACATTTCTTTTGCTTTGTTCTCCTGATCAGAAACTACAAGCAAAGGCAAAATCAAAAGAAAGAAGCTTCCAGGTGAAATGGGATGGTTTCAGCCCATCACCCAGTAAATCCGTCCAAGACCCTTAGGAATTAACAAGGACAACGTGAGCCTTACAGGGGGAGCTATCTGGCAGAGCTTCAAGCCATTACAAGAAGTTAACATCAGCCCTAATGACCAAGTTGATCATCAGCGCCTAAGGCACACTGAAGGACCTGTTGCTTGGTGTTGAGTAAGGGACAGGTGGGACTAGGGAGGGGTGGACAGCTACGGGGCTAGGTGACCAGGGTCATCAAAAATCCCAGGAAAGAGGGACATAAAGAAAACAAGAGCTAAGCGAATGTGACCAGACCTCCTCGTTTGTTTTAAACACCAGAGATGACATATTCAAAGGAGAAGTAATCATGCTGCTATCAGCGGTGACATCAAAGAGATTGAAGGCCCCTGGTCAGTTTTCTATAAAAGACCAACCATAAAGGCGCTGGGTGGCAACCATTCAGGACCCTGCTCACTCTAGAAAGCTTGCTTTCTCTTCTCACCTTCACGTGATAAACTATCACTTTCCCCTTTTGTGCCTGATACTCATTCTGCTACACCACACAAGAACCCAGCACCAGCGTGTTCCTTCTAGAAGCCTCCTTTCAGGCAAACTGGCTTGAGAGCTGGAATAGGGGAGGGGCCGGTGACAATCTGCCTGAATGCAGACAGGCCCAGGAGCGACCCACCCCCAAAGAGCCATAGGTCCTAACTCACCAATGGGCTACTTACAACCAGATTCGGTTCCCTAAAAGGGAAGATTCCATCTGTTCCCAGACTGCCTCATCTTCCCCTTTAAAACCAGGCCCCACCCACCACCTCCTGGCACTAGGCCTCTCTGGTGTCCTTCCCACCCCCGCTCCCTTGCTGTGCATTCAGTGAGCTTCTGGCTCCTTTGTTCTGCCTCAGCTGAATTCTCTCACTTCCTCTGCAAATGGCCCACACCTGCTCATCACCAAAAATCCCCATCTGCTCAAAAGACACCCCATTTAGGGACCACATTCTTGTACCCCTAAACAGTAAACCAGCATATCAATTAAATTATGAGAATTCAGTCGATTTATAGAAACTTCAATCACATATACTTTCCCGGACTGGTAATACCTAGTATATTTTAGATACATTCTAAAGGATATGAACCCCTCTTTTTTCGGAGAATACTCCAAATGATTCTGGATATCATATCATATCCACTGTTTATCTGTGCATTTTCTTACTCCCGGTCTACACAGAGCTTATAAGGCTTCCAGATGGGGCCTAAATAAGACCATTTTCCATCACTGATATCCCAGGACCAGACCCCTTCAGCAATAGGAATCTTTAACTCAACACCTTCCCAAGGATCTGTCACCAAGGGACTATTTGCAATACTGGCAGGCAGGTCTTTTATTCAAAGCGACAACTGTTGAAGACCTACTCTAAGCCCTTTTAGAGGGAAGGCATAGAAGGCTCTGGCTGATAGGGGAGAAGGGTTCTAAAGACCAAATTTGAGTATAATGTCTGAAAAGGTTTAAAAACTGGGTGTAGGGGCGCCTGGGTAGCGCAGTGGTTAAGCATCTGCCTTCGGTTCATCGCGTGATCCCGGCGTTCTGGGATCGAGCCCCACATCAGTCTCCTCCACTAAGAGCCTGCTTCTTCCACTCCCACTCCCCCTGCTTGTGTTCCCTCTCTCGCTGGCTGTCTCTCTCTGTCAAATAAATGAATAAAATCTTTAAAACAAAAACAAAAACAAAAAACACTGGGTGTAAACATAGAGCAGAACAACCGAACTAGAAAAAAATCACTATTAACAATTTCTAAATGTAAGAAATTTCTCGAGAAAAAGACAACGGGCCTCGGAACTCGCATGGAAGGCTTACCTGAGAACTGGCCATTTCTTCTTCACCTTGTCCTCCGGACTTCTTGCTCAGAAGGATTCCAGAAGAAATCACAGCTGCAGCAGGAGAAAATGCCTTTAAAGCCCCCAACAGGGCGTCTCCACCAATAAAGGTCTTGCCTGCAGGCAGGACTTAGAATGCAGAAAAGGCCCAATTTCCTTGCCCTTTGTGTCAGTGGCTATTCAAAAACAATGAATTCTTCCTTGGAGACCAATGTTTGATGAGTTTTTTCCTGCTCTGGTTCAGGGGTCTCCCCCATCACAGACACACGCAACTTCTGCTAGAGCAGAAAGAAGAAACCTGTGCTGCATGGACCTGATGCTTCCAGATTCCCGTGGCAGTGCCCGTGTTACCTCTCCTTGAGCCAAGTCTGAACTCAGCTGTCTTCTATTCCTGGTTAAGCCTGCTTAACCCTGGCTTCACCTAGAATTGCGTGGAGCATTTAATGAAAACATCACAGCTGTTTCCCCCCTCACCAATAGACAGAATCTGGGGTGGGGGGCACGGGATTTGATCCCTTCTTGAACCTACTGGGAAGCATTTGGGGAGGTGACCAGGCAAAAAGCACTAATCGGGGCTGTCGTTGTTATTCTGATTTACTCCACGCCTTGTCCAAGGATCACTATTTCTGGAGATTTACACTTTCACCCTCTTTCTGCTACAGGGAGGGAGCCACCCTTACAAATGGAGCTTTCCCTTAGAGATGCAAATGTCTACTACAAAAATTATCCAGACTAGTTTCAGAGCTCTTTCTTGGTCCCCTGTTTCTTCTTCTCCTTCTTCTCCTCCTCCTCCCCCTCCTTCTTCTTCTTCTTCTTCTTAAAGATTTTATTTATTTATTTGAGAAAGAGAATGAGAGAGCAGAGAGAGGGAGAGTAGCAGAGAGAGGGAGAAGCCAACTCCACTCGGAGCATGGAACCCACCACGGGGTTTGATCCCAGGACCACGACTGAGCCAAAGAAAAGCTCTTAACTGACACACCTAAGCACCCCTGTGTGCTCCTTCTTTAAACTACCAGCCAATAAGAATCCATATCCTAACGAGACATATGTTGGGGTGACAACATGTGCTCCGTCAGTAGGTAAATGGTTACTTTCATAACTAACTGCCACAGACTTTTCCAAAGGGAATGTACATTATTCACTCCCATCAGCAATACATGAGCATTCTAATTCCTCAACATGCTCCCTGAAATTTGGTGTGAACCTTTTTCTTTATCTTTCCCATTCTAGAAAATACAGGGTCGTTTCTCTTTGCAAAAAATGAAGCAGTCTTCCTACAGCTGTCCTGGTGACTGAACTGAAACCACGTAAACACATAAAAGTGATCAAAAATCAAAATGGCCACATTAAAGCATCAGCAAGCCTTGATATTAAACTAGGGATCCTTTTCCCTCACTTCTCCAACCTTCCTCTCTTCCCTTCTTAGCCTTTCCTTTCCACCACCAGGTCCCACCCTGAAAAGGTGATGGACACAGCTGGCTGCACAGACATAATTCCGGGTGGAACCGGCTAGATCCTGTAGGGATTTCACGACAAATACCCCACCCCCTGCCTCTGGGGGGCTTGCAGTTTTGAAGGCCCTGACATCCTGCAGCCTCGATTGCTGGCAAAGTAATTAACCTGTTGTTCCTCTTGATCCCCAGCTCCGTCTTCACGTTCTATTTTGGCTCCGAAGCAGGGAGGTCAGGTTTTGACAGCAGAATGTGAAGAAGAGGAACATGTTTTTCTTCCTCCATTCTCAATTCCTTGGCCACTCTAATACGTAAGTGGACATAAGACAGATTCACAAGGGAAAAAGAAAGTGCTTTCTTACCTACGGGAGCCTCAGAGACATGAGGCTCAAAGACAGGCAACTGATGCCTACAGGCCACTGTGACTTAAGAAGGGGTTGGGGATTTAGCATTTCAGAAAGGGGCAAGGATACGCACAGGAGAAAGGAGAGCAAATGTGTGTCCAACAATACTTTGCCAACCAGGCAGGCAAGTCTGTATGGTCCAGAGTTATTCTGAGTCATTCGTGCTCTTCCGGAAGAGTTCCCCCATCTCACTTACTGATGCTGTATCATCAGCCTCACAAAACAATGAGACCCTTGCAGTTGCAGTAACAGAATACACCTAGAGCACCTTGTCAAAGTCCTTTGAAGTCCTGCCAATGCCCTTCCAGCGAACTTAGTCGGCTTCATATGTAGCAAGCACCTTTAGCCTGGGTCACTGATGAATCACATCGTCCTTTCGTATATCTACAGATGACGCATTTGTTCCTTAAAAGGCCTTGCGGCTGAACTCTCCGGCACGAGCTCGCCCTGGGCACCAACACACCCTGCTCAGCACCTCCTTCATGTCTACAAGGAGCCGCCGGGGTGCAGTTCATACAGCATAAAATCGTGAAATGTGTAAAACGAAGTGGCAATCTAGGTAATGACAAAAGAAATCCAAATAAATACCAGAGAGTCACAGCGGAATGGACTAAGCCTGCACCACTTTTACAATAGTAATATGGTCCGGATTTTCAGTGGAAACTTGCAGGATTCTAAATGTTATGTCATCATTCCCCCCCCCCCTTTACACAAAGGAACCTGCGTGAGTTTGAGAGCTTTTGTCAGTTATCCCAATGTGGCCACCCGTAGGTCATAGTTTCTAAGCGGAATCCCAGATACCTAGGCAGCTGTCGGCTTGAAACATTTTCTCCGTGGTCTGGATAGAGACTTTTCAAGCTTCACTGAGAGTCCAGAGGTGTTTCCACTGGCAACCTTGGCCCCGTGAGTGGCTTCTAGGCCATTACCGACAGTCCTAGGACTCCAGGTGGGCGAAGCATGAAGCTCCTATCCCACATTGCATCGGCCCCTCCAGCATCCTGTGCCAGATTCTACCTGAGCTGGTAAATATCACAGTCCCTACGTAGGTACGAGACAAGAAGAACTGATAATACTTCACAAACATAGGCTTCGGATCCTGTTCTGATATACGTGGTGAGGAACACACAGACTTACTCTGTACAGAATTTAGACGTGCCACAGAATTTTTGTGTTTAGGGCTCATTATGATTGTTACTCTGTGGGTGCGAAGGCCGAAGGGCCAACCCTCTCCTGGACACAATATCTCCCCTAAATCCTCTCTGAGATCACAGCTATGACCCCAAGCACTCTTCTCCTTGGGAGCACCTTTGGGACTTTTTAGACCCTCTCTGCCATCACTGGGATTGTTCTCTTTCCATTAGACTGTGTGAGGGAAGTGAACAACTCGGCCTTCATGCGTGCTTCCCAAATGCCAGCCCCTTTATTCTCTTGAGTGACAATCACTGTGCATTCAGGCTCTTCCGTGTATCCTGGAGGAATTCCAAACCTTTCTCATCTCATGAGAAAACTGAACTGTTTTTCTCCATGTCAACCGTGTATATATTCATGCCTCACAGAGGGTTATGTACAATGACAAGCCAGTCAATTGTAGGTAAAACTGTAAGACAGAGAATCTATGCCAGCAGTAAATAATAAACCATAGACATACGATGCATCCTACTATAATACTATATGATTATCCATATGATTTTGTTGCAAATTAGTCCCAGGAGATAAGGTCAGAATCTAAACAGCAGTGTAAGATTGTCTCCTGAAGGAATGAAGAGATGTTCAAAATACATTTGAATGTGTATTTCAGTATCAGATATTACATCGGCCAAACATTTACTTCGGTGAGGGTTGTGAACACCGCTTCACAAACATGGTTAACAAGTCTGTTGGTCCTTAAAGAAGCTTGTGCCCGTCACAGTCACTGCAGAATCTCTAAGTGGCAACAGAAATAGTGATTACGGGCACCTGGGTGGCTCAGTCATTAAGCGTCTGCCTTGGGCTCAGGGCGATATCCCGGAGTTCTGGGATGGAGCCCCATGTCAGGCTCTTCCGCTGGGAGCCTGCTTCTTCCTCTCCTACTCCCTCTTCTTGTGTTCCCTCTCTCGCTGCCTGTTTCTCTCTCTCAAATAAATTAAAAAAAAAAAAGAAATAGTGATTAAACTTGCCACACTAGGTCCTGTGTTACTGCAAACTCAGGAGGGAAGAAGACCATTCACAGTGCAAGGCTAAGACCCACTGAAACACCTACAGTCATGACCACAAGCACAGCTAGCTGTAACCTGTACTCACTGGAGTAGAGGCATCTTACTTCAGGGGGCGTTGCTCAGGGACAGGAAACAGCACACACATATCCTGCATCTGAGGATAAGGCTCCATTAGGAAACATACATGCTCTACCTGATGGCCCAGCCTAAGTCTCACCTTCCTGGTAACTGAATACCTATGGGGCCATCTGGTCAATCTCACTTGGGCACACTCTCCAGGACCAGGGACTCCTTTAACCTTTGCGCTATCCTGTGTAGTCCGGGTTTACACTAGCACAAGAATCTGAATCTCCTTCCATCTTAGAGAAAGAGGCATTAGTCATCCAGGGCACTCTCCTCCCTCCATAGAAGCAATCGCCTTCGGGGTAGCCAGGTGTGAGTCCCCCTGGGTTTCTCTGACTGTGTAAAGAACACTGAGCACGGCTAGAGATGCAAACAGATAGACACTGCTTGTTCCCATGGCAACTGGTCATTAGACAAACAGATGAAGAGTCATGATCCGAATCATCCAGGAATTCTTAGTCAGAGCCTCTGGGTACATGGTTGAATTCAGGATTGTGGAGTCAGTGTGAGGAAGAACAGGGGTAGATGGGGGACTTTGCATCAGTCGGGCCAGTTCCCTGTCTGTGTTGTGGTGTGAGCTCTGGTGTCACCCCTGATGGGTCATCCATGGACCAGAGTTTTTAGTAGCAGTAGTCATAGCATTTAGTTCACATTCTTCTTAAGAAAAGCTTTCTAATACAATTGTCCCAGAAAATAATGTTGAAGTTGGCTTTTTCTTTCCTTTAGGAAATAGAATGGAAAGAAACTACATTGATGAAAATACTGTGAACTCTGTGTTGATCTTCTTTGGAAGGGCTCAGGAATGACAGAGCTGGAAGTACCCCAGAGGCAGGGAGATCAGAGCCCACAACCAGCCTCCCCACAACCCCAAACCAGATCCAACCCCTTCTGAGGCTGTGTGCAGGTCTGGCCTGCCTCTGGGGTCTCCTCCCTTCCCAGGACAGATTTGACGGATCGCATTCTGCGTTGACCCTTCCTTTCATCTCTTCAGGGTTGGTGCTCACAATTTTCAAAACCCAGAATCTGATACATGGGAGTAAAGGACTATACATTTTAGTGACTTCATTGCTGTTTTTATCATGAAATCCTGTGCTTCATAAACCTTTCACACAGAATCCTGTTTCCCAGGATTGCCTTTTCTCCCACCCCCCCAAACAATAAGGCAGCAGTGATGAGTCCTTCCATGTGCTTCAGGACACTGGTATCAATGTGTCTCATGACACCTGATGTTAACTTCCTTCCCTTGGCTCAGGGTCTCTCTGCCAGATGCCCCCAGAAAACAAAGGCTGTCACCAATGTTTCCTGGATATCCTGGCCTTTGCAAAAAAAGGTTCTAAATTAGTCCTGGACTGGCAAGTTTCCATTTTGTTCTGAACTGTGTTGCAGATATTCTCTCCTTTATTACTTTTTAAGTTTTAGCAAAAGCAAGCAAGGATCATGTAACGACTGTATATTCACTGTCTTAAAATTCTACAGGGTAACTGAGGACAAAGACAAATGACATCATTTCAAGGAAATAATCAGGCGTTTGTTGCAGTAAGGAAGGAAGTATTCATGTTTCATCCTGATGTTACCTTTCCCCTTCCCTAAGGGTATTTATAACCTTCCCTTTGGTGATAATTCTGGAAACTGAACAGGGTAAGGTATTGTTGCTCCCATCTTAAAATCAGATATCTTATCCTAATTTCTGATTCATTGGTAGTGGCAAGTAGAGTTAAGGAGCTGAATATTGGAAAAGCTTCATAACTATTCTAAAGCATCCATCCAGAAACAGCATCTACGGATGCCTCAGTGGTTCAGTCTACTAAACATCTGCCTTCAGACTCAGGTCATGATCCCAGGGTCCTGGGATCGAGACCCAAGATGGGCTCCTGGCGCAGAAGGGAGTCTGCTTCTCCCCCTGCCTGCTTTCTTTGCCGCTCCCCGTTTGTGATCTCTGACAAAAATAAATAAAATCTTAAAAGAATAATAGCATCTAGAGAAATAATATTCTATAAACTTCTGTACTGTACTATCTACCGAGCATGGTACTGGATTTGAAATTAAAGAATCTCCAGCAACAGTCATGTTGCTTTTCTTATCAACAGATCTTGCCATCTCTAGTGTGCATCCCATCATCTTTTTCGGAACAGGACAGAGCCCTGGGCACATGAAGAGAAAGGAGACAGTAGCCACACACCCAGGTAAGGGCAGATGACAGAAGCAGACGACACAGACGGAGGCTGAAGATCAAAGGACAAAACTGAAGCTTAAAATGGGGTTTGGGAAGCTCTGCTTGAATGGAATGGTTCTGAAAGCCCATCTTTAATTCTCTGGTGGTCACCGAGGGACAGCTCCTGTCTCATTCTTCACATCCTCCTACATCCTCAGGGACTGACCTTGTGTTCTACTGTCTTCCAGGGCAGTCACGGTGAAATCCAAAAGCCTCCGCATGGCCACTGAGGGTCTATGTGAATGATTGCTGTTCCATTGCTAGTGGAGGCATGTGAAAATCTGTACACACAGGGAGCTTCTCAGTGTAAGCCCCCATGTGATTTATTCCTTTTTGATTTTTGAGCGCACTTATCTTGTGGAAACAGTCTGGTACAACATCAGGAATGTGGGGGAGACTGACCTTCTCCTATCAAATCTTATGCAGACCAGCCCTACCCATCGAGGCTTCCCCACTGACCACTCTCGGACCCATTCTCAGAACAGTACCTGGGAGCGTCACTGTTTGCCCTGGGCTCACGGTAGAGTAAGTTGGGCCCCTTCATCAATACCTAACTCACGCTAAAACTGCCAGAATCCTTGGGGATGGGACCCTGGAGATGGTAGATCTAAAATCTACATAGGGGATTCCAATTGGAAGCCCTACCTGAGGGTGACTTTTCTAAACAGTGTTTGTGAACATTTCCTGTATATACAAATCACCTGGGATTTCCACTAAAAATAGATTCTGGGTCTCTATACTCAGATATCATGAATACCTAGGTCGGGATGCGACCCATGAATTTGTGGTTTTAATTTGTAAAAGATCTTATTTATTTTATCTGAGAGAGAGAGCTAGAGCACGAGCAGGGGTAGTGGCAGCAGAAGGGGGAGAAGCAGACTACCCAGAGCATGGACTCAGATACGGGCTTATCCCAGGACCCTGAGATCATGACCTGTGCCAGAGACAGACAATTTAGCAACTGAGCCACCCAGCCATCCATAATTAATATTTCTAACAACCGTCTAGGTCCCTGTCCATACACTGCATTTCCAGTAGTACTGAGCTAGAGAAAGCGGAGCACACCCCAGCCCCTCAGACCAAACCATCGTGTGTCACCACACATAGTACCATGCGCAGTGAACACTACTGACAGTTCCAATAAGGATACTTTCTGTTGATCCTGGAAGGCCAGTTAGGGACTAGATGAGGCAGTGGTGTCTGTGCACGGCTGTTTGGGAGAAATGGTATGTGCTCATGCATCAACGATTGTTTATTGAGCACCTACTACATGCATCAGGTATAGGAGGAGGCCCTGAGCCCAGGACACCATGCTGGGAATCTGACATACATGATACAAGCTAATCTCTTGGAAGCCCTGGGAATTGGGTACTTATGTTCATTTTTTTCCAGGAGGATCTGTGCTGGACGAGCCACCGTGGGAGTAGAATTCCCTTCTTTCTTCTTCATCATCAGTCACCTCGAAAGTAATGTTGGATGTGATGGCTCATACAGAGAGAGCAGACTGGGAGTGAGAAGAGTGGGTGAGAGACTCTGAGGGAAATCTGATGCATCCATCATCTGCATGTATGTATTTGGTGAATTTTCATGTGTGGACTATCAGGGGATATCCCAAGAATGGAAGGTGGGGTGCTCTGCGTTCTCTTGGAAGCGCTGTTTTAACTAGAAAGGCAAAACTGAAAATGAAGTTCTAAGTATTTTATTCTCCTTGATCTGAGTCTGAACCTCAGGACTGTGGGAAGGCCAACTCGGGCCACCCAGAGAAGGAGCCCTGTTCTCTAGACTGTTCTGCGGAGGGAGGATCAGGGATTGGCAGTGGATCGTGGAGGCAGTTCTGCGGTTTGAGGTCATTTTCCACAGAATCTGAACTGACAAATATGAGGCTGTGGCAGCCGCCTTTACCAGAGGGACTATTCCCACTGAGAATTCTGGAGTAGCCGAGCTCTGTGCCCACAATATTAGGGCCCAAAGTCTGGAACAGGAACCCGGGGACCTCAGAAGGTCTGCTGCAGAGGTGGGACTGATGGGCGCCATATGAAGTCATATTCCACAGCATGATGGTGGACATCCAGTCCCTGATCCCCACCTGCTCCTGGGTCCTCTGCATGGACACAGGTGCCTGACTCAGGACCGTGAAGGGCTCACCTGTGTTCTCCTCCTGCGCATGTGCGAAGTTTGGGTACCAGGAAAGGCAGAAACCGGAAAGGCCATCCAGAACTCTGGGTGTGATAAAAATGTGGGAAGACTAGTCTGTCCACAGCCTCTGGGTCCAGCTTGTCTGAACTGGGAACTCAGATGCCTGGGTTTGGTTGAGACGCTACTGGAGGCTGTCCTCCGGAGGCCTGAGGTGGTGAAAGGAGGAGCACAAGATGGCCGACTGCGGCCCTGAAAGGGGCTGTGTGTGTCACAAGTCCTTCGTGCGCATGGGCAGCACTCGATGGTAAACCTCCGGCCCATGCACGGTGAGCGGTCATCACCAAGGGTGAAGGATGGGGTCGCTTGGCCGAGAGTCGCAGTGGTGTGCTGTGCGCATGTGCAAAAGTGGGCAGAGCGGGACAGGGAAACCTGTAATGTTGAGTCTTCCACCCTCTTACACCGTGGGCGCGATGTTTAAGCCACAGGAGAAAGTGCTCAAGATGAAACGTGGTCCTGTGTGCTGGTTAACGGTTGTAGGGACGTACCTTCAAATTTTCAAGATTTACTTTGACCAGCGAATTGTTTCTTCAAAAGGTTAGGCATGCTCCACGTGGGGGAGGTTGCAGTGAGGTGTTCACAGACACACTACGGAAGGAAAGCAAGGCCAGTATCTGATGGGCAGCGCCCAAAGCAGTTGCCTTTTTCTGGAAGGCCTAGTTGACTGGATCGGTTGAGTTCCTTTTCCTCCATTCCAGTGCATTGACTGAACATGTGGGCTGCTTGCAGACGCTACAGAGACAGGAGTCACGGGAGTCTAATGGCTTCCCTGTAATTTCTTTAACAGTGGAAACACAGTTGGTAGGATATTACCTTTCTTTGTTTTGTTTTGGTGTTTGATTTGCAAGGCTAGGTCAACAATGGTCCCCTCACTGTAAGAACGCAGTCACAGGGTGCCGGGGTGGCTCACTTGGTAGACCTCTGTCTTGAGCTCAGGTCAGAATGCTGTGGTCCTGGATTCGAGACCCGCTTCTGGCTCCCAGCTCATCAGCAAGTCTGTTTCCCCCTCCATCTCTGACCCTCCCACCTAATGCTGCTCTCTCTCAAATAAACATTTAAAAAAAAAAAAAATCATGACGGTGCGACAATCTCATGTCCCAGAAGCACACAGTTAAGTCAGCTGTGTACAAATCAAACATCGACATTTCATGATGCGGGTCCTAGCCGGGAACAGATGCATTTAACTACTTATGTGCATAAACAAGGGGCGTTTCTGCAAGGGTGTCGTATTGACAATTACCACGGGAAATGATGTTATGGGAATGCAGTAAATCCATTTATACTAACAGGAAAACACTGCCATCATATAGCATTGGTTTAGGAAAACAATTCAATGAAGTATGTGACAATATTTACGGACACTGAATTAACACCAGAGTATTTTAGTGCCTGTGTGTTAGGCAATTCCAAATGGAATTTCACATCTACTCTGAACCTGCAGGAGGAAGAGGGTACACCTCAAACTGACAAGCTGTTAGGTCTAAAGATCAAGTGATCACTACTGGGGACAACTAAGGGGAATTTTTATTTTACTTAACTATTTTCCAAGTTTGTATTGTGTCATTTTTATTTTACAGTTCAACTTATGCCTATGTGTAGATGGTTTCTCTCTCTACCGTAACCAATTTTCACAAACGTAGGAGCTAATAAAGAACACTCTATTCTTTATATGTCTGAATTGCAGTGGCCTGGCTGAGTTTTGTTTAGGGTCCAACAAGGTCAAAATCAAGGTTTCATGAGGGATTGGACCGTCTGTGTAGCCTCTGGCAGGGAATCTACCTCAAGGACTCCTGAGACTGTTGACGGCATCTATCAGCTTCTCCCTGTTGATATGTGCCCTCTCCATGGTCACATCTGGTCCGCAGTATCCCCAGAGAGAGAAAACATCAACTCTCATTGTTGACTCACACTTTTACCCATGTATTCCATCGAAAAGCTTACTATTTTCTGTAAATGTAGTTATTGCCTCATGAACTGAAATTACAAACAGCAGTGAATTGTGAATCAAATGCAAATCAGGGAATTAGTGAGAATGAATGAATGAGTGACCTCCTGGAACTCCATCACCCAGAGCTCTACCCGTCCTCGCCCTCTGCCTCTACGCCACATGGTGACCTGAATCTCCACACCTGTCGATATCCATGAACCCCAGCACTCTGCCTGCAATGACCCCTCTAGGCTTCCTCACGCTCTTCCACATTCATATTGTGCATTTTAGACTTTTACACCAGTAAACCCCTCTTCACCTAATTCTAGAGCCCTTAGTCTAAAATCCATTGTCCTGGAATCTTCCATTCTTTCCTCCTCATCCGTGGTCATTGATCTCCCCTCCACCCCATCATTCTAACTTCTGCCCATTTATTGTGTCTTTTATATCCACTGCCCTCAGTATTTCAGCCATCATTTACCAGGACACCTTAGTTTCCTCATGGCCCCACACCCATTATGCTCAACCCTATGCTCCCTTTTTCCCATGGCCCTTAAGCCTATTGATGCCCACCCGTCTCCCTGCTGTGAACATCCCCTCCACCCACATTAAACCCTGTGTCCATTATGTTCCCCCGGCATCAACTTTTTTCCCCACCATTCATCTCTGCTCACAGCACTGGGCACCCCCAGGCCTCCATTCACAAGCAACTATCCCACTTATACCCCGATGTTTTTTTTTTTTTTTAAGATTTTATTTATTTATTGGACGGAGATAGAGACAGCCAGCGAGAGAGGGAACACAAGCAGGGGAATGGGAGAGGAAGAAGCGAGGAGCCTGATGTGGGGGTTGATCCCAGACGCCGGGATTACGCCATGAGCCAAAGTCAAATGCTTCGTGACTGACACACCCAAGGGACCCCCACCCCTATGTTCTTTCACCATTCCTAGGCAATAAGCTTTGTCTGCCTTTTACCCACCAGTGCATTTGATCTCCCTTTTGCCAAGTAACTCATCACCCATTTTCCCTTTCCTCTCCATTTTTCCTCCACCCTTTCATTTTCTCAACTAACATATGCCTCATTATCAGTAATATCCCTGCATACATCCAACCCCAACCTTCAAACCTGTAGCGCACTTTAATCCCTCAGTGACAGTTAACTCCCTACTGCCTTCCAGCCCTGTTGTGGGTTACACAGAATGCCTTAGATAAACATGCTCACCTTTTCTTCCTCAGTACCCGTAACTGTAACCTTCTTGGGCAATAGGATCTTTGAAGATGTCATCAAGCTAAAATGAGGTCATACTGGATTCAGGTAAACCTGAATTCAATGACTGCAGTCCTACTGAGACGAGGGAATTTAGACACACACACAACACTGTGTGGTGATGAAGCCAGAGACAGAGATCCATCTACTAGCCGAGGAAGATCAAGGAGAGCTGACAGTGCCCAGAAGTCAGAAAGAGGAAAGACTCCATTGCACAGATAAAGTGTGGCTCTGCCAACAGTGTGACCTCAGCCACCTAAGAACTTCCAGAAGTGAGAACCAGAATGTGGGGACTTGTTTAGCCTCCCAGTTGTGCTAATTTGTTCCAGGAGCCCTAGAAAACTAACACAAGTTCTGTCCTCTTCCCCTGTGGCTATTCCCCCAAACCCCACACTCTGTGCACTCCGCTAATCCCTGTGGCTTCACCTTCCCCCACTGCATCACTATGCAATGTTTCATAGCAAGACGGTAGACAATCGAATACTGTGGGAACATTTATGAGCCTAAACGAGTTATGTCTGAGAAACTACTGGCTACTTGGTACAGTCAATTGCCAAGATTTTCACTGCACCTGTTTTTTCACACACGTCAGAATCTGAAAGCAATAGGTCTCTCTCTAGTTGTTGTCCACTGCTGTTTTTTCCCAACTCTAGAAATTCTAGACAGAGAAGTGGTTCTGAAAGTATCTAGTTGTTTTGAGGTAAGTGGACTGTCACCGCCAAGATTTATGAAATAGGTGTTGCTTTTGAACGTGGTTAAGTACCACCGAGAGACCTCATCCTCCTCATCCCGTACTTCCAAAACCAAAATGGGCGAAAATCCTTTTTGACATTCTGCCAAACACCATATAATTAAAAACACACAGTGAAAGTTAGCCCCTTATTTTACTATGAACTTTGCCATGTTTTAGTACTCTCTCTGGTTAAAGTTTACGTTGACTGATGGAAGCGTGGCTATCCTGCTTTCTTTTGGATTCTCTTTGCATAGGATATCTTTCTCCACACCTGCACTTTCAGTCTGACTGTGTTCTTACAGCTGAAGTGAGGGGGCCTGGGTGCCTCAGTCGATTAAGTGTCTGCCTTTGGCTCAGGTCATGATCCAGGAGTCCCCGGATTGAGTCCCATATCAGGTTCCAAGCTCATCAGGAAGTCTGCTTCTCCCTCTGATCCTGGCCCCTCTCTGGCTCTAGCATGTTCTCTGTTCTCTTTCTCAATGGAAAAAAAATAGTTTTAAAAAAATGACGTGAGTCTCTTAATGACTGTATACCATTGGGTCTTGTAATTCTTTCCATTCAGGCAATCTGTATCTTTGGCTTAGAGAACTTAGTCCCTTTATAGGTAAAGCAAGGAAAACACAAGTATGACGTTACTGCTGTCGTTCTTTTGTTTTCTGGCTGTTTAGAATTACTTGACTCTTTCTTATTCATTGGCTATATTTATGATTTGATGATTTTCTGAAACGGTATACTTAGATTATTTTCGCCCTCCCCATTCTGTATCTACTACTACATTTTTCATTTTCTGAGTACCATGAGGCTTAAAGAAGACATCATCTACGAGTCTGTTTTAACTTCTTAGCAGCTTAAGTTTGCATAGTAAAATATTTTCACAACTCCAGCAACTCTTTAAAAAAGTGGCTGTACAACCGTATCTCATTTCATGGAAGAGATAGCACTTCTCTGATATCTATGACGATTTCTTCATTTCCACGACATCAATTCATACTTTCCCACGATTACTATTATGAACATGAATCACAGTTGACTGGACTGCCATCTCTTTTCCCTAAAGACCAATTAGTAACACATTTAATTTGTAATAGTCACAAACTGTTTTAGTTCTAATAAACCGAGAATGACATTGTGAACACCCACTTCATGATGACCTATTCAATGTCAGAAGCACAAATAGAATATCCATTTAGATTTCTTTCATATACTGTATGTTCTATTGTCCTTCATCTTCCATGCAAGAGAGATGTGCACGGATCCCACCCAAGGAAGAAGGGCATCTCTTATCCTTGACGCAACAATCACCTACGTACTTTCACACACCCACCAGGAATAACTGAATTTTCTGAAGAGTTGACTAGAAACACAGTGATATTCAAAGTCACAAATCTCATATAGGGTCAATGGAAACGCATGCACACTGAAATTACACCCATACAAATATCCCTCCCTTCCATCGTTTGAAGCAGAATAGCATACACATTATCTAACTGACTAACCTTGTATTATTCCTTCTGAGGTGATATCTGAAGTGAGTAACTCATGTACTGCTTTCTACTGTGAATTCGGTGACATACATAGGACATTTGATGTTCAATTAAATACGTTTCTATGTTTCTACATAGTCTATCCTTCAAGTCACTTTTCTTCTCTGAACTCTCTGATGATGATTTTAAAATAATACGTCTTTCCTCATTCATTATCATTGTACATCTTGAACCAAGACTGCATTTTAGATACAAAAAAAGGATTGAATTCCACTTAAAGGCTTTGCTGCTTTCTTGACGTGTTACAGTTTAGCTCCTGTATGATTAACGATGAGATTCAGCAAGTTATGACTTCCAGCTAGAGGTCTGTCACATTCTTTCATTTGTAGTATTTTTCCTCAGTATGACCTCTATGATGCTGATGTGTAGTTAGGGCTCAACAGTCTTCCAAATTCTCTCACAGTCTTCAAATTTGTAAGACGAGCCCCACTATGAATTCTGTAATGTTCGGTAAGGCACGATTTCTGCTTAAAGGCCTTGCCACATTCTTTACATTTGTAAGTTTTCTCTCCAGTATGAATTCTGTGATGTTGAGTAAGGTATGAGTGCTGGTTAAAGGACTTGCCACATTCTTTACATTTATACATTTTCTCCTGAGTATGAGCATTTATATGCTGAGTAAGTTTTGGGAGCTGGTTAAAGGTTTTGCTACATTCTTTACATTTGTAAGGTGTCTCTCCAGTATGAATTGTCTCACGGATGATAACGTGTGATTCGTGCTTAAAGGCTTTGCCACATTCTTTACATTGGAGAGATTTCTCTCCAGTATGGATTCTGTGATGTTGAGTAAGGTGTGAGCGCTGGTTAAAGGACTTGCCACATTCTTTATATTTGTAAGGTTTCGCTCCAGTATGAATTCTGTGATATTAACTAAGGCATGAGTGCCTGTTAAAGGCCTAGAAGCATTCTTTACATTTGTAAGGTTTCTATCCACTATGAATTCTGTGATGGTTAATAACATTTAATCTCTCGAAAAAGGCCTCACATTCATTACATTTTTAAGGTTTCTCAACAGAATGAATTCTGTGATGTCTAGTGAGGTTGGTTTTGTGGAAAAAGGCCTTGCTGCATTCTTTCTATTTATACATTTTCTCTCGACTATAAGTATTTATATGCTGAGTAAGGTTGGGAGGTGGTTAAAGATTTTGCCACATTCTTTTCTTTGTAAGGTGTCTGTCCAGTGTGAATTCTCTAATGGCTGTTAAAGTATGATTTGTCCCGAAAGGCTTTGCCATATTCTTTACATTTCTAAGGTTTCTCTCCAGTATGAGTTCTCTCATGGCTTTTAAGGTTTCCTTTATGCTTAAGGGCCTTCCCACATTCTTTACATTTGTAACGTTTCTCTGGAGTATGAGTTCTGTGATGTATCCTGAGGCTTGAACTGTAGGAAAAGGCCTTGCCACATTCCTTACATTTATATATTTTCTCTCGAGTATGACTATTTATATGCTGAGTAAGGTATGAGCACCTGTTAAAGGACTTGCCACATTCTTTACATTTGTAAGGTTTCTCTCCAGTATGAATTCTGTGATGTATAGTGAGGCTATATTTGTAGGAAAAGACCTTGCCACATACCTCACATTCATACATTTTCTCTCGAGTATGACTATTTATATGCTGAGTAAGGTTTGGGAGCTGTTTAAAGGTTTTGCCACATTCTTTACATTTGTAAGGTTCCTCTCCAGTATGAATTCTCTCATGGATGATAACGTGTGATTTGTGCTGAAAGGCTTTGCCACATTCTTTACATTTGTAAGGTTTCTCTCCAGTATGAATTCTGTGATGTGTAGTGAGGTTTGTTTTTTGGAAAAAGGCCTTGCCACATTCCTTACATTTATATATTTTCTCTCGAGTATGAGTATTTATATGCTGAGTAAGGTGTGAGCACCTGTTAAAGGACTTGCCACATTCTTTACATTTGTAAGGTTTCTCTCCAGTATGAATTCTGTGATGTATAGTGAGGCTATATTTGTAGGAAAAGACCTTGCCACATACCTCACATTCATACATTTTCTCTCGAGTATGACTATTTATATGCTGACTAAGGTTTGAGAGCTGTTTAAAGGCTTTGCCACATATTTTACATTTGTAAGGTTCCTCTCCAGTATGAATTCTCTCATGCATGATAGCGCTAGATTTGTGGTTAAAGGCTTTGCCACATTCTTTACATTTGTAAGGTTTCTCTCCAGTATGAATTCTGTGATGTCTAGTGAGTTCTGTTTTGTGGAAAAAGGCCTTGCCACATTCTTTACATTTGTAAGGTTTCTCTCCAGTATGAATTCTGTGATGTGTAGTGAGACTTGTTTTGTGGGAAAAGGCCTTGCCACATTCTTTACATTTATACAATTTCTCTCCAGAATGAGTATTTAAATGGTGAGCAAGGTGTGAGAGCTGTTTAAAGGTTTTGCCACATTCTGTACATTTGTAAGGTGTCTCTCCAGTATGAACCCTCTCATGGACAATAACGCATGATTTGCGTCGAAAGGCTTTGCCACATTCTTTACATTTGTAAGGTTTCTCTCCAGTATGAATTCTGTGATGTGTAGTGAGGTTTGTTTTGTGGGAAAAAGCCTTGTTGCATTCTTTACATTTGTAAGGTGTCTCTCCAGTATGAATTCTCTCATGGCTTTTAAGGTTTCCTTTATTTTTAAAGTCCTTGCCACATTCTTTACATTTGTAAGGTTTCTCTCCAGTATGAATTCTGTGATGTCTAGTGAGGCTTGTTTTGTAAAAAAAGGCCTTGGCACATTCTTTACATTTGTAAGGTTTCTCTCCACTACAGATTGTCTTATGTATACGTATTCTCGATGACTCACTAGACACGTTCAAAGGCTTATCATATCCGTATGGTTTCTTTCCCACATGAATTCTCTGATGATCGCTCACGCTGGAGGACTGGTTAAAATCTCTTTCACATTCGTTACCTTGATAAGGATTCTCCCTTATATGCATAGTGTGATGTATAACATTGGATCTTCTATCAATGATTTCCTCACGCTTAATACGTTCAAATTGGTTCTCTTGAAAATGAGTCCTCAGATCGTTATTAACATTTGAGCCTTGATCAAACATTTTCTCACACTCACTGCCTTGAGCAACTCTGTCTCCATTGAAAATGCTTCGATAATTTTGTAGGGTTGAGTCCTCGGTGAAGGACTTCTCAAGTGGACCCCACCTAGCAGTTGTTTCTTCATTTTGAAATCTCTGAAGTTTAGAAATATTTGACTGGAAGGCCAATCCAGTCCTCTCTTCAACACTGTTCAAATCATTATTTTCAGCATAGACTACGTAACTTTCCGGATTTTCCACATTCTCTTTCCACGCATATGTACGTTTGAAGAGTTGACTGGAGCTTTTGCTTACACACACACCCTGCATTGCAGAAAGAGTGGACTTCAAAAGGAAGGGTTTACAAAATGTTTCATATCCCTCACCATCCTGGGCAGTAAGAGTCTTGTTATGGGCAGTACTCTCAATTTGGACATATCCGTTACAATCATGATCCCGGTCTATTGTTAAGTGTAAATTCTCAAGGACGCTATGTTGATAACGACCCACTGACACATTTTGAAACGAAGCTTCTTTGCACGGCTCTGGCTGGAAGCTCAGGCTGCCATGTGAAGACACCGCTGAAAGATTGAATAACAGAAAAGTCAAGTCATTCCATGCTGCTACCTTCAGATGAATACACTGATCACGTCTAATATACAACCATAAAATCAATCAGAGAGCGTCAGCAAGACAGCTGACAAGGAATCATCAGGACTTCATTTCTCCATGGACACATAAACTTGCACACAACATAATGACCACATTGCTAAACAGATGATTCTGTAGTACTGTCATGATATAACACAAATCCTCTCCTCTCCCTCAAATAATCAGGAAAAACCATTATGAGCCCACAAGCAGAAGAAGGTGGAATTTGTTTAAACACTTATTTGAGAGAGAGACAGACAGATAGACAGAGGGAAAGCATGAGAGGGAGGATGCCTAAAGGAGAGGGCAAGCACATTCTCATCAGAGCGGAGAGCCAATACGGAATTCAATCCCACGACCCTGAGATCATGACCTGAGCAGAAGTCAAAGACTTAACTGACCGAGCCATCCAGGCCAGTAGAAGAAAAGAAATGTAAACATAAAACAGAAATGAACAAAATAGAATTTAGCAAAAATAGGGAAATATCAACAATAGGCAGATTTGGTTTTCAGAAAAAAACAGAAATCAAAATTGAAAGACCTATAAGGAAATCAAGTAAGAATAAAAAGGGAGACCAATTAAAATCGGAAGCATTGAAAGCAGACACGGTATCACTGATACCAGAGAAATAAAAATAAATATGAGGGAGCATTACAAAATTGTATGCCAAGAAACAGGTACCAAAAAATACCAAAAACATATAACAAACCAGGACTCCATCCTGAAGAAATATTTTTAAAGACCTCCACTGATCGACAACTACTCAGGAGATGGAAAAGTAATTTTTAAAAAGGCCCAACAAAGAAAAATCACGGGCCAGAAGACTTCACTGGATGATTCATACAAATATATAATGAGAAACTACTTCAAATCTTCTCAAACATTTCTTTTTTTTTTTTTTTTAAAGATTTTATTTATTAATTTGACAGAGAGAAACAGCCAGCAAGAGCGGGAACACAAGCAGGGGGAGTGAGAGAGGAAGAAGCAGGCTTCCAGCAGAGGCGCCTGATGTGGGCCTTGATCCCAGAACGCTGGGATCACACCCTGAGCAGAAGGCAGATGATTAACGACCGCCACCCAGGCGCCCCTTCTCCAACATTTCTGAGCAGAAAAGAGAAGGGAGCTGCTGAGAACACTCTCTGTGACACCAGCACTACCAGGTTATGGAAGCCAAAGCAGAGCTGCTACAAGGAAAGGCTGCAAGCTACCACCTGTGAGGAAGATTCCGGCAAAGTCGACAATAAAGTACAGCCAACTGATTCAGAAGCACACTCCAGCATTTTACAACATAAACAAGTGAGGATTCTTCCGGGAATTCAAGGGTATTTGAACATAGGGAATACTATCAATTTGAGCCTGCACGTTAACAGAATGAGTGTCAAAAATGACACCATCGGGAGCAGCTGGTTGGCTCGGCTGGTTAAGGGTCTGACTCTCGAATTCAACTCAGGTCAGGATCTCGTGGTCGAAGGATGGAGCCCACGTTGGTCTCCATGCTCAGGGGGGAGTCTGAGATTCTCTCTCCCACTGTCCCTCCCCGTCTTTGGAAACTCTCTCTCTTCACTCTCTAAAGGAAATAAAGACAAGTTTTTAAAAATAGCACGAATGAGGCGCTTGGGTGGCTCAGTCAGTGAAGCGTCTGCCTTCGGGATCATGACCTGAGCCAAAGGCAGATACTTCACTGACTGGGCTGCCCAGATGCCCCTCCACTGTTTTTTTCTGAACATGACACCACAGGGAAATAGAAAAAGAAGAAACCTAGCCGAAAATCACTAGGAGGAAATTTCAAACCGAAATCAGAAATAAACAGACACCAAAATAAACAGTCATATTGAAGGCAATGCCAAGTTTTACAAAATAACAAACAAAACTGGCAAGGCTTTAACGACATTACTAAGAAGAAAAGAAGACTCAAAATCCAAAATGAGAAATGGGGGGGGGGGGGGAAATGAGACAACACGTAACCACAGAAATGTATACTGTGATAACAGATTACTATAAACAGTTATATACAAACAATTTAGATAAATTAGGAAAGAAAGATAATTCCTAAAAAGCAGAAGTTACCAAGTCTGAAATATGAACCTCGTACTATGAAATAGCAAGTCTTCTTAGACCAATTACAAAAATAAAACTTGAATTTGGAATAAATGTTCCCCTAGTATAGAAAAGCCGAAGACTCATGCCTCCATTGGTCCGTTTGAACAAATACTTAAAAAGGCAAACAAACGTCAGAAATAGCGGAATAGAGGGAACACAACCATAATCATTTTATGAGGCCAGCGTTGGTACCAGGATAAAGACGATACTACAACAAAAACGTCTACTTTGTCTGATAAAAGTATTGTTACTCTGGCTTTCTCTGGACACCCATTTTCATCTCCTCTTTTTTAACCTGCAGGTGTCTTTAGGTTTAAAACTAGACTTTTGTACCGGTGATGGGTAGTAAGGAGGGCACGTATTGCATGGTGCACTGGGTGTTATATGCAACTAATAAATCATCGAGCTTTACATCAGAAACCGGGGATATACTGTATGGTGACTAACATAATATAATAAAAAATCAGTAATAAAAAATAAATAAATAAAAATAAAAACAATAATAATAAAATTAGACTTTTGTGATCTGCGAATTTCAGTCAATTCAGCATTTAACGTTGGCTAAGGTCATGATCTTGGGATCCTGGGACTGAGCCCTGAATCAGGCTCCCCACCTCTCATGGAGTCTGGTTGTCCCTCCCCCTCAGACCTTCACTGCGTATGCTCTGTCTCTCACTCTCAAACAACTAAAATAAAAAATAAAATAAAAATGTGGCTTTTGTTTGCAGCATAAAGATGGCTCTGGTTTTGTTTTTTTAATGCATTCAGACACCTTATATTATTTGATTGAATGAAAATGTACTATACACTCCAGGTAATTATTCAGAGATACGTGTTTACTGCCATTCTAGGTCTTGTTTTGTCACTGTTTCTGGAGACTTTGTCTGATGCTTTCTTGTCCGTATCACTTTTGCTGTCTCACCTGCACTCAAGATTCTGCTTTACTATTTCTTGAATGTTTGGTTCATTGGTCAGGTTAATTCCACCCCTCCACGGTGAATTTCACCAGCCACTCCTCTGCGGCAACTTCTCCTTTTCCTTCCTCCTCCTGCCATGTCTAACATATTCTTGGAAACAGCTCCCTATGTGACAAGGAGTGCAGGGACAATCTGCTTGTGGCTGCAAGGCTAGATTTCTTACCTTGGACTCCAGTCAATGCACAGCCTTCAAAAATATCAAGTGTTCCCTCTACCTTACTTGTTCCCACTGTTTCATGGTAGGACCTCTTCTGTTTTTCACTCAGGCTTCCTCCTAAAATCTGACTTTGCCTAATAGGATCATGGACATAAAAATCCATTGTACTTACCAGTATTCCCCAAAGAAACCCCTTACAGAGAGAAGACGTAATGAGCACGTGGCCATTATCACATACACTTTAACGGTGAGACAGGAGAGAGAGCCCTCTGCAGGGGAAACATCTTAAGAAGCTCTCAGAGAAATGACTCTCTTCAGGTGTCTTCTGGGGGCTCAGCCTGTGAGGACTCCAGCATTCACTTCTGAATGCTGGGTTCCTCCTGGGAACTCTCACCTCTCTCCCATGTCCTCTCCTTTCTCTAGTATTGGGTTACAGATAACTTCACTTTCCTAAGTTTATATCCTACCATGAACACATAGGATTCCCTTGATGTGTAGAGTTGGTTGGCTTTCGTTTACATGCAACTTCTTAAAAAGTAGTTGAAGTGATACACGTTTAGGCATATCTGTATCTAATTTCCATTCGTTTCTATTAAACTACACCTGACATTCAATGTTACATTAGTTCAGGTGTACCACACAGTCATTGGACTACTCTCTAGAGGGTTCTCCTATGCTCACCCCAACTGTAGCTAGCAGCCGTCACCCTAGGACACGATCACAACTCCACCGACCATCTTTGCTATGCTGTACCCATTATCCCCATGACGTATTAATGCCCTAACTGGAAGGCTGTACTTCCCAGTCCCCTTTACCCATCTTGCCCATCCTCCATCCCATTCCACTCTGGAAAACAGCAGCTGGAAAACAGTCTTTATGGGTCTATTTTTGCGTTTTGGTTGTTGTTCCCTGCCATTTGAGACAACGGGAAGAGTCCTAGAAAAGGTATTGTGCTAGGTGAGAGAAGTTGGACAGAGAAAGACATACCATATGATGTCACTTTTAAGTACAATCTAAAAAACGAAACAAATGAACAAACAAAGGCACAAAATGACCCATAAACACCTATTTTGTTTTGACTAAGGTCCATGGATAGTCTCAAAAAGGCCAAGAATCCCTCAATTCCACACATTCTATAAAGTAACAAGTTGTCCTGTTACAACCTTGCAATGCTGCTTGGAGACAGAGGACTCCCCGGTCACAGTCCGCAGGACCTCGTGGCTCATGACACAACAAACACCATGAGCTTCTTCGTCACACTGATGTCACGTGCCTGCTGCGCAGCCCAAATCCTACACGTAGATGCCGCACATGTGGTCAGTCTGTATCACAGCTTTGCGACCCTGTGCGTACGAAACCCAGTGTCTTAAAGGATCGTCTAGCCTACCTATCTGAACTTTGCCACGGAAGGAGAGATCTCTACTTCCCTATATGATAAAACAATCATGCTCTATCCATGGGCAACACACTATCACTATATTCCAAAGCGTTCTTATATACAAACGTCAATGGAAAGACAAGAAAAACGCTCAATGCCTCCATCCATAAGACAAGGAGAAACATAAGCCCACAGAGAATCATCTCCCAACAATATCCATCACTCAGGTTGACGCTGGTTGGTTCCTGCCTCATTTTCCCATGTGTAAAACACCTTGTCAAATACTCCTTAATCTGACCCAAGATCTGAGAGAAAATCTATTCACTTTACATCATGAAACACTGTTAAAGACTATGATCTGCAGATGCAATAGACAAGAAGCCCGTGACCTGTAACAGTCACTTGTGAAGGTCCCCATACCTCTTGCATTTGAACAGGTAAAAAAAAAGGTCCCCATACCTCTTGCATTTGAACAGGTAAAAAAAAATCCCAACACCAATAAGAATCTTCCTTCAATTTCTGTTGTAAGCTTTCGAAGGGAGAGGGGTGAAAAAACAACTGAGCAAAAGCATACACCTTATATGCATCTGAAACAACGAGAGGATTTTACATTTCTTCCCAGGAAGAGTAAACCCTGCATGTAGGGGAATCACGGCCCATTACAGTAAAAGGGCTAAGGATTGGGAAACACATAGGAATTAGGGCAGGGGTGTTCAGGAACCATCAACAGGGAATATAAACTACAGCCACGTCAACATAAAGGAGGCAGGAGGTTGAGTCAAATGAAACCGAAGTGTCACACTGACAAAAGTACTTTGGGTGGCTCTGAACTGAGGTGAAGATCGGGAGGAAATGTTGTCTCATGAATAGACTTGACCTACTGCTTGTGCCTCTACTGGATGGAGATCAAGGAACCGCGGGTGTAGATCTGGAGCTCACAACGTGATTTCAAAGAATAACAACAATGCTCGATACACCAAATGTGTAATTTTCTTCTGACATTCACAGCAGTATCCATAATAGGTTTTCCTTCAGGATGTTCTGCTGCTCATTCGGCACTGACATACAGAGGAAAATGAGAAACTCGTGGACTTGGAAGCTTTGACTTGATCTCCTTCCAAGCACCGTACATAGGGCTAATCTTAATAGTCTAGAAGACACCCAAGACCCCCACTGCACTACAATGGACACACCCCTGGTCACTCTGTAAAGATACCAAAAAGTCGACACCCAAAATCATGACAGAAATCTCGTCACCCAAAAGCCATCACTCTTGGTGGAACTCCTTAGGAGACAATGACCAATGGGTTGACCATACTCATGTTTGGCAGTAAAATCTGTAGAACTTAACCTAAGCCCAGGGAAGTAAAGGGAGAGAGATAATGGTAAACAGCCATCAGTTTGCCATGATTCCAGCTACACTCTACGACAATTACATTATTGCTACTGCCAAGCACTGAGAAAGCATTCCACTGTGGGAATAAGGGAATCATCATTCACAGAGAAGACGGATGGTTAGTCGGTACTCTGTGTGACTCCTGAGCTCTACTTTTAAGGTTAATCCCCCTGTTGATTATAGAGATTACTTAAAAACAAAATCTTAAACAAGAGAAAACCTCAGTCACTACACAAACCACAGAAGACGTTGTTTAACACATTTCTCAGAAAAAGTATAAGAGAATTAATGATGTTATTAGAAAAACGGAAAGGAGTGTATTTCGTTGGTCTTGGTATAAGAGACTATTTCTAAAAATGGTAAAAACCAGGAACCATGGAATGTCTGGGTGGCTCAGTCGGTGAAGTGTCTACCTTCAGCTCAGGTCATGATCCTAGGGGCTGGGATCAAGTCCCGAATGGGGATCCTCGCTCCACAGGGAGCCTGCTTCTCCCTCGGCCTACTGTTCCCCCTAATCGTCCTCTTTCTCACTCTCTTTCCTTCTGTCAAAAAAATAAATAAAATCTTAAAAAAAAAAAAAAGAATGTTAACAATTTATTTAGAGAAAGAGCCTGTGAGAGCAGAGCAGGGGAGGGCCTGATGAAGAGGGAGACAGAGGAGCCGGAGCAAAAGTCCACTGAGCCCGAGCCCAACATGGGGCTCCATCCCAACACCCTAAGATCGTGACCTGGTGGAAATGAAGACATGGATGCTTCACTGACTAAGTCACCAGCACAACTCTCTATCTTACTTTAATGTAAATAATCATTCCCTGAAGACTTACTCCACCCTGATTTCTATCACTCTTATACGACGAGCACAAACGGCATCTCCACGTGGACTTTCCTCACACACCGTACACCACTGCCTCCTTCATCTTCTACGCGAAATGGCAAGAATGAATTCCCCAGCATACAAGAGACCCTCATGTCTCTGAGACAAGAAGGATCACATCACTTTGCTGGCATACAAGTAATTAAGGCATAGCATGAGATAAGAGTCAAATAGTATTTGACTCCCGAAGAGTAAAATTTCTCAAATAGGGTCAAAAGAAAAACAGAGACACTATTATCCCTTCCCAGACATCCATCCTCCCTCGATCCTTTAGGCATATTAACAAATGCAGCTGACAAATGAAAAACATGGGGTTGAACGACCTGGGTCCACTTATACATACTTTTTTTTTTTTGCGTGTGTGTGGATACGTACTATGCAGTACTGTAAAAATATTTTCTGTTCATTATGATTTCCTTAATACTGACTCTTCTGAAGCTTACATCAATATAACAACACTTATACAAACACAGACAACATACTAAGAGTGGGATATTAACTGTTTATGTTTTAGGTAAGACTTCCTCTCAACAACAGGCTATTTCCATGGAAAGTAGGTATGGTTTTACTTTTAGGGACCCAAAAGTGAAAACCAGATTGTCAATTGTGGAAGAGTTGACACTCCTAACGTCTGCATCGTCCAAAGCTAAAATGTAACTGATTTAAGTGTTTGAACTTTGGATTTTTCTCCATAATAAATACCCTAATTGAGATCATGTCTGCAAAATGAGATGGGCTTACTGCTTCCTGCTGTGAATGCCTGATATTATAGAACTTGCATTCCATTACACAGTTTGCAACTGCTCATATCTGTAATATTTTTATCCTTCACGAAGACATTTTTTGAAGTATATGTTAAAAATATAGGATTGTCATCAATCATCACATTTCAGGCATTTCTATCCAGTAGGCTTTCACTGAAGCTGAGGAAGAATGTGTTCATGGGAAGACATGGCCAACCTTCTTGACATGTGTACAGCATCTCCACAGGTATATTATCTCATGTTGAAGAGTTCTGAGTATGAAATAATGGCTTTGCCATGTTTTCAACATTTGTAGGGTTTCTGTCACGCTGCACTCTGTCATGTTTAGAACGGTCTAGTTCTGCTAAAGGCTTTGCCGCATTTTTTTCTGTTTTTACATTCCTCAGCCTTATCACCAATATGTACTATCTTATGTTGATAAGTTTTGAGTGATAATCAAAGGCTTTGCTACATTGTTTACATCGTTAAGATTTCTTTCCAATATGAAATCTCTGCTGTTGATGGAGTTGTGAAGACGAGTCCAGATGTTTGCCAGGGTTACTGCATTTAGAAGTCTTCTCCCCAGTGAGGATACCATGACAGTGTGTACGCTAAGACTCGAGTTTGCATCGAAGACAGTCCGCCATGCATTACTAAGTTACTACGATACACTAGTTCTCTAGAAACTGAGTTCCCTGAGGCTTATTACACTTGGACCCTTCATTCATGCTTTTCAGAGACTCATTTCATTAATACGTCTGTCTCCATTCTAAATGCCTCAGTAATTCTGGAAGCTAGAAGGGCCCTTAGAGAGGACTTACAGTGTACAGCACATTAAAAAAAAAGCTCCACGTTATGTATTCTGCATAACTATTGACCAGTGATGATTCCATAAAGAACTCCCCATGTTTATCAAAATCAGAGACATTGGAAAAGGACAGATGATGTGTTCGCTGAAGAATAATGAACCTTCTGACAAGGATTTCTCAAATCAATGCCATTTAGAATCCTTATCTTCCTTTATCGATGTCTCACTTTCAGAGATGTTCCTGTGCATGACTGATCCAAACTTACATTTAAAATGGTTTCAGTGATTATTTTCAGCAAGGACTAGCGGGGGTTTCCAGAATTTACAAATGCTCTTTTAGAGAATATGAACCTATAAAAATTGGTGTGGGTCCTTGGGTTCAAAGACATTTTTCTGCAAATATAACTGACTTAGGAGGGGATTCTCCCCCAAAGCCCCCCCAAATTCTTTTTACCCTTGACCTCTTCCAATAGGAGCGATTTCATTATGGGTAACTGTCCCAAGTTTGGTTTGATCTGACATAACACCCGTCCTGTCCTTCCTCTCTTCCCAACACATTCCCAGTCATTCGTAACTAGAAATACTCAGGGCTCAGGGCCACAGCTTCTGTACCTTCCATATCACAATCTTCTTTGCCTGTCTTTGCTAACAGGCCTAGAGTATTATGGAAACACACAACTAAGAATCAAAATAAGTTACCCCACTCACTATGCTCACATGCATATACATTAAAGTGCTAACATGCCCCATTAATACCTACCCTAGGGCATCAGCAAATGAGGAACTGGAAGCACTTGGCCTTTGCTCTTCAATGGAGACAAAAATGGACCAATTTACCTTTTAGAGTGCTCCAGAAGCCAGCTGGGAGAACCCAACACACCCAGCAAGTACCAATGAAGAAGAGCCACGTCAAAGAGACAAGGGAAGGCTTTGACACTTGCCCACGGCAGCTGCTCACCCTCCCTGACACTCCATGGCCACACTGTGAGAAAACTCCTACACGTGAGTGACCTGTGTGTTCAATGATCTGACGTCTCCGCAGCTGCCTGAGGAACGGACGGCACTTCTGTCATGAACGACATGGAAAGAAGAGGGAAGGAGCGCGCCCTCTGGAACGGAGTATTTGTTCAGACAGAGACAGATAATAGAGCTGAAGGGAAACAGAGGAAGGTATCACGGCTGTAAAGTAACCGCACTTTTGTAACCTGGGAAATTACAGGAATCTTGACACGACAAATACCCAGAATATGTGTGACACGCACCATAATTACTATGATCTGTGTGCTTCTCTGCAGAGCAAGTCCAGAAACCTGGGCCCAGAGGCTCTTTTTTTTTTTTTAATCCCGAAATGTCAACAAAAGATCACAAGGCTACAAAAGAAATAGAAAAATGTGTTCAACCACAAGAACAAATTAAATCCCACAAAGGGACCCTCAATCAATGAAGAACTCTGCATTGCATGACAAAGACAGAAGCATCATAAAGCTGTGCATGGAGACAGGAAGAGACAACAGATAGGGAACTAAATGGTACCAGCAAACTGGGCACGACCAAAATGTAACCCAAAGAGACAAAGTATATCAACCGACCGGCCAGGAATGGGGAGCTGAAGAATACAATCACTGAATTTAAAAACACACCAATGGGTCACCCACAGACCTGCTCAAGCAGAAGAAAGAATCCGACAAGCTAAAAACCCCTTGTTTTAAACTGTCTACTAAGAAGACCAAGGAAAAATGGGGGAAAGGACAGTCCGGGGACTCAGGAGACACCTAAGTGGTCTGATATGTACATTAAGGGGACCCCGTAAGGAGAGGAGAGTGAAACGGGGCAGAGAGTTGACAGGAAGAACTAAAGGCTTCTACTTCACACTTATGTGCAAAGGAAAGACCAGTTCAACAATCTCAGGAATTCACAGTAGGATCAATGTCAAGACATGAACACAGTGACTCATTATAAATAACCTATCAAAAATCACAGGTGAGGGGACCTGGGTGGCTTAGTCGGTTCGGTGTCCCCTTCGGCTCATGTCATAATCCCAGGAGCCTGGGATCAAGCCCCACATAGTGCTCCCTGCTCACCACTCCCCATGCTTGTGTGCCGGTTGCACTCTCTCTCGCTCGCTCTCTCTCTGACATATAAAGAAAAAAAACCTTAAAAAAAAAAAATCACACATGAAAAGAGAATTTTGAAAAAGCCTGACAAGAGCAACTCCTCTTCTGCAGAAGAGCCCCTGTAAGATGATTACTGCAGTTCTCAGCAGACCCTATAGGAAGAAGGGAATGGGATCGTGTATTCGAGTACAGAAAGATTCAACAGTCTGCACCAAGAGTCATCTACCTGGCATAATCTACCTGTTTTCCACGAAGGGAAAATGAGGACAATGCCAAGTAAAAGACCCTTCAATTTACTAGTAAAGCTGTCCTACAAGAAATGTGAAAGGAAGTCTTTCTGGTTGGAAACCAAGGATTCTAAAGGGTAACTGGAACCACAGGACAACATAAAACTCCTGCTCATGTCAGTACGTACCCACTTCTAGAAACCTGCAGTGCTGTAATGAGGTAGCCCAATCACTTGTATTTCTGCTACAGAATTGTCTTAAATAGAAGCGTAAAATGCACAAATCTGCATAATAAATAAACTACACCACATAAAAGATAGAACTTGTGATAGTGGTAACATCCAACAGGTTCAGGGATGGAGAGGATGAAGGAGAAAAGTTGCCTATAAAATTGACGACAGCAGTTGAAAATGGTTTCTTATACCTGTAAGATGTTTTAAGGAATCTCTAAGGCAACCAGAATGAAAATACAGACAGAAGACACGTAAGTGAATGAGAAAGGTGTCAAAGTATATCATGGGTGTAACACCAGAATTGAGATAAAACATAATTCCTATATGCGATACAGACGGAGAAAAATCATAAATTTGCTTTCGATTAACCAAAAGTGCTTCTCATGCAAAGAGAATATAAATTCAACAATAAACAGATGTTGAAATTATTACAAGTATTAACAACTCACCTAGATATGCTAGAACATTCATAACCACCAGAAATACACAAGACGAGTTACACACTCTGTAGGGGTGATATTTCATAGACACATACATAATGTTCCTGGCAAAGGGCATAAACCTCATTCACATTTAAGTCACACTCACATTGTTCAAAAGTGTACAGTGCTGAAAACTGTCATCATCTAACGAAATATATCAGTAAAAAAAACAAAAACCAAAACCCACAACTAACTGATGTTGAGGAAAGTCCCATACAAAAGGAAGCCCGTTATTTAGGAATTCCAAAACGAGAACAAGCCAAACATTAACTGAAAAAATGCCACATAATGCAATATATGAATTGTTTAAAAGGAAACCTTCTATAGAGCTGTAATTTTAAACTCTGTGTATCGATGAAAAACAGGCATTTTCAATTTTGGTATATGTTCGCTGAGAGTAAACTGGAAGGAATATTCATTAAAATCAACCATGAAAAGTTGTAACGAAAAATATTATGAATAAGGACTTAAGTGACATCAAAAAATGTATTCTTTTACTCGTATATTCCTCGTCTTACACAGAATTAAAGGGCATAACCCATTCTTTATAACGAAGTAAGAAAGCAAAAACCTTCCCTTTCTAAACAAACACCATCACAGTTATAAAATAGGCCGATAATCATTTCATAAAAAATAAATACTGGGGAGTAAATCCAGATATATTTCAAGGAAAATAGCAAAAAACCTTATGATTAATTATTCCCGAGGTAAAATTCCATTTAGGAACAGAACATTTGTGTCACTAGGGGAATTTTACTATCCACATCACTTCTTACACAGCACATGCCCGGGTCGCCTGGGTGGCTCAGTCATTAGGCGTCTGCCTTAGGCTCAGGGTGTGATCCCAGGGTACTGGGATGAAGCTCCGCATCAGGCTCCCTGCTCCACTGTGAGCCTGTTTCTTCCCCTTCCACTCCCCCTGCTTGTGTTCCCTCTCTCGCTGGCTGTCTCTCTCTGTCAATAAATAAATAAAATCTTAATAAAAAAATAAAAATAAATAAAAATAAAGCACATGCCCATGTCACATCAGAACTTTTGATCTAAGAAATAAGAGCTGAGTCTCACAGACAACTAATAAGAAAGTGAAAACATAAGACAACGTCACAGGAACTTATTATACGAAACAAAATTAGAAAATGATGCACTTATTAAGAAGCTAAGAAATGAGACTTTACTATAGGCTGCAGGTTCCAAAAGTTGTAAATCCCGTATAACATTACTGTATGTAGGAAGTCTAGGGAACAAATAGAGACATTACATTATTTCACCACTGAGGAATGGAACGTAAGGCGTGGAAACCTCTTCTTCTAGTTAATACAAAGGAAAATGAACATCTGAAGTGAAATAAAGTATGGTATTTTCTCCTATTCGGGAAGTGCTTTGAAGTTACCTGATGACATTACTGAGTCTCCATTGTGTACGATTAAGACTGAAGCCTCCGTAACACTGGAAAGCATGAACCAGAAAACACATGATGTCTGCCTCCAGTGCTGCGGGGATTCCGCCCCAATCCCCAGTATGCCCCACACAACTCTGAACACTTTCTCCCAAGAGGCAAAACGGAACTTAGAAGAGGCTTAGCACAGACCCTCCGGAATAGGGAGATTTCCCTAAGGCCCTCAAAGCAATGGGAAAGCTCTCCGATTATGGAGGCCCTCCCCCACCCCATGGCCCTCACTGTGGCTGTGGTGGCCCATCACTGCAGCTGAAGCAGAAGCCTTCGAGAATATGAAAGCATGACAATATTGTGAAAAGATGTCCCTCTGTGACAGACGGGGAAATACACTTGGGCTTCTCCAAGTGATTTTCATTGCACCAGAGCTATTGGAACCCCATTTTAAGGTCTATCTTCCTCCTCCTTCAGACTTGGACGTCCCTCTGTCATCGGCTTCAGTCATTCCCACCTACCTGGATCAAAGACTACTGTCTTCTTCCTCTTCACATCCCACGGCTCCTTCCTCTGCTCCAAAAGGGAGACCAAATCAGGCTTCGACACAATGAGACCTGTTTAATAGAGAAACAGAATATAAGTATGGCTGTGGATCCTTGCAAGCCACTACTGGGCTGAGTAGGGAAGAGAGGACATTGCAGAATTCTAGAAGATGATTTCCCCAACACTGATCACCAACAGCCTCTAGAGAACATGCAGGAGTTTCAAACACTCACTTCCTAACTTGCACTTCCAAGTTCTACTGAGACAATAAGGCGGCGTAAAACTTGGAGTTTAAATGCAGGCAGTACCGCTCCACGCCACGCCAGGTTCAGAACTATAACTAATCAACAGAAACGATATTACCCTAAGGAAGCGGAAGCTAGACCTGAAAAGCAAACAACAAGAAGATTTCTGTCTCCATCTACAAATCCTTACTTTAGTCCCTTAGGGCAGTGACCTGAATTCCAATGTGCAAAGAGGAGTCATCCAAGAGAAAGTCTTGAAAGGAAAGAAGAAACCCCCGAGTGTGGCTTGGGACATCTGGAAAGAGTCATCCTCACCCAAGAACAGGAGGTGTCTGTAGTTCTCCAGCATCACGTCCCTGTACAATTCCCGCTGCGTGTGGCTCAGGCATCGCCACTCCTCCTGGGAGAATTCTATGGCCACATCCCTGAATGTCAGCAGTCTCTGCAAGAAATACCACAGTCACCAAGTGGCCATCGACAGAGTTCACAATGGTCCCTAAGATCAAGAAGGAGTTAATGTCACTCGCTTGACCCCATCACCTGAGCTTCAGTGCTTACCACTGTACCCCCCAAACTAGATCCCACATTTTACTTCACTTCTTCTGTCCACGTTATCCTTTACTTCAGCCAGAACACCCGTGGGCAGAGTCTCCTGCGGGGAAAACAGAATCTATCCAATGAAAGGTAATGACCGCCCAGCGGAAGTGCTTGGGCTAGCCCAGTTTGACGCAGAGGGACCCGGATGTAACCCATGGAGTAAACTAGTTACCTTTACCTCAATATAAAGCTAGTATTGTCCAACTATGGAGAAGCAGAATCCTTATTTACCGAATGTGCAAAGGGATCAGGTTTGAACTCAGGGTATGATCCTAGAGTTCACTGAAAAGGACACACAGGTCCAATATAAAGAGAACACTACACCAATGTTCAAAGCAGGTGTCAAACGTGAGAAAAATGATGGAAACAAAAAGTTATCCCCACAAAATCAATCTAACTATTTACATTTCATTAACCCATCCACACATGTAGGAAGTAGTTAAATACACATGAAACGTGATAGAGTAGAAAATTCTCATGGTGTTGATACAAGAACCATTTACAATGACGTCACACTTATAAATCACTTTGTGGATGATGATGTTTCTACCTTTTATTCACACTATCAACAAAAACACAGAGAATGATACACATAAAACAGCTATTATTTAGGAGTCTGGTATGATGAAGGATAGAGGAAGAAAAATGTTCACCTTTAACTCAGAAGGCTGACCCACAGACGGCATAGCTCTGCTAAGAGTCAAATACATGCTACTTGTTATCTTACGGTCTCTTAACTGCCTGTACATTTCACCGATATTAACATCGAACGGAGAGATAGCATCGGACAGATCGGGCCAAAGTAACAAGCACAAATTCAAAGAAACCTTTCTGATCTTATACTCGGTGCACTTACCCCGCCCCAACACTAAGCATAAAACCACCCGCTTCATGCAGCCAATGTGCAGCTCTTTCTGCTCACAGCTGCTGTCCCCGAGCTACTCAATAAACCGACTCTCGGGCACCGTAACACATCTCAAGAATTCGTTCTTGACCAACATTCTCAAGGATCCCACAACACAGCATTTCATTGATGCTTTTGTGCCAATCATCATCTGTGATATAATTCAGGGTTTAAGACACTCAAACATGTTAATTATAGAATTCTTGTTTTCTTCATCTGAAAATACACAGAGGGAAAGAGGGCGCCTGGATGATGCAATGGCTCAGGTGTCCAACTCTTGATTTTGGTTCAGGTCATGGTCTCGGGGTCCAGGGAACCACTCAGCACAGAGTCGGCATGAACTTCTCTCCCTCCCCCTCTGGCTCTACGGGATCACCTCTCCTCCTCTCACACAAACACACTAGTTCTCTCACTCACTACAATAAATAAATAAACTACTCTTCTTTTTTTTAAATGAAGAGAAGGTCTACCACTTGAGTGTGGAATAAAGTAAAAACTCACAGGATGGCGGAATGACTGACTTAGATCCCCCAGGCCCAGGAGACAATACTACCAACTACACGAAGTGGAAACTGATGTAGGGGCGTTGGGGGAAATGGTCAAGAAAGTATTCCCGAAGACATTTTCATGAAAGAAATCCGTTCTCATTAAACCTCAGGGACAGGACCCGTTGGCAGAAGAGCTGCAGTGTGACTGTGAGAAGGTACTGACTATAAACTCTTCATGTAGGGGTAGCGATAACAGAAGTCTCTGAGGGGATTTTGCTATGTTCAAGAGGATCCTGGAGGTCTGGCTATGATCAAGCTAAGGCTGCTTTTGCCTCCAGCAAAGCATTAACACTAAGGCACTTGGGAATTCCTTGAGGAAACTCAATCTTTCCATGTGCCAAGTATTTATCTGTGGGCTGCAAGTTGCAAGGACATTTCCTTCTTCTCTACATTTCTTTTGCTTTGTTCTCCTGATCAGAAACTACAAGCAAAGGCAAAATCAAAAGAAAGAAGCTTCCAGGTGAAATGGGATGGTTTCAGCCCATCACCCAGTAAATCCGTCCAAGACCCTTAGGAATTAACAAGGACAACGTGAGCCTTACAGGGGGAGCTATCTGGCAGAGCTTCAAGCCATTACAAGAAGTTAACATCAGCCCTAATGACCAAGTTGATCATCAGCGCCTAAGGCACACTGAAGGACCTGTTGCTTGGTGTTGAGTAAGGGACAGGTGGGACTAGGGAGGGGTGGACAGCTACGGGGCTAGGTGACCAGGGTCATCAAAAATCCCGGGAAAGAGGGACATAAAGAAAACAAGAGCTAAGTGAATGTGACCAGACCTCCTCGTTTGTTTTAAACGCCAGAGATGACATATTCAAAGGAGAAGTAATCATGCTGCTATCAGCGGTGACATCAAGGAGATTGAAGGTCCCCGGTCAGTTTTCTATAAAAGACCAACCATAAAGGCGCTGGGTGGCAACCATTCAGGACCCTGCTCACTCTAGAAAGCTTGCTTTCTGTTCTCACCTTCACGTGATAAACTATCACTTTCTCCTTTTGTGCCTGATACTCATTCTGCTACACCACACAAGAACCCGGCACCATGTGTTCCTTCTAGAGGCCTCCTCTCAGGCAAACTGGCTTGAGTACTGGAATGGGGAAGGGGCCGGTGACTCTCTGCCTGAATGCAGACAGGCCCAGGAGCGACCCACCCTCAAAGAGCCATAGGTCCTAACTCACCAATGGGCTACTTAACAACCAGGTTCGGTCCCCAAAAAGGGAAAATTCCATCTGTTCCCAGACTGCCTCATCTTCCCCTTTAAAACCAGGCCCCACCCACTACCTCCTGGCACTAGGCCTCTCTCCTGTCCTTCCCCACCCCCATTCCCTGGCTGTGCATTCAGTGAGCTCCTGGATCCTTTGTTCTGCCTCAGCTGAATTCTCTCACTTCCTCTGCAAATGGCCCACACCTGCTCGTCACCAAAAATCCCCATCCGGTCAAAAGACACCCCATTAGGAACCACATTCTTGTAGCCCCTAACAGTAAACCAGCATGTCAATTACATTATGAGAATTCAGTCGATTTATAGAAACTTCAATCACATACTTTCCCGGTCTGGTAACACCTAGTATATTTTAGATACATTCTAAAGGATATGAACCCCTCTTTTTTCAGAGAATACTCCAAATGATTCTGGATATCATATCATATTCACTGTTTATCTGTGCATTTTCTTACTCCTGGTCTACACAGAGCTTATAAGGCTTCCAGATGGGGCCTAAATAAGACCATTTTCCATCACTGATATCCCAGGACCAGACCCCTTCAGCAATAGGAATCTTTAACTCAACACCTTCCCAAGGATCTGTCACCAAGGGACTATTTGCAATACTGGCAGGCAGGTCTTTTATTCAAAGCGACAACTGTTGAAGACCTACTCTAAGCCCAGTTAGAGGGAAGGCATAGAAGGCTCTGGCTGATAGGGGAGAAGGGTTCTAAAGACCAAATTTGAGTATAATGTCTGAAAAGGTTTAAAAACTGGGTGTAGGGGGGCGCTTGGGTGGCACAGCGGTTAAGCGTCTGCCTTCGGCTCAGGGCGTGATTCCAGCGTTATGGGATCGAGCCCCACATCAGGCTCTTCCGCTATGAGCCTGCTTCTTCCACTCCCACTCCCCCTGCTTGTGTTCCCTCTCTCGCTGGCTGTCTCTGTCTCTGTCAAATGAATAAATAAAATCTTTAAAAAAATAAAAATAAAATAAAAAAATAAAAACGGTGTAGGGGCGCCTGGGTAGCGCCGTGGTTAAGCATTTACCTTCGGCTCATCGCGTGATCCCGGCGTTGTGGGATCGAGCCCCACATCAGGCTCCTCCACTAAGAGCCTGCTTCTTCCACTCCCACTCCCCCTGCTTGTGTTCCCTCTCTCGCTGGCTGTCTCTCTCTGTCAAATAAATGAGTAAAATCTTTAAAAAAACAAAACAAAAACAAAAACCACTAGGTGTAAACATAGAGCAGAACAACCGAAGTAGAAAAAAATCAATATTAACAATTTCTAAATGTAAGAAATTTCTCGAGAAAAAGACGACAGACCTCGGAACTCGCACGCCAGGCTTACCTGAGAACTGGCCATTTCTTCTTCACCACGTCCCCCAGACTTCTTCCTCCGAAGGATTCCAGGAGAAATCACAGCTGCAGCAGGAGAAAATGCCTTTAAAGCCCCCAACAGGGCAGGGCGTCTCCACCCATAAAGGTCTTGCCTGCAGGCAGGACTTAGAAATGCAGAAAAGGCCCAATTTCCTTGCCCTTTATGTCAGTGGCTATTCAAAAACAATGAATTCTTCCTTGGAGACCAATGTTTGATGAGTTTTTTCCTGCTCTGGTTCAGGGGTCTCCCCCACCACAGACACACACAACTTCTGCTAGAGCAGAAAGAAGAAACCTGTGCTGCATGGACCTGATGCTTCCAGATTCCCGTGGCAGTGCCCGTGTTACCTCTCCTTGAGCCAAGCCTGCCCTCTGGTTAAGCCTGTTTAAACCTGGCTTCACCTAGAATCGCGTGGAGCATTTAATGAAAACATCACAGTTGTTTCCCCCCTCACAGATTGACAGAATCTGGGGTGGGGGACACGGGATTTGATCCCTTCTTGAACCTACTGGGAAGCATTTGGGGAGGTGACCAGGCAAAAAGCACTAATCGGGGCTGTCGTTGTTATTCTGATTTACTCCACGCCTTGTCCAAGGATCACTATTTCTGGAGATTTACACTTTCACCCTCTTTCTGCTACAGGGAGGGAGCCACCCTTACAAATGGAGCTTTCCCTTAGAGATGCAAATGTCTACTACAAAAATAACCAGACTAGTTTCAGAGCTCTTTCTTGGTCCCCTGTTTCTTCTTCTCCTTCTTCTCCTACTTCTCCACCTCCTTCTCCTCCTCCTCCCCCTCCTCCTCCTTCTTCTTCTTCTTAAAGATTTTATTTATTTATTTGAGAAAGAGAATGAGAGAGCAGAGAGAGGGAGAGTAGCAGAGAGAGGGAAAAGCCAACTCCACTCGGAGCATGGAACCCACCACGGGGTTAGATCCCAGGACCACGACTGAGCCAAAGAAAAGCTCTTAACTGACACACCTAAGCACCCCTGTGTGCTGTTTCTTTAAACTACCAGCCAATAAGAATCCATATCCTAACGAGACATATGTTGGGGTGACAACATGTGCTCCGTCAGTAGGTAAATGGTTACTTTCATAACTAACTGCCACAGACTTTTCCAAAGGGAATGTACGATGTTCACTCCCATCAGCAATACATGAGCATTCTAATTCCTCAACATGCTCCCTGAAATTTGGTGTAAACCTTTTTCTTTATCTTTCCCATTCTAGAAAATACAGGGTCGTTTCTCTTTGCAAAAAATGAAGCAGTCTTCCTACAGCTGTCCTGGTGACTGAACTGAAACCACGTAAACACATAAAAGTGATCAAAAATCAAAATGGCCACATTAAAGCATCAGCAAGCCTTGATATTAAACTAGGGATCCTTTTCCCTCTCCTCTCCAACCTTCCACTCTCCCTTCCTAGCCTTTCCTTTCCACCACCAGGTCCCACCCTGAAAAGGTGATGGACACAGCTGGCTGCACAGACATAATTCCGGGTAGAACCAGCTAGATCCTGTAGGGATTTCACGACAAATACCCCACCCCTGCCTCTGGGGGGCTTGCAGTTTTGAAGGCCCTGACATCCTGCAGCCTCAATTGCTGGCAAAGTAATTAACCTGTCCTTCCTCTTGATCCTCAGCTCCGTCTTCACGTTCTATTTTGGCTCCGAAGCACGGAGGGCAGGTTTTGACAGCAGAATGTGAAGAAGAGGAACATGTTTTTCTTCCTCCATTCTCAATTCCTTGGCCACTCTAATATGTAAGTGGACATAAGACAGATTCACAAGGGAAAAAGAAAGTGCTTTCTTACCTACGGGAGCCTCAGAGACATGAGGCTCAAAGACAGGCAACTGATGCCTACAGGCCACTGTGACTTAAAAAGGGGTTGGGCATTTAGCATTTCAGAAAGGGGCAAGGATACGCACAGGAGAAAGGAGAGCAAATGTGTGTCCAACAATACTTTGCCAACCAGGCAGGCAAGTCTGTATGGACCAGAGTTATTCTGAGTCATTCGTGCTCTTCCAGATAGAGTTCCCCCATCTCACTTATTGATGGTGTATCATCAGCCTCACAAAACAATGAGACCCTTGCAGTTGCAGTAACAGAATACACCTAGAACACCTTGTCAAAGTCCTTTGAAGTCCTGCCAATGCCCTTCCAGCCAACTTAGTCGGCTTCATATGTAGCAAGCACCTTTAGCCTGGGTCACTGATGAATCACATCCTCCTTTCGTATATCTACAGATGACGCATTTGTTCCTTAGAAGGCCTTGCGGCTGAACTCTCCTGCACGAGCTCGCCCTGGGCACCATCATACCCTGCTCAGCACCTCCTTCTTGTCTACAAGGAGCCGCCGGAGTGCAGTTCATACAGCATAAAATCGTGAAATGTGTAAAACGAAGTGGCAATCTAGGTAATGACAGAAGAAATCCAAATAAATACCAGAGAGTCACAGCGGAATGGACTAAGCCTGCACCACTTTTACAATAGTAATATGGTCCAGATTCTCAGTGGAAAGTTGCAGGATTCTAAATGTTATGTCATCATTTTCCCCCCCTTTACACAAAGGAACCTGCGTGAGTTTGAGAGCTTTTGTCAGTTATCCTATGTGGCCACCCGTAGGTCATAGTTTCTAAGCAGAATCCCAGATGCCTAGGCAGCTGTCAGCTTGAAACATTTTCTCCATGGTCTGGATAGAGACTTTTCAAGCTTCACTGAGAGTCCAGAGGTGTTTCCACTGGCAACCTTGGCCCCGTGAGTGGCTTCTAGGCCATTACCGACAGTCCTAGGACTCCAGGTGGGCGAAGCATGAAGCTCCTATCCCACATTGCATCGGCCCCTCCAGCATCCTGTGCCAGATTCTACCTGAGCTGGTAAATATCACAGTCCCTACGTAGGTACGAGACAAGAAGAACCACTAATACTTCACAAACATTATAGACTTCGGATCCTGTTCTGATACACGGGTGAGGAACACACAGACTTACTCTGTACAGAATTCAGACGTGCCACAGATGTTTTGTGTATAGGGCTCATTATGATTGTTACTCTGTGGGTGCGAAGGCCAAAGGGCCAACCCTCTCCTGGATACAAAATCTCCCCTAAATCCTCTCTGAGATCACAGCTACAACCCCAAGCACTCTTCTCCTTGGGAGCACCTTTGGGACTTTTTAGACCCTCTCTGCCATCACTGGGATTGTTCTCTTTCCATTAGACTGTGTGAGGGAAGTGAACAACTCGGCCTTCATGCGTGCTTCCCAAATGCCAGCCCCTTTTTTCTCTTGAATGACAATCACTGTGCATTCAGACTCTTCCCTGTATCCTGGAGGAATTCCAAACTATTCTCAGCTCATGAGAAAACTGAACTGTTTTTCTGCATGTCAACCGTGTACATATTCATGCCTCACAGAGGGTTATGTACAATGACAAGCCAGTCAATTGTAGCTAAAACTGTAAGACAGAGAATCTATGCCAGCAGTAAATAATAAACCATAGACATACGATGCATCCTACTATAATACTATATGATTATCCATATGATTTTGTTGCAAATTAGTCCCAGGAGATAAGGTCAGAATCTAACAGCAGTGTAAGATTGTCTCCTGAAGGAATGAAGAGATGTTCAAAATACATTTGAATGTGTATTTCAGTATCAGATATTACATTGGCCAAACATTTACTTAGGTGAGGGTTGTGAACACGGCTTCACAAACATGGTTAACAAGTCTATTGGTCTTAAAGAAGCTGGTGCCCATCACAGTCACTGCAGAGTCTCTAAGTGGCAACAGAAATAGTGATTACGGGCGCCTGGGTGGCTCAGTCATTAAGCGTCTGCCTTGGGCTCAGGGAGAGATCCCGGAGTTCTGGGATGGAGCCCCATGTCAGGCTCTTCCGCTGGGAGCCTGCTTCTTCCTCTTCTACACCCCCTGCTTGTGTTCCCTCTCTCGCTGCCTGTTTCTCTCTCTCAAATAAATTAAAAAAAAAAAAAAGAAATAGTGATTAAACTTGCCACACTAGGTCCTGTGTTACTGCAAACTCAGGAGGGAAGAAGACCATTCACAGTGCAAGGCTAAGACCCACTGAAACACCTACAGTCATGACCACAAGCACAGCTAGCTGTAACCTGTACTCACGGGAGTAGAGGCATCTTACTTCAGGGGGCGTTGCTCAGGGACAGGAAACAGCACACACATATCCTGCATCTGAGGATAAGGCTCCATTAGGAAACATACATGCTCTACCTGATGGCCCAGCCTAAGTCTCACCTTCCTGGTAACTGAATACCTATGGGGCCATCTGGTCAATCTCACTTGGGCACACTCTCCAGGACCAGGGACTCCTTTAACCTTTGCGCTATCCTGTGTAGTCCGGGTTTACACTAGCACAAGAATCTGAATCTCCTTCCATCTTAGAGAAAGAGGCATTAGTCATCCAGGGCACTCTCCTCCCTCCGTAGAAGCAATCACCTTCGGGGTAGCCAGGTGTGAGTCCCCCTGGGTTTCTCTGACTGTGTAAAGAACACTGAGCAAGGCTAGAGATGCAAACAGATAGACACTGCTTGTTCCCATGGCAACTGGTTATTAGACAAACAGATGAAGAGTCATGATCCGAATCATCCAGGAATTCTTAGTCAGAGCCTCTGGGTACATGGTTGAATTCAGGATTGTGGAGTGAGTGTGAGGAAGAACAGGGGTAGATGGGGGACTTTGCATCAGTCGGGCCAGTTCCCTGTCTGTGTTGTGGTGTGAGCTCTGGTGTCACCCCTGATGGGTCATCCATGGACCGGAGTTTTTAGTAGCAGTAGTCATAGCATTTAGTTCACATTCTTCTTAAGAAAAGCTTTCTAAATACAATTCTCCCAGAAAATAATGTTGAAGTTGGCTTTTTCTTTCCTTTAGGAAATAGAATCGAAAGAAACTACATTGATGAAAATACTGTGAACTCTGTGTTGATCTTCTTTGGAAGGGCTCGGGAATGACAGAGCTGAAAGTACCCCAGAGGCAGGGAGATCAGAGCCCACAACCAGCTCCCCCCCAGCCCAAACCAGATCCAACCCCTTCTGAGGCTGTGTGCAGGTCTGGTCTGCCTCTGGGGTCTCCTCCTTCCCAGGACAGATTCGACCGATCACATTCTGTGTTGACTCTTCCTTTCATCTCTTCAGGGCTGGTGGTCACAATGTTCAAAATCCAAAATCTCATACGTGGGAGTAAAGGACTATACATTTTAGTGACTTCATTGCTGTTTTTATCATGAAATCCTGTGCTTCATGAGCCTTTCACACAGAATCCTGTTTCCCAGGATTGCCTTTTTTTCCCCCTAAACAATATGGCAGCAGTGATGAGTCCTTCCATGTGCTTCAGGACACTGGTATCAATGTGTCTCATGACACCTCATGTTAACTTCCTTCCCTTGGCTCAGGGTCTCTCTGCCAGATGCCCCCAGAAAACAAAGGCTGTCACCAATGTTTCCTGGATATCCTGGCCTTTGCAAATAAAGGTTCTAAATTAGTCCTGGACTGGGAAGTTTCCATTTTGTTCTGTACTATGTTACAGATATTCTCTCCTTTATTACTTTTTAAGTTTTAGCAAAAGCAAGCAAGGATCATATAACGACTGTATGTTCAGTGTCTTAAAATTCTACAGGGTAACTGAGGACAAAAGACAAATGACATCATTTCAAGGAAATAATCAGGCGTTTGTTGCAGTAAGGAAGGAAGTATTCATGTTTCATCCTGACTTTACCTTTCCCCTTCCCTAAGGGTATTTATAACCTTCCCTTTGGTGATAATTCTGGAAACTGAACAGGGTAAGGTATTGTTGCTCCCATCTTAAAATCAGATATCTTATCCTAATTTCTGATTCACTAGTACTGGCAAGTAGAGTTAGGGAGCTGAACATTGGAAAAGCTTCATAACTATTCTAAAGCATCCATCCAGACAGAGCATCTACGGATGCCTCCGTGGTTCAGTCTGCTAAGCATCTGCCTTCAGACTCAGGTCATGATCCCAGGGTCCTGGGATCGAGACCCAAGATGGGCTCCTGGCGCAGAAGGGAGTCTGCTTCTCCCCCTGCCTGCTTTCTTTGCCGCTCCCCGTTTGTGATCACTGACAAAAATAAATAAAATCTTAAAAGAATAATAGCATCTAGAGAAATAATATTCTATAAACTTCTGTACTGTACTATCTACTGAGCATGGTACTGGATTTGAAATAGAAGAATCTCCAGCAACAGTCATGTTGCTTTTCTTATCAACAGATCTTGCCATCTCTAGTGTGCATCCCATCATCTTTTTCGGAACAGGACAGAGCCCTGGGCACATGAAGAGAAAGGAGACAGTAGCCACACACCCAGGTAAGGGCAGATGACAGAAGCAGACGACACAGACGGAGGCTGAAGATCAAAGGACAAAACTGAAGCTTAAAATGGGGTTTGGGAAGCTCTGCTTGAATGGAATGGTTCTGAAAGCCCATCTTTAATTCTCTGGTGGTCACCGAGGGACAGCTCCTGTCTCATTCTTCACATGCTCCTACATCCTCAAGGACTGACCTTCTGTTCTAGTGTCTTCCAGGGCAGTCACGGTGAAATCCAAAAGCCTCCGCATGGCCACTGAGGGTCTATGTGAACTGATTGCTATTCCACTGCTAGTGGAGTCATGTGAAAATCTGTACACACGAGGAGCTTCTCAGTGTAAGCCCCCATGTGATTTATTCCTTTTTGATTTTTGAGTGCACTTATCTCGTGGAGACAGAAACAGTCTCGTACAACATCAGGAATGTGGGGTAGACTGACCTTCTCCTATCAAATCTTATGCAGACCAGCCCTACCCATCGAGGCTTCCCCACTGACCACTCTCGGACCCATTCTCAGAACGGTACCTGGGAGTGTCACTGTTTGCACTGGGCTCATGGTAGAGTAAGTTGGGCCCCTTCATCAATACCTAACTGATGCTAAAAGTGCCAGAATCCTTGGGGATGGGACCCTGGAGATGATAGATTTAAAATCTACACAGGGGATTCAAATGGGAGCCCTACCTGAGGGTGACTTTTCTAAACAGTGTTTGTGAACATTTCCTGTATATACAAATCACCTGGGATTTCCACTAAAAACAGATTCTGGGTCTCTATACTCAGATATCATGAATACCTAGGTCGGGATGCGACCCATGAATTTGTGGTTTTAATTTGTAAAAGATCTTATTTATTTTATCTGAGAGAGAGAGCTAGAGCACGAGTCGGGGTAGGGGCAGAAGAAAGGGGTGAAGCAGACACTCCAGAGCATGGACTAAGGTAAGGGCTTATCCCAGGACCCTGAGATCATGACCTGTGCCAGAGGCAGACAATTTAGCAACTGAGCCACCCAGCCATCCCTAATTTATATTTCTAAGAACCATCGAGGTCTCTGTCTATACACTGCATTTCCAGTAGCACTGAGCTAGAGAAAGCAGAGCACACCCCAGCCCCTCAGACCAAACCATCGTGTGTCACCACACATGGTACCATGCACAGTGAACACTACTGACAGTTCCAATAAGGATACTTTCTGCTGATCCTGGAAGGCCAGTTAGGGACTAGATGAGGCAGTGGTGTCTGTGCACGGCTGTTTGGGAGAAATGGTATGTGCTCATGCATCAACGATTGTTTATTGAGCACCTACTACATGCACCAGGTATAGGAGGAGGCCCTGAGCCCAGGACACCGTGCTGGGAATCTGACATACACGACGCAAGTTAATCTGTTGAAAGCCCTTGGAATTGGGTACCTTATGTTCATATTTTTCCAGGAGGATTTGAACGCTGGACGAGCCACCGTGGGAGTAGAATTCCCTTCTTTCTTCATCATCAGTCACCTTGAAAGTAATGTTGGATGTGATGGCTCATACAGAGAGAGCAGACTGGGAGTGAGAAGAGTGGGTGAGAGACTCTGAGGGAAATCTGATGCATCCATCATCTGCATGTATGTATTTGGTGAATTTTCATGTGTGGACTATCAGGGGATATCCCAAGAATGGAAGGTGGGGTGCTCTGTGTTCTCTTGGAAGCACTGTTTTAACTAGAAAGGCAAAACTGAAAATGAAGTTCTAAGTATTTTCTTCTCCTTGATCTGAGTGTCAGCCTCAGGATAGTGGGAATGCCAACTCGGGCCACCCAGAGAACGACTCTGTTCTCTAGACTGTTCTGCGGAGGGAGGATCAGGGATTGGCAGTGGATCGTGGAAGGCAATTCTGTGGTCTGAGGTCATTTTCCACATTATCTGAACTGACAAATCTGTCTGAGGCTCTGGCAGCCGCCTTTACCAGAGGGACTATTCCCAGTGGGAATCCTGGAGTAGCTGAGCTCTGTGCCCACAATATTAGGGCCCAAAGTCTGGAACAGGAACCCGGGGACCTCAGAAGGTCCTCTGCAGAGGTGGGACTGATGGGCGCCTTGTGAGTTCCTATTCCACAGCGTGATGGTGGATGTCCAGTCCCTGATCCCCACCTGCTCTCGGGTCCTCTGCATGAACACAGGTGCCTGACTCAGGACCGTGAAGGGCTGGCTCACCTGCGTTCTCCTCCTCCCCACGTGCAAAGTTTGGGTAACAGGAAAGGCAGAAACCGGAAAGGCCATCCAGAACTCTGGGTGTGATAAAAATGTGGGAAGACTAGTCTGTGCACAGCCTCTGGCCCCAGCTTGTCTAAACTGGGAACTCAGATGCCTGGGTTTGGTTGAGACGCTACTGGAGGCGGTCGTCCGGACGCCTGAGGTGGTGAAAGGAGGAGCACAAGATGGCCGACTGCGGCCCTGAAAGGGGCTGTGTGTGTCACAAGTCCTTCGTGCGCATGGGCAGCACTCGATGGTAAACCTCCGGCCCATGCGCGGTGAGCGGTCATCACCAAGGGTGAAGGATGGGGTCGCTTGGCCGAGCGTCGCAGTGCTGTGCGCATGTGCAAAAGTGGGCGGAGCGGGACAGGGAAACCGGTAACGTTGAGTCTTAGACCCTCTTACACCATGGGCTCGATGTTTAGGCCACAGGAGAAAGTGCTCAAGATGAAACGTGGTCCTGTGTGCTGGTTAACGGTTGTACGGACGTACCTTGAAATTTTCAAGATTTACTTTGACCAGCGAATTGTTTCTTCAAATGGTTAGGCATGCTCCACGGGGGGGAGGTTGCAGTGAGGTGTTCACAGACACACTACGGAAGGAAAGCAAGGCCAGTATCTGATGGGCAGCGCCCGAAGCAGTTGCCTTTTTCTGGAAGGCCTAGTTGACTAGATTGGTTGAGTTCCTTTTCCTCCATTCCAGTGCATTGACTGAACATGTGGGCTGCTTGCAGACGCTACAGAGACAGGAGTCACGGGAGTCTAATGGCTTCCCTGTAATTTCTTTAACAGTGGAAACACAGTTGGTAGGATACTACCTTTCTTAGTTTTGTTTTGGTATTTGATTTACAAGGCTAGGTCAACAATGGTCCCCTCACTGTAAGAACGCAGTCACAGGGTGCCGGGGTGGCTCACTTGGTAGACCTCTGTCTTGGGCTCAGGTCAGAATGCTGTGGTCTGGATTCGAGACCCGCTTCTGGCTCCCAGCTCATCAGCTAGTCTGTTTCCCCCTCCATCTCTGACCCTCCCACCTAATGCTGCTCTCTCTCAAATAAACATTCTTAAAAAAAAAAAAAAAAAAAAACCATGACGGTGCAACAATCTCATGTCCCAGAACCACACAGTTAAGTCAGCTGTGTACAAATCAAACATCGACATTTCATGATGTGGGTCCTAGCCGGGAACAGATGCATTTAACTACGTATGTGCATAAACAAGGGGCGATTCTGCAAGGGTGTCGTATTGACAATTACCACGGGAAATGATGTTATGGGAATGCAGTAAATCCATTTATACTAACAGGAAAACACTGCCATCATATAGCATTGGTTTAGGAAAACAATTCAATGAAGTATGTGACAATATTTACGGACACTGAATTAACACCAGAGTATTTTAGTGCCTGTGTGTTAGGCAATTCCAAATGGAATTTCACATCTACTCTGAAACTGCAGGAGGAAGAGGGTACACCTCAAACTGACCAGCTGTTAGGTCTAAAGATCAAGTGATCACTACTGGGGACAACTAAGGGGAATTTTTATTTTACTTAACTATTTTCCAAGTTTGTATTGTGTCATTTTTATTTTACAGTTCAACTTATGCCTATGTGTAGATGGTTTCTCTCTCTACCGTAACCAATTTTCACAAACGTAGGAGCTAATAAAGAACACTCTATTCTTTATATGTCTGAATTGCAGTGGGCCTGGCTGAGTTTTGTTTAGGGTCCAACAAGGTCAAAATCAAGGTTTCATGAGAGATTGGTCCGTCTGTGTAGCCTCTGGCAGGGAATCTACCTCAAGGACTCCTGAGACTGTTGACGGCATCCATCAGCTTCTCCCTGTTGATATGTGCCCTCTCCATGGTCACATCTTGTCCGCAGTATCCCCAGAGAGAGAAAACATCAACTCTCATTGTTGACTCACACTTTTGTCCATGTATTCCATTGAAAAGCTTACTATTTTCTGTAAATGTGGTTCTTGCCTCATGAACTGAAATTACAAACAGCAGTGAATTGTGAATCAAATGCAAATCAGGGAATTAGTGAGAATGAATGAATGAGTGACCTCCTGGAACTCCATCACCCAGAGCTCTACCCGTCCTCGCCCTCTGCCTCTACGCCACATGGTGACCTGAATCTCCACAACCTGTCGATATCCATGAACCCTAGCACTCTGCCTCCAATGACCCCTCTAGGCTTCCTCACGCTCTTCCACATTTATATTGTGCATTTTAGACTTTTACACCAGTAAACCCCTCTTCACCTAATTCTAGAGCCCTTAGTCCAAAATCCATTATCCTGGAATCTTCCATTCTTTCGTCCTCATCCGTGGTCATTTATCTCCCCTCCACCCCATCATTCTAATAACTTCTCCCCATTTATTGTGTCTTTTATATCCACTGACCTCAGTATCTCAGCCATCATTTACCAGGACACCTTAGTTTCCTCATGGCCCCACACCCATTATGCTCAACCCTATGCTCCCTTTTTCCCATGGGCCCTTAAGCCTATTGATGCCCACCCGTCTCCCAGCTGTGAACATCCCCTCCACCCACATTAAACCCTGTGTCCATTATGTTCCCCAGGCATCAACTTTTTCCCCCACCATTCATCTCTGCTCAGAGCACTGGGCACCCCCAGGCCTCCATTCACAAGCAACTATCCCCCTTACACCCCGATGTTCTTTTTTTTTTTTTTTTTAAGATTTTATTTATTTATTAGACGGAGATAGAGACAGCCAGTGAGAGAGGGAACACAAGCAGGGGAATGGGAGAGGAAGAAGCGAGGAGCCTGATGTGGGGGGTCGATCCCAGATGCCGGGATCACACCATGAGCCGAAGGCAAATGCTTCGTGACTGAGACACCCAAGGGCCCCCCACCCCTATGTTCTTTCACCACTCCTAGGCAATAAGCTTTGTCTCCCTTTTACCCACCAGTGCCTTTGATCTCCCTTTTGCCAAGTAATTCATCACCCATTATCGCCTTCATCTCCATTTTTCCTCCACCCTTTCATTCTCTCAACACACATATGCCTCATCGCCTTAATATCCCTGCATACACCCACCCCCAACCTTCAAAGCTGTAGTGCTCTTTAATCCCTCAGTGACAGTTAACTCCCTACTGCCTTCCAGCCCTGTTGTGGGTTACACAGAATGCCTCAGATAAACATGCTCACCTCTTCATCCTCAGTACCCGTAACTGTAACCTCCTGGGGCAACAGGATCTTTGCAGATGTAGTCAAGCTAAAATGAGGTCATACTGGATTCAGGTAAACCCGAATTCAATGACTGCAGTCCTACTGAGACGAGGGAATTTAGACACACACACAACACTGTGTGCTGATGAAGCCAGAGATAGAGATCCAGCCGAGGAAGATCAAGGAGAGCTGACAGTGCCCAGATGTCAGAAAGAGGAAAGACTCCATTGCACCGATAAAGTGTGACACAGCCAACAGCGTGACTTCAGCCACCTAAGAACTTCCAGAAGTGAGAACCAGAATTTGGGGGCTTGTTTAGCCCCCGCATTGTGCTAATTTGTTCCAGCAGCCCTAGAAAACTAACACAAGTTCTGTCCTCTTCCCCTGTGGCTGTTCCCCCAAACCCCACTCTCTGTGCACTCTGTTAATCCCTGTGGCTTCACCTTCCCCCACTGCATCACTATGCAATGTTTCATAGCAAGACGGTAGACAATCGAATACTGTGGGGATATTTATGAGCCTGAACGAGTTATGCCTGAGAAACTACTGGCTACTTGGTACAGTCAATTGCCAAGATTTTCACTGCACCTGTTTTTTCACACACGTCAGAATCTGAAAGCAATAGGTCTCTCTCTAGTTGTTGTCCACTGCTGTTTTTTCCCAACTCTAGAAATTCTAGACAGAGAAGTGGTTCTGAAAGTATCTAGTTGCTTTGAGGTAAGTGGACTGTCACCACCAAGATTTATGAAATAGGTGTTGCTTTTGAACGTGGTTAAGTACCACCGGGAGACATCATCCTACTCATCCTGTACTTCCAAAACCAAAATGGGCGAAAATCCTTTTTGACATTCTGCCAAACACCATATAATTAAAAACACACAGTACAAAGTTAGCCCTTATTTTACTATGAACTTTACCATGTTCTACTACTCTCTCTGGTTAAAGTTTACGTTGACTGATGGAAGCGTGGCTATCCTGCTTTCTTTTGGATTCTCTTTGCATAGGATATCTTTCTCCACACCTGCACTTTCAGTCTGACTGTGTTCTTACAGCTGAAGTGAGGGGGCCTGGGTGCCTCAGTCGATTAAGTGTCTGCCTTCGGATAAGGTCATGATCCAGGAGTCCCCAGATTGAGTCCCATATCGGGCTCCAAGCTCATCAGGGAGTCTGCTTCTCCCTCTGACCCTGGCCCCTCTCAGGCTCTAGCATGTTCTCTGTTCTCTTTCTCAATGGAAAAAAAAATAGTTTTAAAAAAATGACGTGAGGCTCTTGATGACTGTATACCGTTGGGTCTTGTAATTCTTTCCATTCAGGCAATCTGTATCTTTGGCTTAGAGAACTTAGTCCCTTTATAGGTAAAGCAAGGAACAACACAAGTATGAAGTTACTGCTGTCATTCTTTTGTTTTCTGGCTGTTTAGAATTACTTGACTCTTTCTTATTCATTGGCTATCTTTGTGATTTGGTGATTTTCTGAAAGGGTATACTTAGATTATTCTCTCCCTCCACATTCTGTATCTACTACTACATTTTTCATTTTCTGAGTACGATGAGGCTTAAAGAAGACATCATCTAGGAGTCTATTTTAACTTCTTACCAGCTTCATTTTGCATACTAAAATATTTTCACAACTCCGGCAACTCTTTAAAAAGTGGCTGTACAACCATATCTCATTTTCCGGAGGAGATAGCACTTCTCTGATATGTGTGATGATTTCTTCATTTCTACGACATCAATTCATACTTTCCCACGATTACTATTATGAACATGAATCACAGTTGACTGGACTGCCATCTCTTTTCCCTAAAGACCAATTAGTAACACATTTAATTTGTAATAGTCACAAACTGTTTTAGTTCTAATAAACGGAGAATGACGTTGTGAACACCCACTTCATGATGACCTATTCAATGTCAGAAGCACAAATAGAATATCCATTTAGATTTCTTTCATATACTGTATGTTCTATTGTCCTTCTTCTTCCATGCAAGAGAGATGTGCATGGATCCCACCTAAGCAAGAAGGGCGTCTCTTATCCTTGACGCAACAATCACCTACCTACTTTCACACATCCACCAGGAAAAACTGAATTTTCTGAAGAGTTGAGAGAGTAGAAACACAGTGATATTGAAAGTCACAAATCTCATATACAGTCAATGGAAACAATGCACACTGAAATTACACCCATACAAATACCCCTCCTTCCATCTTTTGAAGCAGAATAGTATACACATTATCTAACTGACTAACCTTGTATTATTCCTTCTGAGGTCATATCTGAAGTGAGTAACTCACGTACTGCTTTCTACTGTGAATTCTGTGACATATATTTGACATTTGATGTTCAATTAAATACATTTCTATATTTCTACATAGTCTATCCTTCAAGTCACTTTTCTTCTCTGAACTCTGATGATGATTTCTAAAATAAGACAACGTCTTTCCTCATTCATTATCGTTGTACATCTTGAACCAACAGTGCATTTTTGACACCAAATAAGGATTGAATTCCACTTAAAGGATTTACGCTTTCTTGACGTGTTACAGTTTAGCTCCTGTATGATTAACGATGAGATTCAGCAAGTTATGACTTCCAGCTAGAGGTCTGTCACATTCTTTCATTTGTAGTATTTTCCCTCAGTATGAACTCTATGATGTTGATGTGGAGTTAGGGCTCAACAGTCCTTCCAAATTCTCTCACCGTCTTCAAATTTGTAATAAGAGCCAAACTATGAATTCTGTAATGTACGGTAAGGCACGATTTCTGCTTAAAGGCCTTGCCACATTCTACACATTTGTAAGTTTTCTCTCCAGTATGAATTCTGTGATGTTGAGTAAGGTATGAGCGCTAGTTAAAGGACTTGCCACATTCTTTACATTTATACATTTTCTCTCGAGTATGAGCATTTATACGCTGAGTAAGTTTTGGGAGCTGGTTAAAGGTTTTGCTACATTCGTTACATTTGCAAGGTGTCTATAGAGTATGAATTGTCTCACGGATGATAACGAGTGATTTGTGCTGAAAGGCTTTGCCACATTCTTTACATTGGAGAGATTTCTCTCCAGTATTAATTCTGTGATGTGTAGTGAGGTTTGTTTTGTGGGAAAAGGCTTTGCCACTTTCTTTACATTTATATATTTTCTCTGGACTATGCCTATTTATATGCTCAGTAAGGTTTGGGAGGTGTTTAAAGGTTTTGCCTCATTCTTTACATTTGTAAGGTGTCTTTCCAGTATGAATTCTCTCATGGATGTTAACGGATGATTTGTACTGAAAGGTTTTGCCGCATTCCTTACATTGGTAAGATTTCACTCCAGTATGAATTCTGTGATGTGTAGTAAGGTTTGTTTTGTGGAAAAAGGCCTTGCCATATTCTTTACACTTATACATTTTCTCTCGAGTATGAGTATTTATATGCTGAGGAAGGTATGGGAGCTCGTTAAAGGCCTTGCCACATTCTTTACATTTGTAAGGTTTCTCTCCAGTATGGATTCTGTGATGTTGAGTAAGGTGTGAGCGCTGGTTAAAGGACTTGCCACATTCTTTACATTTGTAAGGTTTCTATCCACTATGAATTCTGTGATGGTTAATAACATTTAATCTCTCGAAAAAGGCCTTCTCGCATTCATTACATTTTTAAGGTTTCTCAACAGAATGAATTCTGTGATGTCTAGTGAGGTTGGTTTTGTGGAAAAAGGCCTTGCTGCATTCTTTATATTTATACATTTTCTCTCGACTATGAGTATTTATATGCTGAGTAAGGTTTGGGAAGTGGTTAAAGATTTTGACACATTCTTTTCTTTGTAAGGTGTCTGTCCAGTGTGAATTCTCTCATGGCTCTTAAACTATGATTTGTCCCGAAAGGCTTTGCCACATTCTTTACATTTCTAAGGTTTCTCTGGAGTATGAGTTCTGTGATGTATCCTGAGGCTTGATCTGTAGGAAAAGGACTTGCCACATTCCTTACATTTATACATTTTCTCTCGAGTATGAGTATTTATATGCTGAGTAAGGTTTGGGAGCTGTTTAAAGGTTTTGCCACATTCCTTACATTTGTAAGGTGTCTCTCCAGTATGAATTCTCTCATGGATGATAACGTGTGATTTGTGCTTAAAGGCTTTGCCACATTCTTTACATTTGTAAGTTTTCTCTCCAGTATGAATTCTGTGATGTCTAGTGAGATTTGTTTTTTGTAAAAAGGCCTTGCCACATTCCTTACATTTATACATTTTCTCTCGAGTATGAGTATTTATATGCTGAGTAAGGTGTGAGCACCTGTTAAAGGACTTGCCACATTCTTTACATTTGTAAGGTTTCTCTCCAGTATGAATTCTGTGATGTGTAGTGAGGCTATATTTGTAGGAAAAGGCCTTGCCACATACCTCACATTCATACATTTTCTCTCTAGTATGACTATTTATATGCTGACTAAGGTTTGAGAGCTGTTTAAAGGGTTTGCCACATATTTTACATTTGTAAGGTGCCTCTCCAGTATGAATTCTATTATGTTGAGTAAAACTTGATTGCTGGACAAAGGCCTTGCCACATTCTTTACATTTGTAAGGTTTCTCTCCTGTATGAATTCTGTGATGTGTACTGAGGTCTGTTTTGTGGGAAAAGGCCTTCCCACATTCTTTACATTTGTAAGGTTTCTCTCCTGTATGAATTCTGTGATGTGTACTGAGGTTTGTTTTGTGGGAAAAAGCCTTTCCACATTCTTTACATTTATACATTTTCTCTCGAGAATGAGTATTTATATGCTGAGTAAGGTGTGAGAGCTGTTTAAAGGTTTTGCCACATTCTGTACATTTGTAAGGTGTCTCTCCAGTATGAATCCTCTCATGGACGTTAACACATGATTTGCGTCGAAAGGCTTTGCCACATTCTTTACACTTGTAAGGTTTCTCTCCAGTATGAATTCTCTCATGGCTTTTAAGGTTTACTTTATTTTTAAAGTCCTTACCACATTCTTTACATTTGTAAGGTTTCTCTCCACTACAGATTGTCTTATGTATACGTATTCTCGATGACTCACTAGACACGTTCCCAGGCTTATCATATCCGTATGGTTTCTTTCCCACATGAATTCTCTGATAATCGCTCACGCTGGAGGACTGGTTAAAATCTCTTTCACATTCGTTACCTTGATAAGGATTCTCCCTTATATGCATAGTGTGATGTATAACATTGGATCTTCTATCAATGAATTCCTCACAGTTAATACATTCAAAATGGTTCTCTTGAAAATGAGTCCTCAGATCGTTATTAACATTTGAGCCTTGATCAAACGTTTTCTCACACTCACTGCCTTGAGCAACTCTGTCTCCATTAAAAATGCTTCGATAATTTTGTAGGGTTTTGTCCTCGGTGAAGGACTTCTCGAGTGGACCCCACCTAGCAGTTGTTTCTTCATTTTGAAATCTCTGAAGCTTAGAAATATTTGACTGAAAGGCCAATCCAGTCCTCTCTTCAACACTGTTCAAATCATTATTTTCAGCATGGACTAGGTAACTTTCCAGATTTTCCACATTCTCTTTCCATGCATATGTACATTTGAAGAGTTGACTGGAGCTTTTGCTTACACACACACCCTCCATTGCAGAAAGAGTGGACTTCAAAAGGAAGGGTTTACAAAATGTTTCATATCCCTCACCATCTTGGACAGTAAGAGTCTTGTTATGGGCAGTACTCTCAATTTGGACATATCCGTTACAATCACGATCCCGGTCTATTGTTAAGTGTAACTTCTCAAGGATGCTATGTTGATAACGACCCACTGACACATTTTGAAATGAAGCTTCTTTGCACGGCTCTGGCTGGAAGCTCAGGCTGCCATGTGAAGATACCGCTGAAAGATTGAATAACAGAAAAGTCAAGTCATTCCATGCTGCTACCTTCAGACGAATACACTGATGCCATCTAATATACAACCATAAAATCAATCAGAGAGCGTCAGCAAGACAGCTGACAAGGAATCATCAGGACTTTATTTCTCCATGGACACATAAACTTGCACACAACATACTGACCACATTGCTAAACAGATGATTCTGTAGTACTGTCATGATATAACACAAATCCTCTCCTCTCCCTCAAAGAATCAGGAAAAACCATTATGAGCCCACAAGCAGAAGAAGGAAGGAATTTGTGTAAAGACTTATTTGAGAGAGAGAGAGAGAGACAGACAGAGGGAGAGCATGAGAGAGAGGATGCCCAAAGGAGAGGGCAAGGACATTCTCATCAGAGCAGGGAGTCAATACGGAATTCAATCCCACGACCCTGAGATCATGACCTGAGCAGAAGTCAAAGACTTAACTGACCGAGCCATCCGGGCCAGGGGAAGAAAGGAAATTTAAAGATAAAACAGAAATGAACAAAATAGAATTTAGCAAAAATAGGGAAATATCAACAATAGGCAGATTTGGTTTTCAGAAAAAAACAAAAATCAAAATTGAAAGACCTATAAGGAAATCAAGTAAGAATAAAAAGGAAGAACGACTAAAATTGGAAGCCTTGAAAGCAGATACAGTATCACTGATACCATAGAAATAAAAATAAATATGAGGCAACATTACAAAATTGTATGCCAAGAAACAGATACCAAAAACTACCCAAAACATATAACAAACCAGGACTCTATCCTGAAGAAATATTTTTAAAAACCTCCACTGATCAACAACTACTCAGGAGATGGAAAAGTAATTTTTAAAAAGGCCCAACAAAGAAAACTCGAGGGCCAGAAGACTTCACTGGATAATTCATACAAATATATAATGAGAAACTACTTCAAATCTTCACAAACATTTCTGAGCAGCAAAGAGAAGGGAGCTGCTGAGAACACTCTCTGTGACACCAGCACTACCAGGTTATGGAAGCCAAAGCAGAGCTGCTACAAGGAAAGGCTGCAAGCTACCAACTGCGAGGAAGATTCCAGCAAAGTCGACAATAAAGTACAGCCAACTGAATCAAAAGCACACTCCAGCATTTTGCAACATAAACAAGTGAGGATTCTTCCGGGAATTCAAGGGTATTTGAACATAGGGAATACTATCAATTTGAGCCTGCATGTTAACAGAATGAGTGTCAAAAATGACACCATCGGGAGCAGCTGGGTGGCT